>NC_069503.1:311510650-312710650 GCF_027579735.1 Bombina bombina | reverse complement strand
GAATTCTTTGGGGCATGCCCCGCAAAAACCCCTTTTAAGGGCTGGTAAGGTAAAAGAGCTTTTCAATTTTTATTTTAGAATAGGGTAGGGCATTTTTTTATTTTGGGAAGCTTTGTTATTTTATTAGGGGGCTTAGAGTAGGTGTAATTAGCTTAAAATTGTTGTAATATTTTTCTAATGTTTGTAAATTATTTTTTTATTTTTTGTAACTTATTTCTTTTTTTATTTTTTGTACTTTAGTTTATTTAATTGTATTTATTTGTAGGTATTTGTATGTAATTAATTTATTGATAGTGTAGTGTTAGGTTTAATTGTTACTTAGGTTAGGATTTATTTTACAGGTAATTTTGTATTTATTTTAACTAGTTAGCTATTAAATAGTTATTAACTATGTAATAGCAATTGTACCTGATTAAAATAAATACAAAGTTGCCTTTAAAATAAATATTAATCCTAAAATAGCTACAATATAATTATTATTTATATTGTAGCTATATTAGAGTTTATTTTACAGGTAAGTATTTAGCTTTAAATAGGAATAATTTATTTAATAAGATTTATTTTATTTCGTTAGATAAAAATTATATTTAACTTAGGGGGGTGTTAAGGTTAGGGTTAGACTTAGGGGTTAATACATTTATTAGAGTAGCGGCGAGGTCCGGTCGGCAGATTAGGGGTTAATACTTGAAGTTAGGTGTCGGCGATGTTAGGGAGGGTAGATTAGGGGTTAAAACTATTTATTATAGGGTTTTTGAGGCGGGAGTGAGGCGGATTAGTGGTTAATAACTTTATTATAGTAGCGGTGAGGTCCGCTCGGCAGATTAGGGGTTAATAATTGTAGGTAGGTGGCGACGTTGGGGGCGGCAGATTAGGGGTTAATAAATATAATATAGGGGTCGGCGGTGTTAGGGGCAGCAGATTAGGGGTACATAGGGATAACGTAGGTTGCGGCGGGGTACGGAGCGGCAGATTAGGGGTTAATAATAACATTCCGGGGGTCAGCGATAATGGGGGCAGCAGATTAGGGGTTAATAAGTGTAAGGTTAGGGGTGTTTAGACTCGGGGTACATGTTAGTGTGTTAGGTGCAGACTTAGGAAGTGTTTCCCCATAGGAAACAATGGGGCTGCGTTAGGAGCTGAACGCTGCTTTTTTGCAGGTGTTAGGTTTTTTTCAGCTCAAACGGCCCCATTGTTTCCTATGGGGGAATCGTGCACGAGCACGTTTTTGAAGCTGGCCGCGTCCGTAAGCACAGCTGGTATGGAGAGTTGCAGTGGCGGTAAATTATGCTCTACGCTCCCTTTTTGGAGCCTAACGCAGCCCTTCTGTGAACTCTAAATACCAGCGGTATTTAAAAGGTGCGGGGGAAAAAAACACGCCTATCTAACGCACCCCTTTGGCTGCAGAACTCTAAATCTAGCCGATAGTTAATTGTCTTTAAATTTATCATCTTTATCATATTGTTAATGTTAATCATTATTTATTTTTTTTTTCATAGGGGACACTGGTTATTTCAGTAGAGAATGGTTATTCACACCATATAACAATCCTCGAAGAAGATGTGAGGTTAAATTCAACGAGGCACACAGATCCACCAGAGGAATCATCGAGAGAGCTTTTGGATTCTTAAAAATGCTCTTTCGTTGTCTTGACCATTTAGGTGGCTTGATGCAGTATGCTCCAGAAAAGGTTGCAAAATTTATTCTTGTATGCTGCATTCTTCATAACATTGCAATAAGAAGAGGATTTGAAATTGAGAATGCAGAAGAAATCTCATTTGAGAACTTCCCGGAGGTCATCTGTAATGATACACCAACAAGACAGGCCATTAACACAAAAAATTATGTTGCTGAAAACTATTTTAAAGATTGATTTCATCAATAGATTTTATTCACAGGACTTCTATTTTTATGTCATTTATATAAAACTATAAATTGTGAATTTCTGAATAAAAAAATTGTTTTTTCATCATATAATTTGTGTGATTGACCATTTTGTTTTATTTTTTTTTAATTTTTATAATTGTATGAATTGTAAAAAAGGGCACATTAGAGATTGATTATTAATAAAACTTTAATTTTTATTTAAAACCAACATATTACACAATAACAATATAAACAAAATAATAACGATCTATAATGACATGACTCTCCTACATTACAAAATAACATAAACTACACTATTGATAACTATATTGAACTTACACAAAAAAAAATATACAGAAAACTTCAATTACATTTAACATTACTTATTATTCACATATTACTTTTACAATCGAAAATTAAAAAAAATCTATACTGACAATAAATAGTACAACTTTACAATTATTGTATCAAAATAATTCTAAAAATTTAGCAAATATAGAATAATGTTGCATAGAAAGAGTGAATAACATGATATTTAGAACATTTTGAGATTTGACACACCCATCTAGAAAGTTGCTATGCGACCAGGGAGGATGAAGAGAATTACACCTTTCACATCTGAGGAAATGATAATTCTAGTCTAAGTTATGGACCAATATTTTCCTAAACACTTAGGGGATGTCCGAGGGGTCATGCAAGATGAAAGGGACAAAACTATAGATGAAATGATACGTAGAATGTATTGTGTATCAAAAATTAAAAGGACCAGGCGTCAATGTTTGAGACGCTACCGTGATGTTAAACATCGAGAACCACTATATTACCAATCCATTAGGAGCCTTTTAAGGACATGTAAGTTGATAAAATTGTTTTTATATTAATATTTGTTTGTGATCTATTGGTAATCTAATACTGAAAAAAAAAAACTAAAACGTACTTGTTTTTCAAATTAACATCACTGCAGTTAAAAAAAAAATATATAATTTAAAATCATAATAAAATTATTATTGTTTTAAATTATAAATTCAATGATAAGTTCATCATCAATATGAGACATGAAAGAATAATTAGGTTTCAGTGTACCATATTGATCACTTTCATGTCCATACTGGTTCTTACTGGTATCTATTAACATTATGATAGATGGTTTTCTAATTTTTAATTGGAAATTATTGTTATGTGCAAAATTCTTAAAAATCTAAACACTCTAAAAATTTTAAAAACTCAAAACTCTAAACTTGAATTTACAAAATGTAAAAAAAAATGATAAACTTTTAAAAACATATGTACAAATAACAATAATTTTCAAAATTCTAAAAAATCTAAACACTGTAAACATTCTAAAAATGCAAAAGTCAAAACTTTATTTTATAAAATGTTAAAAAATTTAGAAACTTTAACAAACATATGTACAAATAACAATAATAATATCTTATAGATCAACAAAATAAAATAATAATAATAGAAAAATAATTTTTGTAATCTATATATCTGTATTCACTATTTCAGATAAGAAGAAAGAAAATATTTGTGGTGCTCCTCCTCCACGTTATGTAAGGCCTATTCTAAATTTGACACCTAGAACTGAGGCTAGATCCCCACCTTTGCCACTGTCTTTGCTTGACAGAAAGGAGGTGTCAGGCGCCTAACTGTCGTACATACACCTCAAGATACAAAAGGAACCATGGTTTAAATATCTATAGTTATAGAACTGATACATTTATTCATGAATAGGTTTTTTGTTATTAACAGAAATCAATAAAAGAGTGTTGAAAACAAAGAAAAAAAGGTTCAGAAGAATATTACAATTGTCTTCTACAGAAGGTATTTTTCTTATATTTTGTACCATTACATTTTTCACATTAAATTTTTTGTAATTGTGTTCTTAAATAATCTTTCATAGATAGTGACAATGAAGAAAATAATGCTTCTGAAAGGATGTCATTAACTTCACCCTCAATTCAACTAGGTAATTGTTTATTATTTTTAAATTTACTATATTATTAAATATTATAGTCAAATCAATAAAAAAAATATATACATCGAATTATAAATATATTTTTCAGATGCAAGTAGTGAGAAAAACTCAACTAATATTTCTGATATTGATAATGACTTGGATATATCTATGGTTTCTAAATCAACACAGACAAGTCCAGCTATGGAAAATACCCCCTCTAATATAAATGGTAATACATTATTGATACCTGCTTATTAACAAACAATTGTTATTATAAAAATGGTCTCACAATCCTTAACTTTTTTATAAATTCTGTTTTCTTATCTAGATTCTGGGGTACAAGTTGTATCACAAGTGCAATCCTCTGTTTGTGAAGAAAATAAACAAATAATGAATGCTATCAAGAATTTAAATACACAGGTTCAAAATCTCTACAAAAGTTATGTTGTGGAAAACAGATAAGCTAAGCAATGATTGCATTTTTTTTTTTTTATTTTTTTTATTTTGCCAAGAAAATAAACAGTTAACAATAGGTGATTCCAACAAAAAAGCAGATAACAAAATACTTCCAAAAATAAACGTTAATACAAAACAGAATACAATCTCGCTTAGAAATAAAAAGACACCTTAGGTGGGTGAAAATATTCACCTAACCACTCGAGAAAAGAAAAAGACGGCTCTGACCTGGCAATTTTTCTTAATGCATAAAAACCCTACCAAAACTATGATCTCCATTAATGCTATATACTCTAGATCCTATCTAACACACACACAAAGAAGAGAAAGAAAAGAAGAAAAAGAGAAGAAGAAGAGAGAAGGAAAAAAAAAAAAAAAAAAAAAAAGGCACACAACCCCCCCCCCCCTCTCCCCTACCAGTTTCCACCATAATCTTTCACGCAAGCAGCCACTCACCTCTAAGGTTAGCTTCCAATAAGAAAAGAGAGTTCTTAAATGGCTGCAAGATCAATTTTTGGGTTTCCTGATCTAAAGATTTAATAAAAATCCCCCATTTGTTTAAAAAGAGCCTGATATTATTATCTATCCGTGCCTGTACTGAGGCTTGTTCTAGAAACATTTGATATGTTATCCCATTTTTAAATTCAGAAAATTTGGGTTCTTTATTAGACTGCCAATATTTTAATACCAGTTTCCTACCGAGCAGTATCATTGTATTTATTAATAAATAGCTAGGACCAACTTCTTCCTGGTTTGCTAGGAAAAAGACTGCATGCTTACTTACTTGAAAGTGTTGATTTAAGATTTTAGTGACCCAAAATGAGATTTTCCCCCAAAATCTTTGAATTACAGGACAGGACCAGAAAAGATGGAACATATCTGCTGCAAGGTACTTGCACTTACTACAAACTATATTCTCATGTTTTTTATCCCACCGAGCCTGCCAACTGGGTGTATAATAACATTGATACCAGATCTTTAACTGTTGTTCTTTAAAATATTCCCCTCTCATTGCCTTTGCTACCCTATCTCCAGAGTTCTTAAATAAATCTGAATCTTGTACGTTGTCACCTGCTATGTCCCATTTAAGTTCCAAATATCTTTTATTGCTTTGTTCTTGAGAGGTGAGTAGAGCATAATAAGAGTGCGTGATAGAATAATTTCCTGCTTGAAACATTCTAGTTATCTGCCTTAATATATCATTGTCCCATTCTATTGCCTCTATTTTCCTACACTGATCAGCATAGTGACGTAATTGTAAGTAAGAAAAGAATAGGCGATTTGGTATGTTAAATTCAGATTTACATTCATTAAAAGTTTGAATCGAATTATCTTCTTTTTTGAGTAACTGTGCGATGTAGTTGATCCCTAGATCTGACCAGGCATTAAATCTAGCTGAGTCATAGCCTACCTCGAATTCAGGGTTACCTTTAATTGAGAGGAAAGCTGAACCTCGATGGCTTATCCCAATTTTAGCACAGAATTGACGCCAGGCCCGTATTGGTTGGTCTATGATAAGCATCCCCCTTGTTTCTATAGGAATTAGTTTTAAGGGCATGTGTGTTAATGCTTTAAGGGCATAAGGTGCTACTAGGGCTCCTTCAATTTCAAGCAAGGAGAAATGTCCTTTCTCAGAAAACCAGTCCCAAACAAATTTTAGATTGGAAGCTATATTATACATCTCAAAATCGGGAAGAGCCATGCTTGCAGCCTCTTTCCTGGCACTCAAACGTTTCAACGCTATCCTCGATTTTTTTTTTTGCACCAAATAAATTGCGATATTAGTTTATTGATTAACTGACAGTCTTTCCTCAGTAATAGGAGTGGGAGGGCCTGAAAAATGTATAAAAATTTGGGGAGAGAAATCATTTTTATTAAATGTATTCGACCCATAAGAGATAAGGGCAGGTTCTTCCATCTTTCTAAATCTGCCTGGAGTGATGCGATAGCTGGTACAAAATTTAACTTATACCAACTCTTAGAGTTAGATGCAAATTTTATCCCTAGATATGTAATGTGATCTTTGGTTACTTTAAAAGGGATTTCTGGAGAACTTTTTAGTTTGATAAGCCACATAAGTTCCGATTTTTCTTTATTAATTGCAAAGCCGGAAAAAGCCTGGAAAGATTCTAAAGCTTCCATAATTATAGGCAAATTATATTGGAGATTTTGAGCAAAGATAAGCAGATCATCGGCATATATGGCTTGAGTTATTCTGTGTCCTTCGATATTTATCCCTAGCAGTTCTTGTCTAAACAATATTGCCAGAGGCTCTAGCGCTAGATTGAAAAGCAACGGGGATAACGGACATCCTTGTCTCGTTCCTCGCTGGAGCCTAAATTGTTCTGAGGTTAAGGAGTTAACACTTAGACTCGCCCCTGGATTAGAGTAAAGTAAGGCAATAATATGGGAGAATTTACCCCAGATACCAAACTTATTGATAGTTGTCAGCATATGATCCCAGAGTAGCGTATCGAACGCTTTCTGTGTATCAATCGAAATAATTGCAGCGTCTTCTGTGAGCTTTTCTCCCCTTTCTTTTTTTTGTTCACAATAATTAATTGCTATCTCTAGTTTCCTGAGATTTTTAATAAGTGTCCTTCCTTTAATAAAGCCGGTTTGGTCAGGATGGACCAATTCGCTAATCACTTTTTGAAATCTGTCTGCTAAGATGTGGGTTAGGATTTTGTAATCCACATTTAGCAAAGAGATGGGTCTATAAGACTCCATTAATTCTTTATTTTTACCTTGTTTATAGATTAAGATTATTCTAGATTCTGTAAAATATTTAGAAGGTATTTGATTATCTTGTAGGAAACCATTAAAAAGCTCACATAGAATGGGGGTGATCAAATCTGCAAGAATTTTGTATAATTCTCCAGGAAGATCATCCGGACCTGGCGCTTTGTTTAGCTTCAGTTTCATAATAGAGTTTTTAATCTCCTCTTCCTTAATTGGAGAGTTGAGGAGATCCAGGTCATCCTTGGCTATTTGAGGTATTTTAATCCTGTCCCAAAAGAGATCTTTTTTTATTTTATCTATAGGTTGAGCCTGATATAGTTGTTTAAAGTAGTGCGTAAATTCCTCTAAAATATCATGAGGGAGAGTGCAAGTTTTGTGTTTAGTTTTTATTATTGATATGATACTGTTAGTTTTCCTAGTACTTACCAATCTGGCTAAGAATTTCCCTATCTTATTACCGAACTGCATGTAATTGCTATTTCTTTTCAGCTCGTGCTGAATTTCTTTTGATATATGCCAGTTGTCTCTTTGTTTTTTGGCTTCCAGATAGTTTCGCCAGTTCTCTTGACTGTTATCTGCAACATATTTTTGAAATTTGTTAATGATCTGCTTAGAGAGTTGGATCCAATAAGCGTAATTTTTCCTTTTGACTTTTATCATATAAGCCAGAATTTCTCCCCTTATCACAGCTTTGAAAGCTTGCCATAAAGATTCTGTATTCAATACTGATCCTCTATTCTCATTATAATAAAGATTCCATTTCTCTAGCAAAAAGCCTCGAAATTTTAAATTATTATAAAAATATGTTGGAAAATATAATCTGTGGTTCCCTAGTTTGGGATTCAAGATTGACATAGAAATAGTAATAGGGGCGTGATCCGAAATTGTGATAGGCAAGATTTCGACTTTTTTTGCCAGAGAAAACAATTTGTCACTAATTAGGAACATATCGATTCGTGAAAAAGATTTATACACTTTAGATAAACACGTATATTCTTTACTGTCTGGATAGATATTCCTCCAGATATCTAATAAGCCTAGATTGAAGCAGAATTTTTTAAAAATTTTAGTATCCTTACAGCCTGATATAGCCTCTTTCCCCCTCCGATTTCTATCTAGGATGCTAGATGCTACCAGATTCAGGTCTCCTCCTAGTATTATGTTTTGGTTATATTCCAATAATTTGTTTTGGAGAGGTTCCCAGAACTCGTTTTTTTTTTGCATTTGGACCATAAACATTGCATAACACAAATCTTTTTAAGCCTAGTTCTACCTCTAGTATAATAAATCTCCCTTGTTGATCAATTTCTTGTTTCAGAATTTTATATTTTAATGATTTCCTAAAAATTATAGCTACCCCTCTTTTTCTCTGTACTCCTGCCGAATAGATAACTTCGCCCACCCATCCCCATTTAAGTTTTTGACTTTCTGACTCATTTAAATGAGTCTCTTGTAAGAAGCCAATATCAATTTTAAGTTTATTAAAGTGTTGTAATATTGCTTTCCTTTTGACCGGGGAGGTAAACCCTCCCACGTTCCATGATCCAAATTTACATGAATCCGTCATATCTTATGCTTCTTTCCTACTTCTAGGGAGAGACATAAGAAAACTAAGAGAAGGGGGGGGGGGTGGGAAGAAAGGAGAGAAAGAAAAAAGAGAGAAAAAAAAAAAAAAAAGAAAGAAAGAGAAGAGTCCCATTCACACGTACACCTGACCTTCCTATATTGACCCCTACTTATAATATTTAGCTTCTTACTTGACCGCATTTCTGCACCTAGAAATATATTTCCTTCCTCCTCCCTTCTCCTATTCCACTTTTTACTCAGCATGACTACCCATGATACAGAGCTTGTATCCCCCATCTGATCACTTTTACCTTTGCTCTGTTCTCAAGAAGTCCTCTAGGTCCTGAGGATTATCAAAAATCCTAAAACCTTCTTTAGTCTGTATACTGATTCTGGCTGGATATAGTAGCCTAACTATCCTGCCTTCCTGGATCAGGCGTGAGCAGATGGGGGCACATAGCTTCCTCTTACTAGCTGTTTCAAATGCAAAATCTTGGAAAATTAATATTTTCTTATTTTGGAAGAGGACTATTTTTTGTGCCCTATAAGCTTGCATAATCTTGACCTTTTCTTGAAAGTTCAGGTATTTGATAATAATTGGTCTAGGTCTACTCTTATCATCCTCTTGATCTCTTACCCTGCCTAACCTATGGGCTCTTTCTACTGTAAATGTACATGTTGGCTCATTGATGTTTAATAAGGAGGGCAGTTGGTTTGAAGCAAAGTGAATTAACTCTCTTTCAGATACTGTTTCAGAGACTCCAATCACTCTTACATTATTCCTCCTAGATCTATTTTCCATATCCTCAGCTTTGTCACTAAGATATTTGACTTGTTTCTGAATATATGTTAAGTCCTTATCTTTCTCTATGTCTCTATCTTCCAGATCTGATATTCGCTGTTCTGCTAGACCAATTCTGGTAACCATCTGCTTGATATCTTGTGACACTGAGTCTATGCTTAGTTGGATTGCCTCAAATTTAGGAAGAAATAATTCACTTATTTGTTTTAATAAATCAGAATTTTTAACTGTTTCAACCACATTTTCTTGTGCTATCTCCTGACTGTTTTCAGTGCTGCGTCTTATTAGCTTTTTTTCCTGCTGCCTTCTACTCGCCATGCTTGCTGTTTTATTGTTAACTGAAGGGAGAAGGAATTTATCCATAAAGAATGGTTATGAGAAACTTAAAACTTTCTATTTACCCCTATTTACTCCTAGTCAGGAGACCTTACCTTAATTAACTAGTTTGAATTTAACTAAAGGCTTTTGCATTAGTGGTGACTTAAAGCTATTGGTCTTATCGTTATCTCCTTCTCAACAATTCTTATAACAAAATGCCATTAGTGAAAAATATCCAAAAAACGCAGTAATATATAGAGCAATACAAAGAGAGAGATGATGAGAAGAAAATAGAGACCAGAGTCAATCAGATATTCAAGTGAGTTCACTTCCAAATCTTGCAAGGATTTTCCTATCTATTACTTCTGCATCTTATTTGTCTAGTTTGAAATTGACTGTAAACTTTTAAATAAATAGTGACCTAGAACTGTTGGTCTAATCATTAACCCCTGCACAACCATGCTTATAACAAAATGCCATTAGTAAGAATTACCCAAAAAATGCATAAATATAAGAAACAAATACAGAATTTAGAGCAAAAGTCAATCAGATACTCAAGTGGATTCTCTTCCAAATCTGCAAGAATTTTCTGTCTGTTGGTTCTCCCCAGATTCCCCCTCTGAATTGGCAAAAGTTAAGGAGACTATGTCCACTTGTTATCCTCAGAAAATTTAGAGAGGTTCCAGACTTCGATATCCAATCTGTGCAGGGAGAGAAAGAAGACAAGGCCTCCTCATGTGTGTATCTGTCACTCCCCCTTTTATCCCATCATAGAGTAAACACAGGGTACTCACATTCTGATAAGGCACTCTCTTGTGCCGTTTGTTTCAGGCTGGACCTTCAGCAGCAGTCCAGCTCGCTGTTTCCCCAGGATGTCTTTACAGCTGACTTGCTTCAGGCGTGAAGTGCACGGCCGTAGGGGCATAAAGTAAGACACAAAGTACAAAAAATCATGTGTAAATCTGTTTAAAGTGCATCTGAAGATTCAGCTTAAACTTTCACAGAATACTCACAAAAGTTGCGGCACCCAAATGTGCCTAGTGAGGCAGGCTAGGCCTTTTTCAGCAGCCCAGCTCGCTGTTTTCACGTTTAGCTATGTTGTAGAAATAGAGCAGCCTCAGGAAATGCCAGGTTAGCCCGTCTGAACCTTTTGCAGTAACCCAGCACCCTTTATAGCACCGTCTCCTATTCGTGGTATCAGCGAAGGGGATAAAGTAAAATCGCTCTTAAACTTCCAGGCCACCTATCAATTAGATTTTCCAGCACAGGAGTCCTTTTAGTATAACTTTAAATATATGTGCAATGGGCCAAGGCATACTAAACTTACATTCCCCTGTTTTCCACAGACCTAATAGTAATAGGGGGTTTCAACACTGCTAGCTATTGCAGTGAGAATACGGCAAGCCTCTAAGAAGTAAAAAGTTAAGAGCCAGATCCTGGAAGGCTTCGCAAGGGGGACCAAACAGCTACATGGTGGTGTCAGAATTATTGCTTGAAACACATCTTTAGAGAAAATCAATTTGAATTTTACCTTGCGTTGTCCTCCCCCTTGCTCGCCTCACCTAAGGATCTGGACTGATATGCCTCAGTAGATGGCCTTGTAGGTGGGACTGAGTCGACCGGCTGTGGATCCCGGTCCGTAGCCCACTTCCACCCCGTAGCCAAACTTTGTAGCGGGCTCTAGCGTGTGCGAGGACGCCTGACCAGTGGCGTCTCGCTCAGCCCGACTTGGCGCGGCTCTCAATGCGTCACGTCACGCATACGTCAGTGCTTGCCCTCCCCCGTCCAGCATGCAATGATTGCATTTTAATTTCATTTGCTTTTTTTTTTTTTTTTTTTTCATTTGCACTTTGATGACATTAAAATTGTCATTTTTTGTATGTTAAAATGGTGAATTTCAAAACAAAAAATGACTGTAGTGGCCGGGAGGACCCTCATATCTTTTATTATAATGCCTTTTTGTTTCATATTTGTTAAAAATCCGGATTTAATACATTTTAAATTTGGTTCAATTAGATTTTGCGTCCAATTAATTTTAAACCTTTAAATGATTCCAAGTAAATTTAGAAAAGAATAAGAAAATAAAATCAAATAAGAATAAACTTTAATAAACCTATATACAAATAACAATAAAAATATATTCTGGATCAACAAAAAACAATAATAATAACTTAAAAAATTCAAAAAAATGCACTAATGCAACCTTTGTCTTTTAGGATCTGGTGACTCTTGGCTCTGATGTCTATCTCTAATAAAATCTAACAAAGATTGCATAGTAGTTTGAGCCATCTGCATGTTATCTTCGGCTATTTCCAAGGCCCTGGTTATATGTTGGTTCCTTTCCCTGTCCATTTCTCTTTGCCACTGAAAGATTTCACGGTCCAGTTCCAACCGTTGCTGGTTGTAATTGTCAAACCTTTCTAAATGTCCAGACAAAATATCCTGAACCTGTCTACTGTCTGCTCTATATCCTCTGGCAAGATTTAACATTTCATTTAGAGCAGCATCTTCCAAAGGTGCCTGCTCTTGGACAATAGGTTAAGCTTGTGGTTGTTCCAAAGGTTCAATTGACTGTTCTTGAACTACATGATCAGGTGGTGAATTTGGATTTTCATCATCATTAGAGGGGTTTATTACAGGCTCATGAATATCCAAATCCTGATCTTGTGCCATCTGTGTAAGGTCAGGAGTTAGGCTTCCACTTTCTTGAGATCTAACCTCTGGTGCTGTAACTGGAACAAGATTCAGAATGACCTCTCTAGAAGAATCATCCTCCTCACCGATATCTAAGAAAAAAAAAAAGAATTAGAAATTTAGAAATAAAGTAAAAAAAAAAAAAGGGGCAGATCAAAATTTGTTCCTACAGTAATGGTTAGAGGGGTTACTATATAAGAGAAATTTATACAGTCATGTTGGATTTAAACAATAAGATTAAAGGCCTTCCTAATAAATAATTGTGATTTTACATGGTTAAACTGTTTGCATATAAAATCCATCCATCTCACAGTCTCACAGTTTGAATATCAATCTATAGACATTACAATTTTTACAGTTATTTTGTACCAAAATCATTTGTCTTATCCTATATTTACTTTACAAAAGTAACTTACCATCGAAAAAGTGGTGCAGAATCGGTCACCATGACTCTGAAGAGACGTCCAATATCTGCTGTAAAAATAAGAATTAAAGATTAATATATAATTTATATTAAAATATTTAAAGGTGTATATATAAGTGGTTTAAAGATACATAGCAGAGCTTCTTCCAACAGCTGTATCTGGTGTACTGCTCCTTACATCTGGAATAGTATCAGCAGACGGTAGGCTGTGGCTGGTATTGGTTGTGGAACGTATATATTGCCCATGCTGTGGTTCTTATATTCACATGATGTGATGTTGAAGGACGTGGTAGCTGTGATGAAGAGGTAGATGGGGTATGGACAGATGCAGAGGTCGATGCTCGAACAGAACCACCTATGAAATAGTAAATACAGATTTCAATTAATACATTAAATAAAATTAAAACTTTAGGTGCAATTTTTGCAATGTTAAGCAGGGGAGGACTGAGACCAACCAGGGCCCCCGGGCAAAAGTGTGTCAGGGCCCCACCACCCCCTCTTTGTTCCACCTACCTCCTCTGCCCCTCCTCCACCCTATTGCCCCCCAACTCCTGTGCCCCTCCCACCTCATATGCCCCTCCCCCACCATGTTTTTAATTGCCATGTAAAGAGACAATTTTTTTCTTAAATATTTTTAATAAGAACTAAATATTGTAAATTAACAAGTGCTTATGCCAAGAAATGTTTTTATAATCCCCATGCCTATATGCACTACAGTATGGAGCAGAAAGTAATGAGGGGCAGACAAGTGGGTAAAAATCACATGTTACTGGCAGTCTCCATTTTAACTGAAACCAGGGCAGGTTTAGAGACATCAATTTTAAAGGGAGAGTAAAGTCAAAATTAAACTTTAAAGGGACATGAAACCCAAAAACTTTATTTCATGATTTAGGTAGAACATACAATTTTAAACAACTTTCCCTATGCCTCACACACAGCCCCTCCCCAGTACCTTATATATAGATATATAATATTATAGAGAGGTTTCCTCTGTCTCACATACACACAGCCCCTCCCCTGTACCTTATATACAGATATATAATATTATAGAGAGGTTCCCTCTGTCTCACACACACACACAGCCCCTCCCCAGTACCTTATATACAGATATATAATATTATAGAGAGGTTCCCTCTGTCTCACACACACACAGCCCCTCCCCAGTACCTTATATACAGATATATAATATTATAGAGAGCTTTCCTCTGTCTCACACACACAGCCCCTCCCCAGTACCTTATATACAGATATATAATATTATAGAGAGGTCTAACGTCCACCAAAACCTAATATATACAAATTTACCACAATGTAGATGTTCCCTATGCCTCACACACAGCCCCTCCCCAGTACCTTGTATACAGATATATAATATTATAGAGAGGTTCCATCTGTCTCACACACACACAGCCCCTCCCCAGTACCTTATATACAGATATATAATATTATAGAGTGGTTCCCTCTGTCTCACACACACACAGCCCCTCCCCAGTACCTTATATACAGATATATATTATAGAGAGGTTCCCTCTGTCTCACACACACACACAGCCCCTCCCCAGTACCTTATATACAGATATATAATATTATAGAGAGGTTTCCTCTGTCTCACATACACACAGCCCCTCCCCTGTACCTTATATACAGATATATAATATTATAGAGAGGTTCCCTCTGTCTCCCACACACACAGCCCCTCCCCAGTACCTTATATACAGATATATAATATTATAGAGAGGTTCCCTCTGTCTCACACACACATAGCCCCTCCCCAGTACCTTATATACAGATATATAATATTATAGAGAGCTTTCCTCTGTCTCACACACACAGCCCCTCCCCAGTACCTTATATACAGATATATAATATTATAGAGAGGTCTAACGCCCACCAAAACCTAATATATACAAATTTACCACAATGTAGATGTTCCCTATGCCTCACACACAGCCCCTCCCCAGTACCTTGTATACAGATATATAATATTATAGAGAGGTTCCATCTGTCTCACACACACACAGCCCCTCCCCAGTACCTTATATACAGATATATAATACTATAAAGAGATTCCCTCTGTCTCACACACACACAGCCCCCTCCTCAGTACCTTATATACAGATATATAATATTATAGAGAGGTTTCCTCTGTCTCACACACACAGCCCCCTCTCCAGTACCTTATATACAGATATATAATATTATATAGAGGATCCCTTTGTCTCACACACACAGCCCCTCCCGAGTACCTTATATACAGATATATAATATTATAGAGAGGTTCCCTCTGTCTCACACACACACACAGCCCCTCCCCGGTACCTTATATACAGATATATAATATTATAGAGAGGTTCCCTCTGTCTCACACACACAGCCCCCTCTCCAGTACCTTATATACAGATATATAATATTATAGAGAGGTTCCCTCTGTCTCACACACACACAGCCCCTCCCCAGTACCTTATATATATATATATATATATATATATATATATATATATATATATATATATATATATATTAAGTTCAAATATATTTATATAAGTAAATACATCTTGCACACCGCAGAGCTATATGAGATGCTGTGTTGAAAGTAGGGGATTGCAGCTCTCAGTATTAACTTCTCAAATCTAATATGTAGAGACAAGCTGAAACAAAGTATCAAAACAAAGGCTCACACACAGATGGTCCAATTAAAGTGTTACGCATTTATTTACACATGTTTAACCTAAACCTTAATATGCCACTGCAGTGGAACGTATAGCAAAACCTAAACTCATGGGTACTAAATTCATGAATGACTATCACAGACGAATGCTAAAGTAAACATACAAAAGAAATTTTAAGGCATACCATAGGAAATCAAACAAAATTGAAACAAAATGTCCCAAATGAAACAAAATTTCCACAAATCTTGTGTTAGTTATGGTGAAATTTCTTATACAAAAAAGCAGCATCTGAGTTCATCCTGAAAATGTACTGTTATTGGAGAAACAGCTGACAGACTCGAGGTAAAAACGTCCTCCTGTGTCAGCACTTATAAACCATGAGTATAAGAAATTGACATCTGACTTTTCCCAAATTGCGGCAATAAGGATATAGAAAAACATATACAACCTCTTCCAAGAGTTAGGATAGGTCTCAGGCAGCTCAGACCGGGTTCCGGTTTCTTTAGGCACCAACTTGAGGTATACCATATGAAGTGAGCCAGGACTTGGCATCCGGCTTTTGTCTCACCCAGATCACTCGTTCCGTTTCTTGACACATTTGTTTGTGCAATTCAAACTTTGAGACTTTATGTTGGGTAGATCCACTTTCAATCACCTCTGCCGACCTTAGCTAGAATCCAAGTGTTATTGATCAACACCAATCCGGATACTTGTTTGCTGCCGCTAAAACTTTCAAATGACTGTGTCGACGCGCGTTTCGCCGCACAATGCTTTGCGTCAGGGCCTCGTCAGGACTGTCAGTCACAGGTGAACTCTCCTTTCATTTAAATCTCCTACAGGTATTAGGTAAGCCAATAGGGCGTATATGCTCCAGCCAATAGGAAGGTTTACTTGACAACACCATTGTTTAGATTTCTTTGCTTTTATATGCCAAACCACAAGCATTGCTATTATCCTAATTTATACCTAGTATGACAGACCAAAATAAAAGGAGACTAACAAACACTATTAAAGGGACCAAATTATGCAGAGCCTTCTATGAATCTATTTTAATTTTAAACACCCCTAATGCGATAGAATTTGCATAAATTATTTACGGATGTTGAAAATAAAAATCAAGATGAACATTTCTTTCTTCATATTTGTGCTTAGGCTTTTTAGGGAATGATAGAAATGTGAATACAAAAGGAATTATCTTACAAGTTATTTATTATTACTTGATCGGACTACCTAGGTTGATTTCTCATATTATTTCTGTTTTTAGCCCAGGAAAGACCTAAATTCAATTCTTTCATTTAAGCCAAAAGGGGATACTGTTTTTAGAACATAAGTCCACCTGGCCTCTTTTTTAAGAAGACATATATTGTTGTCCCCTCCTCTGCCACTTGTCAGTCCTTGATCAATGCCAACAAATTTTAAAGATATAGTACTGCTATTGTGTGCATCTTTGAAATGTCTTGCAACACTAGTATCTCTTTCAAAGAGTATGTCATCTCTATGCTCCTGTACCCTGTCCTTGAACATCCGTTTTGTTTTACCTACGTAGAACAGGGGACAGGAGCATTGTAAGAGATATACCACTCCTACTGTGTTGCAATTTGAAAAACACCTTATTTCAAAGTTATTATTGGTATTGGCCGAAAAAGTTTTACACTTTAACATATAGGGACAATACACACAATGTCCACATGGGAAACTGCCTTTAACTTGTTGGTAAAGTTAAAGGCAGTTTCCCATGTGGACATTGTGTGTATTGTCCCTATATGTTAAAGTGTAAAACTTTTTCGGCCAATACCAATAATAACTTTGAAATAAGGTGTTTTTCAAATTGCAACACAGTAGGAGTGGTATATCTCTTACAATGCTCCTGTCCCCTGTTCTACGTAGGTAAAACAAAACGGATGTTCAAGGACAGGGTACAGGAGCATAGAGATGACATACTCTTTGAAAGAGATACTAGTGTTGCAAGACATTTCAAAGATGCACACAATAGCAGTACTATATCTTTAAAATTTGTTGGCATTGATCAAGGACTGACAAGTGGCAGAGGAGGGGACAACAATATATGTCTTCTTAAAAAAGAGGCCAGGTGGACTTATGTTCTAAAAACAGTATCCCCTTTTGGCTTAAATGAAAGAATTGAATTTAGGTCTTTCCTGGGCTAAAAACAGAAATAATATGAGAAATCAACCTAGGTAGTCCGATCAAGTAATAATAAATAACTTGTAAGATAATTCCTTTTGTATTCACATTTCTATCATTCCCTAAAAAGCCTAAGCACAAATATGAAGAAAGAAATGTTCATCTTGATTTTTATTTTCAACATCCGTAAATAATTTATGCAAATTCTATCGCATTAGGGGTGTTTGAAATTAAAATAGATTCATAGAAGGCTCTGCATAATTTGGTCCCTTTAATAGTGTTTGTTAGTCTCCTTTTATTTTGGTCTGTCATACTAGGTATAAATTAGGATAATAGCAATGTTTGTGGTTTGGCATATAAAAGCAAAGAAATCTAAACAATGGTGTTGTCAAGTAAACCTTCCTATTGGCTGGAGCATATACGCCCTATTGGCTTACCTAATACCTGTAGGAGATTTAAATGAAAGGAGAGTTCACCTGTGACTAACAGTCCTGACGAGGCCCTGACGCAAAGCATTGTGGGGCGAAACGCGCGTCGACACAGTCATTTGAAAGTTTTAGCGGCAGCAAACAAGTATCCGGATTGGTGTTGATCAATAACACTTGGATTCTAGCTAAGGTCGGCAGAGGTGATTGAAAGTGGATCTACCCAACATAAAGTCTCGAAGTTTGAATTGCACAAACAAATGTGTCAAGAAACGGAACGAGTGATCTGGGTGAGACAAAAGCCGGATGCCAAGTCCTGGCTCACTTCATATGGTATACCTCAAGTTGGTGCCTAAAGAAACCGGAACCCGGTCTGAGCTGCCTGAGACCTATCCTAACTCTTGGAAGAGGTTGTATATGTTTTTCTATATCCTTATTGCCGCAATTTGGGAAAAGTCAGATGTCAATTTCTTATACTCATGGTTTATAAGTGCTGACACAGGAGGACGTTTTTACCTCGAGTCTGTCAGCTGTTTCTCCAATAACAGTACATTTTCAGGATGAACTCAGATGCTGCTTTTTTGTATAAGAAATTTCACCATAACTAACACAAGATTTGTGGAAATTTTGTTTCATTTGGGACATTTTGTTTCAATTTTGTTTGATTTCCTATGGTATGCCTTAAAATTTCTTTTGTATGTTTACTTTAGCATTCGTCTGTGATAGTCATTCATGAATTTAGTACCCATGAGTTTAGGTTTTGCTATACGTTCCACTGCAGTGGCATATTAAGGTTTAGGTTAAACATGTGTAAATAAATGCGTAACACTTTAATTGGACCATCTGTGTGTGAGCCTTTGTTTTGATACTTTGTTTCAGCTTGTCTCTACATATTAGATTTGAGAAGTTAATACTGAGTGCTGCAATCCCCTACTTTCAACACAGCATCTCATATAGCTCTGCGGTGTGCAAGATGTATTTACTTATATAAATATATTTGAACTTAATAAAATATTTGGGGTCTGCACCAGGACCTGGTTTATCTAGCACTATCCAGGTTTATATTTTATCAGGCAATTTATCCCATAGTTGCAATATGGGAGCCTGACTGTAATTTTCTCTCCCTATTAACTCTAATTAATCTATATATATATATATATATATATATATATATATATATATATTATAGAGAGCTTCCCTTTGTCTCACACACACAGCCCCTCCCCAGTACCTTATATACAGATATATAATATTAGAGAGAGCTTCCCTCTGTCTCACACACACAGCCCCTCCCCCAGTACCTTATATACAGATATATAATATTATAGAGAGGTTCCCTCTGTCTCACACACACAGCCCCCTCCCCTGTACCTTATATACAGATATATAATATTATAGAGAGGTTCCCTCTGTCTCACACACACACACACACAGACCCCTCCCCAGTACCTTATATACAGATATATAATATTATAGAGAGGTTCCCTCTGTCTCACACACACAGCCCTCTCCCCAGTACCTTATATACAGATATATAATATTATAGAGAGGTTCCCTCTGTCTCACACACACAGCCCTCTCCCCAGTACCTTATATACAGATATATAATATTATAGAGAGGTTCCCTCTGTCTCACACACACAGCCCTCTCCCCAGTACCTTATATACAGATATATAATATTATAGAGAGGTTCCCTCTGTCTCACACGCACAGACCCCTCCCCAGTACCTTATACACATATATATATATAATATTATAGAGAGGTTCCCTCTGTCTTACACACACTGACCCTCTCCCCAGTACCTTATATACATATATATTAAACTTTAAATTCTAGACTGCTGCACAGCATTTAATAATGGTCATGAGTCATGACCACTCAGACACATAACAGAGAGAAATCACAGAATCAACAATTGATCTTATTAAACCTTCTTAAGTAACTGTGTAATGAGCATTCTATACATGTATCACTATAAGAAATATAAATTAATCTTCTATAGTACTGCATAATATACCTCATTGTGTAGGTGATCTAAGATCTGTGCATTCATGTCAACTGACAGTTGATCTCCCTGGGCTGGCTACAAAAGTCTGGCACGCTGCAAGTTTTAAATCAATTCAAGCCTCTCACTAGCAGCCAGGCTGCGTGTCTCTCACAGTCTCACTCCCTTACAGGTCTTCTCAACACAGCACCCGCGCTGCACTACTAGGTGATGTCATCAGTGCTCACTGGAGCATCACGTGACTGATAACAGCCAGGCTTGGAGAGGAATGCTACATTACTCGGAAAGCAAATGACACTAACTATAAACTACACAAAGGCAGATCAGCCAGGAAAGAACTGTTAGTCATACAGTCAGTCTTTTGTGGATGATACTTTGGCATGTCCGTTTTTTCCAATACTTAATACCGGACAGCACTCAGAAATATAACCAACACCTGTCAACCCTACCTGACTGCTCAGTCCTCCTGTCCTGCTCCAGTTCGTTCACCACGTGCCCACACATGCTGTTGTCAGTGTGCCACTGCCGCCTCTAACAAGAACTGCCTGCGCAGTTAAAAATTGCGTAATGAGTGTGCGCACGTGGGTGAAGCAAAGCAGGAGCCACAACAGGAACAGGGTTGAGTATCTAATATGTGGACCGGATTCCGGAGTCATCCAAACCCGGTTCACATATTCCGCAGGTGCAGTGACAATGAGTGTTTTAACGTCACAACCATACGGCTCCTAATCCTCCTGCTGCTTCATTCTGCAGAGCAGACTCACTCCAATTCTCCCTGTGACGGCACTGTGGATAAGGCCTGGCCCCAAATTCCCAACTTGACTTGTGACTTCTATACTACTAGTCGACTGTCGCCCACCACCAATGGTCGCACACACCCTGTAAATCAAAAGGAGAAATAAATATGCTTACTTTTTAATAATAATTAATAAAAACCTGCTAGCTGCTGCAGTTTCTGATCAAGGGGCGGGGCCCCTTTAAGAGGCCGGGCCCTCGGGCAGGGGCCGATTTGCCCGACTTGTCAGTCCGCCCCTGATGTTAAGCAAATGTAAAATGTACTCCTATTATTAAATTTTCTTCTTTCAATTTGTATCTTTATTTGAAATGCACTAAGTAAAGGGTCACTAAACCCATCTTTCTTTCATGATTCCAATAGAGAATACAATTTTAAAAAACATTCCAATTTACTTCTATTATCTAATTTGCTTCATTCTTTAGATATCCTTTGTTGAAGAAATAGCAATGCACATGGGTGAGCCAATGACAAGAGGCATCTATGTGCAGCCACCAATCAGCAGCTACTGAGCATATCAATATATGTTTTTCAACAAAGAATATAAAGAAAATAAAGCAAATTTGATAATAAAAATAAATTATACAGTTGATTACAATTGCATGGTCTTTCTAAATCAAACATTTGGGTTTCATTTAACTTTAAAAAAAAGTGCTTTTCATGTTCCATGTAGGCCTTATTTTTTAAAATAAATAAAGCAATAGAAAAAAAAATTGTAGTATATTAGAAACTTGAAAATGTTTTTCATGCTCTCTTTATGAATCATGAATGCATAATTTTTGGTTCAGTGGAACTTTAAAGAAATAGATACACAGAGAAGTAATCAAATTACAAAATCAATTTTAAAGGGACAGTAAACCACATATTTTTCAATCATGATTCAGTTACAGAATACACTTTTATAAAACATTAACGTAAGAGACACATTTTTGGTGCAGACAATTAAACAATATAAATATTAATTTGGAGATTAATTTATAATTACCTCGAATATCGCTATCACAGTCATCAGTTATGCCCTCAATGACCTCCGTGCCAAGCCTCTGTAAAACTTTTCTTTCAAAGTCAGTCAAATCTGCGACATAAGGTTGTCCGCCTCCAGTCCCACGTGCATATTGCTTTTCTTTGGCAATTTTGGCTTTAGTTTGACGCTTGATATTGTTGAACCTTTTTTTGCAGGAGTCGATATCTTTTTTTAGTTTGTCCTTGAGCACTCACATCATCACTAATTTTTTCCCAAATAAACTTCTTACGAGCACCGGGGGTTTGCTTGACTCGACTGCCATAAATATTGTCCTAATATACGAGTACTAGATCAACAAGTACAACATTCTGTTGATGAGAGAAATTAGGGTTGCGAGTCTTCTTAGAAGTTGCTGAATCTCTGGAGCAAGCCATCTTCTCAAAGTGAATACCGAAAAGTAAATAAACAATATTCTAAGATTTCTGGGAAAATGCACATTCTTATACATGTCAACAGCCAGACGTTGCCGCTTGTCTGACGATTATGACACCTAGATGGTCACGTGGGTGAAGAACTAAACCAATTAGGTTGCATACTGCTTAGTAACTTTGCTCTTTCGAGCCGAACGAAGCTTCAAAGTTATCAATAATCTGACGCAAAATTTTACGGCTTGGTTTTTAGTACATTCATGTAACAAAGTTCTATCCGCATGGTGCGATTGCCGGCGGGTTAATTCGATACGGTCTGTGCGAAAATTTTGACGCCTTAGTACATGGCGCCCAAAATATCTTATTTCATTTTATAAGTAAAAATAAACTTTATAGCCCAGGTGATCAACATTATGGAACAGGTTCTGGGTTGTTCCTAGACCCCTCCTCATTAATACTGTCCCAGAATTACCCTCCTTCTTTGACTTGTAAATATAAACTCATGATATTTTATATTATATTAAATGAATCTTTATTGGAAGCGGACAAAACCTCTGTGCATTCCAAAACAGAAAAACTTCATAATGCACACTCAAGAGAGATATTATAATGCTAAGGGGGAAAAGTCTGATTTTTTTCCTATATTTGTAGTTTTATTGGAAAAGGGCATCAGCTTAGACTTTTGGGGCCGATAATCTAATGATCTCTGGGCTGTCAAATTTAGTTAAAAATGTTTGCCAGCTATTTCAATGGTGGAATGATCTAAAGTGACTTTTTCCCCCAGAAAACTGGGTGTCTTACTAAAGGGCATATACTGCATTTTCTTATGGGAGGGAGATGCATATATTAAAAAGTGCAATATGAAAATCGTAATTTTAAAAATCATACAAAATGAATAGTTGAACCATTCACACATAAATATGCAGGAAACATTTGTATTGTAAAGGTGCATCAAAAATTTTAACAAAATTGTTCACCAAAAATCTTATCAAAACGTAAAATGTATTTGAAATTACCCAGAAATAAATTGTGTTAAATATGCACAGCCCAAATAATAATTTATGAACACAGGATGTGCAAAAAACACATATATAAGTACAAAACACAAAGTGTAATTGTTTTATTGTAAAATGGACTGAACATTGCTGTTTCATGGGCGTGTATAAAATTGTCTCTCAAATTTCAGCATAATTATATAAATATATCCGCCCAACAGTTCTCGTTGTTTTTTCTTGTAAACTAAATGGTGGCGAGGTTGTGAAAAAATAAGCAAAATACTTAATACTCTAATAGAAAAACAAATGTGTAAAAAATATAAGCAATTGTAAGATGCTATACGCAGAAAGAAGTGCAAAGGGATTTTTTTTGGATGCAGGATTTAATTTTAAAGAGTGCCCCCTGCGCATTGCTAACTTCGCTCTACCCAGCAAAGTTTCCATTTCCAGTAGGCTCCATTACTTTCTGTAGGAAACATCTCAACACTCACAAGAAAACCACATCTGAACCGACAAAGAGCTCGCTTCCATTGAGTCGTTAGTACCAGGTTTCCATTGAAATATTTTGCGGATAGCGTGCAGTCGCTCTTTTCGTGTAGCTGTAAGTTAACATTGTGTTAACGCTTCCATCTGATGTCGGATTTCTTGAAAATCAATTAGTTTCTAAGGTAACCCGACCTTACGCTATAGAATTTACGTTTAACGTCCGTGCTCCTTACCGGTGATCACCTCTCAAGAAAAATAAAGATACACTTATCCATATTTTTAATAATCAAATGCTATTTTTTAATATAATTATATTTACCACTTCATAAATATAAGTAATATGTATTGCTGCCCTAGGCATAGGTCTAGTTTGCATTCTGTAGATATGTTCTTGCATATATTATTATATTTAAATATATACTGATATTTCTATTAGAATATAAGTTCAACTGTTTCTATACATGAGACAACAATAAATATTACTTATAACAATTTATTTCTACATTAAAACACTTGCATTATTTGCAAGTTTTATAATTTCAATAGAAAATAGGTCTCAAAAAGCACAATTTTCCTCTTTTACACCTAGTTGAGCTGGGTGTAATATTTCTCAATGTATCGACGGCCTCCGACAGTATATTAACGGTTTGCGCTTTCATGGAAACCTGGTATAATTTATCGATTAACGGCTTCTATTACTTTCTATGGGACGCAAAGATTTTTTTCGGCAGCCGGAGTCCAGCTGCCGATATTGAGGTTTAACGCGCCATTGGAAACAGTCGATAAACGATATTGCTTTCGACAGCATATTTAACGGTTTGCGAGTGCACGCAAACTGAATTACGACTCAATGGAAATGAGCCCAAAGTTCACAGTGATATGGTACAAACTTTACAGTAATATGGTACAACATATTGCAAATCTCATTTCATCTGTGCACATATATAATATTGATATTGGACTACTGTTTAAAATAAAATAATGATGCAGGTACAGAAGCAATCTGGTTATATAAGGACAGTCCAATTCATGGTATAAAGAATAACTAGAATAAGAGACTGCAATTCTTGTACAATCTGTTTATATACATTGATTACAGTAAATTGCTTACAAGGTAATTGGAAAAAGGAGGCTTACAAATATACAGCAAACTACTGCGGATGGCTAAGAGCACAGACCAAATATCAAAGCAGGTATTCAAACAGCAAGAGGTCTAGTAGGTTCCTATACGAAGAGTCCAGTAGAACAAACTGATTTATACAAGCAATTCAAGCAGCAAGTAAACCAGTTACCAATAACCAGTTCAAATAAATCATGGTCATACATGGGTATTGAGGAATATCTAAAGACAGCTAGATTGACAGTAAAGGGACAGACATGATAACACCAATGGCCCAAAGCAGCTTAACATTTAAAAACCATGATAAAGCAAAATATGTTACGTGGTCAAGTATGAAATCACTCCATAAAGACCTGCATGCATTGAAGACTCAGAGAAGGTGCCAATAATCTTGAAAATAATGTGTTACATGAGCAATGCCTTATCTGAAACATAATATACATAACAATATTTAGGAGTCATGGAAAGAGCCAGGCAATACTAATGTCACACTAATGTTTCAGTGTTGGAAATCAGACATCTGTGCATTTAGTGAATTGAACTTTTTCTGGTTTCTGTATTGTACCTCCCTCTGTGTGATCATCTTAGGACGAGATATATGCAGTCTATTTCCCCACAGACACAATATTTGTCAACCTATCATTCTTAAAAAAAAATAACTTTTTGACTTGTATTAATTGGTCTTGAAAAACATAAAAATGTAGGCTTCAATATAAGGTCAAAATCATTTACAAATGACAAATTTCATCATTAAGGGACAGTCGACAACAGAATTTGTATTGTTTTAAAAGATAGATTATCCATTTATTACCCATTCCCCAGTTTTGCAAAACCAACAGTTATATTAATACACTTTTTACATCTGTGATTACCTTGTATCTAAGCCTCTGCAGACTGTGCCCTCTCATTTGTAACTCCACGGGTGTGGCCACAATGTTATCTGTATGGCACACATGAACTAACACCCTCTAGCTGTGAAAAACTGCCAAATGCATTGAAATAAGAAATTTAATAGAAATTAAAATACGAGCTTACCTAGGTTTAGCTTTCAACAAAGAATACCAAGATAAAAAAGTAAATTTGATAATAAAAGTGGATTGGAAAGTTGTTTAAAATTGAATTCCCTATCTGAATCATGAAAGTTTCATTTTGATTAGACTGTCCCTTTAAAGCACATGGGTATTTTTGTAGATACAGTAAATCATTTGAAAAGCTTTTTTAAACAATAGTTTTCAACACACTCATTAGGGATTTGAGAAACAAATTAATGTGATGTGAAAAAAGAGATTTGTTTGTTCTTAAAGGGAAAGTAAAGTCAAAATTAAAATTAAAGGGACAGTCTACTTGAAAACTGTTGCTGTTAACCTCTTAATGACCACAGCACTTTTCCATTTTCTGTCCGTTTGGGACCAAGGCTATTTTTACATTTTTGAGGTGTTTGTGTTTAGCTGTAATTTTCCTCTTACTCATTTACTGTACCCACACATATTATATACCGGTTTTCTCGCCATTAAATGGACTTTCTAAAGATACTATTATTTTCATCATATCTTATAATTTACTATAAAAAAAAATATAAAATATGAGGAAAAAATGGAAAAAAACACACTTTTTCTAACTTTGACCCCCAAAATCAGTTACACATCTACAACCACAAAAAACACCCATGCTAAATAGTTTCTAAATTTTGTCCTGATTTTAGAAATACCCAATGTTTACATGTTCTTTGCTTTTTTTGTAAACTATAGGGCCATAAATACAAGTAGCACTTTGCTATTTCCAAACCATTTCTTTTCAAAATTAGCGCTAGTTACATTAGAACACTGATATCTTTCAGGAATCTCTCAATATCCATTGACATGTATATATTTTTTTTTAGTAGACAACCCAAAGTATTGATCTAGGCCCATTTTGGTATATTTCATGCCACCATTTCACCGCCAAATGCAATCAAATACAAAAAATCGTTCACTTTTCACAAATTTTTTCACAAACTTTTGGTTTCTAACTTAAATTATTTACAAACAGCTTGTGCAATTATGGCATAAATGGTTGTAAATTCTTCTCTGGGATCCCCTTTGTTCAGAAATAGCAGACATATATGATTTTGGCGTTGCTTTTTGGTAATTAGAAGTCCGCTAAATGCCACTGCGCACCACACGTGTATTATGCCCAGCAGTGAAGGGGTTAATTAGGGAGCATGTAGAGAGCTTTTTGGAATAGTTTTAGCTTTAGTGTAGTGTAGTAGACAACCCCAAGTATTGATCTAGGCCAATTTTGGTATATTTTATGCCACCATTTCACCGCCAAATGCGATCAAATTAAAAAAAAAGTTAAATTTTTCTCAATTTTAGGTTTCTCACTGAAATTATTTACAAACAGCTTGTGCAATTATGGCACAAATGGTTGTAAATGCTTCTCTGGGATCCCCTTTGTTCAGAAATAGCAGACATATATGGCTTTGGCATTGCTTTTTGGTAATTAGAAGGCCTCTAAATGCCGCTGCGCATCACACGTGTATTATGGCTAGCAGTGAAGGGGTTAATTATGTAGCTTGTAGGGAGCTTGCAGGGTTAATTTTATCTTTAGTGTAGAGCTCAGCCTCCCACCTGAAACATCAGACCCCCTGATCCCTCCCAAACAGCTCTCTTCCCTCCCCCACCCCACAATTGTCCCCGCCATCTTAAGTACTGGCAGAAACTCTGCCAGTACTAAAATAAAAGGTATTTGGCCCTTTTTAAAAAAAAAAAAAAAAAAAAAAAAAGCATATTTACATATGCTGATGTGTATGATCCCCCCTTAGACCCCAACCTCACTGATCCCCCACCTAACAGCTCTCTAACCCTTCCCCTCTGCCTTAATGGGCGCCATCTTGGGTACTGGCAGCTGTCTGCCAGTACCCAGTTTTGCAAAAAATGTGCCTTTTTTTTAAAAAAAAAGCCCTTTTCTGTAGTGTAGCTTCCCCCCCCCCCCACCAAGACCAACCCCCAACCCCTTCCAGATCCCTTAGATTATATTTTTAGTATTTAAACTTTCTTAGTTTTATTTACTTTTAACTTTATGTTTTTCTGTAGTGTAGCGGTTCCCACCCGCTCCCGCCCCGTGCACGCATCCGCCCACCACCCCCTGTGCACGCGCGCGCCCCCGTGGGCGCCCCCGTGGGTCCCGCCCCCGATCCCGCCCCCCTCAACTCCATACAGAGCATCGATGGCCGCCCACCCGCCTCCCACGTAAGCTCCCACCCACCAACGATACCGGCCATCGATGTCCGGTGCAGAGAGGGCCACAGAGTGTCTCTCTCTGCATCGGATGGCCAAGGGGGGTTATTGCAGGATGCCTCCATATCGAGGCATCACTGCAATAACCGGAAAGCAGCTGGAAGCGAGCAGGATCGCTTCCAGCTGCTTTCCAGACCAAGGACGTACGCCACACGTCCTCGGTCATTAACTGTATTTTTTTTGAGGACGTGTGGCGTACGTACTTGGTCGTTAAGGGGTTAAAAAGATAGATTATACATTTATTACCCATTCCCCAGTTTTGCATAACAAACACTGTGATATTAATATACTTATTAACTCTGTGATTACCTTGTATCTAGTATCTGCAGATTTCCCTTTTCTCAGTGCTTTTGACTGACATGCATTTTAGCCAATTAGTGCTGACTCTTAAATAACTCTACAATGAGCACAATGTTATCTATATGACACACATGAACTAGCACTCTCTAGCTGTGATAAACTGTCAAAATGCACTGAGGTAAGAGGTGTTTTTTAAAGGTTTAGAAATTAGTTTAAGCCTACCTAGGTTTAGCTGTCAAAAAGAATACCAAGAGAACAAAGCAAAATTTGATGATAAAAGTAAATTGGAAAGTTGTTTAAAATTGTATGCCCTATCTGAATAATGAAAGTTTAATTTTGACTAGACTGTCCCTTTAAATAAGTTCAATACAGCACAAAAGTTTAAACAGCTTTCCAATTTACTTCAATTATTTCTGTAACCCTAGGTGAGCTTAAGAGCATGCAGCAGTGTTTGCAACATTGTTTATAGCAATCTTATAGATAGTAAAAAACACTGATGCAAAAGACGGTTATTTACATGTGCACGTTACTAAGCTCCTATCAGCCTACTTAGGTTTACTCTAAAACAAAGGATATCAAGAGAACAAAACAAATTTGACACTAGACGTAAATTGAAAAGTTGTTTAAAACCGCATGCTTTATCTTAATCACATCAATTTAATTTTTAATTTACTGTCCCATTTAATATAATTAATTTACAAGAGGCTTCAGCTTAGAAAAAGAAAGGCAAGAACTAGTGTGATGCAATGATGGATTCCTTCCTTTTTATATCTGTCATACATTTTCCTACCTTAATTTATAGGGCCAGTGAGACTGTAATCATTTCAAACAACTCTGATTTTTCCTATAAAAAAAATGCACAGGACCATAACCTGTTGACCACTCTTGTGTTTCTTAAATTATATTTCTATTGTAAATAGAATTTATGAGTGTGTTGAGAGATATGATAATTTTTTCACCCAATTTTTGTAACAAATGTAAATTTGGTGTTAATCAATATATTAATTTTATAACTATGTGCATAAATCTGGTCAGCAAATTTGATAATAAGGCAAAGTTAGCCCAGTCATACTTCAGTAGATGTCCCTTCATTTTAAAGGGGCAGTCTACTTGAATATTTTTATTGTTTAAAAAGATAGAGAATCCCTTTTTTACCCATTCCCCAGTTTTGCATTACCAACATTGTGATATTAATACCCTTTTTAACTCTGTGATTACCTTGTAATTAAGCCTCTGAAGACTGCCCCTTATCTCAGTGCATTTTAAAAACTTGCATTTCAACCAATTAGTGCTAACTCAAGCATAACTAATAATTGGATACTTGTATAGCGCACAACCTCGAACTTAAAGGGACACTGAACCCAAGTTTTAATTCAGAAAGAGGATGCAATTTTAAGCACCTTTCTAATTTGCTCCTATTATCAATTGTTTTTCATTCTCCTGCTATCTTTATTTTAAAAAGAAGGCATCTAAGCTTTTTTTGGTTTCAATACTCTGGACAACAATTTTTTATTGGTGGATGAATTTATCCACCAATCAGCAAGGACAACCCAGGTTGTTCACCAAAAATGGGCCGGCATCTAAACTTACATTTGTACATTTCAAATAAAGATACCAAGAGAATGAAGAAAATTTGATAATAGAAGTAAATTAGAAAGTTGCTTAAAATTTCATGCTCTATCTGAATCACGAAAGAAAACATTTGGGTACAGTGTGACTCGCGGCACTGATAACAGGTATTATTATTAACCAACTTAAAGGTACTTATTTTACCAACCTCAGAAGGATAAAAAGCTGAGTGGACCTTGCCGGGATCGAACTTGAAACCCTTGGGTTGCCACAGATCTCTGTAACAGTGCATTAGCCCGATGATGGGAGTGAGCAAATGTTACCTATATGACACACCAGAACTAGCACTGTCTATCTGTGAAAAGCTAATTAAATGTGCTGAGATGAGAGGTGGCTTTCAAGGGCTTAGAAATCAGTCTATGAGCCTACCTAGGTTTTGCCTTCAACAAAGAATACCAAGAGAACAAAGCAAATTTTATGATAAATGTAAAACTGGAAAGTTGTTTAAAACTGCATGCCCTATCTGAATTATGAAAGTTTAATTAATTTTAAGTCTGTTTAAACTAAGGCATTTTTATTATTGAAAAGGGTTATATTTAAATTTTCAAACTAAAAGGGACAAAAATTTGAAATACATTTTCTGCAATTTGATTGCACCTGAAAAAAATGCTTCAAATAACATTATTACAGGTTTTGTTAAAATATTTCTTGAGCAGTGCTGTACATTTCAAATTCATTTTTATGCCTCTTTAAATTACATAGCTAATTGATTTGCAGTTTAAACATTACATGATAGAAATTTAGATGCAGTCATTGTTTGACTAAGAACAAAATCATTTGTTAACATCGCTGATACAAACATTTATTAGAAAATAAACATTTTCTGAAGCAGGAACAAATCATTTGTTTCAAAAATAGTTGTGTGCATTTGTACACTTGTATCATCATTATGTTACTTATCTAGTCTTTTGAATTATGGATGTTTGAATAAAATGCATTTACTTTTCAAAAAATAAACTATTGCTGCCTTTTATTTATACTTTATTTAGATTTAGACATTTATTCATTTATTTACTATAGAATTATGTATAAACAGAGTTCACAATTACTTAATTTTATTTTACCCTGGGAACATATATATATTATTAATGCTTTACTCTCCTTTCCCAAAAGAAGAGATGCATGAAGGTCACTACTGAAGAATCATAAACCATTGTGAATAATGTCAGAACTCTAATTTAATTAGAGACCCATCTGTCAGTTTCTGTTTGATGAGCAGTAAATGTCCAATTATCATTTAATACCTGCCCTAATCAGTGCTGCAAAATCTTGCAGACACAAATGAGATGACATTAATAAATCAGAGTGAGGGAAGTCTTACAATGCTATAACAGAAATAATAATACACAAGATACCCTGAATCTTAAAAAGGAGATTAGACATACTGATTAAAAGGAAAATAAATACCTAATAATAAAGATTCATAGTCTATAATTGTATGTGTTGTATAGTGAAATTAATTATTGGGATATTTCTGCAACAATAAAATCATAAAAATAAAGAAATCACAAACAAATCTTTCCTTAAATTATTTAAATTAACATGATGTGGCAATTTATTATTTTTGTAAGCTAATGAGTTTATTAATTTCTGGGTTTCATTGAATTTCATTAAACCCATTGTGGTGTGAGATATAGGCACTTAGGCTCATATAACACCTACACTATGTATTCACTGTAGATAATTGTATTTAGAACATTTGGTTCACAGTGAGGTCTTAAAGAGACATAATCAAATAGTCATTAGGAATTTATTTTAGCATGTAAATAGGCTTATAGACTTTTCTTACCACTCTCATTTACTAAACTTGACTTTGTTGAGACATGGCAATGTTGTTGATTTATTATTAACCTATATACATTTTATACAATCTCTAAAACACTGGTGTCTAAAGAGTAATCACATATTCATTTAAATACTCTCTTGACAGGTTTTCTGCTAGCAATGCTTCTTTATAGGTGAGAAATGAGACACACTTGCCCTCTGTTAGAAGAAGCTCATGCTTGTGCATAAGGTTGGTTTCCTGGACAACTATGGGAGTTATACATGCTGCAATGTGCAGGGAGGAACATTATATGTTTTGTTATGCAGTGCTTGTCTTGATCCTGATATTTTTAATTAAGAAATCTATGAAAGTTTCACAATTTAGCATTGATATGCAAAACCTCTCTGCTCAGGTGAGATATTCTAAAATGATCCTACAGCATTGCAAGATTCCTAGTGACATTTTCTAAAGGCAGATTTTGCTTTACTTCTCCAAGGGGCATTTTATTGTGTTTCTGTATGTGAATGAGAGACAAGCTCAGTGCAATATAGTACTGCATGACATGAGAGCTCTGCTGCATATACATTTTGTGCTTTCTATTTTATATCACTTTACATTTAGATTAAATTGTATTACATTTAAACCTTGCACTTTCTATTTTGTATTTTATTTTGTGTACAGCAATGTATTTAGGATTGTGATTTTACAAATTTTGATTATAGTGCTGACTTCACTGTGGCTTATTTTGTGTACAGCAGTGTATTTAGTGATTTTGCACATTCTGATTGTAGAGCACACTTCACAGAGGCAGAACTCACTGAATTATCTAAGAATAGAACCTGGAAATCTCAGAGAGATGATAGGTGCCTTCTATAGGAAGTAATGAAGCTCTTACATGGGAGAGATAAGGTAACTGGAGAAACCATGTGGCTGATATAAAAGTTTTGTTTGCAGCAATTCCAAATTAAACTAAAATATTTTCACTACAATTTAACTTGCTTTTGTCTATATTTTAGTATATAGTACTTTTCTGTTAGTTAAAATAATTCTATTGTGAATTATGAGAAAACTTCACCTGCATGTAGCTGGCGAGACAAATCAGTGAGACCAGCTTGTTTAAATGCATAGAACATTTCACAAGACTGGGGAGAGAGCTTCAGACATACCCTGGGAACTTCCTTGTTCAGCCCACTTTTTGAAAGTGTCAGTTTTAATTTGCAATGCCCTCTTATTCAAAGGTTCTCCAGCATGCAGAGAAATTGCAGTTCAGACTTCACTGCAGCTGAACTAATTAAATATTCAAATGAAAAAGGGAGGTATTCTCCAGCACGGTGAGATCTCTCTCATTTCTATATATGAAGGAGAGACAAGCCCGTATATCCCTGCATAATAGGAGAGTGTTCTTACACTTTGTGCATTGTATTTCATATTACTATATATTTCAGATTGGGTCATTTCAGTATTATAGCATTTAAGCTTTGTACTTTCTAATCTGTATTTTAATATATTTAGATTTAGCTCTAGTTGTGATTTTACAAATTTGGATTATGTTTTGAAAGTTTCTGTGTTCTTCAGTTACCTTCTCTCTCCCATGTGAAATTTTGTATTCCAGAGAGCTTTTTTACTTTTTATGGAAGGCATCTCTTATCTCTGGGATTTCCATGTTCCTCCTCTTTTTTTTAGAGAATTCAGTAAGTTCATCCCCTGTGAAGTCAGCACTATAATCACAATTTGTAAAATCACAACCCTAAATACACTGCTGTACACAAAATAGAATACAACATAGAAAGTGCAAAGTTTAAATGAAATAAAATTTCATCTGAAGTGTAAAGTGATATAAGATTAGGGTTGCCACCCGTCCCTTAAAATACAGAACACTTATAAGTTACACATGCTGCAGGGTGTGCAGGGAGGAATATGAATAGTGATGTCCAGAAACACAATACATGTTCCTCCCTGCACACCCTGCAGCATGTGTAACTCATAAGTGTCCAGGAAAACATGGCTGAGGTGGCAACCCTATATAAGATAGAAAGCAGAAAGTATAAATGCAACAGAACTCTTATATCATCCAGTGCTATACTGCACGGGACTTGTCTCTTCTTCACATACAGAAATGCAGGGAACACCCTTGGAGAAGTAAAGCAAAATCTGCCTTTTGAATATTTTTACTAGGAATCTCGCAGTGCTAGAGGATGATTTTAGAATATTTTAGAATTAGAATATATGATATGTGAGTATCACTGCCTTAGGGAGAGAAATGCAAGTTTGCATCAGCTCAATATCTAATCCAGTGATAGTACTTAACCCTTTAAGGACACAGCTTTCAGTTTGCTCAATTGTTTTATGACGGAAAAATTCCGTCATATGTCCTTAAGAAGTTAAAGGCACTAGTAATTGTTATCAATAATACATAACTTAGCTAACAACCAAATCATTGCTATTCTGTTTCTTAGTAAATATGTTAATAAACTTACAAATTTAGCATAAAGATCCATAGGGGTAAATTTATCAAATGCCGGGCTACAGTGAATCATGTCCACCAGGCATCACTAAATACTAACAGCATACAGAGTCGGCATTTAACATTGCACAAGCATTTCTTGTGAAATGCTTGTGCAATTCCGCCCACTGCACACTCGCAGAGAAATCGGCAGCTAGCAGAGTGTATCACATCCCGATCATATTGAATCGGATGATTGCAGTCGTTAAAGAGCAGTGGTCTTATGACCGCTGCTTCTTAACTTAGGTTTCCAGCGAGCCAGAAACCTCGGGCATTGAAAGCAGCATCTACCCCATATTGTTAAAAATGAAACAGAAAGGTACAAATAATTCTAAAGTTTGTGTCCTGAAAATAGGGGAAACAACTAGTTAAGTCTTTAGCTGAGTCAGGGAAGGTTTTATAATTGGAGCTTTAAGGAATTAGCAGTCTATTTGGTAAAAGAAGCGGGCTTTATGACACACCAGTGCAAAGAAACATGGTGTACTGCATTGATACACTTTGTATGGTGGAAACTTGTAATAATCTTATACTTACCATCAGCTTAAAGAGACAGTTCATTTGCCGTTTGTTCTTTATATATATATATATATATATATATATATATATATATATATATATATATATATATATATATATATATATATATATACATACACATACATAAAAAAGAGGAATTTTTTTATTTATTTTTTAACGTGTAAATGGTATTTTTTCACCCGCATGATAGAAATGTCAACAGTTTTCTTGTAGAAAGTAGCCATATCTGCAATTTCATGAAGTTAGCTGGAATTATACTGATGATCCTTAAAGTGATGGTAAATCATAGCATTTGGGAAACACTAGGATTTGCCAGTGGAACAAATAAAGGGGACATTCAGTTATGAAGTATAAACCACTTCATGCTGAAAGTTTCTTTATTTGTTTGAAGCGTTTGCATCGCTGAGCTCCTTAGGCAGCCCACGGCAGAACACTACTTTGCTGTGAGGTGATGTTTCCACCTCTTAGCCAATAGCTGTGTGGGCCACCTGGCATCAACCCAGATAGCCCGCATGGCTATTGGCTAAGAGGTAGAAACATCACCTCTCAGCAAAATAGCATTCTGCCATGGGCTGCCTGAGGACCTCGGTGTGGGAACACTATAAACAAATAAAGGAACTTTAAGTATGAAGTATTTTATACTTTATGACGGAAAGTCCCCTTTATGCGTTCCACTGGTAAATCCTAGCGCTTCACAATCTCTAGGATTTACCATCACTTTAACGAGTTAAAGGGACAGTCAAGTCCAAAAAAAACTGTCATGATTCAGATAGGGCATGCCATTTTAAACAACTTTCCAATTTACTTTTATCACCAATTTTGCTTTGTTCTCTTGGCATTTTTAGTTACAAGCTAAACCTCTGAGGTTTATATGCTAATTTCTTAGACCTTGAAGGCCGCCTCTAATCTAAATGCATTTTGACAGTTTTTTACCACTAGAGGGCATTAGTTCATGTGTTTCATATAGATAACATTGAGCTCATGCACGTGAATTTACAGAGGAGTGAGCACTGATTGGCTAAAATGAAAGTCTGTCAAAATAACTGAAATAAGGGGGCAGTTTGCAGAAGCATAGATACAAGGTAATCAAAGAGATAAAAAGTGTATTTCTATAACAGTGTTGGTAATGCAAAACTGGGGAATGGGTAATAAAGGGATTATCTTTCTTTTTAAACAATACATATTCTGGTGTTGACTGTCCCTTTAAATAGGCTGTTGGATTTGTATTGTAATGGGAAATGTTTTGTTTGCTTTAAAAAGTAAATAGACAATACAAAAAACTGGAAATGCAGAAAAGCTTAGGTGATCATATGAGTATATGTTAATGCAAATATTTAGGAAAAACAAATTAATAAACTTAATGATGTAATCTAATACATATGCTGAAAGTTAATAAACAAACAAACAGGACAAGTTAGGAATCACAGTATTAAAGGGATACTAAACCCAAACCTTTTCTTTCATGATTCGGATAGAACATGCAATTTTAAGCTACTTTCTAATTTACTCCTATTATTAATTTTTCTTTTTTTCTCTTGGTATCTTTATTTCAAAAGCAGGAATAAAAGCTTAGGAGCCGGTCCATTTTAGGTTCAGCACCTGGGTACCACTTGCTGATTGGTAGCTAAATGAAGCCACCAATCAGCAAGCGCTATCCAGGGTGCTGAACCAAAAATGTGCTGGCTCCTAAGCTTTCATTCCTGTTTTTTTTTTCATATAAAAATACCAAGAGAACGAAGAAAAATTGATAATAGGAATAAATTAGAAAGCTGCTTAAAATTAGGTTTCAGTATCCCTTTAAGTAGATCAACCATTTGTTTCAGAGAAAAGACACATTTAAAAATGTATTTGAGTTCTTTTATCTCCATAAAAAAACTCTGTCATAATGTTTCCTACTATAGTTTTATAAACCCTGTGCTCATTGTTTTGCACATGAAATAAAGTTAGCCTGTTCCATGCATTTATATGTAAAATAAATGAAATTATTACAAGATATAGGAGAGCTTTATTAGCAGTAAAGCACAAAACTTATTGACATTAAGTGCAAGACTTTACCAAACATATTTATAAACTGTGCAAAGCAGCTGATTCCTAGAAACTAGATGAGCCACATATACCCACATTCACAGAATGGAAAGGATAGATAGCTGATACAATACCACTCTAATGTGTAACCAGATAGAGCACTACAACTCAATAATGTTTTTATGTGAGTAATAAACCAACAAAAACATTTTTTTATAGAAAATAATTGGTTAATATGAGTCCAAAATGAGACATTTGTAGGCATATCTATTAAGGCTTACTATGGTGTCCCATTGGTCTATTATAAAAATGGCAAGAAAACAACCAATATGGGAACTTGCCATGACTATATTTAAGATGATGGGCTTTAATTGCACATTGTTTTAAGGATACTCTGCATCACTTTATGTATTTGTTTGTCTTTCTTTTCTTTTAAAATATTTTTTTTTAAAATGTTTTATAAAAATAAAAGGTTTAAAAAACATAGATCTATGAAAGCTATCTGAATAATATCACTCAGAAAACATACTTATTGACATGATTGATACAATAATAAGATACTAATTATAAGACTGACGTCTGTAGTGGAGGTCTGTTTCACACACTTCAGAGGCTTTCTATATATTTAGGTCTGGCTACAGCGGTAAAGAATAGAATGAGCGGCCTCTCTATTCTTGACATGAATATGAATATTCAGAGAATCTGAACAAGAAGAGATCTTGTATGTTTAGGGAAAATATGATCAATTCATGAAATTAATGAAATATGAAGTGGGGAACTGTCAACATTTTTCTTCTGTAAAGGATATAATACCCTAGACTCTTTTGGTGCTCCGTGTCCTCAGCTCTTGGGACATTTCATCAAAAGGGGATATGAGCACCAAACTCATTCTAGTCTGCCCAATAATTTTGTGTACAAAAGTGTCAAATGTTTCCGTATTTGCTGTATTCATCTAAAAAAGATAAAAAAAAGTCTCTTTTATAAAACAGGAAATGCTTTAACAGTTCAAATTTACACTATTCAGGTGGGAAGTCTTTGAAAGTTCAAATTTATACTATTTAGTAATTATTAAGCTTAACTTTTTTCCATTCCTGATAAAAAAAAAATGTAATCTTTTTCTGTGCGGCTTGTTGTAGTGTAGTGGCATTTAACTAAATTACATTCTTAGTGATGTTGCAAACTTAAAATTTTCCATTCGCGAACGGTGGACGCGAACTTCCGCAAGTGTTCGCGAACGGGCGAACCGGGTGAACCCCCATTGACTTTAATAGGCAGGCGAATTTTAAAACCCACAGGGACTCTTTCTGGCCACAATAGTGATGGAAAAGTTGTTTCAAGGGTACTAACACCTGGACTGTGGCATGCCGGAGGGGAATCCATGGCAAAACTCCCACGGAAAATTACATAGTTGATGCAGAGTCTGGTTTTAATCCATAAAGGGCATAAATCACCTAACATTCCTAAATTGTTTGCAATAACGTGCTTTAAAACATCAGGTATGATGTTGTATCGATCAGGTAGTGTAAGGGTTACGCCCGCTTCACAGTGACAGACCAAACTCCCCGTTTAACGCACCGCAAACAACTGCAAACAGTCCATTTGCACAACCGCAAACTCCCCATTGCCACGAGATAGATAGATACATAGATTAGATAGATAGATCAATAGATGCAATAGATACATTTGATAGATACGATAGATAGATTTGATAGATAATTTCCCAGACAGAGAATTACAAGACGCGCAGTCTGGGACCCAGAGGCAGTTGCGGCGCCCGAGGCTCTGATTAGAACAGAGCACCCTGGAATGTATCTGCCCTCGGCCGAAACCGGAACATTCTTTTGCTTTCTGCCTGTTGGCAAAATGTCCGTCTGCCAAATGTCCGTCTGCCAAATGTCCTTCTGCATTTTGTCAGAGCACCGCGTGCAATCTACTGTGCCACCAGATATGAGTGGTGTGTTAAGTAGTACTATTCTTATCAATTTAATCCCTGTTACGTCCCCTATCAGGGGACATGTATATGGCATGGATTTAGGAACCGGGAGATGGAAAAAGATGCTTGGTAGGTCCTCCTACTTCAAATTTGGGGCACTGCGCATGCAATCTACTGTGCCACCAGATATGAGTGGTGTGTTAAGTAGTACTATTCTTATCAATTTAATCTCTGTTACGTCCCCTATCAGGGGACGTGTATATGGCATGGATTTTAGGAACCGGGAGATGGAAAAAGATGCTTGGTCGGTCCAGCCAGGAGATAGATAGAATAGATAGATAGATAGATACATAGATTAGATAGATCAATAGATGCAATAGATACATTTGATAGATAGATAGATTTGATAGATAGATAGATTTGATAGATCAATAGATAGATTTGATAGATAATTTCCCAGACAGAGAATTACAAGACGTGCCGTCTGGGACCCATGGTAAGGTTCCCAGAGGCAGTTGCAGCGCCCGAGGCTCTGATTAGAACAGAGCACTCTGGAACGTATCTGCCCTCGGCCGAAATCAGAACGTTCTTTAGCTTTCTATCTGTCGGCCAAATGTCCGTCTGCTAAATGTCTGTCTGCCAAATGTCCTTCTGCATTTTGTCAGAGCACCGCATGCAATCTACTGTGCCAACAGATATGAGTGGTCTGTCAAGTAGTACTATTCTTATCAGTTTAATACCTGTTACGTTCCCTATCAGGGTAAGTGTATATGGCATGGATTTTAGGAACCGGGAAATGGAAAAAGATGCTTGGTCGGTCCAGCCACGAGATAGATAGATTTGATAGATAGATAGATAGATAGATACATAGATTAGATAGATCAATAGATGCAATAGATTACATTTGATAGATACAATAGATAGATAGATAGATTTGATAGATAGATAATTTCCCAGACAGAGAATTACAAGACGTACGGTCTGTGGTAAGGTTACTTCCTTTTGCACAATCGAGTACAGGTTGGGGATTGCCTTTTGTGCAAAGAAATTTCGGCCGGGTACCTTCCACTGTGGTGTCCCCTATCAGGGGACGTGTATATGGCATGGATTTTAGGAACTGGGAGATGGAAAAAGATGCTTGATCGGTCCTCCTACTTCAAATTTGGGGCACTGCGCGTGCAATCTACTGTGCCATCAGATATGCGTGGTGTGTTAAGTAGTACTATTCTTATCACTTTAATCCCTGTTACGTCCCCTATCAGGGGACATGTATATGGCATGGATTTTAGGAACCGGGAGAGGGAAAAAGATGCTTGGTCGGTCCTCTTACTTCAAATATTGGGGCACTGCGCGTGCAATCTAATGTGCCACCAGATAGGAGTGGTGTGTTAAGTAGTACTATTCCTATCACTTTAATCCCTGTTACGTACCTATTTTTTGTTTTGTTTTTTGAAGCAACAGTACAGCACCAGAGGCCAAAAAAATTTGGCATGTACACATGCCTGAAAAATTAGGTATTGTTGCAGCCACTGCTGTAGCAGCGGCCAGAAAAATTGATGTTTGTTTCCCTGGCAGAAAGTGCCCTAAAACATTGCGGCTTGAACCCTAGTTGGTGGCGGATAAGTCACGCAAGTTATCCGGCATTCAAAGATAACATACAGCAGCTTGTGGACCATTTATAGCCCAAGGCAGATCATCTCATCAGGCCTTTTTTACTCGAATGTATCGCCCAATGTCAGTCCTTTCGGGATCCATCCCTCATTCATCTTAATAAAGGTGAGGTAATCTAGACTTTTTTGACCTAGGCGACTTCCCTTCTCAGTGACAATAACTCCTGCTGCATTGAAGGTCCATTCTGACAGGACACTTGAAGAGGGGCAGGCCAGAAGTTCTATCACAAATTGGGATAGCTCAGGCCACAGGTCAAGCCTGCACACCCAGTAGTCAAGGGGTTCATCGCTCCTCAGAGTGTTGAGATCTGCAGTTAAGGCGAGATAGTCTGCTACCTGTCAGTCGAGTCGTTCTCTGAGGGTGGACCCCGAAGGGCTGTGGCGATGCATAGGAGTTAAAAAGCTCCGCATGTCCTCCATCAACAACACATCTGTAAAGCATCCTGTCCTTGCCGGCGTGGTCGTGGGAGTCGGAGGATTACTTTCACCTCTTCCCCTGTTAGATTCCCGTTGTGCTGTGACATCACCCTTCTACGCTTTGTAAAGCATACTTTTTAATTTATTTTTGAACTGCTGCATCCTTTCCGACTTGCGGGAATTTTGGTAACATTTCAGTCACTTTATGCTTATACCGGGGGTCTAGTAGCGTGGACACCCAGTACAGGTCCTTCTCCTTCAGCTTTTTTTATATGAGGGTCACTCAACAGGCACGACAGCATGAAAGACCCCATTTGCACAAGGTTGGATGCCGAGCTACTCATGTCCCGTTCCTCATCCTCAGTGATCTCACTGAAGGTATCTTCTTCCCCCCAGCCACGTACAACACCACGGGTGCCAGATAGGTGACAACAAGCACCCTAGGATGCCTGTTGTGGTTGGTCTTCCTCCTCCGAGCCACATTCCTCCTCTGACTCCTCTTCCTCACAATCCTCTTCCAGCGTTGCCGCTGGTCCAGCAAGCGATGCTGATAAGGCTATTTCTGGTGGTGATGGTGACCACAACTCTTCACGCTCATCTACGGCCTGATCCAGCACTCTTCGCAGGGCACGCTCCAGGAAGAAAACAAATGGCATGATGTCGCTGATGGTGCCTTCGGTGCGACTGACTAGGTTTGTCACCTCCTCAAAAGGCATGGCGCATGAGTGTCCAGTAACATGGCAAAAAAAATCACACACAAAACATATAAAAGAGAGATAGAATTGCACCACTATAAGATGCAGTTCAAAGACCAGGATATAAGACTAAGCACATTATTGAAAATAAATTTAGATACTCAAATAGATCAAAAAATTGTGCAATTTATTACATATTTAAATGATCAAACAATGCATGGTAAAGTGCTATAATAACTTCCAATACACATATAGCAGCAAAAAAAACACGTATCAACACTCCCACATATACACACAAAGGACAAACAGACAAACAAACAATTCACATGGGCTCCACTTAAACACTCAAAGCTAAACCTAATCCGGCAAATGAGATTCAAATTCAAAATAACAAGTTATAGTTCCATAGTAAATGACAGATGATGAAGATGAAGATGGCAACAAATTATAAAAGTTACTCTGAACTGTTCATGAATATGAGTAATGAGGAATGACAGGATGAATCAAATGAATGAGGTATGAATGATGATAAATAATAATGAAGAACATAAATCCAAAGGCTTAGGTGAGCTTGCAGGTGTAGGGTACAGCAACAAAACAACAACCAAACTGTGATATATCTGTATGGGTGGGCAGGTGTGGCGGACGTGCTGTAAAATGTTCAAATAGGGTTAACAGTTCCTGTGAGGGGCGAGTATCTGATAATCAAGTGAGGCATATAACACGCACAACACAATACTTCAAGCCCCTGTACTGATCACTCATGCGATCCTCCAAATATACTCACGACCGCTTCACACAACCAACCACCAAGTCTAAGACCGGCAGAAACCACAAGTCACTTGTATTTCAGAAAGCTGTGTTGCATCCATAAGATAGAGGAGACCCATGGCAAACCACGCTGCTCACCTTATTAGTAGTATTATCTCTTCATTTGCTTTTTGAGTATGACAAAAAAATCCCCAGCTCCGCAGAGGCTGTCCAGCACCCCGGTCATACAAATACTCGTTAACGGCTTTTTCTTGTTGGAGCAGCCAGTCGAACATTAGGAGTGTTGAATTCCAATGTGTCGGGCTGTCGCAAATCAAGCGCCTCACTGGCATGTTGTTTCGCCACTGGATATCTGCAAAATTCGCCATGGCCGTGTAGGAACGCCTGAAATGGCCACACACCTTCCTGGCCTGCTTCAGGACGTCCTGTAAGCCTGGGTACTTATGCACAAAGCGTTGTACAATCAGATTACACACATGTGCCATGCACGGCACATGTGGCAACTTGCCCAATTTCAATGCCGCCAACAAATTACTTCCATTGTCAGAAACCACTTTGCCGATCTCCAGTTGGTGTGGAGTCAGCCACTGATCCAACTGTGCGTTCAGGGCGGACAGGAGTGCTGTTCCGGTATGACTCTCTGCTTTAAGGCAAGTCAACCCCAAGACGGCGTGACACTGCCGTATCCGGGATGTGGAATATTACCTGCGGAGCTGGGGGAGTGCCGTTGATGTGGAGCAAGATGCAGCAGCAGAAGAGGACTCAGGCGAGGAGGTTATGGAAGAGGATGGAGTAGGAGGAGTAGAGGAGGTGGCAGCAGGCCTGCCTTCAAGTTGTGGCGGTGTCACCAACTCCTCTGCAGAGCCATGCATTCCATGCTTGGCAGCCGTCAGCAGGTTTACCCAATGCGCAGTGTAGGTGATATACCTGCCCTGACCATGCTTTTCAGACCAGCTATCAGTGGTCAGATGGACCCTTGCCCCAACAATGTGTGCCAGACATGCCATTACTTCCTTTCGCACAATCGAGTACAGGTTGGGGATTGTCTTTTGTGCAAAGAAATTTCGTCCGGGTACCTTCCACTGCGGTGTCCCAATAGCTACAAATTTTTTGAATGCCTCAGACTCCACCAGCTTGTATGGTAAAAGCTGGCGGGCTAAGAGTTCAGACAAGCCAGCTGTCAGACGCCGGGCAAGGGGGTGACTTTGGGACATTGGCTTCTTAAGCTCAAACATGTCCTTGACAGATACCTGACTATGGGCAGATGAGCAGGAACTGCTATGGAAGAGAGACGGAGTGGCGGATGGTTGAGAGGGGGCAAGGAGGACAGCAGTAGTTGACATGGCTGAAGATGCTGGACCAGGAGGAGGATGGCGGCTTTGAGTTTGTGTGCTGCTTCTACTCATGTGTTCATCCCATCGGTGTTTGTGATGTGAGATCATGTGCCTTCGCAAAGCAGTTGTACCTAGGTGGGTGTTGGACTTCCCACGACTCAGTTTCTTTTGGCACAGGTTGCAAATGGCATCTCTGTTGTCAGAGGCAGACACACACAAAAAAATGCCACACTGCTGAGCTCTGCGATGATGGCATTCTGGTGGGGGCAACAGCATGCGTTGATTGGCGTGCTGTCTGGCTTACCCCGGGTGCCGATGCATGCTCTCTGACTGTGCCACTAGCTCCTTGCAACGACCTCCCCCTGCTTCCAACTCGTCTCCTCCTCCACCTCTCTGTCTACCCATCTGAACTTTCCCACTCTTCTTCTTCTCTTCTAGCGGGCACACACGTGACATCCACGGACGCATCATCATCAACCGCTTCACTTGTATCTAACAAATCAATAAAGGAAGCAGCAGTGGGTACAACATCATCATCATCACACCGTACGTCCATGTCTGTAATGCTGCCTGACTGAGACATATCACCGATATGTACATCCTCTGTCAATGATGGTTGCGCATCACTCATTTCTTCAAACTGATGTGTCAATAACTCCTCTGACAGATCAAGTGAAGCGGCTGTGGTGCTAGTGTTGGTGGTGGCAGCAGGCGGGCGAGTGGTCACTTGAGAGGTGCCCGAAGCTAAGCTGGAGGTGCGTCAAGGTTCCGAGCGGAAGCTGAAGAAGATTGGGTGTCCTGTGTTAGCCAGTCAACTAGGTCCTCCTCAGAACTTTTCCCATTCATGGTACGTGGCCTCTGAACACTGGGCATTATTGTAGGGTCAAAGGGAATCACAGCACAATGACCACGATGGCACCTGCGGGGTGGCCTGCCTCTGCCTGTCATTTTTTTTTAAATGTACACTTACACTACTATTAAATAAGATATGAGTGGTGGCACTGGGCAAGTGGGCACAGTATACGCTGTGAGCCTGACACAAAAAAGCAGACTGATGTTTCACAATCCAAAAAGTTTTTTTTTTAATATACACTTACACTACTATTAAACAAGATATGAGTGGTGGCACTGGGCAAGTGGGCACAGTATATGATGTGAGCCTGGCACACACGCTGTCAAGCAGGCAACTGCAATTAGATTACACAAGCAGACTGATGTTTCACAGTCAAATTTTTTTTTTTTAAATTTACACTACTGTTACAACAGATATGAGTGGTGGCACTAGTTGGCAAGTGGTCTGGCACACACGCTGGCAGACAGGCAACTGCAATTAGATTACACTAGCAGACTGATGTTTCACAGTCAAAAAAGTTTTTTTTTTTAATTTACACTACTGTTACAACAGATATAAGTGGTGGCACTAGTTGGCAAGTGGGCCTGGCACACACGCTGGCAGGCAGGCTACTGCTATTAGATTACACTAGCAGACTGATGTTTCACAGTCAAAAAAGTTTTTTTTTTTTTTTAAAATTACACTACTGTTACAACAGATATGAGTGGTGGCACTATTTGGCAAGTGGGCGTGGCACACACGCTGGCAGGCAGGCAACTGCAATTAGATTACACTAGCAGACTGATGTTTCACAGTCAAAAAAGTTTTTATTTTTAAATTTACACTACTGTTACAACAGATATGAGTGGTGGCACTAGTTGGCAAGTAGGCCTGGCACACACGCTGGCAGGCAGGCAGGCAACTGCAATTAGATTACACTAGCAGACTGATGTTTCACAGTCAAAAAAGTTTTTATTTTTAAATTTACACTACTGTTACAACAGATATGAGTGGTGGCACTAGTTGGCAAGTGGGCCTGGCACACACTCTGGCAGGCAGGCAACTGCATTTAGATTACACTAGCAGACTGATGTTTCACAGTCAAAAAAGTTTTTTTTTTTTTTAAATTTACACTACTGTTACAACAGATATTAGTGGTGGCACTAGTTGGCAAGTGGGCCTGGCACACACACTGGTAGGCAGGCAACTGCTATTAGATTACACTAGCAGACTGATGTTTCACAGTCAAAAAAGTTTTTTTTTTTTAAATTACACTACTGTTACAACAGATATGAGTGGTGGCACTAGTTGGCAAGTGGGCCTGGCACACACACTGGCAGGCAGACAGGCAACTGCAATTAGATTACACTAGCAGACTGATGTTTCACAGTCAAAAAAGTTTTTATTTTTAAATTTACACTACTGTTACAACAGATATGAGTGGTGGCACTAGTTGGCAAGTGGGCCTGGCACACACGCTGGCAGGCAGGCAACTGCAATTAGATTACACTAGCAGACTGATGTTTCACAGTCAAAAAAGTTTTTTTTTTTTAAATTTACACTACTGTTACAACAGATATGAGTGGTGGCACTAGTTGGCAAGTGGGCCTGGCACACACGCTGGCAGGCAGGCAACTGCAATTAGATTACACTAGCAGACTGATGTTTCACAGTCAAAAAAGTTTTTTGTTTTTTTTAAATTTACACTACTGTTACAACAGATATGAGTGGTGGCACTGCAGGCAGGCAACTGCAATTAGATTACACTAGCAGACTGATGTTTCACAGTCAAAATTACACAGGCTTTTTGGGGTGCTGTCCTTACAGCAGAGATCAGATGAGTCCTTCAGGACTGTAGTGGACATTGAATACACTAGCCTAGCTATCAATTTTCCTATGAAATCAGCAGCAGCTACACTGTCCCTCCTCTCACTAACAGTGCAGCTTCTGAATGAATCTAAAATGGCTGCTGTCCAGGAGCTGGGAGGGTCTGGGAGGGAGTGTCTGCTGCTGATTGGCTGAAATGTGTCTGCAGACTGTGAGATACAGGGTCAAAGTTTACTCAATGATGATGAATAGGGGGCAGTTCGAACATCGCATATGTTCGCCCGCGCTGCTAACACGAACATGCTATGTTCGCCGGGAACTCTTTGCCTGCGAACAATTCGCGACATCACTATTCTCAGGTTGATTCCCTCACAGTGCAAATAACATTATTAAAGCAACAGATATAACAATATGTATGTAGAGCAGTTGGCCCCAATTTTTTTTAACCCTGCTCCAGTCTTTAGATGATGTTATTGAGTTTTTCCCAGATATGACGGAGGCCAAAATTGCGACATTGCAGCAGCCAGGTAAAATTCTAAATGAAACAAGCAGTTATCACCAATTTAATTTTAAGATCTCGCGTCACTTTTAATGGCTGGTTAATTAACGTGCGCCCGTAAATGGGCGAATGGGCGCACGTTAAATTAGCGCTCCATTTGTAATCTAGCCCAATATTTTTTTGCAAAAGCATTCTCTAAGACTATATATTTGTCATGTCCCAAATGACGTACATAGATGCACTATGGGTGTGAACTTTGACTACCCATCTGTGTTTACAGCTAACTACCATCTCCTGCACTATTGGCGCCAATACCCAAACAAGGTAACTGTTGGTTAGACTTATACATTTTAAGACAAAATTAGATACTTCTGAGTAGATATTTAAAAGAAAAATAAATTCCTTATTTTTAAATTTAATAGAGTAATATTTATTCAAACCACCTTTTGTGGCAATAACAGCTTTTAATATTTTGCCTATTTTTCTTGGAAGATATGCTCCAGGTGGTTCAGGTTGTATATATAATTTTATTCAAATACTGCCATCAATTCTCAATGGGATTGAGATTCAGACTTTGAATGGGAAACTAAATGATATTCACAGTTTTTGTTCTTGAGCCACTCCAAAGTCATTTTGCATTTTGGTTGGGATCATTGTCTTTCTAAAAGCTCCAGCTTTTTAGCAGACTGAAAAAAAGGTTCTTGGACAGAATTGTCTTATATTTTCCATCCATTCTTCAATCAATTTCAAAAGTTTTCCAGGCCCCGCTGATGAAAAGCACCCACACAATATGATGCTGTCAACAACATACTTCTCTATATAGTGATTGTTGGGTAATTGGTAGTGATTAGATTGCACCACACAAGGGCTTTTGAATTTAAAGATGCAATGTTTTCAGATAATGAATCACACAGAATAAATGTTCAATATTAAAGCCCTATTTATCATTAGATGGATGAACAAGGTTCCAGTAAGGGAACCTTTCTTCTGTTTTTGTTGTGCATGGACAAACCATGCTGTTCACCCACTTTTTACTTATATTATTGCACAAGGAAATTCCTGTGCAGAGTTAGATTAATTAGTTTTACATGAATTATCTCCACCGGCCCCACACAACACTCAAAGACACTGTGTGACCATTTATTTATTACATTAAATTATTGAAGGACAATCTTTAAGGTGCAGCTTAAAGATACATCTGTTTATGCATGTATTACAAAGTCTGTCAGCTTTTTAGGGACACTCCCTGGGCCTTGCTGATCTTAGCAATTTAAAGGTGATTTGCTAAGACGTCCCAACCCCACACACACCAAGACAGGACACTGTGTGACTATTTATTTTTTACACTAGCACTATGGAAGGACTTTAAGAAGCAACTGTTTCTGTATGTATTACTTAGGCTGGCACCTTTTGGGGCATAACTTCTGACTCTGGGCTAGATTACCAATGGCGTGCTATGAGTCTTAATAAGCAATATAGTGACCAAGCTAACTTGAGTGCATATTACAAGTTGTAAGTAAACACGTTTGATCAAGTGCAAACAAATTTAAAGTATGTGGGGTTTTTGAGAGTGGAGATCTAGCGTAAAGTGTAAACTTTTTAAAAAATGTGCACCAAAACAACATAAAGGAGGGTACAGGTTAGGAGAGGAGGGGTGTCTGGATGCAAAAAGGCAGGGCTCTGGTTAAGTAAAGGATCTGGCTGGGAAAATAGGATATGTAAGAGGGATCAGGTTAGGAATGGTGAAAGAGCTTCCAGACAGGATGCAGATTCAGTGCCCTTGTGGCACTTGTCCATGTGTGTATGTGTGTGTGCTTCTCTCTCCACCAGTCAAAAGAGAGGAGTGTAGGGTCTATCAATGAGATTGCTTTTATTATAATTAGAAGAATGTCTTCATGTGCTGATGCTAGGGTGCTCTGTAAGAAAAGAAAATGTCCTGGGGCAAGTGAAGTCAGTGTCTATCTTCACACTGGAAATAATGACTTATCACAGATTTATTTACTTTTGCTAAGAGCCTTTATGGATTTATAGTCATGAGTTAAGGTGAAAAAAAATTAGTAACAAATGTACATGCTAAGACAGTAGCCCTCGGACAGCAAATAAACCATATGACTATGTGTAACATGAATATGCATGAAAAATAGATAACAGATTTAGATTTAAATATAAATTACGTTCTAACTTAATAAGAATATGTTAATGCTCTTATTACAAACTAGAAAACATAATGGATACACCCTTTTTAGAACATAATGGATTGAATTGTTATTGGTTTGTTGGCTTATATGTTAATTACTATCTAACTTTATTATGAAATCAGATAGAATCAAATAAAGTGAAACTGGACAGGGTTAATTCACAGTCATTATCCTTAATTTTGTGGGAATAATATGGTCAAATATATATAGAACTACATTAGTTGTCATTCAAAGACAATGTTTAAAATATCTTGACAGACAATAAAACTGCATGCATTGAAATAATTGGAGATTTCCAATTTTTCCAATATTCTATCCCCATCTTCTCCACAATTAATGTAATATATAAAACTTTCTATGTGTTCTATTAATACATTTGTTTTATAACTTTCCTATGGGCTTTTTACCCAGGCTTGTCTAGGGTAAACTGTACTGTACACCCAGGGCTGTAAATGTTGCAGGGCATAGGCTTTATACCCAGTCCAGTTTGAGTGCAGTCCATTTCTGTGTTTTATATATACAGTACATATATCTGTCTGGATTAGTATTTGTGATAATTAAAAAGGTTATAGCACAGAATAGATGTAAGGGAGTATCACTTGCATATTACTGTTATTAATATATTATCTGAATAAAGGATTTTTTTTTACTTTTGCAAATTTGTTCAGAATTAGTAATTAACAGGTTTTAAAATGCCCGGTAGCAATTGAGAAATGACCAACTATGAGAAAAGTGGTTTTCATTACTGTGATAGATCGAGTGACCAGAAAAACTGCACTAATTCACTGGTTATTATACTGTGGATTAATCTACTTAAAATTGCATATGTCAGGAAATAGTAAAAACACTTTTAGAATAAGGAACAATACACCAGCATTATGAGTTGATTTATTAATCATTTGATATCATGTGACTTCTCCAAAGAGTCAATCCAATTTGTTGATTGAAAAGCATCACTAGGTGATTTACAACGTGTGACATTGCACCATTTTTAGAATTGATCTTTTTATATTTACTTTACATGACCTCTTCAAAGAGCTCATCTTATTTATTTGTTGAGTGAGCTATATTACTGGACTAGAGGCTTTGTTACAAATGTCTTATCACACTACTACGCATCACAGTAGAACTAAGTAAAGGTTTCCATTTCTCTATATGGATGATACACTTTATACAGATATTAAAGGGATATGAAACCCATTTTATTTTTTTCACTATTCGGATAGACCATGCAATTTTAAACAACTTTGTAATTTACTTCTATTATCAATTTTTCTTTGTTCTATTTCTGGAGCATTTTATTGCAGCAGTTTTGATTTTTTTTAGCCATTTGCAAGAGCACTAGATGGCAGCACTATGTCCTGCCATGTAGTGTTCTGGATGCCTACCTAGGTATCTCCTCAACACAGAATTTCATGGTAATGAAGCAAATTATATAATAGAAGTACATTGGGAACTTTTTTTTAAATGGTATGCTCCACCTGAATCACAAAAGGAATACTTTGGGTTTCATATCCCTTTAACAAGATATTTACCCTACATACAGAGAACGTTGTCAGGGCTATAATTTTTTGTTAAGTATCATGTAGGGAGATTTGCTTATAGTAAGGGGGATCAACGTCAAACACATTAAGATATCATCTCCAATAGAGAGATGGAGAATAAACAAGTTTTACATAATGCTTCTGTAGAGGAGCAAAAGCTAAAATGTTTCCAAATCTAATGCTCAGTTTGTACAGTGGAACTAGGAATGGAATTCTCAGGTTACGCAGGTGCAAGCCTCAGGTTACACAAGAGCAAGGTGCAGGCCTCTGATAACACAGAAGCAAGGTTCAAATCCAAATGTTGCACAGGATTGGTCTTGATAAAGGCATGGAAATCATGGAGAAAAGTCAAATTATATTTTAATTTTTTTGAGATAATAAAAACTTGTGATATATTTTTAATAAGACCTGTTAATGCCTATTATCTATTAAATGAGCTTTTTGAGAGAAAGCATCAGGGCATTTCTGCAGAAGGATATTAGTGCTGGAAAACTTGGATGGATTATGCACCCCTTCTTTTGATTTATATATATATATATATATATATATATATATATATATATATATACAAAACACTGAAAGGGACTACTCTCAGACTGGACTGGGTACACATCCCATGACCCTGCAACATGCACAGCCCTGGGTGCTCAATAGCACTCACAGGTAGCTTTACCATTCCCATAGTCCCAGGTAGTTAACACCAGACAAGTCTGGGTGCAAGGCCAATAGGGAAAATTACAAAACAAATTAATACAACACACAGATGAAGTCTAGCACTCACTTGTAAGCACTCAGCTAAGATTAAAAGCAAAACTGGAAGAGTTAGTTCCCACATCTGGCCAAATGAGAGAAGCCTAGGTACCACGTCAAGGTCTCTCCCAAAACCTGGGTCCCTAAGGCAGCCATAAAATAAAAGCTCTTAATCAAACAAACTGGGAACAAGTCAAGGGTGCACATACTTGTGTAATCACTCTAGACATTTACAAAAGACGGAAGGGGACTGCACTCTCAGACTGGACTGGGTACACATCCTGTGACCCTGCAACATGCACAGCACTGGAATCTCAATAACACTCACAGGAAGCTGTACCATCGCCAGCGTTCCAGGCAGTTAACACAAGACAAGTCTAGGTGCAAGGCCCATCGGGGAAATTACAAAACAAATTAATACAACACACAGAGGAAGCCTCAAAGATGAAGCACCACTAGGGGGTGCAAAACGCATCAGACTAGTCATTCTGTCCATGTCTGTCTGGGTCTGTTTCAAAATAAACATTGGTGTTAATTTGGGACCTTTTGTGCAGCCGTTGACTTTGTTCTTCATGTACTGAGCGGTTGGTTCTTGCTCCCCTATGGCATTGCACCTTGCACTTACCTTCTAGTGTTCTCCGTGCATTCTTTTGCTGGCCATGTCCATTACGAGTTCCCTCTGATGAGGTCATCGTCCAAGCGACACCACGCTGTCCCGCAACCTGGAAGCTTCTGAGCGGCTGTGTCTTGACTTTCTCACACGCTGAATAGATTTGTGGACTCCCAACAAAAAATAAAGCCACAGATTCTAAGAATCATCAGTAGGCTAGTGGGCTCTACTCTCAAAGGACTACAAAAAGAGTAAGGTATCATCCTGACTCCCATGTACAGCCCTGGATTACCACTTAGATCAATGAACATGCATAGTGGACCCTCATAGCCACAACCACAAGAGTCTCTTAAGTTGGCACTATAAATAACATTGCCAGCCAGTATGGACATTTAGTCCCCTTGGACATAACGTCCCCATTTCGTAGATCCATCTGGACTCCTTATGAAGGGGAATATTGGCTATGTTCCCGCCTCTCCTCAGGGTTGGTACATGGTCAATGATTCTAAATCTTAGATTCTTCACTGTGTGTCCCGCCTCCAAGAAATGGCGGGCCACTGGTTGGTCAGATGTCCCTTTAGTGATGGCTGTGTGTATGCTGGACCGATGGTTGGCCATTCTTGTCCTGATATCGTCTACAGTTTTACCTGTATAGTATTTCCCACATGGGCAATTTAGCAGGTAAATGATGTACTTTGTGGTGCATGTAAGGAAGAATTTGAATTCATATTTTTTCTTCCTATCAGGATGATGAAAATGTGTGCCCGTCAGCATATCATTACAGATCACACAACTAGTGCACCTAAAGCACCCTTTTTTCTTTGTTCCAATCCAAGTGTGTTGAGACGGGTCAAGGCTTATGTCAGTTCTCATTAGGGAATCCTTTAGACTCGTCTGTAACCAATTCTAGGGGCCTCCCATCAATTAAATGGTAATGTGGGATCTGCCTCAAGCAACTTCCATTCCTCCTTTACTGCTTGAGTGATCAATTGACTCTCTGGTGTATAGGTGGTCAAAAATGTCAATTGTTTGGCAGCATTGGAAATCACCTCATTATTGGACACTGAAGGGTGAATAGCCTTGTCCTGCATTTCCAAGAGTTGGTTCTTATTTTATCCCCTTTCAAGGAATCTCTGCGTCATCTCACCCAATTGTATTTGGCATGTGTCACTGTTGGTATTATTCCTGATAACCCTTTGATACTGGGCCTTGGGGATGTTGTGAATCAAATTAGGTTGATGGCAACTCTGTGCATGAAGCAATGAATTGTGGTCAGTAGATTTTCGAAATAGGGTTGTCCCCAAGCCATCTCTAGATTTAAAATCCTCACATCTAAGTAATCAACTGTGATGGTGCTGGCTGAGTGCGTGAAGCGAATAGTACTCTCCAACAAATTCAAATTATTGATCCAAGCTTGCAAACTCTCTTTGCCAGCCCCCCAGATGAGGAACAGATCATCTATATAGCGACAATAGTATTTAATTTGTTATGTGCCATAGATGTTAATCCTTGATGTCTCGTATTCCGCCATAAATAGATTGGCCAGAGATGGGGCCATATTCGACCCCATCGCTGTTCCAGAAATCTGTAGGTAGAAAGTCTTATCAAATCAGAAAAATTTCTCAGTAAGGCATATGGTTAATAATGATATCAACATCTCCTTAGGTGGTCCAGTGTATACTGCTTGTCTCAAGCTATTAGCTACTGCTGTGATGCCGACTGTGTGGGGAATAACAGTGTACAAGCTCAATAGCGCTCATAGGTAGCTGTACCATAGCCAGAGTCCTAGGCAGTTAACCAAAAACAAGTCTTGGTGCAAGGCCCATAGGGGAAATTACAAAACAAATTAATACAACACACAGATGAAGCTTTAGCAAAACATGTAGTCGAAGAGGAGCACTTGTGAAAACTTCACTTTTATTCATTTACTCATAAAATACAGATATAAATGGTGGCAATATAGGACTATGAGCACTGCAATTAAGCTGGACAGTGTGAAGTCGGCCAGCTGACTTGTAACATCGAGTCTCGATATAGTGAATCCTCCGTCTAATGAATGTACCGTGCAAAGGTTCGGGAAGGAGAGTGTAGCTCAAAAAGAACCCTGCAAATCGACTTCAAGAAAATATTCCAGGGGTCACAAAAGAACTTTTGATGGACAAGTATGGAATAAAAGATACTTTAATTAAAATCAGAAAATCACAAAAGTATTTCTCTCACACAACGGGTTTCTCAGATTTACCATTTCATCAAGTAAAGTGTAGCATTTACATGTCCTGAGTACCGGATGAGTCTGGGAGCTTTATACAGAGCATTATTGTGATGGCAAAAGGCTGGGAGCGGCAAGTGTTTGAGTAATGGCAGGTTACTGTGTAAGGTACTTACTTAGTCATATTTACTAATAATTACTTTATATGGTTTGAGTTTAATTTGAAATGAAGGTAACCTTTGAAGAGAACTTTTGATGAGCAAAGCTCAGGCTTCAGGTTACACAGGATTGGAGTGCAGGCCTCATATTGCACAGGAGCATGGTGCAAGTTTCAGAGTACACAGAAGCAAGGTGGAGGCCTCAGGTTATACCGTGAAAAGGAACAGGCCTCAGATTACACAGGAGCAAGGTGCAGGCCTCAGGACTAACAAGCTGGATACTGTAGTTTACTGGGCAACAGACTGGATACTGCAGGATACTGGATACAATGCTGGATTATGCAATACACTGTGTTTACTGCCATCACTCAGCACAGATTGAGTTTGAGATTACATATGAGCCTCCACACTTCTGAAGTCACTTAGGTGAAGGTGCCCTTTAAAATGTGGTAATCTATGTGCTAAAATATTTAGCTCAACTGAAGACCTGAAGTAACATTTTAGGGCTACAAAAAAAAAGCATATAAAAACAAAATGTATGCTTAACTGATAAATTTCTTTCTTTCCGGGGATGGAGAGTCCACAACGTCATTCCAATTACTAGTGGGATATTCACCTCCTGGCCTGCAGGAGGAGACCAAGAGCACCCAACAGAGCTGTTAATTGTCACAGATTAACAGTGATGGGTATAGAGCTGCCTGAGGTTTACTCAAAAAATGGCTGAATTTAAATAAAAAGAGGGCAGAGTTGTGGACTCTCCATGCCCGGAAAGAAAGAAATTTATCAGGTAAGCATACATTTTGTTTTCTTTCCTATGGCATGGAGAGTCTACAACATCATTCCAATTACTAGTGTGAACCAATACCCAAGCTAGAGGACATGGAATGAACAGGGAGGGAGAACAAGGCGGGAGGACCTAAACAGAAGGCACCACTGCTTGAATAACCTTTCGCCCAAAAGAAGCCTCAGCCGAGGCAAAAGTATCAAATTTGTAGAATTTGGAAAACGTATGCAAAAAGGACCATGTTTCCACCTTGCAAATTTGTTCCACAGAAGCTTCATTCTTGAAATCCCAAGAAGAGGAGACAGCCCTAGTGGAATGAGCTATAATTCTCTCAGGAGGATGCTGTCCTGCAGTCTCATAAGCAAAATGAATCATACTTCTTAACCAGAGGGAAAGAGAAGAAGAAGTGGCCTTCTGACCCTTACACTTTCCTGAGAAAACAACAAAGATTGCCAAAAATCTTTATAGATAAAAATGTGGAATACTCATAACATCCAGGTTGAGGAGCAGACGATCCTTCTGAGAAGAAGAATTGAAGTTGTGATCCTATATTACCTTGGGAAGAAATCCCAATTTATAACGAAGGACCGCCCTAACTGCATGGAAAATAAGGAAAGGGGAATCACACTACAGAGCCTAAAAATCAGAAACTCTGCGAGCAGACAATGAAGATACCACAATAACAACTTAATATCAACTGAATGCATAGGCTCAAACTGAGCCTGCTTCAAAACTTAAAGAACAAGGATATGACTCCCTGTAGGAGCAACAGGATTAAACACCAGCCTGATATTGAACACGATCTGAACCAAAGAAAGAACTTCAGGCAGATCTGCCAGACGTTTGAGCAAAAGAAAAGACAGTTCAGAAATGTTACCCTTCAGAGTACAGACTAAAAAACCTTTCTCCAGGCCCTACTGAAGAAAGGACAGAATGCGAAGAACCCTCACCCGGTTCCAAGATAAAGTCTACGATTCGCACTAATACAGGTATCTACGCCATACCTTATCATAAATCTTACAAGAATAGGCTAACGAGCCTGAAGCATAGATTCAAAGAGAAAACAACTTTGGAATGTTCATTTAAGGAACAAGAAAACTGAAGCTAGATTCAAACCCCAAAACGTCTTCTTGATAGGTAGTTAAAATAACCATTGGGCTACTACTGCAGGCTATTTTCTCAAAAAAAATACGCCTTGACAAAAACTAGATGATCGGTCTCCAAGCAGTCAGCTTCAGAGAAACCAGATTTGGATGGAGGAATAAACCCTAAAAAAGAAGGTACTTCCTCAGAGGCAATCTCCACAGAGGAAGATATGACATCTTCACAAGATCAGCAAAAGAATCACAGATGTTTTCTCTGATGGATACGAGCAATGACTCATGGAAGGAGAGCAAACTGAGGAAACAGGTATGCCAGAACGACGATCCAAGGAACCGCCAGAACATCTATTAGAACGACTTGAGGATTTCTTGATCTTGGCATATTGACACAATGCCATCAGATCCAACTCCGGAACCCCCTACTTGAGGAATAGAGAATACCTCTAGATGGAGAAACCACTCTCCGAATGAAAGGACTACCTGCTCAGAAAAAACGCTTCCCAGATGTCCACACCTGGAAAGTGAATGTCAGATAATAGACAATCAAGAGATTCCGCCCCTAGGAGAATGAGGGACATCTCCATCATTGCTAACAAACTCAAATTCCTCCCTGGGAGATGATGAATGCCACCGAGGAGAAGCTTTAAAAGTGGAAAACTGATAAACCAGACCAAAGTTAGATGAGGTCAAGCAGATATTCCTAGAAGACTTCTCTTAGTTCTAAGAGTTTATAGGAAGATAAAACTCCCCTCCAGTTGTTCCAAACCCCTAAATCTTAAAGGAGTCCCAACTCACAACCTTCAGATTATGAGACTGACGCGCTACTTACTGCGCTAACAAGGCAACTGCTTCTTAGCCTAAAAGACTAGTGACCAAGGACACAATCACACTGAAGGCCTCAGACAGCACAGACCCCAAAGACAGAAGGTCCTGAAAAAATCCACCACAAGAGATAATCTCTTTTTAGGGAAACCAGAGATATCCCTGTAGGGGTCTCAGATGGAACCAAGTAAAAGGAATTATATCCATGGAAGCAACCATGAAACCCATTACTTTCATGCACTGAGCCACTGATGGATGGACAGAGAACTGATGAGAAAAGGCATGAATCAAGAAAATTGGATTATTTGACAACCATCAGAAAAAACTTCATAGAGAAATAATCTATAAAGTTCCTAAAAAGCATACCCTGGTATCTGAAACTAGGCAACTCTTCTTAAGATTAACTTTCCATCCAAATAAAAGACAACAATCTAACTGCCCTACAGTCCGATCAAATCCGATTCTTGAGGGGAGGGGGGGGGGCGAGGATAGCCTCACAGGTATTGAAGCAACATAGGCAGGTGGGGGGAGTGGGGGTTCCAAACCTGCTAGATTACTACCAGGCCTCTAGATTAGCACAATCTACCATTTTAGAGAAAAATGTTAAGGAGGTCATTTGGCCAAAAATTGAAGCAGATCTGGTAGGCTGTGAGACTCCGTCAGATATTTTGTGGGAACCAGCATTGAAGACAAAGTCACTAGCTTTTAGATCTTCAGTTACAATGGAGACATTACATTTCTGGCATAAAGTCACCAAACAGAGGGGACTGATAGCCCCTGAGTCCTTGTCTCTCCCGTTGAAGTTTTTTGCTGCCCTCGGAACTTAGAAAGGTGGTAGGGAAATGGGTAAACAAGGGGTTGTATAGGGTGGCAGACTTTCTTGACAAAAATTTAGTCCTAACCTTTAATCAGATTAGAGACAAGATCCATCCACACACGTTACAGTGGTACCTCTATCTACAGAAATCTACAGTGATAGCCAAATATACCTCTAAAAGAACGACTCAACCCTTGTCCACCTTAGAGCGCATATGCAAAACACAGTCAAGCGGGAAACAAGTGATCTCTCAGCTGTACCTAATGCTACAAGGGGGGAAAACTAATCTCAAATCTCCCCTTATGGAGAGGTGGGAGAAAGATACAGGTGAGACAAGGGAAAAATAATCGTGGGAGATTATATTTTTTTAAGCTAGTAAGGGAATGATCAGTGCAGACATGAGGGAAAACTGTATGAAAGTGGCCTTTAGGTGGTACCTTACTCCGGAGCGGACTACACACATTTCATCCCTGAACACGGCAGCGCGTTATAGAGGCTGCGGGTTGAGGGGGCCATATAGGCATATGTGGTGGGACTGTCCGAAAACTCGTCCGCTATGGACAAGACTCTCAAAACTAATTAGGGACACCCTGGAGGAAGACATTGAATTAACTATAACCCAGGGACTATTGAATGAAAGGGTTCGTCCGCTGAATGCGGCGATCAACACTTTCATTAAAACTCTATGTACGTGTTTACGCATTTGTATAGCTAGACATTGGAAGGTGGGGGCACCGAGTTGGTCAGAGGTATTGGAGAAAATAAAAGACACATATACTATGACAGAATTGGTAGCATGGTCGCAGGGGAATGTGGATCATTTTCAGAAGGTTTGGTTCTATTGGACGATGAATAGCAATTCAATCCCTGTCGCCGCCCCAGAGGGTAGGGAGAGAGGTGGATCAGAACATTAGGACAGAGACAGACATTAGGGTACAAGAACCTGAACCCCGGTCACTAAAACACCTAGATAGGAACAATATATCTAGAGGTATTATGACGAGCAACGGTTTATTCTTCTGAAAGAAGCAGTAAAGTGGGGGGAACACCTGGTGGGGGGGGGAGAGGGGGGACTAAACGGGGGGGGTTTCGTTTTTTTTTTTGTTTTGTTTTTGTTCTGTTACTGTGGTAAGAAGACAAAGGGCAATATAAGCTAGCAACTGTTAAAACCAATACCAAGGTTAACAAAAAATCGCATGTACAAGGTTACATATAAAGCAAACTATGATGATTAATTTCAAAAATGTATCCTGTATCTGCATATATGACTTGTGAAAGTTCTGTAATTTATCTTCACCTGTTTTATACATATTGTATTTGGGTTGTAAGAAAACCAATAAAAAGTATTTCAACCAAAGAAAAGACAACAACCTCTGTATCAGATCTTGCTAGCTGAAAAGATGGCGCTTGAATCAAGATGTGGTCCAGGCAAGGTGCCGCAGCTTATTCCCTGAGATTTTACCCCTAGAACCTTTGAAAAAGATTCGAGGAACCATAGCAAGGCCAAAGGGAAAGGCAACAAACTTGAAAAGTCTGTCCAGAAATACAAACCTCAGGAATAGGGAATGTTTCCAGTGAATGGGAACATGAAGATACATGACCTTCAGATCTATGGAAGTCAGGAGCTGACCCTCCTCAACCAAGTCTCCAATTTGAAGGACTGATAAAAACTTTGTTGAGACACTTTAGGTATAAAGTTTTCAGCTTTTTGGGAACCACATAAGGGTTTGAATAGAATCCTTGATCCTGTTCCTCTACGGCAACAGGAAAAATCACTCCCAAGGAAGATAAATCCCTTATTCTGGATCCCTGGGGTACTAATTCTATGGCCCAAGGATCTGGAATATCGCAGATCCAAGCCTGCCAGAAAAAAAAGGGAAAAGCCTTCCCCTACTTGATCAAAGACTGGATTGGGGGTGGCTCCTTCACACTAATATAGAATCAGCAGAAGATTCTTAGGCTTGCTTCCCCTTATTGCAAGTTTGAATGGATCTCAATGAGGTCCTGTATAGTTCCTAGCTTGGAAGAGGAAAAACTTGTCCCTTGAAGGAATGAAAATTAGAAGTCTTGCGACCCTTATGTCTATTCTGCCTGACATTGCAGATCCTCATATTGTAGAACCCTAAATATATAATAGGGTAACAAAAATAAATAAGTTAGTGTCCTAAGATCACTAAGAAAATGATATGTATTGCACCTAGGAAAATACCCGGTGATAAACAGAAGGAGAACATGAAAATAACCCTTAGTGAAATATATATATATACTGTATATTGTATATGGAAATAAAGCATGTTTATTGTAGATTCCCTATACTTAATTAGGGAAAACAAAATCAGTATATTAGTAAACATCATTAAAAATTAATACATGTATGTCATCTAGGGTAAAAATGCTATTAACCCTAAAAGTATAAAGATGTATAAGGTCACAGACCAAGACCGAAAAACATCTTATAGTAAAAAGGGATTACACTAATAAGTCCATAATACAGAAAAATACATGAGAAGGACTTAAGTTCCTTGAGGATTCAAAGAACCATATAAAGTGTAATCAAGCAGAAATTAACTCATATGAGAGACATTTCTAAAAAGAGGTCTGATACCAACAACGGTCACCAAATGGCAGCAAAGACCAGTTTATACTCTAACAGAAAATCAATGTAGAGAAAATCAAGTTTGAACAGCACTCATCTACATAAAATTAATTAAATTAAAAAAATTATAAGGATTTAGTTTTTTTGATATAAGGAAATAAACAACTTTCCATCGTACAGCCACAAGATGGCGAAAAACCCTTAGAAATGAATATTTTAATAATCAGAGACCAATAGAAACAATATTAGGGCACTATGACTTAAACACTACCAATCAGAATGAAACGCTAATATATAAAACCTTGCTGAGAAAGACTCTAAGAAAAAGCTATTTAAAACTGTCCGTGGCGCGCAATTACCGCCATGAGGACAAATACCTTATGATAGTATACAATCGTCAAAACCATTGCACCACCTAAGCTACTAATGAAGAAGCAGCTGTATGCCACAATAAATCCCTTAGGACAGCCAAGAGATTAAACATCTTCCCCCTAACTGAAGTGGCTGGAAGTTGTTATGCGTGAGAGCAAGAAGTTTAGGTTAGCTGCATATGCGGAGGTGCTGCTTATGCGCCATGAAAGAAATTTCATATGTGGATGATCCTGCAAGGCCATACACACAATCGTAGTAAAGATATATCAAGTATACACCTCAGTTACCCAAATAGAAAGCCGCAAATGTCAATAACACCGGCATACATACATCAGCATCCCCATGCAATGTAAACATTTACGTTGCTGGATATTAAATCTTCCTCCATCCTTAAATTTTGATCTCTTGTCACAAAAATTTTCTTGGAATAAACAGAACTTCTGCCACCTCTGTACAGGAATAACTCGTTTTATTGCACTCTGCTTTATTGCACTTCTCAGATATTGATCTTTTTACAAACTGATGGTTTGTGGCAACCCTGTGTCAAGCAAGTCTATCGGCACCATTTTTCCAACATGTATACACAAATACACATGAGTACACACATATATATATACACAGCTATATATACACACCACCAGCAAAAAGACTGACTCACTGAAGGCTCAGATGATTTTTTAGCAATAAAGAATTTTTTAAATTAATGTATGTACATTTATTTTGAGACATAATGCTACTGCACTCTTAATATACTACCGTATAGTGTAAATAGAATTTTAATGTACACTGGGAAACAAAAAAATAAAGGTAACGCACTTTATTGCGGTGGTCTGAAACCAAACCCTCAATATCCCAGAGGTACGCCTGTATATGGACCTTAAATATATTTATATAAAGTAATCATGTAACCTTGTAAAGGAAGCCTCCTTTACTTTTGTACTTGGAGAGGCCTGCAGGCCAGCCTCCTCCCCATCGACTATGCACCCTGGAACTTAAGGGGATTCTGTGTTTTGGGAGGTGGGTGCTCAGGGGACATTTGGAGTATGTTTACTCTGGATTCAGGTTTACCCAGTTTCCCTGAATTCCCAGAGACTCTAAAAACTGGAGGGTCCTGATACAGAGTTGGGGTTCTGTGTTTTGTTGGGGTATAAGGTGATATGTGTCTCCATATACAGTCTATGGAGTCATTTTATCAAGCTCCGTACGGAGCTTGATGCCCCATGTTTCCGCCGACAGCTGCTCCATAACCTCTCTGCCTGCTCTGAGGCGGTGGACAGAAATCAACCCGATCGAATACGATATGGTTGATTGACAGCCCCTGCTAGTGGCAGGGGGCGGTATTGCACCAGCAGTTCACAAGAACTGCTCGTGCAATGATAAATGCTGACAGCAATTGCTGTCGGCATTTATCAATGTGCAGTAGACATGATACGCTACATCATATCATGTCTGCTAGCACTATAATAAATTGACCCATAGGTGTGAAGTGTCTTTGTCTCATTGTGTGAGTCAACCATTGTTCTTTTGTAAGTCAGAATGTGATTAGAGTTTTGTTTAACTAACTGTTGTCTGATGTTTGTTCCATTGTATAATATTTGTTTGTATTGTTCATGTGGTTACTACCCCCATTGTTAGAAATTTATAAAAGCTGTGAAGCTGTGTTTTCTGTGCAACAATGCAGTTCCTATTTTGACCCTCAAGCATTCATTCTCGGCTAATGGGACTAGCTTGGGACTAGCTATAACAACTTGCAGTGGCCTTTATTCTAATAGCGGCCGGAATCAAGCGGAGGTTTATCAGTTGGTGTTTGGCGGGTGGAAGCTGACTTTAGTGGGTATATAAGTAAAAAAGAAAATGTCCTTGAGACTTCCAAAAAGTAAAAACAGCCATTATTGAGTATCAAATTAAAAGGAGCACAAAAAAACATAAAATAGCTAACTGGTCTTACACGTTTCAGCAGGTGCCGTAATCATAGACCTCACAATGGACTAGTCAGCACAGTTTAAAAACATGTTTAAGTGATTTCATTGGTTAATTGCTAATGTTCCTTAGCTCTGCTCTGGCTGATAAGGGTGCGGCACACGTTTTCTTCAGGGCCCTGGGGTGACCACTGAAATCACACACACATGCAACTGAGTGTTTTCACAAAAGTCCCGTTTATTTGAAGAACACACAAAGAATTTATAGTGATGTATACGTCATACATGAGGTCACAGGAAATATATAAAAAACGTAGTTAACTTCACATCTGCATAAGGGGCCCACAGGAAATAAGAATGTTGTTATAGCACATAACAGAATATGCTCATATAACCATTTGTAGAGAGGAACTTATATTAGAAACATATGTTACAACTTATTTAAAAAGAAACTTGTGGAATGCTGCTTTATAAACATTTGATACTAGATTTAAAGTTACCCTCAATATGCTTAATATGTGAGATTCAAATTACCCATATAACATAATATATATAATATATATACATACACACATATACACATATATACATATATATATATATATATATATATATATATATATATATATATATACATATACATACATACACATACATACATACCCATCATTCCCCTCTTTGATCACATCGTGATCACATAATCTGTAATGTTCCTACAATATAAACTATCTGGGTCTACCTCTAATTAAATTTTGCAGTTGAACTTTTTCTGCATCTTGTATCATACCTGATATTTTCTTTCCTAAAGTACAAGACATGTAACAGTTAAACAATGTTAATAATAGTAAACAAATAGGTGTAAAGTGTCCAACATCTTCAAGTGAGTAATAACATGCCGTTATTAATACTATTGGGATATACACAAATATCAATATCCCCATTAGGAAAAGGAAGATCTTGCAGAAATGTCTTGGATCCATGATTGAGATGGTCATCCTGGTCTTTGTGAGGAGTGATCGATACCTTATCACCCACTTCTCCTTTGTGAGGGGTGACCGATAGCTTGTCACCCGCTTCTCCTCTCTTTGGACAGAGTTTCACTCATGAAGCGTGTATCCAGATGTCCTTGTCATCAGTCAGTACGGCAGTCCTGGTTACAGCGATCACAGTGACTGGCTTGCTGAACGGGAAACCTCCTTTCTTTGCTTTATTCAGCTGGCGAATGCAGACCAGATCTCCAGGCTTGAAAGGATGGGTTGGTTCCTGTGAGGGAAGAGGTAAACGGGAAGACACATCACCATAGATGCCATTCAATTTATCAATCAATTGTTTTACATATTAATTAATCTAAATCACCATTTTTAATGATAAGTGGGCCTTTTACCCATGGAGTTGGGAATGGTCTACCCATTAGGACCTCAAATGGAGACAACCTGGTTGTCCTATTTGGGGTCATTCTGATTTCTGCTAAAATCGCAGGTAAATAGTTTTGCCATTTAACCCATGTACCTGCTGTTGCCTTTAAAAGTTTTTCCTTGATATTGCGATTCATTCTTTCTACAATCCCTGAGCTTTGAGGATGGTAGGGAATGTGAAAGTTCCAATTAATCTGTAACCATTCTACTAACTCATGTGTGATTTTACTAATGAACGCTGGACCGTTATCAGAATTAATCTGAAGCGGACAACCAAATCTGGGAATTATTTCAGTGGCTAAAATTTTAGCGACTGTTTTTGCATCTTCCCTCTGGGTAACAAAAGCTTCTGGCCACTTAGAAAATTGGTCAACTATTACAAGCAGATATAATTGTTTAGTGCCAGTTTTTGGAATATGTGTAAAATCAATTTGTAGATGTGTGAATGGGGCTGTAGGTGGGGGTAAGTGGTCATGCTGGGCTTTATTGGGGATGGTTGCATTGGTCTGTAAGCAATATACACATCTATTAATATATGCCTTGCAATGATCACCTATACCTCTAATGTAGAAAGATTGCTTCAACAAGTTAGTTGTTGGTTTTATACCTAGGTGTCCAACACCATGAGCTTGTGCTATAAAGAGTGGTGCACTGCTTTCCGGTATGCCCACCTTCCCCTCTTTTGAAAACAAACCATTCTCATCTAAAGCTAACCCATTAGTAGTCCAGAAAGATATGTCACTAGGAGTGGCATGTCCCTGGAGTTCAAGAAGCATATGGTCTGTAGGACATGAAGGTGGGGCTAAAACATCATACATACGGATGGTGGATCCGGGTGTATGAGAAACATAAGCAGCCTCTTTAGCAATTTTATCTGCAAGTGCATTACCCAAGGAAATAGGGTCAGACTTGTATGTATGTGCACGGCAATGTATGATCGCTATGTCCTTTGGGAGTTGTATGGCCTCTAAAAGGTCATTAATCAGGTCTGTATGAGAGATGGTCTTGCCATCTGCTGAAACAAAACCATGTTGTTTCCATATCATACCAAAATCGTGCACAACCCCAAAAGCATAGCGAGAGTCAGTGTAAATGTTAACAGATTTATTTTCAAACAATTTACATGCTTTTGTAAGTGCTATTAATTCTGCAGCTTGTGCAGAAGGATAAGGAATGGGGCCTGCATCTAGAACAATGTCTGGTAGTTGCACAACGGCATAGCCTGTCTTATAAATACCATCACTAGGTCGGGAACAAGAACCATCAACAAACACATTATCAGCATGGTCAAAAGGTTTATCCATCAAGTCAGGTCTTGGTGTGGTAATGTGGTGTATTACCTCTATACAATCATGATCTGTTGGAAAGTCTGGTGATCCTGTAAGTAAGGCACTAAGTATTTGAGTTGGCCCTGAGGATACACTACTATATTTAATAGTCAGATTTGTATTATTCAGTAATATACATTCATAACCAGAAAGTCTTTGAGAAGTCATGTGTTGGGTAGTGACATTTTTTACAAGATGTAAAACTTGGTGACTAGTGTGTAGTACTATTGGATGGCCTAATGTGATTGTTTCAACCATCTCTACAGCCATGGCGCAAGCTGGCAATGCTCGGAGACACGCCGGCATCCCTTGTACTGGTATTGGAACTACTTTGGAAAAGAAAGCTACGGGACGCATATTGCCTCCACCATGCTCTTGGGCACAGACAGCAGCCATGGTTTTACAATTGTCCCTCGCATACAAGTGAAATGGTTTACAATAATCAGGTAGTCCTAAAGCAGGGGCACTAATAATGCTAGTCTTCAGAGCTATGTAGGATTTAGTCATGTCTGTGGTCCATTGTATATGTTCAGGGCTATCCCCTTTTGTGGCTTGCCTTAGAATGGAATCATGATGGGAGCACTCAGGAATCCATTGTCTGCAATAATTAATCATACCTAGAAAGGTGAGCATGTCCTTTCTAGTAACTGGCTTTGGGATCTGTTGAATCGCTTGGATTCGTTTGGGACTAATGGACCGGTGGCCTTGGGAAAGCACAAAACCAAGGTAATCCACTTTTGTCACTCCTACTTGTAGCTTATGTTTTGCTATTTTATGACCTTCAGCAGCAAGGTGTTTTAACAGACTTATTGTATCTACTGTATTAGCCTCCTGGTTAGGACTACACAACAGTAGGTCATCGACGTACTGAAGGAGGACCGAACCGTGGCTGGGAGTCCATGACCGCAAGGTACGTTGGAGCACCAGCGAGTAGACCGCAGGTGAGGCCATATAGCCTTGAGGGGGGCGTGTCCAGGTAAGCTGACGCCCATCATAATAAAAAGCCATAAGTAGCTGTGTCTCAGGGTCCAATCGGACTGAAAAAAATGCGTTAGCTAAATCAATGACTAAATATACAGGCATCATGTGGAATGGCTGTGAGTAAGGTTGTAACATCTGGGACAATTGGGGCAATTGGGATTACTATTTCATTAATTGCCCTTAGGTCTTGTACTAACCTATATTCATTGTCTTTCTTTGGGATCGGATTTATGGGGGTATTATAGGGAGAAACTACTGGACGGAGGATTCCTTGTTTAAGGAATTCCTCTATCATGGGTCTTATCCCTTCTTTCTTTTCTCTAGACAATGGATATTGTTTAATAAACACTGGAGTAGTATTAGGTTTTAATCTGGCTTTATATGGGGTACACTGAACTAAACCAACGTCAAGTTTTGAAGATGCCCATACAGAGGATGGGACATCTGTCAATATGTCATTAAAAAAACACAGGTTAGTGGAGCCTAGACTCACGTCTAACCCACCCTGTCTAGTGACAGCTACTTTCAAACCAAGGGGACCCATAAGATCACGACCCAAAAGGTTAAGGGGACACCCAGTTATAATACGAAATGGGTGCAAAAGTTGTTGGCCAGTACAGGGTACCCTAACTTCAAGCGGCGGTGTGATGCGAGTCTGAGTCAGCACTCCATTAATCCCTAGAGAAGGTTCAGATTTTCCAGTAATGCCATCATACATATCTGAGCATAAGGCAGAGCATGTAGCTCCTGTGTCTACTAGAAATGGTAGGGGTTCTCCCTCTACTTCTAGGACTAAGTACGGTTGCTCATGATAACTTGTTGACACCACTGGAAAAATTGGAGTGCTACCTTCTAGGCACCCCTATGGCCATTGTATGTTGTGTTTGGGTGCCTCCATGGGTGCAGGGGCTATGTAAGGCTGTCTGTTATACTGTCGGGGATTGTAAGGGGGGCCAGAATTATTAGGGGGTTTTGGGCATTCATTTTTCCAATGTCCCTGTTCCCCACAGTTAAAACAATGTGTTCTGTTTGAAGTATAATTCCCTCTAGCTCTTCCTCTAGCTCTCCCTCTACCTCTCACAAACATTCTATTTTTTTAATCCCTGTATTATCCCTTTCCCTGGCCTGGAATGGATCACAATGTTGTAAACTCTGCTTTTGATAAAAAGCAGCGTTTTTTCCCTCTAATTTCCTGATGTCAAAACAACCTGCCCCTTCTTTTTCATGAATTCTTTTCAAGAATTCTGCTGGAGTCAACTCTGGCCAATCAGAGACAAGTTGTTTCACCAACAAAGAAAGCTGAGGTTGCATATTACTAATGCAAGTCTGGACCTTCAGAGAGCCCATTGCATCTCCTGATTCCATTCCAGCCTCTTCCTTCCAGCATTTATAAAAACGCTTAACAAATTCTACTACTGTTTCCTTTGTATTCTGTTTGCACGCTAGTGCAATTGACATACTTTGTTTATCCTTCCATATTCTATGCATTTCTATACTTAATTCTGTCCACATTTCATCAAGTCCTTCACGTGTGTTTAGGGCATAGTTAATTGTTGGATCTCGACTCAATTTACTAATACTCTTTACATTACCCCACTCCCAACCTGATTCAGGGTCATACTCTAGAAGTGCATCAATAATAATTCTTATATCTGTCTGTGTCATGTTTTGTCCTTGTAACATTCTTTTTAAATACATAATACAAGCTGATGGATGTTGACGGGGATTTGGGGCTCCCTTGGTAATTTCCCTTAATTCACCCGGGGACAAAGGTTTAATAATTAATTGGTCTCCCACAGTAAGAAATGGCATACTAGCTTCTGGTACAGCTGCCTCCTCCTCCTCTACTTCTTCATTCCCTCTTTTATATTGTGGGGTTATTGTAGGGGGGTAGGAAGGTGTTACTGGTTCAACCTTAATCGGGGGTTTGGGCATAATTGGGGGTTTAGTGACCTGGTATCGGGGAGTTACAGAAGGTCCTGGCAAGGTCCATTCCTGGGGTACCTGAGCAGAGGCAACAGCAATAGTCTCTAGATCTATGTCACTAGGGGATGGGAGGCTAGGATATAGTCTGTTATATGATGGCAAAGGTAGGTGAGGGGCATTATATGGGGCAGGGGGGGGGTGAATATGCTTTCTGTCTTTGCTTCTCACTTTTACCCTTCTTTTTATTCCCATCTATATCAATATATCGCCAGTATGGAGCAACAGTCAGCCAATTTCCCCCACCCTTTTTCATATAATCCATACAATTTTCACCTGGTCTAGGTGATGGAAATTGTTTAGACTGGGATTTGCCCATTCTCAACTCCTAACTTATCTTTTAAAACATTTACAACAAAATATAATACAATACAAAAAAAAAAAAAAAAATAATAAAAAATAATAAAAATAAAAAAATACAATACCTTTACCTTTAAGAGCAATTAATTATTGAATCTTTCTGCATAAAACACATTAACTAGAATGGTTGTACTCCGTTACCAGTTATTGTGATTAATGCTTAAGTTTACAACAAGAGAAAGAAAAAAAAAATATCACTATGCTGATTCTTTCAGTAGTTTCTGGCATTAATTATCTCTAGGTCAAAGGTCACCCTTCACCAGAAAAAATGTAGCCTTTTAGAAACAGCAATACATATAAGCAACAGTTTACTTTCTTAATACTTTAAACAATAAGCAGTATTTTACTTCCTTAACACTTTATACAAATAAACAGTATTTTGCCATACAGCATATTTAAAAACAAGCAGCATAAGAATTCATATAAACAATGCAGTATTTATCTTATAACTTTAAAACAATGTTAGCCATACAGCAATATTTCAAAAGCAAGCAGTAAGAAAACGTGTGTTTTAACCCTTCAGCCAGACTTTATATAACCTGATTTCTACCAAAGAAATCTTATTCCCTTTTTATTTTTTTTATTTTTAATCAAAGATTTGATTAGAATCTACCAAAGATTCATATATATATTTAACCTGATTTTTACCAAAAAAATCTACTATTCCTCTTTTAGAATCTACCAAAGATTCACATATATATATTCCCCAACTATTCCTATGTAAAATGAAACTTAAGGGGTCTCGTGGTAAGAGAAAAAAGGTCAGAATAAAAAGACTCTTTGTTCAACTCACCTTCCGAGAGTTCCCTGTTTCATTCCACTTCTGACGCCAGTTTTGTAGGGTCACTTCTTTTGTTCCTTAGCTCTGCTCTGGCTGATAAGGGTGCGGCACACGTTTTCTTCAGGGCCCTGGGGTGACCACTGAAATCACACACACATGCAACTGAGTGTTTTCACAAAAGTCCCGTTTATTTGAAGAACACACAAAGAATTTATAGTGATGTATACGTCATACATGAGGTCACAGGAAATATATAAAAAACGTAGTTAACTTCACATCTGCATAAGGGGCCCACAGGAAATAAGAATGTTGTTATAGCACATAACAGAATATGCTCATATAACCATTTGTAGAGAGGAACTTATATTAGAAACATATGTTACAACTTATTTAAAAAGAAACTTGTGGAATGCTGCTTTATAAACATTTGATACTAGATTTAAAGTTACCCTCAATATGCTTAATATGTGAGATTCAAATTACCCATATAACATAATATATATAATATATATACATACACACATATACACATATATACATATATATATATATATATATAGATATATATATATATATATATATATATATATATATATATATATATATATATATATATATATATATATATATATATATATATACATACATACACATACATACATACCCATCAACCTCCAATGCAACATTTAGACATACAGGTACAATATTACTGCTGTTAAATATATGTATGATTCAAAGTGTGAATAGGATGGTGATGACACATGTGTAAATTACTTTAGCATATTAACAACAAATAGCAATAAACAAAGAATGTTATGTGGCTGCCAATCTAGTTACAAAGAGGTGCAGCAATGCATCAAAAATAAGTGCAAGTTTGCTTAATAGTGCAAGTATGCAAATAATGCAAATAATGAATTTGGAGAAAGTGAAGTGAGAGAATGGATGCTATTTCTCAGTACCTAGCTAATCAAACATTATTTATATAGTCTTAAACAAAGACTGTAAAGGAAACCTACTAGTTTGTATTATATGTATTGACCCCAATACTTGGATTCAATTTAGTTTAAACCTGTAGGTTTCAGTCTAAAAATGACACAAAAAAAATCACAAAAAACTTCACACAAATGAAACAGATACATTAGTGGAGAAAGTAAATTCATTAGCATATATGAATCAATCCACAATAGTTCTATTTCCAGTGGTTTATTATGTCATACACAGAGTTAAAACCCCTTGGCAATCAAGTATTCAATTTGAAGATCGAAAAAATATCTTGTTTAGACAATAGTTGTTCCCTGTTTCCACCTCTTTTTGGAATTCTTATTGTCTTAATTGCCCTCCATTTAAAGGTGTCAATTTTTTTCTGATGACAATCCAAAAAGTGTATAGATAGTGAAAAGCAATGCTTATCGTTGGTAATATAACCCAAATGTTCACAAATGATTGACCTTACATTCCTATTTGTCATACCTACATACTGCTTTGTATGTGCTGTGCATTCTATTAGGTACACTACATAACATGTTGGGCAATTAATACATCCCTTTGTGACAAAAAGTTGTCCTATAACACATGAATAAAAATCATTACCTGTGGTTAGGTAATCACAGGACTTGCACCTCGCATTACCACATGTGTAAGAACCATTAGTGCTTAGCCAAGAACTCGGGGGAGGGGGGGGGGCAATAGTAGGTAGTTGGCTAGGGGAGAGTAAATTACCCAATGTCAAGTTCTTAGAAAATACACATCTGCAACCACCCCCAACAACTTTTTTAGATCTTTGTCACCATATAATAATGGGAAATATTTTTTCACTATACCACATTTGCGGCTAGATTTAGAGTTCGGCGGTAGCCGTCAAAACCAGCGTTAGAGGCTCCTAACGCTGGTTTTGGGCTACCGCTGGTATTTAGAGTCAGTGATTAAAGGGTCTAACGCTCACTTTACAGCCGCGACTTTTCCATACCGCAGATCCCCCTACGCCATTTGCGTAGCCTATCTTTTCAATGGGATCTTCCTAACGCCGGTATTTAGAGTCGTTTCTGCAGTGAGCGTTAGAGCTCTAACGACAAGATTCCAGCCGCCTGAAAATAGCAGGAGTTAAGAGCTTTCTGGCTAACGCCGGTTTATAAAGCTCTTAACTACTGTACCCTAAAGTACACTAACACCCATAAACTACCTATGTACCCCTAAACCGAGGTCCCCCCCACATCGCCGCCACTCGATTAAAAATTTTAACCCCTAATCTGCCGACCGCCACCTACGTTATACTTATGTACCCCTAATCTGCTGCCCCTAACACCGCCGACCCCTGTATTATATCTATTAACCCCTAACTTGCCCCCCACAACGTCGCCGCAAGCTACTTAAAATAATTAACCCCTAATCTTCCGACCGCAAATCGCCGCCACCTACGTTATTCCTATGTACCCCTAATCTGCTACCCCTAACATCGCCGACCCCTATGTTATATTTATTAACCCCTAATCTGCCCCCCACAACGTCGCCGACACCTACCTACACTTATTAACCCCTAATCTGCCGAGCGGACCTGAGCGCTACTATAATAAAGTTATTAACCCCTAATCCGCCTCACTAACCCTATCATAAATAGTATTAACCCCTAATCTGCCCTCCCTAACATCGCCGACACCTACCTTCAATTATTAACCCCTAATCTTCCGATCGGAGCTCACCGCTATTCTAATAAATGTATTAACCCCTAAAGCTAAGTCTAACCCTAACACTAACACCCCCCTAAGTTAAATATAATTTTTATCTAACGAAATAAATTAACTCTTATTAAATAAATAATTCCTATTTAAAGCTAAATACTTACCTGTAAAATAAATCCTAATATAGCTACAATATAATTTATAATTATATTATAGCTATTTTAGGATTAATATTTATTTTACAGGCAACTTTGTAATTATTTTAACCAGGTACAATAGCTATTAAATAGTTAAGAACTATTTAATAGTTACCTAGTTAAAATAATAACAAATTTACCTGTAAAATAAATCCTAACCTAAGATATAATTAAACCTAACACTACCCTATCAATAAAATAATTAAATAAACTACCTACAATTACCTACAATTAACCTAACACTACACTATCAATAAATTAATTAAACACAATTGCTACAAATAAATAAAATTAAATAAACTATCTAAAGTACAAAAAATAAAAAAGAACTAAGTTACAGAAAATAATAAAATATTTACAAAGATAAGAAAAATATTACAACAATTTTAAACTAATTACACCTACTCTAAGCCCCCTAATAAAATAACAAAGCCCCCCAAAATAAAAAATTCCCTACCCTATTCTAAAATACAAATATTACAAGCTCTTTTACCTTACCAGCCCTGAACAGGGCCCTTTGCGGGGCATGCCCCAAGAATTTCAGCTCTTTTGCCTGTAAAAAAAAACATACAATACCCCCCCCCCCCAACATTACAACCCACCACCCACATACCCCTAATCTAACCCAAACCCCCCTTAAATAAACCTAACACTACCCCCCTGATGATCTTCCTACCTTGTCTTCACCATGCCAGGTTCACCGATCCGTCCTGGCTCCAAGATCTTCATCCAACCCAAGCGGGGGCTAGACATCCACTGAAGAAGTCCAGAAGAGGGTCCAAAGTCTTCCTCCTATCCGGCAAGAAGAGGACATCCGGACCGGCAAACATCTTCTCCAAGCGGCATCTTCTATCTTCTTCCATCCGATGACGACCGGCTCCATCTTGAAGACCTCCAGCGCGGATCCATCCTCTTCTTCCGACGACTAGACGACGAATGACGGTTCCTTTAAGGGACGTCATCCAAGATGGCGTCCCTCGAATTCCGATTGGCTGATAGGATTCTATCAGCCAATCGGAATTAAGGTAGGAATTTTCTGATTGGCTGATGGAATCAGCCAATCAGAATATAGTTCAATCCGATTGGCTGATCCAATCAGCCAATCAGATTGAGCTCGCATTCTATTGGCTGTTCCGATCAGCCAATAGAATGCGAGCTCAATCTGATTGGCTGATTGGATCAGCCAATCGGATTGAACTATATTCTGATTGGCTGATTCCATCAGCCAATCAGAAAATTCCTACCTTAATTCCGATTGGCTGATAGAATCCTATCAGCCAATCGGAATTCGAGGGACGCCATCTTGGATGACGTCCCTTAAAGGAACCGTCATTCGTCGTCTAGTCGTCGGAAGAAGAGGATGGATCCGCGCTGGAGGTCTTCAAGATGGAGCCGGTCGTCATCGGATGGAAGAAGATAGAAGATGCCGCTTGGAGAAGATGTTTGCCGGTCCGGATGTCCTCTTCTTGCCGGATAGGAGGAAGACTTTGGACCCTCTTCTGGACTTCTTCAGTGGATGTCTAGCCCCCGCTTGGGTTGGATGAAGATCTTGGAGCCAGGACGGATCGGTGAACCTGGCATGGTGAAGACAAGGTAGGAAGATCATCAGGGGGGTAGTGTTAGGTTTATTTAAGGGGGGTTTGGGTTAGATTAGGGGTATGTGGGTGGTGGGTTGTAATGTTGGGGGGGGGGGTATTGTATGTTTTTTTTTACAGGCAAAAGAGCTGAAATTCTTGGGGCATGCCCCGCAAAGGGCCCTGTTCAGGGCTGGTAAGGTAAAAGAGCTTGTAATATTTGTATTTTAGAATAGGGTAGTGAATTTTTTATTTTGGGGGGCTTTGTTATTTTATTAGGGGGCTTAGAGTAGGTGTAATTAGTTTAAAATTGTTGTAATATTTTTCTTATGTTTGTAAATATTTTATTATTTTCTGTAACTTAGTTCTTTTTTATTTTTTGTACTTTAGATAGTTTATTTAATTTTATTTATTTGTAGCAATTGTGTTTAATTAATTTATTGATAGTGTAGTGTTAGGTTAATTGTAGGTAATTGTAGGTAGTTTATTTAATTATTTTATTGATAGGGTAGTGTTAGGTTTAATTATATCTTAGGTTAGGATTTATTTTACAGGTAAATTTGTTATTATTTTAACTAGGTAACTATTAAATAGTTCTTAACTATTTAATAGCTATTGTACCTGGTTAAAATAATTACAAAGTTGCCTGTAAAATAAATATTAATCCTAAAATAGCTATAATATAATTATAATTTATATTGTAGCTATATTAGGATTTATTTTACAGGTAAGTATTTAGCTTTAAATAGGAATCATTTATTTAATAAGAGTTAATTTATTTCGTTAGATAAAAATTATATTTAACTTAGGGGGGTGTTAGTGTTAGGGTTAGACTTAGCTTTAGGGGTTAATACATTTATTAGAATAGCGGTGAGCTCCGGTCGGCAGATTAGGGGTTAATAATTGAAGGTAGGTGTCGGCGATGTTAGGGAGGGCAGATTAGGGGTTAATACTATTTATGATAGGGTTAGTGAGGCGGATTAGGGGTTAATAACTTTATTATAGTAGCGCTCAGGTCCGCTCGGCAGATTAGGGGTTAATAAGTGTAGGCAGGTGTCGGCGACGTTGTGGGGGGCAGATTAGGGGTTAATAAATATAACATAGGGGTCGGCGATGTTAGGGCAGCAGATTAGGGGTACATAGGGATAACGTAGGTGGCGGCGGTTTACGGAGCGGCAGATTAGGGGTTAAAAGTGTAATGCAGGGGTCAGCGATAGCGGGGGCGGCAGATTAGGAGTTAATAAGTGTAAGGTTAGGGGTGTTTAGACTCGGGGTACATGTTAGGGTGTTAGGTGCAGACGTAGGAAGTGTTTCCCCATAGGAAACAATGGGGCTGCGTTAGGAGCTGAACGCTGCTTTTTTCCAGGTGTTAGGTTTTTTTTCAGCTCAAACAGCCCCATTGTTTCCTATGGGAGAATCGTGCACGAGCACGTTTTTGAGGCCGGCCGCGTCCGTAAGCAACTCTGGTATCGAGAGTTGCATTTGCGGTAAAAATGCTCTACGCTCCTTTTTTGGAGCCTAACGCAGCATTTGTTTGAACTCTCGATACCAGAGTTAAATTTATGGTGCGGCCAGAAAAAAACCCGCGGAGCGTTAACAGCCCTTTTACCGCCGAACTCTAAATCTAGGCCATAGCATGGTATTCAGATGAATACTTAGTTGAAGAGAGGCTGCAGATCGTGTCCTTTCTTCGGTTTTGGTAAGAAAGTATCTTCCCTCTTTATATGGGACATTTTATCCAAAACCTTTTTAAATAGGTTAGTAGAATAACCCCTATCCTTTAAACAATTTTTCTAGAAGTTTGCTTTCTTTCTCAAAATCTGTATTGTCTGTACAGATCCGTTTGGCTCTTATAAGTTGTCCTTTAACAACCCCCTTTAAAAACATGATTAGTATGTGCGCTTTTGGCAAGTAGAATAGTGTTACCTGATAAAGGTTTGCGAAAAAGGCTGCTCTTTATCATTTTGGTAGATACTAACCCTCTCAGCTTGAGATCTACGTTGATGCTGTGTTTGTTCCACTCATGAGTGAATTTAACTCCAAATTCACCTCCATTGAGGACCTCAACAAAATTGGTAGCTTGTGCCTCATCTGATCCCCAGATGAATATGAGGTCATAAATGAAACGCCTGTAGAATAAAATGCATTTATCATTAAGGATTAATATCTGCATAAACAAATGAACGCTTTATCCAATTCATTAATATATTAGCATATGAGGGCGCAAATTTTGCACCCATTGCTGTTCCCTGTTTCTGCAGATAAAAATTTCCTTTAAAAGTGAAAAAATTGTGCTCTAACAGAAAGCTTGTAACCCTTAACACATATAGTATGGAATTGGTATCCATACCAATATAGAGCTCTAAGCAAGTTTGTAATGCATATAGGCCTTTTTCATGGGGTATGCTGGAGTAAAGTGAGACAACATCCACTGTTAGCCAACTACACTTATCTGTCCATTCAAAATCTCGTTAAAATGTCAAAATATATGTAGTGTCTTGTATATATGATGTTGATGACACATGTTGATGACACATTTTTGTAAAATTAAAACAAGCCATTCTGACAATGGTTCTAATAAAGAACCAATTCCAGAAACAATAGGTCTCCCTTTAATTTGTTTGAGACTTTTATGGACCTTTGGCAGATGATGGACTATGGGGATGACTGGATGCTCTACTAAAAGATATTTAGCTATTTCAATATTTATTATTCCCAAATATTCTCCATCATCAACCAAAGATTTAAGTTCTCTTTGAAAACGTCTGACTGGGTTACTGTGTAAGATGGTGTATGTGGTATTATCTCTCAACTGTCGGTGGGCTTCATCAATATATTGTGATCTCTCAAGGATTGCTACACTACCGCCTTTGTCTGGTTGACGTATGACTATAGAATTATTCTGTTTTAAAGAATCTATAGCCTGTCTTTCTCACAATGTTAAATTATTTTTGATACCAGACTTGCTATTTGACAATGAGGTGAGATCTTCTACCACTCTTTTGTGATATTATTCCAATGCTTTCCCTCTATTCTGTATAGAGTAAAAGTTTGAAGACTTCTTAAAAGTAAGATGGTGTACACTTCCAACCTCATTGCCACTAATAGCAGATTCTCGCTCCAATTCTTCCAAATTACTTATGCTGTACATGTTTTTAAACTGTGCTGACTAGTCCATTGTGAGGTCTATGATTACGGCACCTGCCGAAACGCGTAGGACCAGTTAGCTTTTTTATGTCTTTTGTGCTCCTTTTAATTTGATACTCAATAAAGGCTGTTTTTACTTTTTTGAAGTCTCCAGGGAATTCTCTTTTTTACTTATATTATCATTGGGATTGCAAGGAGTCCCTCTCCCTTCTGGGAGACTACAGCTTTGTGCCCCCTGGACAAGGTCTGAGTTTATCCTGGATTATGGGCTTCGCTTACCTGCTTACCTGCTTACCTGTTTTGGTTGATTATCCAAGTTTGGCCAATCAAGCATCCTGATTGGTTTGGCGGAGGTCATGTGCCATGGAAGGCTCTGTCAATCGACCCATAGTGAGAGGGGGCGGAGCTCGGTAAGATGCGTCACTCTTGTACCGGGTCTCCAGAGCGGTGGTAGGTAGCTATGTAGTAGTGAAAAATCGAATCTCATTAGCTGTTTTCTGCTATTCCTCAGGCAGGCTCTTACAAATTGAGCTGTGCCATTGCTTTGGGCTGTTGGAGCCATACTTGGCATTACGTAACATGCGGTAAGCTTTACCAGACTGTTTGACCTTTCTCTAATCAAGACTTTACTACTTGGAGTTCCTTAATGGTGATTCAGAGCTCATCTATTGCTGTTTAGCGGGTATACCCAGTCTGGGGTACAGAGACCCCATACCTCTCAAGCACCTTTTTTCTTACGAAAACAGACCCAGTTTGGCTAACCTCTCATCATAGATTAAATTATCCATTCCCCTTATTAGTTTTATGGCCTTTCTCTGAACTTTTTCGCAGTCTGAAATGTATTTTTTTTTAAATTGATCCCCATAACTGCACTCAATACTCACGGATTTATATAGTGATAGAATTATGTTTTCCTACCTTGCATCAATGCATCTTTTAATACATGCTATTATCTTATTAGCCTTAGAAGCCACTGCTCTGCATTGTGCACCCATCTTTGGATTGTTGTCTATAAGTACTCCAAAATCCCTTCCCTTCTCTATTTTACTAAGTCTAGTCCCATTTAAATAATATGATGCCTTCTTATTTTTACTTTTAAAATGTAGAACCTTGCATTTTCCAGTATTAAATCTAATTTTTCGTTTACCTGCCCATTCTTCTAATTTTTGTAGATCCCCTTGTAAAGCAATATCATCCTGTACTGACCTAATGACCTTACACAACTTTGTATCATCTGCAAAAATAGAGATGTTGCTATTTAATCCTTGTTCCAAATCAATAATAAAAATATTAAAAAAGAACAGGGCCCAGTATTAATCCCTGGGGACTCCACTGATTATATTTGTCCAATCTGAGTATTATCTGTTTACTACTCGTTGCTCCCTGTCTTTTATCCAGTTATTTTTCAATGAGCTAACATTTTCAGATGTTCCCAGTCCCTTAATTTTGTACATTTATCTTTCATGTGGCACTGTATCAAATGCCTTTGCAAAATCCAAGTATATCACATAAACTGATTCTCCTTTATCTATATTTTACTTACTTTCTCATAGAACATAATTAGATTAGTACGACATGATCTATTTCTCATAAAACCAAGCAGATTTGAACTCATAATATTGTTTACATGAATATACTCATCATTATAATCCCTTATAATCTCTTCAAGTATCTTTCCTGCTATTGATGTCAGACTAACTGGTCTATAACTTTCTCAATCAGCCCTACTTCCCTTCTTATAAAGTGGCACTGCATCAAGTTTATTTCAGTCCTAGGGTTCTATGCTTGACGGTAATGAGTCTTGAAAAATTAAGAGTAGAGGTTTGACTATAACAGTGACAAATTCCTGTAAAACCCTTGGGTGTATTCCATCTGGGACTAGATATTTTTTTACCTTAATATTATCAATTTTTTTCCCTGATATCTTCTAGAGATAACCCAGTTAATGGTATGGGCTTGTATGTTCTAGTTTATTTTTAAGTATTTCCCATTGGTTCCTCTCTTGTGTATAATGAAGAAAATAACTGGTTTAGTATTTCAGCTTTCTCCTTGTCACTATTAATCATGCTACCCTTCACACATTTTAATGTACCTATATTTTACTTCTTATTTTTTTTTAAATTTGTGTACTTAAAAAACCTTTAAGGTTTTGACTTAGAATCCTTTGCAATTAATGGCTTATTGTTTATTTGCATGTTTTGTTACATACCTTATATATTTGGAATATCGAGTCTACTATTTTATTTGAATAATTCAAATGTCCTACATTTTTTCCTAATTTCTCTTAACACATATTTATTTAGCCACAATGGTTCAGATTTAGTTATTTTACTTTTATAATCGTAATTTTTTTAAAATGTTATCCATTTATCCTCTGGATTTTGTATTAGATATTACCTTATCCCGATTTATGTTATTTAATGATTTCCTTAAATCATTGAATTTTGCTTTCTTAAAATTAAAATCCTTAGTTGAACCCTTATAACACTGCTTATGGAAAGTGATTTCAAACATGACCATGTTATAATCACTGTTACCTAAATGTTCTTTGACTTCTATGTTTGATATTATATTTGTATTGTTTGCTAAATGCAATATACCTTAATTCCTACTTGGCTCCTCTAATAATTGTGACATGAAGTTATCCTTAAGAAAATTTAAAAATCTATTTTACCTTAGCTGTATTACTAGTTTAATTGGCCCAGTTTATGTCAGGGTAGTTAAAATCTCCCATAATTACAGCTGTGGTATTATTTGCAGCCTTTGCTATTTGCATTAGTAGTTCATTTCCTCCATGTCACCATGTTTGGGGACTTGTAGCATGTTCCTATTAATATTTTTTTTTTTTTACAATTTTTTCCCCACTCTTTATTTTAACCCACAGGGTCTCTGCATTATCACCTGTATCATAAGAAATATTTTCCTTTATTTTATGTTTAAGGTCAGGTTTAATATGCATGCAAATTTATCCACACCTTTTATCCTTGAAACAATGGTACAGACCCTCAGGTTAAAGATATATATCCAAATAAGAAAGAAAGCTAACAGGGTTTCGAGAAAACCTGTATTGAAGCGAGGGAATATAGCACTCTTTTAAACAAATTTATTAAATAAATGCAAAAAGATGCATTTTGTGTGTGTGACATAAATACACAACCACATAAGAAACCTGTGTACACAAATGCTGGCCAGCAAACATCAACCAATAAGATACTGTCACATAGCCTCAGCACATGGGTACTGAAACAATATACACTATTCAAAATAAACAAGTGTATGCAGGTGTGCCAAATAGAAACATTCAACTTGAAACTTATGTATCATATGTATCACCGAAACCAGTTTGTGTCAAAAGTTACTGTAACAGTTACCAATCAATTGTCAGTCTTGGTGGTAAACAGAAACAGAGAGAGCATAACTGATAGTAACTCAGCGTGGTAAGTTAGGCTGGAAGATCTTTAACCCCTTAATGACCACAGCACTTTTCCATTTTCTGTCCGTTTGGGACCAAGGCTATTTTTACATTTTTGCGGTGTTTGTGTTTAGCTGTAATTTTCCTCTTACTCATTTACTGTACCCACACATATTATATACCGTTTTTCTCGCCATTAAATGGACTTTCTAAAGATAACATTATTTTCATCATATCTTATAATTTACTATAAAAAATATTATAAAATATGAGGAAAAAATGGAAAAAAAACACACTTTTTCTAACTTTGACCCCCAAAATCTGTTACACATCTACAACCACCAAAAAACACCCATGCTAAATAGTTTCTAAATTTTGTCCTGAGTTTAGAAATACCCAATGTTTACATGTTCTTTGCTTTTTTTGCAAGTTATAGGGTCATAAATACAAGTAGCACTTTGCCATTTCCAAACCACTTTTTTTCAAAATTAGCGCTAGTTACATTGGGACACTAATATCTTTCAGGAATCTCTGAATATCCATTGACATGTATATATTTTTTTTTAGAAGACATCCCAAAGTATTGATCTAGGCCCATTTTGGTATATTTCATGCCACCATTTCACCGCCGAATGCGATCAAATAAAAATTTTTTTTTACTTTTTCACAAATTTTTTCACAAACTTTAGGTTTCTCACTGAAATTATTTACAAACAACTCATGAAATTATGGAATAAATGGTTGTAAATGCTTCTCTGGGATCCCCTTTGTTCATAAATAGCAGGCATATATGGCTTTGGCTTTGCTTTTTGGTAATTAGAAGGCTGCTAAATGCCACTGCGCACCACACGTGTATTATGCCCAGCAGTGAATGGGTTAATTAGGGAGTATGTAGGGAGCTTCTAGGGTTAATTTTAGCTCTAGTGTAGTGTAGTAGACAACCCCAAGTATTGATCTAGGCCCATTTTGGTATATTTCATGCCACCATTTCACCGCCAAAAGCAATCAAATAAAAAAAAATTGTTCACTTTTTCAAACTTTAGGTTTTTCACTAAAATTATTTACAAACAGCTTGTGCAATTATGGCACAAATGGTTTTAAATGCTTCTCTGGGATCCCCTTTGTTCAGAAATAGTAGACATATATGGCTTTGGCGTTGCTTTTTGGTAATTATAAGGCCGCTAAATGCTGCTGCGCATCACATGTGTATTATGGCCAGCAGTGAAGGGGTTAATTAGGTAGTTTGTAGGGAGCTTGCAGGGTTAATTTTAGCTTTAGTGTAGAGATCAGACTCCCACCTGACACATCCCACCCCCTGATCCCTCCCAAACAGCACTCTTCCCTCCCCACCACACAATTGTCCCCGCCATCTTAAGTACTGGCAGAAAGTCTGCCAGTACTAAAATAAAAGGTATAAAAAAAAAATATATAATTTTTTTAAGCATATTTACATATGCTGCTATGTAGGGTCCCCCCTTAGCCCCCAACCTCCCTGATCCCCCCAAAATAGCTCCCTAACCCTCCCCCTCTGCCTTATTGGGGCCATCTTGGGTACTGGCAGCTGTCTGCCAGTACCCAGTTTGCAAATAAAAATGTTTTTTTTTTATTTTTTATTATTTGTTTCTGTAGTGTAGCTTCCCCCCCACAGTCCAATACCCCACCAGCCAAACCGATCACCAAAATAAACATATTAACCCCTTTGATCCCCACTTCTAACAAAAAAACTTTCTGTAGCGTAGTGGTTCCCACCCGCTCCCTCCCCGTACACGCGCCCGCCCGGCCTCCCCGTGCACGTGCACGCATCCGTGCGCGTCCCCCCGCTCGTCCCCGCCCCCGATCCCGCCCCCCTCCGCATCACAAAGGCCATCGAAGGCCGCCACCCACCTCCCACACCGGCTCCCACCCACCAACGAACGTAGCCGTTAATGTCCGGTGCAGAGAGGGCCACAGAGTGGCTCTCTCTGCACCGGATGGCTACAAATGGTTATTGCAGGATGCCTCGATATCGAGGCATCACTGCAATAACCGGAAAGCAGCTGGAAGCGAGCAGGATCGCTTCCAGCTGCTTTCCACACCGAGGACGTGCAGGGTACGTCCTCAGGCGTTAACTGGCTTTTTTTTGAGGACGTACCCTGCACGTCCTCGGTCATTAAGGGGTTAAAGCAGATTGCTGCAGATTATGTAGGGTTCAGAGCAAATAGAGACTATGATCCATTTTTACCGTCTCGAGACTGACAATTGATTGGTAATTGTTACAGTAACTTTTGACACAAACGTGATTAAAGTGATGGGATGTGGTGTGTTAGAAAAAAAAAGACACTTAAAAAAAGTGCCATTACATTGCGGTTTATGGAGACTATGTGTTCACTGTAAATATATATGTATATGCTTATATAGAAAGCAAATATCCCCTGCACCTCTCAAAAAAATGAAGAAAAAATGTTTATATAAAAAGTAACATTTATTTAGAAAAAAGATAAAAAACATGTAAATCACCATAAAAAAAATATAAGAAAAACACTGTGGTCTGATGGAAGAGAGTGCCAAACATGTTTCGGGCCTCACCCTAGCCCTTGTTCACTGGCATACCACAGACTCCACACAGACCTCTATTTAAGACACTGAATGGCTCAAGAAACACCTGAATCAATTAACATTTAAAGTTATATTACCATATGGTGTACTGCTGTTATACAAAACAGCCATAATGTTAAACATTTTCAATAATATCAAAGTTATTATATGTATATAAATATGTAAAAATGTAGAATATATATATATATATATATATATATATATATATATATATATATATATATATATATATATAGTCAACCATAGGGGTGAGGGAAAAAAAAGAAACAAACAGCTAAAGGGAATAAAAAAAAAAATATATATATATATATATATATATACACACAGAGAGAAATGCACTCACAGGAACGAACAACCAGCTCAATACCATTGTTAGCCTGTTCTATGGCGATTTACCACCTGGATGCAACTTCTTTTAGCTCAGCAATGCTTTTCACAGAGTAGAACTTTCCTGTAGTATATCAGTCTGGTCCCGCCTATTACGGTCAGTCCAGCGCCGAAATACCAGGCAATTCTTCTCTGAACAAGGAACACAGCAACCCCAGACGATCGTTTCGGCCTTCATTGGGCCTCATCAGTGAGGTGTAGCAGTATTCGTCTAAGCACACTGAGTAAGGAGTCCACATCTGGTTGCCCCTTTTTCCCATAGGGAGACTAAATACACACAGAGAGAAATGCACTCACAGGAACGAACAACCAGCTCAATACCATTGTTAGCCTGTTCTATGGTGATTTACCACCTGGGTGCAACTTCTTTTAGCCCAGCAATGCTTTTCACAGAGTAGAACTTTCCTGTAGTATATCAGTCTGGTCCCGCCTATTACGGTCAGTCCAGCGCCGAAATACCAGGCAATTCTTCTCTGAACAAGGAACACAGCAACCCCAGATGATCGTTTCGGCCTTCATTGGGCCTCGTCAGTGAGGTGTAGCAGTATTCGTCTAAGCACACTGAGCAAGGAGTCCACGTCTGGTTGCCCCTTTTTCCCATAGGGAGACTAAATACACACAGAGAGAAATGCACTCGCAGGAACGAACAACCAGCTCAATACCATTGTTAGCCTGTTCTATGGTGATTTACCACCTGGGTGCAACTTCTTTTAGCCCAGCAATGCTTTTCACAGAGTAGAAATTTCCTGTAGTATATCAGTCTGGTCCCGCCTATTACGGTCAGTCCAGCGCCAAAATACCAGGCAATTCCTCTCTGAACAAGGAACACAGCAACCCCAGATGATCATTTCGGCCTTCATTGGGCCTCGTCAGTGAGGTGTAGCAGTATTCATCTAAGCACACTGATCAAGGAGTCCACGTCTGGTTGCCCCTTTTTCCCAAAGAGAGACTAAATACACACAGAGAGAAATGCACTCACAGGAATGAACAACCAGCTCAATACCATTGTTAGCCTGTTCTATGGTGATTTACCACCTGGGTGCAACTTCTTTTAGCCCAGCAATGCTTTGTACCCAGGTGGTAAATCGCCATAGAACAGGCTAACAATGGTATTTAGCCAGTTGTTCATTCCTGTGAGTGCACTTCTCTCTGTATATATGTATGTATATATATATATATATATATATATATATATATATATATATATATATATGCAATAGTAATATATGTATAAGTATTTCTTGTAAACTCATATATACCCTATTTATTTCATTTAAGGACTATCCTAATTTGTATCCTGATTACAGTCAAATTTAATAAAACAGATTGACATCCATAATGGAATTTAAACCATCTGGATGTTTGGATTGTAACTTGAAAATCCAAAATACTTCTTTTTGATCCAATAATCTATCCCTAACACCTCCTCTCCTGTGTCTGGGGATATGATCAATGCCTTGTATTTGTAATAAAGAATCATTAGATTGATGTTCATATCTAAAATTCTTGGCTATATGTGTATTGCTGTCTGGGCTACTGATATCTCTGAGATGTTGAAGAGCTCTATCCCTGAGGGCCAGTTTAGTACGTCCCACATACTGTTTATTACAGTTATACATGTCAATAGATAAATTACATGAGTTGTGTTACATGTTATATTATAATTAATGTCATATTTTGTTTTAGTCACTGTTGATTCATATGTGTAAGCAAATATTCTGCAATTAAGCATAGAAATTGAATAGCGTTGTCATCATACAAAGATGAAGTGTAAAAAAAGTGTTCTAAGGAATTAAGACCCTTAGTGTGAGGTATAGAAGTGTATAGTGATGAAACATCAAGGGTGATAAATCTATAAGTGTTTTTCTATTCTATATCCTCAATTTGTTTGATTAATGTAGTGGTATCTTTTAGGTAAGCCGGTAATTTGGTGACAATAGATAGTAAGAAACTGTCTAAAAAATTAGTGATATTCTCGTTGAGTGAGCCTATACCTGCCACAATTGGGCGACCTGGAGGGTTAGTCATACTTTTATGAATTTTCGGCAAATAGTGGAAAATGGGCATTACAGGGCATTTGGGTATAAGGCTATCAGCCACCTTAGAAGAAATAATGCCATTGTTTCGTGCCCCTTCCACTAGTTGACAAAGTAAATGTGTAAATGTGTCAGTTGGGTCAGACAAGAGAGGTTCGTAGGTGTGTAAATCATTAAGTTGGCGTTTCGATTCTACTATATAATAATCCTTATTTAAAATCACTACATTTCCTCCCTTGTCTGATTAGTTTATGACAATATTGATATCATGACTTAAATCTTGCAGGGCTTTTTATTTTCCTGTGAGTTAAGATTATCTGAATAAAGTCTGTCTTGTAAATTAAAACAGTTTTTGTTCTTATTGTCCAATTCAATACGAAGACTTTCAACAGTTTGTTGAAATACTTTAAGGGTAGGGCCCCTGGAATTGATAGGGTAAAAATGACTTTTAGTTTTAAATTGACTCAAATCTATGTCCTGTACAGTGGGACCACTACGTGTGGATTGAGCTCCCTCATTCTCTGTAAGTATTTTTTTCATGTCATTGACAACGCTAAATTCTTCAAATGAGAGAGTGGAGGGAACGCAATCGACAGGAGGGTCCATTGATACTGAATTGTCCAAACTATCTTCCTTGAAAAAATGTTTCTTGAGTGTAAGGTCCCTTACAAATCTATTTAAATCCAAAATTGTGGAAAAAAGATCAAAGCTACAGCTCGGTGAAAAACCTAAACCCTTATTTAATAATGCAATTTCATGTGTAGTTAGCTGTCTATCAGACAGGTTCACGACATTATTTAATAATGTGTTGGTTTGTGAGGTGTTCTCTTTCTTTGAGGGTATCTGTACCCATTTATGTCCCCGTCCTCTGCCCCTCTGCCTATTTTCTTTTTATTTTTGATTTGGGTTGAGATGGACCTACCCCTTTTTTTGATTGAGAACTTGTATGTGGGACAGGTGGGTCTAAGACCAAAATGGTTTCCCTGGAAATATTATGGTTAGTCCCCTGTGGGTTTTCAGTATCTGAAATGTCATATTCATATTCTGTCTCACTGAAAGTTACTTTTTTGGGAGTGTCTGTGGAGGTTTTGCTTTTGGACCATTTGTTATGATTTTTATAATGAAAGGCCTTACTAGTATTTGAATTGTAAGTGTTGTGTGTCCATCTATACCCTGTTATTTTCATAATCTTGTTTGTCTTTATTCAGTTGTTGTTGTTTGAACAACCATAGTTATTTTTTAAAAGATTTCATATTGTTTTGAAACTTCTTATCATAATCTTTGAAATCTTTATATGATTGGTGTACTTTTAATTATGTTTGTACTTCCTGCAATTGTTGTATTAACTGAGTGCGTTGTTGTTTTTTATAATCTATTAATAAATTAATAATGCTTTAGAACAAGCTGTAAGAATGTCATTCCATTTAGAAATGAAATCCTGACATGTGACCTGAAATGAAGGAAATTTAGAGATTGTTAAATCCCTGGGGATTCGTGAAACTTGTATATATAATTGGAATGTTTCAATATCCAAATATAATCTAATGTCCCTCTTTCTGAGACTGTCCATTTAGAAAAAAAGATTATCCAACGTAGTTTCGACATCCTCCAGAAGGTCATCTATGTCAGAAGAATCCTCATCTAAAATAATGTCTCTCAAAACATAATTATCCTCCATTGCTGTTTATAATGAAATCCCAAACCACAGGTTACAGAGATGTAATAGATGGAAAAAAGTTCTTAATTTGAATAGCCTCTTATACTTTGTAAGCTATAATACATATGCAAAATTTTGATGTTTGGCACTCTTGATAATTGACTCCACAGATAGAGAAAATTCTATTATAGATCTCACTGTAAGTTCCAAATCATTATATATGCATCACTTTATTTTAATATTTTCTCATATCTGGACATGCGTGTATTGTTTAAAACACATGAATGATGAAATAATTTGTTGAAATGGATAATCAATGTATAAACAACAAAAAAACTGCAGTTTTAAAACATAATCTGTACTCACTAACTAAATCCTTCAAATGATTCCAATGATGGGCCCCAATAACTATTAAATAGTTAATAACTATTTAATAGCTATTGTACCTAGTTAAAATAAATACAAAGTTGCCTGTAAAATAAAAATAAATCCTAAAATATCTACAGTGTAATTATTAATTATATTGTAGCTATCTTAGGGTTTATTTTATAGGTAAGTATTTATTTTTAAATATGAATACTTTAGTTAATAATAGTAATATTATTTAGATTTATTTAAATAATAATTAAGTTAGGGGGGTGTTAGGGTTAGACTTAGGTTTAGGGGTTAATCACTTTATTATAGTGACGGCGACGTTGGCAGCAGCAGATTAGGGGTTAATAGATTTAATAGGCTATGTGGGCTATGGTGGTTTAGGGGTTAATACTAGAATAGGTTTATTGCGGTGTGGGCTATGGCGGTTTCGGGGTTAATAATTTAGTTATTACTTGCAGTGTGGGCTATGGCTGTTTAGGGGTTAATACATTTATTATTAGGAGTGAGAGGGGGAATTGCGGATATAGGGGTATACGTGTTGGGCTTATTTTTGGGAAGCGTGCTAGACAGTTACGGGAGATTTAAAATTTTAGTTAGTTTTCTTAGGCACCGGCAGTTTCTAAAGTGCTGTAAGTCACTAGCGACTCCAGAAATTTGTAGTTACGCTCATTTCTGGACATCGCTAGTTTTACAGACTTACGGCCCTTTAGGAACTGCCGGCGGGGTATATGTAATACCCCGATGTGCGAGGTGAAATTATGGGCGGCGCGGGTTCCCTAGCTTGCGCCGAAACCTGCGCCATATATCGGATCGCGCCCGATGTCGGTAACACATTCAGAGAAATGTCCGCTAGCTCTTGTTTACTAGGTGAGGTTGTTGCATGTTAAGCAGGGGCATGTATCATGAAAATCTCTACGCAAACACACCTGACATGAGAACAGCGTCTGAGCCGACAAGAAAAGGTTCGTGATGAAATCCAGAAGAGTCTGCTAGCTCTAAACACCTAGGTGGGGTAGTTGCTCCAAAAGCACAAGGAAAGAAAATCACAATTCTCCTAAGTGGTTACATACATACCCAGACCTGGTTGACAGCGTCCGTGCAGATTGAAGATCCATAGTGATGTACAGATCACGTGTGAGTAAGGTTCGCCAATCCGAGGACAGGAACATCAACTGCTGACGTCAGCAGTAACCTGACAGTATCAGAGCCGTAGCCCAATCCCGGGCACCAATACAAAAGTCCAAAGTTCTAAGCACACGAAAAAAATGTTGGTGCAATAGAAAGGGAAAAATTCATAGTGAATACAGAATTTATGTATTAATTGTAAAAATTATAAACTAAAGTCAATATTGTAATCCAGGGGAAAAAAAATTGTTGTGAACCATAACACTTATGTCAGTATTATCCAAATGATGTGGAAAACAGAGATGCAAATGGAAAGTCCAAAATAGAATGCTATGCATATGAAAGGAAAAAAAAAACAGATTATAGTTGACAACGTTGAACCGAATATTAGACTTGTGCGCGCCGGAAAAAATTGTTTCGGATTGATTCGGATGTTTTCGAATTTCATTTTCGGATCGATACGAATTCGGATACATTCGAATGCATTAGTTTCGGATTCGTTCAGATTCATTCTGATTCAAATAAATTTGGATGTATTCGGATGTATTCGGTTCGGATTCGATTTGTAAATTCGGAAGTTCGGTATGTGTTAGGTGGGATGTGCTGTGTATTAGACTAGTATTATGTACTGAAATATTAGGTGTAACCCATAGTAGAGTGATATAACCTAATATACAGTACAAACTAGTGTAATTGTGATTAGTCCATGGCCATCCGAATGTTACGAATAATTCCAAACTAATTCGTATTTATTCATTAGATTCGGTGCTATGGTAATTCGGAAATTTGAATCGATTTGAATCTTCGACTTTGATAAATTCGTCCGAATTTAAATTCGGAACGAAACGAAACGCACATGTCTAGAACCGATGTATCCTCAATTATGCCTGTATCCATATAGGTATAAGTAAGCTTAGTAAATCAGCTGTAACATATCTGATAAGGGAAATTCGAAAGGCAGCTTACCAAAAGTGAACAGGATCCTTACGGTAATGCAATGCAGGTAGCGCCAACCAGAAAATCCCAAGTTTACTGATATTTCTTCAAAAAGGCATGGTTGTTGAGACATGGTTGTTGGCATATTAAAATGTTTTCTTCACAGGAGTGCAGGGTAGATAGTGATCACTGTAGCATTGATCACAGAAAATGGATATAGAAAGCAAATATCCTCAGCACCTCTCAAAAAATGAAGAAAAATGTTTATACAAAAAGTATCATTTATTTTGAAAAAAGATAAAAAAACATGTAAATAACCATAAAAAAATATAAGAAAAACACTGTGGTCTGATGGAAGAGAGTGCCAAACATGTTTCGGCCTCACCCTAGCCCTTGTTCACTGGCATACCACAGACTCCACACACCTCTATTTAAGACAAAGGTGTCACTGATTGGCTCAAGAAACACCGGAATCAATTAACATTTGAAGTCATATTACCATATGGTGTACTGCTGTTATACAAAACAGCCATAATGTTAAACATTTTCATTTTTCAATAATATCAAAGTTATTATATGTATATAAATATGTAAAAATGTAGAATATATGTATCAAGATAGTCAACCATAGGGGGGGGGGGGGAAACAAAACAAAAAAAAAACAGCTAAAGGGAATCTAAAAATAAATAAATAATAAAAATATATATATATATATATATATATATATATATATATATATATATATATATATATGCAATAGTAATATATGTATAAGTATTTCTTATAAACTCATATATACCTTATTTATTTCATTTAAGGACTATCCTAATTTGTATCCTGATTACAGTCAAATTTAATAAAACAGATTTACATCCATAATTGAATTTAAACCATCTGGATGTTTGGATTGTAACTTGAAAATCCAAAATACTTCTTTTTGATCCAAGAATCTCTCCCTATCACACCCTCTCCTGTGTCTGGGGATATGATCAATACCTTGTATTTGTAATAAAGAATTATTAGATTGATGTTCACAGTAAAAATCAGGATTATGCAATGTTAACAGCCGACGCCGAGAAAGCTTTTGACTCAGTAACATGGGATCACTTATATACCACGCTTGGAAAATTTGGCTTTAGCGGAAATTTCCTCTCGTTGGTTAAATCTATCTACAATTCCCCTACTTCGTATATATTAGTCAATGGTATTCCAACCCCTAGATTTCGGATTTACAAGTGGACGAGACAGGGTTGCCCTCTATCGCCTCTTTTATTTAACATCGCCATAGAACCTTTGGCAATCCTATTAAGAGACACTATCCAAGGTATAGAAATTGGAGGTCAGCGGATCGTGTTATCATTATACGCGGATGATCTATTGCTCTTCTTACAAAACACTAAACTAACTATCCCTCTTGTATTGAAAATTGTAAAACAATTTAGTTCCTTCTCGGGATATAAACTGAACCTGAGCAAATCTGAAATTATGTGGATTCAGCAACAGGAAGATAGCTATCAAGAACATCCTTTCCAGGCCACAGATAATATAAAATATCTAGGAATTAATTTGCATAAAGATCCTGTGCTCTGGTACAAGGATAACTTGTCTACCTTTTTTTTGAAGGCTTACGAAAAGATGAATAGATGGACCTCGTTTCCTATCTCTGTCTCAGCCAGAATCATGTTAATTAAAACCGTCCTCTTCCCACAATTAATATATTTTCTCCAAAGTCTCCCTCTTTTTGTCTCTAATAAAGATGTAAGGCTATTTTATAAACACTGCTTGTCCTTTGTCTGGAGTAGGAAAAGACATTATTTATCTCGAATAAAACTCCATCAGCTATTAGAATTTGGAGGATTTGCCCTCCCTGATATAAAGTGGTACAATATTGCTATATTGGCACGTTTTGCTGTTGATTGGGTCACAGATACTAACTACTTTACAAACCAACAAATTGAAAACCATTTGGTCACTCCTCTTTCACTCAAAGCTATTATTCACTGCCCAGCGGCCCAGTTACCACCATATATTAAAAAAGTGTTGGCAATTCATAACGTGGTACTAGCTTGGCAAAAATTATGTATTGCCCTAGACATAGACTACCACGTATCTTCATATTTACCTATTAGAGGCAATAACTTGTTCCCACCAGGGCTTACGTCTGATGTCTTCAGAAAATGGGAAGAGAAAGGTCTGATTTTTGTTGCGCAATTACTCGATGATGACTGCAAAGTTAGAACGTTCAAAACTATCTCTCATCAATACAACTTACCAAATTATAATTTCTTTGCTTACTTACAGGTTAGGCATTTTATTAATGGATTTCCAGATATTAGTCAAGACTACGCTAAATTTGGTGAGCTTAAAGATTATATTATCCTACACAAAAATAGCATTCACACCATTTCACTGATATACAACATTTTAATGTCCAAACAAGGACAATTGGTGTTGGAGGCTTTAGTCGACTCTTGGCGCTTCCATTTTCAAGAGATAACTCTGGAAAAGATCAAAACTAGTATACGACGGGTAAGAGAGGCTAAAATACCTACTTCTTGGAAAGAATCCCATATTAAGATTATCAATAATTCATATATTACGCCGAAAATACTGGCTAAATGGTCGCCGCATAATACCGGCGCCGAGTGTGACAAATGTAAGAAATCAAATGCTGATCTTTTACACTGTATATGGCTCTGCCCTAAAATTCGACAATTTTGGGATAAAGTCTCATACTGGCTAACTAAGATCCTACAAAAGAATATTACTTTAGATATATATCAAATCTTCTTTTTAACCGATGAGACCATTATAAAATCCTATAAAATAGTAGATACAGCAATTTTACTGGGGCGCAACTTAATTCTTCGCTGCTGGAAGAAGAAGACTGCCCCTCCATTCACAGTGTTTAAACAGGCAATGATATCACAAATTTCTTTCGAACTAGTAAATACAAACGCACTGCTTGATAGTCAGATTCGAGCTTTCTTTGATAAATGGCTAACTCTAATTTTAGAACAACCTAGTAATATACAATACTCCCTAACAAAATGCTTCCATAATTCAGATTTTTTTGGAACTTTAGTTCTAAACAACATCTTTCCTTTTGCATGGTATCAATAATATAATTCGAAGCAAATGGGTATAAGCAGGATCTCCTTCCCTCCCTCCCCTTGTTGGGCTTTTGCTCTGTTCGTTTTTCTGTTTTGCTGCCCTTTTTTTTTTTTTTTCTTTTTTTTTTTTCTTCTCTCTCTCTTTCTTTTTCTTTCTCTTCTTTTTCTTTTTCTCTCCCCATTTTTTTTTTTACTTTTAAGTTTAGTAGGAATTGCAGCACAAGAGTACATGAAGATTATAAGATAGGATTACACGACAAGTTTAATACACTGTATAAATAATGTTTATTTAATTTTAATTAATGGAAGGGTTTCTCTTTTTTTCTTCTCCTGTATCACGACTGACTGGAAATTCTCTGTTGTATCCATGAAATTTCTTTGATATGGCTTATGCCCTGTAATGTACTCTGTGCTTGAAATAATAAAAAAGATATACAAAAAAAAAGATTGATGTTCATATCTAAGATGCTTGGCTATAGGTGTATTGCTGTCTGGGTTACTGATATCTCTGAGATGTTGAAGAGCTCTATCCCTGAGGGCCCATTTAGTACGCCCCACATACTGTGTATTACAGCCTTTACATGTCAATAGATAAATTACATGAGTTGTGTTACATGTTATATTATATCTAATGTCATATGTTGTTTTAGTCACTGTCGATTAAAATTTCGTTCCAATTTTAATATATTGACAAGTTTTGCATATATTGCCACTAGATTTATGGCAACCCAAACGAGTTGAGAGCCATGTATTATGTTGTGGCTTGGATAGCATTGAAGGGGAAAGAATAGTCCTAAGGGTTTTTGCCCTTCTAGTAGAAAAATTACAACCCTTGGATGAAATGGCATTTAGTTTTTTGTCACCTTTGAGTATGGGAAGACATCTCTGAACAATGTTTTTTTTAATTTTAGTATAATCTCTACTATAAGTAGTAATAAAGGTAGGTTTAGAGTTGAAATTGTTTTTTCTCTTTTTGTATTTTAGTAAATTTTCCCTGGGTATGTTTTTGACCTTCTCTTTCATTGTATCAAGTATTTTGGTGTTGTAACCACGTGCCATTAGTCTTTGTCGTGTGTCTTCAGCATGTTCCTGATATTTTGTTTCTTTAGTACAATTTCTTTAAGTACAAATAAATTGTCCATAAGGAATGGATAAGAGTGTATGTTGTGGATGACAAGAAGAGTAATGTAAAATAGTGTTCCCTTCAGTTGTTTTCCTATAGAAATCTACTTCTATAGAATTGGAGCAAGCCACCAATGTGACATCGAAAAAATTCATGTGAGTAAAACTGTGTTCCATAGTGAAAGAAAGATTAAAGTGATTGGTGTTGATGTACTCATAAAACTGAGAAACAAGATGATCCTCACCATCCCAGAGAAGATAATCTATGTTCCTTCCAAAATAAATAATATTGTGTCTAAAGGGATTGTTATCTCCAAAGATGTGGCACAGCTCCCAGAATCCCATATAGAGATTTGCATAGGATGGCGCAAACTTGGCTCCCATAGCTGTGCCACATCTCTAGAGATAGCATTTACCTTCAAAAAGAAAAAAAATATGTGTAAGCAAATATTCTGCAATGAAGCAGAGAAATTGAATAGTGTCGTCATCATACAAAGATGAAGTGTACAAAAAGTGTTCTAAGAAATTAAGACCCTTAGTGTGAGGTATAGAAGTGTATAGTGATGAAACATCAAGGGTGATACATCTATAAGTGTTTTTCCATTCTATATTCTTAATTTGTTTGATTAATGTAGTGGTATCCTTTAGGTAACCTGGTAATTTGGTGACAATAGGTTGTAAGAAACTGTCTAAAAAATTAGAGATATTCTCGTTGAGTGAGCCTATACCTGCCACAATTGGGCGACCTGGAGGGTTAGTCATACTTTTATGAAGTTTCGGCAAAAAGTGGAAAATGGGCATTACAGGGCATTTGGGTATAAGTCTATCAGCCACCTTAGAAGAAATAATGCCATTGTTTCGTGCCCCTTTCACTAGTTGACAAAGTAAATGTGTAAATGTGTCAGTTGGGTCAGACAAGAGAGGTTCGTAGGTGTGTAAATCATTAAGTTGATGTTTATATGCTTATATACATATATATTTCAGTGGTAATATGTGAATATACACATATAAACAATTACATATATATTTAAACATTGCTGCCCATCGCTGTGTGCCACTTACCCCCTTTGCTGTGCTACGTTCTCATGCTGTATCTCAAGGCATAAGAACGAGGCTCCCATGCACTGGTATTACAAAATGGAGTCCAAATATTGCTTTAACATTTTATCCCAACATGCAAGGTAACCTGTTTTGCTTTCAATGTTACTGTGCCCTCCTGCTTCCTCTGCCAGCATTACTTGCTTCACTCTTACACTCAAGACACCTTGTGACCATTATTTTATTTTAAATCACATTGCATCATTTACTACAGAATTTGTTCATACACAAACCTTATCAAGATCATGATATCAGATGTTTATATTACAGAGGAAATATAGTGGTAGATGGAGCTGGTCCTTTAGAATTATGATCCCTCGGATAGCAAAGAGAGACAGGCTTGAAGTGTATGTTTAAAAGCCAATTAAAAAAGTGCAATATACTCACTCCATAAGTTGCATATGATCTGCTTGTTAGGAGTATCTCACTCAGGTAACTGGTGCTGTTAATCCCCAAAGGATTCAAGGAAGCTAAGAGGGGAATAGAGACTCCAATGAGAAGTGTATATAGATGTTTATAATAAAATAAGTAGTAACTTACTCCATAAGAATAAGATTTCCGGCCATCACAGCAAAAAAGGAAGATATTCCAGTTATGATAAAAGAAATGTATTGGCTCTAGTCCATATCCTCACAGTTCTAATTCCTTTTCAAGTAATGGTTCCAGTAAACATTAATCAAAATCCATGATCAACCAATTTGGGTGCAGATACAAAAAAACAGAAATCGTATTTCGTGCCAGTAAAAAAAACAATCTTTTGAGCCAATAAATTTCTTTTATCATAACTGGAATATCTTCCTTTTTTGCTGTGACGGCCGGAAATCTTATTCTTATGGAGTAAGTTACTTCTTATTTTATTATAAACATCTATATACACTGCTCATTGGAGTCTCCATTCCACTCTTAGCTTCCTTGAATCCTTTGGGGATTAACAGCACCAGTTACTTGAGTTAGATACTCCTAACAGGCAGATCATATGCAACTCATGGAGTGAGTATATTGCACTTTTTCAATTGGCTTTTAAACATACACTTCAAGCCTGTCTCTCTTTGTTATCAGAGGGATCATAATTCTAAAGGACCAGCGCCATCTACCATTATATTTCTATTGTATCACAGTCCTTGGGGAGAGACTGAAAGAAGGCAGCAGTCAAGATTAAAGGAGAGTATTAGTTCTTAGACCATTGTGTAACAGATTCGATATTTTTCCATCTTATATTGTCTGTACATTTGCTTTTTGTGTTATATTACAGAGCCTTACACATCCTGAGGGCTAGGGAGAAACATTTCCTAAAATTTTATTTTTCAACATCATCTATATACAAATGCCCATTTATGTGTTTTAAAAAGTGTGTGTCTGGCATGTCAGTATTCAGTATTATTTGAATCCTAAATTATAAATAAAAATGTCAACCTTGCCATGTAAAAATGTAACCATGGGCATCCATCCTCAGACCCAAAGGCAACCATTTAACCTTTCATTGGTTTAAATTTGCATTTGAACAGCCAATAGGATTTTAGCAGCTCTTATCCTATTGGCTGATTGAAAACTTTCAGCCAATAGGAATGCAAGGGACACCATCTTGGATGGCGTCACTTGCATTGAAGTTCCAGTTTGCGGCGGTGACCGTATGAAGAGGATGCTCCGTGCCGGATGTCTTCAGGATGGACCCACTCCGCGCCAGATGGATGAAGATAGAAGATGCCTTCTGGATGAAGACATCTTGCTGCCTGGATGAGGACTTTGCCGGCTGGATGAAGATGGAAGAGGCCGCCCGGATGAAGACTTCTTGCCGCCTGGATGAGGACTTTGCTGGCTGGATGGATCCTTCAAGCAGGACTTCAAGAACTGTAAGTGGATCGTCGGGGGTTAGTGTTTTTTTTTGGCTGGGTTTTATTTTTAGTTTAGGGTCTGGGCATGTAAAAGAGCTAAATGCCCTTTTAAGGGCATTGTCCATACAAATGCCCTTTTCAGGGCAATGGGGAGCTTAGTTTTTTCAGATAGTTATTTTATTTGGGGGGGGGGTTGGTTGTGGGGGTGGTGGGTTTTACTGTTGGGGGTGTTTGTATTTTTTTTACAGGTAAAAGAGCTGATATCTTTGGGGCAATGCCCCACAAAAGGCCCTTTTAAGGGCCATTAGTAGTTTATTGTAGGCTATTGTTTTTTTATGGGGGGGGGGCTTTTTTATTTTGATAGGGCTATTAGATTAGCTGAAATTTTTTTTTATTTTTGATCATTTGTTTCTTATTTTTTGTAATTTAGTGTTTGTTTTTTTATGTAATTTAGTCATTTTTATTTTTTGTAATTTTAGTGTTTACTTTGTTTTGTAATGTTAGGTTTTCATGTAAGGCCGGTTAGGTTTTATTTCACAGGTAAGTTTGTATTTATTTTAACTAGGTAGTTAGTAACTATTTACTAACTAGTCTACCTAGTTAAAATAAATACAAACTTACCTGTGAAATAAAAATAAAACCTAAGCTAGCTACAATATACAGTAACTATTAGTTATATTGTAGCTAGCTTATGTTTTATTTTACAGGTAAGTTTGTATTTAGTTTTAAATAGTTATTATTTTGTTAATGATTGTAACTTTAGTTTAGCTGTATTTTAATAATGTTAATGTTAGGGGGTGTTAGGCTTAGGGTTACGTTAGGGTTAGGGTTACATTAGGGTTAGGGATAGGTTGAGGGGTTAATGGATTTATTTAGTGGTAGTGATGTGGGAGGCCAGAGGTTTAGGGGTTAATAACTTTAGTATAGTGGCGGCGACATCGGGAGTGGCAGATTAGGGGTTAATAGTTTTATGTAGGTGGCAGCGATGTTAAGGGTGGCAGATTACGGGTTAATAACTGCATGTAAGTGGCGGCGATATCGGGGTGACAGATTAGAGGTTAATAACTGTATTAAGGTGTCGGTGATGTCGGAGGCAGTAGATTAGGGGTGTTTAGACTCAGGGATTATGTTAGGGTGTTAGGTTTAAAAGTAACTTTTTATTTCCCCGTAGACATCAATGGGGCTGTGTTACGGAGCTTTTCATTCCTCGATCGCAGCTGTTAGGCTTTTTTTTTGCCGGCTCTTCCCATTGATGTCTATGGGTAAATTGTGCACAAGCACATCAATGCAGCACTTGATTTCAGTGCGGTATGGAGCCCCATGCAACCATATCGCCCGCACAAGCCTGCTTTTTTAAAACTCATAATACCAGCGCTATAGGGATGTGAAATAACGCTGCTTTTGTGGTGGTCTTTAAAATCCCTATAGCGCTCAAAACTCGTAATCTAGCTGTTTGTGAGGTGTACAAAAGAGTAAAAGCATAAAGAAGGAACAGGATAAATAATGTGCTTTATACAAAAAAATCATAACCCCAAAAAAATGGGTGGGTCTCGTGGACTCTCACCACCATGAAATAAATAAATTTATCAGGTAAGTTCTTACATAAATTATGTTTTCTTTCATATAGGTGGCGAGAGTCCATCAGCTTGTTACTGATGGGATATAATACCCAAGATGTGGAAGTCCACGATTAACAATGAAGGGATGGATAAAATAAAAACAGCTATTTCCACTGAGAAATTAAATCCCAAAATGTAATTTCTTAAAAATTAAAAAAAATTAAATAATAGGCACTAGAATCAAATTGAGACAGAAGCCTGAAGAACCTTTCTACCAAAAGCTGCTTCCGAAGAAGCAAAAACATCAAAATGACCAAGATGTGGCAACTGATCTTGTAGGATGAGTTGTAATTCTCTGAGGCAGAAACTGGCCCACCTATACATAAGATTTGCAAATCAGGAGTTTCAACCAAGATGCCAAAGAAATGGCAGAGGCATTCTGACCTTTAATAGAACCAGAAAAATAACAAATAGACTAGAAGTATTTCTGAAAACCTTAGTAGCATCAACATAATATTTCAAAGCTCTTAACGCATCCAAAGAATGCAAAGGTCTTTCAAGTGTATTCTTAGGATTAGGACATAAGGAAGGAACAATAATTTCTCTATTAATGTTGTTAGATTTAATAACAGATTTGATTAGAGTCAAAAGGGCCTATTTAGGAATGAGTGAGCGGACATGATCCGATATTGCGGATCATGTCCGCTGCACATCGATAAATGCCGACGGCATACACTCTCGACATTTATCATTGCACCAGAGGTTCTGGTGAACTGCTGGTGCAATACTGCCCAAATTGTTACTCCGTGCATAGACTAACAACATACCAGGAGGCGTAAACAATCTGGCATATTAAATAACCTTCAAAATCAATAACGTTCAAAATCACTTGCTCCCATCTAAAACGAATGGCACCAAACCATTTCTTGTTTAGACGAGAGGCCATAAGATTTATGTCTGGAAGACCCCACATCTGCACAATCTGATAGAATGTATCTGGATGGAGAGACCTCTCCCCTGGATGTAGAGATTGACGGCTGAGATAATCCGCTTCCCAATTGTCTACACCTGGGATATGAATCGCAGTGATTAAACACGAGTTGGACTCCGCCCAAGAAAGTGTTAGAGATACTTCCTTCATTGCTAGGGGACTGTGAGTCTCCCCTTGATGATTGACATATGCCACTGTTGTGACATTGTCTGTTTGAAACCAAATATATGGTTCTCTCTTTAATAGAGGCCAAGCCTGAAGTGCTTTGAAAATAGCACGGAGTTCTAAGATATTGATTGGTAACCTCTCCTCTCGAGGATTCCAAACCCCTTGTGCTGTCAGAGACCCCCAGACAGCTCCCCAATCTGTGAAGTTTGCATCTGTTGTGATCACAGTCCAGGTAGGACGAACAAAGGAGGCCCCTTGAACAATAAGGTGATGGTTTAACTACCAAGTCAGAGAGAGTTAAGTGTTGAGATTCAAGTATATCAGTTGTGACTTCCATGCACATAGCCAAAGAATGGAATGATATAGACTGAAGGTTTAGACTGAAGGTTTAGACAGTTTAGACAGGTTTAGACAGGCTGAAACCAATCTCAATTGTCTCTTTCTGTTAGGGAGTCTGAATCTATCTGGAAACCTAAAAAGGTGAATCTTGTCTGAATAATCAAGAAACTCTTCGGTAAACTGATCCTCCAACCATGTCTTTGAAGAAACAGCAATAGTTGTTCCCTGTGAGATTCTGCTAAATGAAAAGATTGAGCTAATAACAATATATTGTCCAAATAAGGAAACACTGCAACTGAAAAAATATATATTATTTCTGCAAATTTATATCCATGCTCCTATATATTATATATATATATATATATATATATATATATATATATATATATATATATATATATCAAACAGGCTTGAGAGAATGGGAAACAGAGTGAATAATTATAAAAAGAATTAACTGATTATAAAAACAATGCAGCACATGCATTGTGTGCTATCCCAACTCCGCGTTACACCTAAATCGGGAATCCTGATGCGCATTAAGCATATTTCACATTCCTATGTTCTTGACATAGAAAATAATGTTATTTTTATTATATATATATATATATATATATATATATATATATATATATATATATATATATATATATATATATATATATATTTATATTTACACAATACTGTTAATATAAAATAGATATCTATACTAAAAGATATACAGGTATAGGTAAATACATATATAGAAATATGTATTTAAATTAAAAATGACCTTATCCTGTAAGGGAAGAACATTGGAATGTGAAATAAGTACAGTAAATATACAGTAAACACAAATACTTAAATACATATCTACATATGTAGACACATCTATATCTATCTATCTATCTATCTATCTATCTATCTATCTATCTATCTATATATATATAGCAAAGGAGGATGGTAGAAGCACTCCTGGTAAATTGTAAAGGCCCAAAACCGGCCTTGGGTGCACTCCAAGTGAAATACAAATCAGCAAAGTAAGGGAGTCACTCACAGGGTCTTGTAGTGAAGAACAAAGTCTTTAATGATGTTTCGGGGTTGCCCCCGTTTTCAAAATAGGCATACAAAAACAGACAAGTACTTACCCCCTATATACCCATACTAATCATCTAACACCCGTCAGCTGATTACGGCCGTGACCGGAGTCACGTGACAGCGTTGCCGTGGCAACCGGATGCCAACCACAAACAACTGGTGTAATAAAAACAGAAACACAGCTGCTACGTATTAACCTGGGCCACGTTAAAGACATAGTGCAGAATAAATTAACATAAGATAGCGTGTGTGTCTTATTAATTAACAACAGACGTTCTACTCCTAAATACTAAATACAATGCAAGTTCAATTAGTAATCAGTTGGCTACTAGACAATTAAAGGCACACAGGTTATTTACATAATGTAAGACAAACCATTATAAAGTCTAAGTATAGACATATACTGTGAGCAAATATGTAAATAAAGGCAGTCAACATCTCTTTTAAAGGGGGAAGGGCTGAAAGTCATAGGCTTTATGATCCACAATCTTAACAATATATTGGTTACTGAATACAAGAAAAAGTGAACTGCATACATAAAATAAAGAATGATACCCCCGTAAACACAAAGTTGCATGCAAAGTAAGGAGTAGAGTTATGTTAACCCATACACCAGTAAAATATTCTGTATAAAGAATATACATAATAAATATCCAGAACAAAGATACTGGCCATGCATGAAAAGCACATAAGGTGTGAAATAGGTAATAAAACTAAATGTCACAGCCAATTATGTATGTACGTATCACTGGCAACATAGTCCCTGAATCATGAGGCTTTTGGTGGAAGCTATATTCTAAACATACCAAGATGCAATAAAAGTGTTACAAGAATGTTACAAAAATGTTTACAAAAAATCTTTACAGAAAATCTTACAAAAATTTGTAAACACCAAGTTGCATGCATACTAAGGAGCAACCGTATGTTTCATAATTGGTTGGCAATTTACTAGCCTTTATAGGCAGCAATGCCAGTCCAAGTGTACATTAAAGGGACATGAAACCCACATTTTTTCTTTCATGATTTAGAAAGAGCATACTATTTTAAACAACTTTCTAATTTACTTCTATGATCTAATTTGTTTCATTCTCTTGATATACTTTGCTGAAAAGCATATCCAGATAGGCTCAGTAGTTGCTGATTGGTTGCTGCACATAGATGCCTCATGTGATTGGCTCACACATGTGCATTGCTATTTCTTTAACAAAGGATATCTAAAAAATGAAACAAATTAGATAATAGAAGTAAATTGGAATGTTGTTTAAAATTGTATTCTCTACTTCAATTATGAAATCATTTTTTTGGGTTTAGTGACCCTTTAAGTCCCCTGGGTGTCATTGTCCCCAGGTCGAAGATCCACCTCGATTCTCTTTGGAGGAGGATTTTGGCCCTATCCCCTCCCCTAGGAGGTATCTGACAAAGTGGGCACAGGACCCACGAAACGCGTAAGATACAGATACCGCGAGAACCAGTGACGTCATTTCCGATTCTTGCCACGGATCCACTTCCGGTTTCACCGAAACCGCTCACGCCAGAGTGTTCTTTGGCTCCTCCACCTATACACCAACGATTGGACTTTTTCACTAAGATAAGTTATACTCGCACCCATTGAACACCAATTGTATACTATATTTTATATTTCTAGTTATAGCATTTTATCGGCCGTCTTTTTATCACGTAGTGCACACTACAAATATAACCACATTTTTTCATGTTTTTTATTTCCATAAAATGTATTTTTATACTATTCCCCCAATATTAATTATTAAATTTCCACTCATTCACATTTTTTCAATAATAATAATGCATATATAATAAACAATGCATTTACACCATCCATTTTAAATCCTTTTTAAAAACTTTTTAAATTAAATAACACCCCCCCCCTTTTTTTCTCTTGACATACACACGATCTGGTATCTGACTGATACATACTTTCAACAAGTTAGTTTCAGTCAGTAGCCCAGACCCAGAATAAATAGCTTTGGTTATAGTATATTGTATGTATCCCTATATATTTTGCACTCTTGTCTCTTGCTTTTAAACATACAAATAAACTTTGACTTTTAAGCACAAGGACTCAGCACATTGGTGCTGCTTTCAAAAATAAGTGATTGCAGCCAGTGGTAACTGAGTCCAACACTCTCAAATTGGATAATTGGATAAGACAAAAAATCCTCCAACAGGATATTCTTTTTTCCTTATGAAAGCAAAACCTAAATTTTCAATTAAATAGTGATCTTCACTAACAGGTTCCTTTAGCGCTTATTCTTATATATATACACACAAGACAACCCTTATTCCAAAAAAGTTGGGACAGTTTGGAAAATGCAAAGAAACAAACAAAAAGAGTAATTTGAGAATTCAGTTCACTCTGTACTATATTGAAAACACATTATTAACACATTATTTGAAGTATTTTTGAAAATATACACTCATTTCAAATCTGATGACTGCAACACATTTAAAAAAAGTTGGGACAGTCAACTGTTTACCACTGTGTAACATCACCTTTAAATAACACTTATTAAGCGTTTGGGCACTAAAGACACCAGTTGGGTAAGCTTAGCAAGCAGAATTTCCCCCCATTCATCCATTATGCATGTCTTAAGCTTCTCAACTGTATGAGGCCTTATTTGCCTTATTTAGCACATCATAATGTGCCACATTATCAATCAGAGACAGGTAAGGACTGCAGGCAGGCCATGCTAACACCCACACTCTCTGCTTATGCAACCATGCACTTGTTATCCGGGCAGAATGTCCTGCTAGCATTGTTCTGATGGAAAATGCTTGAACATCCCTAGAAAAGTGGACGTCTGGATGGCAGCATATGTCGCTCCAAAATGTTTACATATCTTTCTGTATTAATGGTGCCCTCACAGCAGGGCCAGTGCTAGGATATTTTGGCTACACAGGCGAGGATACATTTTGCCGCCCGAACCCCCCCCCCCCCCGAATTACATACCATCCCATTGCTAGTTAAAGAGATATGAAAAAACAAATTTCATATAGAGCATGACATTTTAAGCAACTTTCTAATTTACTCCTATTATCAATTTTCTTCGTTCTCTTGGTATCTGTATTTGAAAAGCAGGAATGTAAGCTTAGGAACCAGCCCATTTTTGGTTCAGCACCTGGGTAGCACTTGCTGATTGGTGGCTAAATTCAAATCAAACAGTGGTAGTGCTGCATAGCAAATCAAACAGTCTACATATCTACACATCTATAATATATACACTTACCTCTTCTTCAACCCTGATGTAAATGAGATCACCATAAGTGCTTGATATGGTAAAATTAAATAATACAAGAATTCTAATCTGCCATCCTACCTATATGGGTATATATATATATATATATATATATATATATATATATATATATATATATATATATATATATATATATATATATATATATATATATATATATATATATATAATATAATATATATATATATATATATATATATATATATATTCATTTTATTTATATATATATTGGCCTTTTTAATGACTGCACCCCGTGCACATTATCCTTTATTTAGTTATGTAGCATATTACTTATTTAACACTACACTAAACTAAAAAAATAAAGGCTAATGTGCAGGGCATGTAGGCACGTGTGGCAGAACCCATGGCTATGGTACATTACTAATTAAACTTAACTTAATAATTTATTTGTCAATCATGAATAAGAAACATTGGTGACAGCACAGCGTGTAAACAAAAATGTCATTGCTTTAACATAAATGGGCACAATTACTTTTAAATCTCTGTCCCATGATGTCAGCTCAGCTGGTAGCTGCTAATCTACAGTTCCACACAATGCAGCACATTTAGTAACTGCTGATCCCATCTTAGCCGGCTTCAGCATGCATGCCAAGTTATACTGTAGCCCCAAAGAGCCACCAAGAATTTAGTGGTGGCAGCAGCACGCCTGCTGTTCACAGCCAAATGAACCCTACCCCAAGTTGAAATTACATGCTATATAATATAGCAGCAACACACACAGGGTCAATTGACAGCCTTTTTTTTTTTTGAAGAATGCTACTGCTACCCATAAATTTAACTAAGTAAGGCTATGATTATGAAAATAGAAAAGAAACTATGAAATATAATGCCATGGAATCAATTTCCACCCCCAGAGTCAGACCCCTGCCCTCCTACCTTCAGTCTTCTTCAAAGTTAAGTTCTCGCTGCAAGTGCAACACCACCAGTCTGGGTAGGCGTCACTCACGTGGGTGGCTGAGGCTGTTTCAGGCATCCCCACCGTGCCACGATTCCCCTGGCATTTCCCTCTCAGTCCGATCAGACAGACTCCCCACACGTCACTGTGCACTTTGCACAGATAGGCTGAGGCTCTTCCTAGGCAGCGCAGCATGGAAAGGAAGCTCCACACGGCACACCCACAGTAAAACTTGCATCTAGGGCGGCACAGACTAGTCAAGCTTACGTCACACTGCTTTGCCAAAATTTACAGGCAAATCCCTCCCGCTCTCGGCGCCCCCCTGCTGGAGGGGCCCTAAGGCTGCTGCCTATTTTGCCTTAGGCAAGCGCCGGCCCTGCCTCACAGATGTGCAAGTTACCCATGCCATGGGCACTGACACACCCCCATACCATGACAGACACTGGATTTTGGACCTGATGCTGATTACAGCTTGGATGGTCCTTTTCCTCTCAGAGAACACTTTGGCTGTTTTTTAAAAAAACTATTTGAAATGTTGATTCTTCGGACCACAAAACCCAATTCCACTGTGCTACTGTCCATTTTAAATGAGACAAAGCCCAGAGAAGTTGTTAACACTTCTGGACAGTGTTGATGTATGGCTTTTGCTTTGCATAGTAAAGTCTTAACTTGCATCTGTGGATGCAGCGGCGAATGATGTTGAATGACAAAGGTTTAGCAATGTATTCCTAAACCCATGTCAGGATATCCAGTAGAGATTCATGACGGTTTTTGAGGCAGTGATGTCTGAGTAGGCTGACCATATTGCCGCTTTAAAAAGGGACACATATGAAAAATACATATGTCAGGGCTGTTTTCAGGGCTGTTTAAAGAAATGATTTGTATAAGAACCCTGACACATGTATTTTTCATATGTGTTCCTTCTTAAAGCGGCAACATGGTCAGCCTATGTCTGAGGGATCAGAGATCACACGCATTCAGAAGTGGCTTTTGGCCTTGCCCTTTATGCACCCAGATTTGACTTTATTCTTTGAATCTTTTAATTATATTGTGCACTGTAGATGGTGAAATGCCCAAAATCCAACCAATTTGTATTTGGGAAATGTTGTTCTCAAAGTGTTGGATTATTTGCAGATGCATTTGTTGGCAGATTGGCGAGCCTTAACCCAATCTTGCTCCTGAGGATGAAGATGGAGCGTCGCCCTTCATCATTGGTAAATACCAATTTTCGGGTTAGTGTTAGTTGTTGTTTTTTTGGAGGGTATTTTTTTTTTAAGATTAGTTTTTTTTATTTTTTTTATTTTGAATGGACAGCAAAATAGCTGAATACCCTTTTAAGGGCAATGCCCATCCATGTTAGGGGGTAATTGTTTTATTTTTTATGCAAAAGAGCTGTTAGCTTTTAGGGCTTTTAAGGGCTAACGGTAGTTTATTTGTAGATTAGGGTTTATTTTTAATTTTGGGTGGGTATTAGATTAGGGGTTAATAACTGTATTAAGGTGTCGGTGATGTCGGAGGCAGCAGATTAGGGGTGTTTAGACTCAGGGATTATGTTAGGGTGTTAGGTTTAAAAGTAACTTTTTATTTCCCCATAGACATCAATGGGGCTGCTTTACGGAGCTTTTCATTCCTCGATCGCAGCTGTTAGGCTTTTTTTTTGCCGGCTCTTCCCATTGATGTCTATGGGTAAATTGTGCACAAGCACATCAATGCAGCACTTGATTTCAGTGCGGTATGGAGCCCCATGCAACCATATCGCCCGCACAAGCCTGCTTTTTTAAAACTCATAATACCAGCGCTATAGGGATGTGAAATAACGCTGCTTTTGTGGTGGTCTTTAAAATCCCTATAGCGCTCAAAACTCGTAATCTAGCTGTTTGTGAGGTGTGCAAAAGGGTAAAAGCATAAAGAAGGAACAGGATAAATAATGTGCTTTATACAAAAAAATCATAACCCCAAAAAAATGGGTGGGTCTCGTGGACTCTCACCACCATGAAATAAATAAATTTATCAGGTAAGTTCTTACATAAATTATGTTTTCTTTCATATAGGTGGCGAGAGTCCATCAGCTTGTTACTGATGGGATATAATACCCAAGATGTGGAAGTCCACGATTAACAATGAAGGGATGGATAAAATAAAAACAGCTATTTCCGCTGAGAAATTAAATCCCAAAATGTAATTTCTTAAAAATTAAAAAAAATTAAATAATAGGCACTAGAATCAAACTGAGACAGAAGCCTGAAGAACCTTTCTTCCAAAAGCTGCTTCCGAAGAAGCAAAAACATCAAAATGACCAAGATGTGGCAACTGATCTTGTAGGATGAGTTGTAATTCTCTGAGGCGGAAACTGGCCCACCTATACATAAGATTTGCAAATCAGGAGTTTCAACCAAGATGCCAAAGAAATGGCAGAGGCATTCTGACCTTTAATAGAACCAGAAAAATAACAAATAGACTAGAAGTATTTCTGAAAACCTTAGTAGCATCAACATAATATTTCAAAGCTCTTAACGCATCCAAAGAATGCAAAGGTCTTTCAAGTGTATTCTTAGGATTAGGACATAAGGAAGGAACAATAATTTCTCTATTAATGTTGTTAGATTTAATAACAGATTTGATTAGAGTCAAAAGGGCCTATTTAGGAATGAGTGAGCGGACATGATCCGATATTGCGGATCATGTCCGCTGCACATCGATAAATGCCGACGGCATACACTCTCGACATTTATCATTGCACCAGAGGTTCTGGTGAACTGCTGGTGCAATACTGCCCAAATTGTTATTCCGTGCATAGACTAACAACATACCAGGAGGCGTAAACAATCTGGCATATTAAATAACCTTCAAAATCAATAACGTTCAAAATCACTTGCTCCCATCTAAAACGAATGGCACCAAACCATTTCTTGTTTAGACGAGAGGCCATAAGATTTATGTCTGGAAGACCCCACATCTGCACAATCTGATAGAATGTATCTGGATGGAGAGACCTCTCCCCTGGATGTAGAGATTGACGGCTGAGATAATCCGCTTCCCAATTGTCTACACCTGGGATATGAATCGCAGTGATTAAACACGAGTTGGACTCCGCCCAAGAAAGTGTTAGAGATACTTCCTTCATTGCTAGGGGACTGTGAGTCTCCCCTTGATGATTGACATATGCCACTGTTGTGACATTGTCTGTTTGAAACCAAATATATGGTTCTCTCTTTAATAGAGGCCAAGCCTGAAGTGCTTTGAAAATAGCACGGAGTTCTAAGATATTGATTGGTAACCTCTCCTCTCGAGGATTCCAAACCCCTTGTGCTGTCAGAGACCCCCAGACAGCTCCCCAATCTGTGAAGTTTGCATCTGTTGTGATCACAGTCCAGGTAGGACGAACAAAGGAGGCCCCTTGAACAATAAGGTGATGGTTTAACTACCAAGTCAGAGAGAGTTAAGTGTTGAGATTCAAGTATATCAGTTGTGACTTCCATGCACATAGCCAAAGAATGGAATGATATAGACTGAAGGTTTAGACTGAAGGTTTAGACAGTTTAGACAGGTTTAGACAGGCTGAAACCAATCTCAATTGTCTCTTTCTGTTAGGGAGTCTGAATCTATCTGGAAACCTAAAAAGGTGAATCTTGTCTGAATAATCAAGAAACTCTTCGGTAAACTGATCCTCCAACCATGTCTTTGAAGAAACAGCAATAGTTGTTCCCTGTGAGATTCTGCTAAATGAAAAGATTGAGCTAATAACAATATATTGTCCAAATAAGGAAACACTGCAACTGAAAAAATATATATTATTTCTGCAAATTTATATCCATGCTCCTATATATTATATATATATATATATATATATATATATATATATATATATATATATCAAACAGGCTTGAGAGAATGGGAAACAGAGTGAATAATTATAAAAAGAATTAACTGATTATAAAAACAATGCAGCACATGCATTGTGTGCTATCCCAACTCCGCGGTACACCTAAATCGGGAATCCTGATGCGCATTAAGCATATTTCACATTCCTATGTTCTTGACATAGAAAATAATGTTATTTTTATTATATATATATATATATATATATATATATATATATATATATATATATATATATATATATATATATATATATATATATATATATTTACACAATACTGTTAATATAAAATAGATATCTATACTAAAAGATATACAGGTATAGGTAAATACATATATAGAAATATGTATTTAAATTAAAAATGACCTTATCCTGTAAGGGAAGAACATTGGAATGTGAAATAAGTACAGTAAATATACAGTAAACACAAATACTTAAATACATATCTACATATGTAGACACATCTATATCTATCTATCTATCTATCTATCTATCTATCTATCTATATATATATAGCAAAGGAGGATGGTAGAAGCACTCCTGGTAAATTGTAAAGGCCCAAAACCGGCCTTGGGTGCACTCCAAGTGAAATACAAATCAGCAAAGTAAGGGAGTCACTCACAGGGTCTTGTAGTGAAGAACAAAGTCTTTAATGATGTTTCGGGGTTGCCCCCGTTTTCAAAATAGGCATACAAAAACAGACAAGTACTTACCCCCTATATACCCATACTAATCATCTAACACCCGTCAGCTGATTACGGCCGTGACCGGAGTCACGTGACAGCGTTGCCGTGGCAACCGGATGCCAACCACAAACAACTGGTGTAATAAAAACAGAAACACAGCTGCTACGTATTAACCTGGGCCACGTTAAAGACATAGTGCAGAATCAATTAACATAAGATAGCGTGTGTGTCTTATTAATTAACAACAGACGTTCTACTCCTAAATACTAAATACAATGCAAGTTCAATTAGTAATCAGTTGGCTACTAGACAATTAAAGGCACACAGGTTATTTACATAATGTAAGACAAACCATTATAAAGTCTAAGTATAGACATATACTGTGAGCAAATATGTAAATAAAGGCAGTCAACATCTCTTTTAAAGGGGGAAGGGCTGAAAGTCATAGGCTTTATGATCCACAATCTTAACAATATATTGGTTACTGAATACAAGAAAAAGTGAACTGCATACATAAAATAAAGAATGATACCCCCGTAAACACAAAGTTGCATGCAAAGTAAGGAGTAGAGTTATGTTAACCCATACACCAGTAAAATATTCTGTATAAAGAATATACATAATAAATATCCAGAACAAAGATACTGGCCATGCATGAAAAGCACATAAGGTGTGAAATAGGTAATAAAACTAAATGTCACAGCCAATTATGTATGTACGTATCACTGGCAACATAGTCCCTGAATCATGTGGCTTTTGGTGGAAGCTATATTCTAAACATACCAAGATGCAATAAAAGTGTTACAAGAATGTTACAAAAATGTTTACAAAAAATCTTTACAGAAAATCTTACAAAAATTTGTAAACACCAAGTTGCATGCATACTAAGGAGCAACCGTATGTTTCATAATTGGTTGGCAATTTACTAGCCTTTATAGGCAGCAATGCCAGTCCAAGTGTACATTAAAGGGACATGAAACCCACATTTTTTCTTTCATGATTTAGAAAGAGCATACTATTTTAAACAACTTTCTAATTTACTTCTATGATCTAATTTGTTTCATTCTCTTGATATACTTTGCTGAAAAGCATATCCAGATAGGCTCAGTAGTTGCTGATTGGTTGCTGCACATAGATGCCTCATGTGATTGGCTCACACATGTGCATTGCTATTTCTTTAACAAAGGATATCTAAAAAATGAAACAAATTAGATAATAGAAGTAAATTGGAATGTTGTTTAAAATTGTATTCTCTACTTCAATTATGAAATCATTTTTTTGGGTTTAGTGACCCTTTAAGTCCCCTGGGTGTCATTGTCCCCAGGTCGAAGATCCACCTCGATTCTCTTTGGAGGAGGATTTTGGCCCTATCCCCTCCCCTAGGAGGTATCTGACAAAGTGGGCACAGGACCCACGAAACGCGTAAGATACAGATACCGCGAGAACCAGTGACGTAATTTCTGATTCTTGCCACGGATCCACTTCCGGTTTCACCGAAACCGCTCACGCCAGAGTGTTCTTTGGCTCCTCCACCTATACACCAACGATTGGACTTTTTCACTAAGATAAGTTATACTCGCACCCATTGAACACCAATTGTATACTATATTTTATATTTCTAGTTATAGCATTTTATCGGCCGTCTTTTTATCACGTAGTGCACACTACAAATATAACCACATTTTTTCATGTTTTTTATTTCCATAAAATTTATTTTTATACTATTCCCCCAATATTAATTATTAAATTTCCACTCATTCACATTTTTTCAATAATAATAATGCATATATAATAAACAATGCATTTACACCATCCATTTTAAATCCTTTTTAAAAACTTTTTAAATTAAATAACACCCCCCCCCCTTTTTTTCTCTTGACATACACACGATCTGGTATCTGACTGATACATACTTTCAACAAGTTAGTTTCAGTCAGTAGCCCAGACCCAGAATAAATAGCTTTGGTTATAGTATATTGTATGTATCCCTATATATTTTGCACTCTTGTCTCTTGCTTTTAAACATACAAATAAACTTTGACTTTTAAGCACAAGGACTCAGCACATTGGTGCTGCTTTCAAAAATAAGTGATTGCAGCCAGTGGTAACTGAGTCCAACACTCTCAAATTGGATAATTGGATAAGACAAAAAATCCTCCAACAGGATATTCTTTTTTGCTTATGAAAGCAAAACCTAAATTTTCAATTAAATAGTGATCTTCACTAACAGGTTCCTTTAGCGCTTATTCTTATATATATACACACAAGACAACCCTTATTCCAAAAAAGTTGGGACAGTTTGGAAAATGCAAAGAAACAAACAAAAAGAGTAATTTGAGAATTCAGTTCACTCTGTACTATATTGAAAACACATTATTAACACATTATTTGAAGTATTTTTGAAAATATACACTCATTTCAAATCTGATGACTGCAACACATTTAAAAAAAGTTGGGACAGTCAACTGTTTACCACTGTGTAACATCACCTTTAAATAACACTTATTAAGCGTTTGGGCACTAAAGACACCAGTTGGGTAAGCTTAGCAAGCAGAATTTCCCCCCATTCATCCATTATGCATGTCTTAAGCTTCTCAACTGTATGAGATATATATATACTCACCGCCCACTTTATTAGGTACATCATGCTAGTACCAGGTTGGACCCCTTTTGCCTTCATAACTGCCTTAATTCTTCGTGGCATAGATTCAACAAGGTATTGGAAACATTCCTCCTGTTCCACCACATTCCAAAGGTGCTTTATTGGATTGAGATCTGGTGTCTGTGTAGGCCATTGGAGTATAATGAACCCATTGTCATGTTCAAGAAATCAGTTTGAGATGATTTGAGCTTTTTGACATGGTGCATTACCCTGCTGGAAGTAGCCATCAGAAGATGGGTACACTGTAGTCATAAAGGGATGGACATGGTCAGCAACAATACTCAGGTAGACCGTGGTGTTTAAACAATGCTCAATTGGTACTAAGGGGCCCAAAGTATACCAAGAAAATATCCCCCACACCATTACACCACCACCAACCTGAACCATTGCTTTCATGTTGTTTACACCAAATTCTGACCCTACCATCTGAATATCACAGATGAAATCAACACTCATCAGACCAGGCAACATTTTTCCAATCTTCTATTGTCCAATTTGGTGAGCCTGTTTGAATTGTAGCCTCAGTTTCATGTCCTTAGCTGACTGGATTGGCACCCAGTGTGGTCTTCTGCTGCTGTAGCCCATCTTCTTCAAGGTTTTACATGTTGTGCGTTCCTCTGCATACTTTGGTTGTAACAAGTGGTTATTTAAGCTACTGTTGCCTTTCTCTCATCTCAAACCAGTCTGCCCATTCTTCTCTTACCTCTGACAGTTCACACAACTTACTGGATATTTTCTCTTTTTCGGACCATTCTCTGTAAACCCTAGAGATGGTTGTACGTGAAAATCCCAGTAGATCAGCAGTTTTTGAAATACTCAGACCAGCCCATCTGGCACCAACAACCATGTCACATTCAAAGTCACTTAAATCCCCTTTTTTCCCCATTCTGATGCTCGGTTTGAACTTCAGCAAGTCGTCTTCACAACATCTAGATGCCTAAATGCATTGAGTTGCTGCCATGTGATTGGCTGAATAGCAATCTGTGTTACCAAGCAATTAAACAGGTGTATCTAATAAACGACTAGATTACAAGTTTTGCGGTAAGAGGGGTGCGGTGGTTACTTGTACGTTATTTCCATTGCGTATCTTTTAATAACGTAGGTATTACGAGTCTGAAAACAACCTTGTAACGCGTCACGGTAACACGATTATCATGTTTATTTAATAAGAGTAATTACAGGCGCATTAAACATTCTCCCATAGAGATCAATGATAAATGAACTAAGCACAGATGTACAAACAACAATCGCTCACACAACATAGCACATAGGCATTACACATTCACAATTGGAAAAATGAAATAATGCACAAGATTTACACTAAATGAGGAATCCATAAATACGTTCAGATCTTGCAACACGGAACAAAACAACATGAAAAAAGAATTGCACACTGATACACAAACAAAACATTTGCATTAAAGATTGCGGAACATTAGTTGAAATAAACATTTACACCACTTGACAAATACGAGACCATCACAAATCAGCATTTACATTTACAGATACTACTTTTGGACAATGTTATGCAAAACGATCACTATGACATCATCGCATTATACACATTACACAAACTCAATATGAGCATGCGCAAATTCAAACAACTAATACACATTGCACACATACTAATTACTAACAAAGCACACCTGAACCTCCTTTACTTTGCAAACCGGTACATCATTAAACGTTTACATAGGGTATATAAGCACACTCCAAGCATGGCTTCTTTGACTGTATTGCTTTGGGTGCAGGTCTAGGCATTGGTGGGTTTTGTGAGATTAGAGAGGAGAGAGATTTACTGAGAGAAGAGAGGAGAGAGATTTATTGAGAGTGAGTTAGTGTTATTTTGAGAGTTAGTTAGTGTTAGTGTGAGACTTAGTTAGTGTTATTATGAAAGTTAGTGTTAGTGTGAGAGTTAGTTAGTGTGAGATAATGAGTTAGTGAGAGAGCGTTAGTGAGCCAGAGTTTGTTTGGTGAGTGTGCGAGTGTTTTTAGTTAATACTTACATAAACAAATTTACACACAAACACATTCAATACATACATACACTTATCACTAACACTACATACACTCCATACCCCATCCCCTCTCATACTGCACTCCATACCACATTCCCTTTCATCCCATACCCCATTCCCTTTCATCCCATACCCAATTTCCTTTAAACCCATACCCCATTCCCTGTAAGCCCATATCCATCCCATAGTTATATTTTGTCTGATTTTCAATTTATTGTTTACATATCCTCATTTTTGTCTTTTTCTACATATTTGTCTGTTTAATACCCTTTACCCTCTTTTATTTATATCCCTTTCACACTTTGAGCACTTTTTAATTTTTGTTGATTATTTTGACCACCTTCCATTTGGGCACATTCACTTTCTGTTCGAATATGTCGGGAGAGCTCATCAGGCAGGAGGTTAGAGAACAGCTTGTAGAGGAGGTTAGGCAGGAGGTTAGTCAGGAGAGAGGGAGGGGGAGAGTGAGAGGGAGAGTGAGAGGGAGGGGAACTGGACAGGAAGGGGGAGAGGAAGGGGGAGAGGAAGCGGTGGGTGGACCCGCCCAATTTGTTGAGGATGAACAAGTGGCTGGGCCCAGTGGCATGCAGTGTAGAGAGGAAGCAGCTCATTTACTAATCTCTTTACATCCACCTCGTAACCCATTCACACGAAAAAAAATTAAGGATATGACTAATGCAATTATGCTTTTTTGTACATTATTACGTAAACGCATTCACAATTACCTTGAGACAGTTGCATTTCAAGAAAAGCCATCACATTAATATCTAGTCTACAGATTGGGTGTGTATTTAATCAGACTGAAGACAAATGCAAAAAGACATTCAGATTGACCATATAGATATAAGAAAGATGGGTTTGCAAATGCGGAAATAGTATTGAATGCTTTTGCTTACAATTGAATTACAAAGGCAGCCTCATTAATACACTTTCAAATAGAACATTTACATCTTGATTTGGAACTGTGCTAATATCTCAATTTCTTTCTTTTTACAATGTACAGAGTCTGAGCCCGGGGAGGAGGCAGCACAGTCCCAACAAGCTCCTCCTTCACCCAGGTATGAGAGTGGTGCAGATGACTTGCCACCTCTGGGAGACATGGAAGACATCCCTGTGCCATCATCCCCTAAAGCCCCCACTGCAGAAGAGATCCCCTGCAACAGCCCCTTGTGCACCAGCAGCCCGCCGTGCAGCAAATCCTCAGAACATACCCCAAGAGATACCAAAGTTGCAGATCTTAACTGATTTTCTAGAAGAGATGCGTGCCTCCTGGAGGGAACAGGTGGAAAGCAGAGTCTACATGACGGAAGTACTCAATGATACTTGCCAAGACCAAAGAGAGATGTTGAATACTCTTAAGGATATATTGTAGGTCCTCCGGGAGGCGCATAGTGCACCATCTGCTGCTGCCCCATCTGCTGCTGCTGGACCATCGGCTTCTGGACCATCTGCTGCTGGAACATCTGCTACTGGACCATCTGATCCTGGGCCATCTGCTGCTGGACCATCTGCTCCTGGCCCTCCTCCATCTCCTCCTCAATCTCCTCCTCAGCCAGGTGATCCCAGTACTCCTCCTTCCCCTCTTCCCCAAACATCTCCTAGGAGAACTCATCGGAGGGGGCAGTTGGCCCTAGAGAGCCTCAGTCTCATGGGAAGAGGAAGTAATTTTTTTATAATAGTATGTTATAAATAAATGATAAAATAGATTATTGTGTTTCATCTCCCTTTAAATGAGAAATAATGCTACAAGATGCATTATGAAAATCTGTATTGGTTATACATTATATGTTACCTATAGCTATGGTGTCCCTCTTTAAACTTTAAAAAGGAATGAGAAATACATATGTCAGGGATGTTTTCAGATATGTTTAAAGATTTATTTGGAATAAGAATAATGACACATGTATTTATCATATGTGTCACTTATTTAAGTTGAAATATGGTCAGCCTACCAATAGCAATATATCATTGGATAATTAAAGAGAAACAATAATAAGAGAAAGATATTAATCATCTAAAATATGTGCATTACACACAGTGATTTGTTTTTTTAGAAGATATAAGTGAAATTGGAATACATGTGCTGTCAACATTCAAATAATAGTCTGTTTTAAACATATTATATGTCTATGATGATGTAAAAAGTAAAAAAACATTAGAAATGCAAATCCATTCATTAAGAATTGTGGTCAGCATTACTTAAAGGGACATGAAATACAAACAATTAAGTTCAGGATTTACAGAGAGGATACTATTTCCATCAAATTCATAATTTACATTGATTATCTCATTTTAACAATTTTGGGATCATTTGTCAAAGGTGCATTAATTCACAAATAGTTTATAAATGAACACATGGATGAGCCAACAACAACCAATATATATATGCAACCAACAATTAACATCTAGAACCTCAGTTCTCTGCTACTCATGATCTTGCAAAGGTAAACCTTTCTGCAAAGTATATCAAGAAAATGAAGCAAATTAAATAAGAGATGTAAATATTATATTTATTTAAAATTGTATTATATATCTGAATCATGAAAGACCATTTCTTGGTTTCATGCCCCTTTAAGGATTAACCACATAAAATATAGATTTATATAAATTAAATGAATAAAGAGGACAAATAATATATTAATGTCATGAACCAAGCCTCCAGACTAAAAAGAAAAAGAAAAGGTCTGGGAGGCATTCTGCTAAGAAGGGCTGTATAGGGATTTGAACCTGTGGCTCTGTGGTTGCTATTTCTGTTTGCTTACATGTTGAGCCACAGCCAGTTCCAACAATAGCATGGATCTTAAAAGATCTGATAAATAACTATTTGCCTTACTTGTTATTACACCTGTGCAACACACAGGTGTTCTCAATTCTGGAATTAATCAGAACCAACCCTGTGCAAAACCTCCCTATTTAAGGATGGCTTTTAGTCTGCATTAGTGTCTTCACATTGGATCTGTTTTGTCAAGTCAGAACCTGTTTCCTGTATTTCTTTGGAGAAAGATTTCCTTTGCACCTGTTTACAAGGTATTACCAGGAGAAAGCCTTTACCTTTAAACCTGTTACCAATCTACAAGTTTGTTTCCTGCTTTATGCAATTCCTGCACTTGGCCATTGCCAGGAGAAAGTTTTCCTTTGCACCTGTTTACAAGGTATTACCAGGAGAAAGCCTTTACCCTTAAACCTGTTACCAATCTTCAAGTTTGTTTCCTGCCTTGTGCATTTCCTGCACTCAGCAATTACAAGGAGAGAGACTTTACCTTTAAACCTGTTACCAGTTTGCAAGTTGTTTCCTGCATTGTGTAATTCCTGCACTCAGCAATTTCAAGGAGAGAGACTTTACCTTTAAACCTGTTACCAGTTTGCAAGTTGTTTCCTGCATTGTGCAATTCCTGCACTCAGCAATTACAAGGAGAGATACTTTACCTTTAAACCTGTTACCAGTTTGCAAGTTGTTTCCTGCATTGTGCAATTCCTGCACTCAACAATTACAAGGAGAGAGACTTTACCTTTAAACCTGTTACCAGTTTGCAAGTTGTTTTCTGCCTTGTGCAAATCTTACATTTCAGTTATTACCAAGAGAAAGACTTTCCTTTTTGAATCTGCATCTCTGCTTACTAGTTTTCTTTATTTTCACTCCTTCTGTATGTGGTCTTAACATACCTGAGTAGCATATTTAAATATTCTGCAAGTATTTGCTTAAAGTATTTTGTTGTTTAAATAAATTGTTTTCATTTTCAATCAGTATGGCTTCTACTAATCTTCCTTTAAAGCAACTGTTCCAGACAATGAGGCTCTCACATGATATCCTGAGACAGAACATGACAGAATGTGAAGACCATAAAAGAGAGCCCTCTGGGATTATTGCTGTATTGGATTCAGTGTTAAAGTTTATTAAGGACATACTCATTAACTTTATGGAGCTGGTGGAAATGTTATCTCTCCCAACCGAAACCTTGTCTAAAGTTACCTCCCAAACAAGGAAAGGTTTTAAAGAACCCTTAACAGAAGAGGAGAAAATTCGGCGAAGACAACTTAACCTCTGTTTCTATTGTGGGGGACCTGGTCACCGCATCACAGGGTGTCCAGTAAGACCTCCTAGAGGATCAAGTCAAGATACAGCCAAGTTGAAAATGAACTCTGATGTTAAGGGAACAAATTATACTTCCACTAGCAAACTGTATGATACCCCTGGAGATGACCCAGCTATGGAGAATACATCTATTCTACAAACAACCGTTTCTAACACGCTTCAAGAAATGGTACCTGATTTGAAACAGATGGTCATTGGGAGTACAACTCCAACTACATCCATTACCCATACCACTGCGTCTGTTTCTGCATCAACCACATTGGGGAACTCTGCAAAAATACCTCCTGGAAATCCTGCACATTACCTTGTTTCTGCCCTGGCTGGAGATCCAGCTAACAAAAGTCACTCATCAGACATAAAAGTGACAAACCTTCCAGCTGAATCAGACTCTGCCAATTCTAAAGATCCACACCTCCTTGTACCACCTTCACCCAGCTACTCATTGACTGAGAAAGAATTGGATGAGATGGTTGAATTGGATATAAATGACACAGAAAATGAATTCCTGGACTCTGAAGGAGAGGTCATACCTTACCCAGAGGTACTCTACCCATCAGGCAAATATGACCCAGATAACCAATTCCTTGACTCTGAAGGAGAGGTCTTTTCCTACCCGGAGGTACCCTGCCCATCAGCCAGTCCATTGCAAGCTGCTGGGTATAATCAGGAACCTCTAAATCAAAACTGTCTTGGTTTTTCAGCTCTTGTTATGCCTACAGGGATATCTTCTAAGGGTCCCCAATCTCAGGCAGCTGTTCCAAGCGAAGAATCAATTCCATCTGATTGTATTAGGGCTTCAAATGGAACACTTGTTCGTAAATCCCACCTTCAGATGTTTGATCAGGCTTTGAGCGCCCAGAGTGCGCTCTTTGGAGGGGGCATCTGTCATGAACCAAGCCTCCAGACTAAAAAGAAAAAGAAAAGGTCTGGGAGGCATTCTGCTAAGAAGGGCTGTATAGGGATTTGAACCTGTGGCTCTGTGGTTGCTATTTCTGTTTGCTTACATGTTGAGCCACAGCCAGTTCCAACAATAGCATGGATCTTAAAAGATCTGATAAATAACTATTTGCCTTACTTGTTATTACACCTGTGCAACACACAGGTGTTCTCAATTCTGGAATTAATCAGAACCAACCCTGTGCAAAACCTCCCTATTTAAGGATGGCTTTTAGTCTGCATTAGTGTCTTCACATTGGATCTGTTTTGTCAAGTCAGAACCTGTTTCCTGTATTTCTTTGGAGAAAGATTTCCTTTGCACCTGTTTACAAGGTATTACCAGGAGAAAGCCTTTACCTTTAAACCTGTTACCAATCTACAAGTTTGTTTCCTGCTTTATGCAATTCCTGCACTTGGCCATTGCCAGGAGAAAGTTTTCCTTTGCACCTGTTTACAAGGTATTACCAGGAGAAAGCCTTTACCCTTAAACCTGTTACCAATCTTCAAGTTTGTTTCCTGCCTTGTGCATTTCCTGCACTCAGCAATTACAAGGAGAGAGACTTTACCTTTAAACCTGTTACCAGTTTGCAAGTTGTTTCCTGCATTGTGTAATTCCTGCACTCAGCAATTTCAAGGAGAGAGACTTTACCTTTAAACCTGTTACCAGTTTGCAAGTTGTTTCCTGCATTGTGCAATTCCTGCACTCAGCAATTACAAGGAGAGATACTTTACCTTTAAACCTGTTACCAGTTTGCAAGTTGTTTCCTGCATTGTGCAATTCCTGCACTCAACAATTACAAGGAGAGAGACTTTACCTTTAAACCTGTTACCAGTTTGCAAGTTGTTTTCTGCCTTGTGCAAATCTTACATTTCAGTTATTACCAAGAGAAAGACTTTCCTTTTTGAATCTGCATCTCTGCTTACTAGTTTTCTTTATTTTCACTCCTTCTGTATGTGGTCTTAACATACCTGAGTAGCATATTTAAATATTCTGCAAGTATTTGCTTAAACAAAGTATTTTGTTGTTTAAATAAATTGTTTTCATTTTCAATCAGTATGGCTTCTACTAATCTTCCTTTAAAGCAACTGTTCCAGACAATGAGGCTCTCACATGATATCCTGAGACAGAACATGACAATTAATGACATTTTTTTATTATGATGTCATAAAACATAAAGAAATAAGATAACGTTCCAAAAAGCCATATACATCAGCCCAATTGGAGACATCTGACAAGGGGAAATAGTGTATCACAGTCCTTGGAGGGAGTTAACAGGGCAAACACATCCCCACTGGAGCTATCTGACAAGGTGACATAGTGTATCACAGTCCTTGGAGGGAGTTGACAGGGCAAACACATCCCCATTGGAGCCATCTGACAAGGTGACATAGTGTATCACAGTCCTTGGAGGGAGTTGACAGGGCAAACACAGCCCCATTGGAGCCATCTGACAAGGTGACATAGTGTATCACAGTCCTTTGAGGGAGTTGATAGGGCAAACACAGTCCCATTGGAGCCATCTGACAAGGTGACATAGTGTATCACAGTCCTTGGAGGGAGTTAACAGGGCAAACTAATCCCCATTGAAGCCATCTGACAAGGTGACATAGTGTATCACAGCCCTTGGAGGGAGTTGACAGGGAAAACACATCCCCATTGGAGCCATCTGACAAGGCGACATAGTGTATCACAGTCCTTGGAGGGAGTTGACAGGGCAAACACAGCCCCATTGGAGCCATCTGACAAGGTGCCATAGTGTATCACAGTCCTTGGAGGGATTTTACAGGGCAAACACAGCCCCATTGGAGCCATCTGACAAGGTGCCATTGTGTATCACAGTCCTTGGAGGGAGTTGACAGGGCAAACACAGCCCCATTGGAGCCATCTGACAAGGTGCCATAGGGTATTACAGTCCTTGGAGGGAGTTGACAGGGCAAACACAGTCCCATTGGAGCAATCTGACAAGGTGACATAGTGTATCACAGTCCTTGGTGGGAGTTGACAGGGCAAACACAGCCCCATCGGAGCCATCTGACATCGTGCCATAGTGTATCACAGTTCTTGGAGGGAGTTAACAGGGCAAACACAGCCCCATTGGAGCCATCTGAGAAGGTGAAATAGTGTATTACAGTCTTTGGAGGGTGTTGACAGGGCAAAACAGTCCCATTGGATCCATCTGACAAGGTGCCATAGTGTATCACAGTCCTTGGAGGGAGTTGACAGGGCAAAAACAGCCCCATGGGAGCCATCTGACAAGGTGCCATAGTGTATCACAGTCTTTGGAGGGAGTTGACAGGGCAAACACAGCCCCATTGGATCCATCTGACAAGGTGCAATAGTGCATCACAGTCCTTGGAGAGAGTTGACAGGGCAAACACAGCCCCATTGGAGCCATCTGACAAGGTGGCATAATGTATCACAGTCCTTGGAGGGAGTTGACAGGGCAAACACAGCCCCATTGGAGCCATCTGACAAGGTGCCATAGTGTATCACAGTCCTTGGAGGGAGTTGACAGGGCAAACACAGCCCCATTGGAGCCATCTGACAAAGTGCCATAGTGCATCACAGTCCTTGGAGGGAGTTGACAGGGCAAACACAGCCCCATTGGAGCCATCTGACAAGGTGCCATAGTGTATCACAGTCCTTGGAGGGAGTTGACAGGGCAAACACAGCCCCAATGGAGCCATCTGACAAGGTGAAATAGTGCAACAGGCACAACAACAAAACAGGAAAAGGCCAAATGGCAACACATATAAACAAACATGTGGATGGAGGAGTTAGTATTTCTCCCTCGGGCCATCTCCGGATCCTCCACTTATGGGGCATCAGCATCACCCTCATCATCCTGTGCATTTCCAGCTGTGGCTTCATGCATTGTGCATTCTAGAAGCAAGCTAAGAAGCCAGAGCTTGAGACGCATGGTGTCATGCATCCTTCCCAGCAACTGAGTGTTACTCAGCATAGTCTGCTCTATGCATGCAAGAGCCTCTAGCGTTAACCATGCTGATTCAGAACCTAAACAAAAAAAAAAAATACAAATTAATAATAATTACAGAACATAAATAAAAGAGAGCAAAGAGACATTGTAAAAATTACAATAAATATCATTATAATTACATATGCTAGATAGAAGATTGACACATTAAATATGTTCTTCAGAGATAAACCATTAAGATATTAAGACAAATCAAAACCCTATCAATCTTGAAAAATATATTTATTTGGTTTATGACACACTGTGAAAAGGGCAGTGATACCAAATAAAAAATATTGCCATATATACATAATAGATATCCAACATCTAGGCAATATCATTTAGATATTAGAAAATGTGGATGTTGATTTACCAAAATGAAGATCCGAAACATTTACATTTACATTTACATTTGCAACTTCGCTTTTTATCTGATGAAACGACCCGGTGTAGGGTTGAGAAACGCGTCATAACAATAAAGCACTCTTATTTGAGAAGTTGTCCATTTTGAGCCTTTTTTCCAATAACAGAACAACTCGATAAGGCTTTCCTGTCTGCCAACTTAAATTCAGTCACCGGGAGGTGTACCCCAATCGGGAACCAGGAGAAGAGCCTTTTGGGAGCCATATTCCCACAGTGTACTAGCCACTGTTTAAGTGCTAGCAAGCCTGCACGCACTGGTCACAGCACAGTGCCGCTTGATCTGGTAAGCATATTACCTACCTTCAATCACACCTGTATGATCAAACGATATCACGCTATTGTGGCGCCCTCTCTCCATTTCTTGTATTCCAACAGTTTCTTTCCCCCACTCTCCGGGATCAAGAGGAGCTGCCTCATTCTACAACATCTAACAAGAAGATTCTTCTTTTCTCCCCAATTCGGGATTGTGTTTATGGATACATCCAGAAACTGATACGGTAGACCTGTTTTTTCTAGACTTACAAGTCAAACTAATTGACATTTTAACATTTTTTAACTCAATGTTAACAAAAACATTTTCAATTCAAATTTATGTATAATTAGATAAGTATAATGTCCCTTTAAGAAAGTATGTTCTAATGTGGATTTGTAATGATTGTTGTGAATATTATCCTTATTATTATTATTATTATTTTTATTATTATTTCAGTGTATTATGTGTTTAGACACAATAAATATTATGAAACCTCTATATAATTCTGATAATGTAAATTAATATTTATATAATAGCGGTTACCAACTTTGCAGGGGCAATGTGTGCAATTTAATAACACTCTGAATTATATCATTTGCAAAGGATAATATATATATAAAACCTGAATCATTTTAGTTCTAATTTGTCTATTAATTAAACTGAGACCAGATCAATAAACAAACTTACGGCTAGATCACGAGTTTTGTTGGTAAGGCTGTGCGGTGCTAACAAGACTTTTTTTCTTACCGCTCCCTTAAGACAACGCTGGTATTACGAGTTTTCTGCAAGCCGGCGTTAGCCTCAGAAAAGTGAGCGTTGAGCAAAATTTAGCTCCACATCTCACCTCAATACCAGCGTTGCTTAAGTCAGCGGTAAGCTGGCTAAACGTGCTCGTGCACGATTTCCCCATAGGAAACAATGGGGCTGAGCTGCCTGAAAAAAAACCTAATACCTGCAAAAAAGCAGCGTTCAGCTCCTAACGCAGCCCCATTGTTTCCTATGGGGAAAGAAAATTTACGTCTGCACCTAACACCCTAACATGAACCCCGAGTCTAAACACCCCTAATCTTACACTTATTAACCCCAAATCTGCCGACCCCGCTATCGCTGACACCTACATTATAATAATAACCCCTAATCTGCCGCTCCGGACACCGCCGCCACCTACATTATACTTATGAACCCCTAATCTACTGCCCCAACATTGCTGAACCCTACATTATATTTATTAACCCCTACTCTGCCCCCCCCCCAACGTCGCCGCAACCTAACTACATTTATTAACCCCTAATCTGCTGCCGCCAACATCACCGCTACTATAATAAATGTATTAACCCCTAACCTAAGTCTAACCCTAAGACTAACCCCCCTTAACTTAAATACAATTTAAATTAAACAAAATAAATTTACTACTATTAATTAAATTAATCCTATTTAAAACTAAATACTTACCGATAAAATAAACCCTAAGCTAGCTACAATATAACTAATAGTTACATTGTATCTAGTATTTTTATTTTACAGGCAAGTTTGTATTTATTTTAACTAGGTACAATAGTTATTAAATAGTTATTAACTATTTTATAACTACCTAGCTAAAATAAGTACAAAATTACCTGTAAAATAAACCCTAACCTAAGTTACAATTACACCTAACACTACACTATCATTAAATTAATTACCTAAACTACCTACAATTAAATACAATTAAATTAAAGAAACTAAATTATGAAAAAAAACAAACACTAAATTACAGAAAATAAAAAAAGAATTACAAGAATTTTAAACTAATTACACCTAATCTAATCCCCCTAATAAAATAAAAAAGCCCCCCCAAATAATAAAATTCCCTACCCTATACTAAATTACAAATAGCCCTTAAAAGGGCCTTTTGCTGGGCATTGCCCCAAAGTAATCAGCTCTTTTACCTGCAAAAAAAAATACAATACCCCCCCCAATATTACAACCCACACACCCCTACTCTAAAACCCACCCAATCCCCCTTTAAAAAAACCTAACACTAACCCCCTAAAGATCACCCTACCATGAGCCATCTTCACCCAGCTGGGCACAAGTGGTCCTCCATACGGCAGAAGTCTTCATCCGATCGGGGCAGAAGAGGTCCTCCAGACGGCAGAAGTCTTCATCCAGGTGGCATCTTCTATCTTCATCCTTCCGGAGCAGAGCGGGTCCATCTTCAATCCAGCCGACGTGGAGCATCCTCTTCCAATGAAGTCCTAACGAAGAATGAAGGATCCTTGAAATGATGTCATCCAAGATAGCATCCCTTGAATTCGGATTGGCTGATAGAATCCTATAAGCCAATCGGAATTAAGGTAGGAAAAATCCTATTGGCTGATGCTATCAGCCAATAGCATCAGCCAATAGGATTTTCCTACCTTAATTCCGATCGGCTGATAGGATTCTATCAGCCAATCAGAATTCAAGGGACGCCATCTTGGATGACGTCATTTAAAGGAACCTTCATTCTTTGTTACGACTTCGTTTGAAGAGGATGCTCCGTGTTGGCTGGATTGAAGATGGAATATGATATGAATAGTATCTACTGTGTATATATTCAGAATACTAATTGTTTGAAGCATCAAGCTTCAAATTAGTCAATTTAAGATTACAAAGGCAATCACCTAAATAGATATGTAAATCAGGGTTTACCTGGTTCCAAAGGCTATGTGTAGTGGTCATTTAAAATTGATCATATTACAGACTCCCATAATATTCAATTGTTGGATTTTCATAAGAAAATCCATGGGCATGTGTCTAAAAGAACTCTATTGCATTTCAATCTCAAATGCATACATGCATACAAAAATATTGTTCAAAAGATAAATATATTATCAAATCATAAATATTAGCACATAATGTTGACTTTGAAAAATATGATTTGTAATGTATTTATGAAATGTTACAGGAAAAATAACAGTGAACATTCAGAGTTTAAAGGATCAATTGAATCTTCTTATTAATTATATTTGATTCAAATCAATCAATAACTTAAAACATAGTCATTATTGTGACTTTGTCTAAATATTTTAGGAGAACAAGAATCCTGACTTTAAATAATGTTTATTCCTGATTTATTTCAAGATAATAATATATTTTCATATCATATATGAATATATTTTTTTGTTATATATTTCAGATGGACCTTCCACTTATGGGCATCAGCCTCCCGCCCCTCCCAAGCCAGAACACACTCCCAGCCCTCCCCATCCAAAACCCACTTCCGCCCCTCCCCAGCCAGAACCCACTCCCGCCCCTCCCCAGCTAGAACCCACTCCCAGCCCTCCACACAGGGAATTTCATATTAAATATTAAGAATATAATCTATAGCTGATCTTAATTTTTCTTTTTTTTTATTGTAATCTATATTTTATATTAGGATTAAATGTATGTCATCCCAATATTACTAGACACATTCCGAAATGCATGCTTTATTTCTGAGGAATATTAATGTTTGTTTGATTGAAATGGACAGTCTACACATAAGATATTTGAAAAAACATTTACATATCATATATCATGAAATTAAATGAATTCATTTTAATATGATTATGTTTGATGTATACTTTGAAGGGTGTTTGAAGTTATAAACAATGATGACATAATGATATGGTCTGCATCTATGCATTCAAGATGAATAGAAATGACTGTCTGTACAATCAGAAGATGCTTATTGGGTGTTTGCATGTGCATGTGACATCATGATGTCTGTCATTATTTACAAATCATATATAAATTTTATAAAAACTAAAAACATATGTTCATGCTGCATTATATAAAAGGGGGTCAGTAGGGTATTGAAAAAATAATGGAAGAATATATTTTAAAGGGACAAAGCTGTAGACTTTATTTTTCATCAAGAGTATGATTTGTAAACAATAATACATGTTAGATACATGTTATATATATTTGACGTACCATCAGACTCCGAGGGAGCCACTTACTCCTTCAACTCACATGTTGTTACAGCAATCTCTGTAAAACATAATATGTTGTGTACATGTTAAAATCAAATATTATAACATGTTACAGGTGCTCAAGGACACACATCAATCTTGCATTAAAGAGATAGTGAACCAAAGTTAGGAATTACATCATTTTGATGGAGCATGCAAATGAAATAGGATTTGTAATTATCGATGAGTAATAATTTGATTTTAGTGTCTGTATTTTGAAAATATTCACAAAAGCTGAGTACCTGAAACATTTAAGAGTTCTCATGTGTTTATCACTTGATGATTGTTGTCTAAATATATACTAAATATAAACATGTGCTATCCATTTTCAGAAGCACAAAGGTGTAGACTAAGAAGCTTTGAGATCTTAATCTTAAAATAATAAAAAGATTATATATATCATCAGAGGAGTATATTATATTTTTAATTCAAATGGAATGCTTCATCAGAATCATGATCATAATATTTTAGAAAAATACACCTTTAATGACATATGAATGAGTCAATGGACTTACCAAAAGCCTTCAAAGGCAGGTCACCATCAGTGCTGGATCCCTCTGTGCTCGTTACAATAACTAGTTCTATTAATGATATTAAGATATATTAGTGAACACAGTTTGGACATCACTAAATCACATTAGTATCAAATATTCTAAATAATATACTTCTAAATTTGAAAACTAGAGCACTAATATGAACCAGAAATTTATGAGTTCATCAAGGTGATTGTAAAGAAAGTTATGTATTTCACATATGTTGGATTTATTACTATATTAGACAGCCAATTATTCTCATATGAATCTATAGCATATATAAATATAACTATTGATCCCTGTTTTAAAAATAATACACACACAACACTTTGAATAACAACTGGTGACAAATATAACATAATCCATGTGGCACATAGATCCATTTGTGCAATGTACAGTAATCTGTTTTAGGACACAACACATATTGATCACAATGCAAAACATAAGATATTTGTAAAACTATGTCATCATGGTGCTGTTAGAATATGCATATATATATATATATATATATATATATATATATATATATATATATATATATATATATATATATATATATATATATATATAATATATATATATATATATATATATATATATATATATATATATATATATATATATATAAAGGGAGTCCAATAGTGAAAGATATGATTTAGATATCAATATTGTTTCATCAAAACAGTGTAAGGATTAATGAAGATATTTTGTATTAAAGGGACACTGAACCCTACTGTTTTATTTCAGGATTCAGATAGAGCATGCAATTTTAAGCAACTTTCTAATTTACTCCTATTATCAATTTGTCTGTGTTCTCTTGCTTTCTTTCTTAGAACAATAAGGCATCTAAGCTTTTTTTGGTTCAGAACCATGGAAAGCACTTGTTTATTGATGGGTGAATGTATCCACCAATCAGCAAGAACAACACAGGTTGTTCACCCAAAATGGGCCGGCATCTAAACTTACATTCTTGCATTTCAAATAAAGATACCAAGAGAATGAAGCCAATTTGCTTATAGGAGTAAATGAGAATGTTTATTAATCTTGCATGCTCTATCTGAATGACAAAAGACACATGTTGTGTCCAGTGTCCCTTTAATATTAAATCTTAAAATATATTTATTTGACAATGTCAATGTTAATGAATTGTCTAGTCCATATGTTGATGTAATGAATGGGATGGAGCATGCAATTACAATCAAATATATAATTTAAGGATATCATCAAGAATCTTTAATTATCCTTCTCTCTTAAAGGGACATGAAACTCAAAATGTGTAATTGTATTAAGTTTCATGATTCAAATCCAGCATGTGATTTCAAAATGCTTTTAAGTATACTTATTTTGTCTATTTTGCTTCATTGCCTTAGAATATTTTTTTGAAGGAGCAACTATGCACTACTGTTATCTGAAGACATGTGTTGAACCAATGAAAATAGGCAATTTTGTGCATCAACCAATCTGCAGGTTACTCCCAGTTATACATTGCTGCTCCTAAGCCTACCTAGATATGCTTTTCAAATAAGGATAATAATAGACTGAAGCAATTTAGATAATAGAAGAAATTTGGAAAGTTGATGAAAATCACAAGTTGTGTCAAAATCATAAAAGTAAAATGTTGGTTTTCATGGCCCTTTAATGATAAGAAGAAAATATCAAAGCATATGAGATGTATATTTATATAATCTGCACATATGTAAAAATGCGTAGTGTTGTCTAAATGTAGCCAAAAACTGTCAAGCACTACCCATGGGCAGAATAACAAATGGCCATGACACTTTGATTACATTAAAATGAATATATCAAGAATAGAAGGAATATCTTCAAATACTCATAAATTGAGATTTGTACTGCAATGGAGAATTGGAGTATCCATATTAATATAGATCAATGTGAATGGATTATGTAATGTTATGTCAGCTTGTAATAGAAAGGTAAATTAAAATGAGACATACTATACTGTGACGAACACGGGCTTCCAGCACCAACATCCATATCTGGAAAATATTCAATCAGGATTGGATATCATTAAAACAATCAGGCCATGGACACAAACAATCAGATTTTTTTATTCTAATTGACAAACTAAAATTATATTTGTATTCATGTGAGTTTATTGTTTTATAACTTAATGTATAAATAAAGAGATCATGTATTCTTAATTTCAATCTTTTATGTTGTTGACTGTCGCTTTAAGTCATTTTTTGTCTTCTTGCATTGTCATCAATTGATAGACATTGTTCAATTTTTATTTAGATCTTGCTAGTATAGCTTTTCTAATGTAGAAGATTGTACATAAGGATACTGTGTTCTTCACATATATACTAATTCACGTATACATTTGACCAACATGTCTAAAGCAATGCTACTGTTACAGCAAACCCATGTTTACGTGTGTGCGCAATTATATCTTTCGTGATCATTGTGCAAATTCTTCAAAGCGGAATTGCGCATCCGTGATTCAGAATTGATTTGGATAGAGTAGTGTGATGAGTATCATTTCTAAATACTTCAAATATATTTGCAATTGGATGTATTACGATAATCAAATTGGATATTTGTTTAGATTGAATTATGGCAATTAATATTTATAATTTTTGTATGATTCTATATTCAATGTATATGCAAGGTAGAGGTGAGCACCAAAAGAAGGCTGAGGGTAGGGTAGGGAACGCCAAAATAGGCTAAGATAAGCTGGTAAAATGTTAAATTAAAAATTATTTATTCCATACAATAATTATAATAATAAAAAAGAATAATAAAAAAGAACAATATACACTGTTAGTTGTTCATGGATCCATGTTACAAATGATAGCAAATTACAGTGTTGGGTTAAAATACAATACAATATAATAATAAAAACAATTATAAATACTGATAGAATCAGTGGCTGATGATATAGCCTTTTATGCTGAGTATCTGTTATGTGATTAACACCTTGGTTGAGTCCAGTAAGTGTAAGATGCTCCTGGTAAGTAGTATAGGGTTAATTGTAATCCAATACTGTGCAGGAGAAGAAAATATCGAGATTTAAGTGCGATCAGTGTCCAATACAACAATTTAGAAAAAAGTGGTGAAAAATGTGTGTTCACTCTATGTGATGAAAAAATGATGATAAAAAGATGATGAGATCCCTCCAAAAAATGTGTTATAAAAATGATGAAAAAAGGTGAAAAAAGATAAAAAAGGATAAAAAATAGTGTCAATTTTGAAATCCAAAGTGATGTTGGTGATGTCAGTGCAAATCAATCAATCAATGGTTCAGTGTTGATACAATGTTTTGACATTAAAAATAAGATTATGCAAAAAGAAAAAATCCTGAAAAAAAGAAAACAAACAATACTCTAATATATGCAATCTGTACAATGGATATATCAGTATTATGCTTACTCAGATCTGTCGACGAGTTTCGGCCATATACCTCTGGCCTTTATCAAGACTAATAAAATGAGTAAGCTCACAGAATTTATAAGAGTTATAGCTGATGTTTTGGCGCCAAACACTAATAAGCCACGCCCACTTCCTGTTTGGTAGCATTGTGGGTATGGGCGAAAGCATTTATTTTGCTTGTGTTATTGAGGTCATTATTATGTTTTTAAAAACATGTGTAGTTATAAATTTTCTTTCCAATATATATGGCTAGTTCGTGTGTGTCCTAATATGGATTTGTTGTTCGTACATATACTTCCGGTTTCGCTAGTGGATCTAGCCCTTACTTCCGGTTTAGCCCTTACTTCCGGTTTAGCTACCCTATGTGACGTTTTGGTCCTGGATAATCATATCAGTTCTTATGCTAGTGTGTGAGTAATTTCATTGCGACTTATCTTAGCGGTCTGTTTATATGGGCTCTATTCTTTCTCTCTAATTTCTAAGTCCTGCATGTGTTGCTTTTGTTTACCATTTATTGCTTCCGGTTACCATTTCCGGTTCCGGTTTATATCGCTGCATGTGTTGTTTTTGTTTACCATTTTCTTACTTCCGGTTACCATTTCCGGTTCCGGTTTATATCGCTACTGAGTGCTGACATTTCTGACAGTAAAAGCCGACATAATATGATGACTATGCAAATGGGGCAATTCCAAACATGTATGCTGAAAAGAAATAAATACAGTAGGATTCGATTGTGCGACTATGCTATATGATAAGTCAAATCATAATTCTGGACTGAATCTTCAAACAATCTAAAAGTGAATATGTAAGCGAATGTGAAAGTGTACAGACACAATGAAAAGCTATGATCTAAATGCATTAGACTATATAAAATTCATTATGAGATATAATATGTAAAATACGTTAATTATACAAGACTGATAAAACTATTGGATATACACTTGAGAATATACACTTATTAATAAAATCTATATAAATAAAATCCCATATAAAATGCTGATGCTTATAAAAAGCTGATGCTTCAAAAGATGTAAATGTAATTTGATAAGAAGTATAAAATATATATATAAAGTGTATAAAATTCGTATAAGGGGGGGGCAACACAGAGAGAGTACACTAAAAGTGGTGAGGAAATGACATATAGGGGAGGGTATAAAAATGCGGACCTCCTAAAATTGTACACCAGATATTTATACTGACATCTGCCTCGATAGGTTAGAATAGGTTAATCGGACCCAAATGTTGATAAAAGATGAATAAAACCAGACAAAATAAAACAGGATAATGAGAAACTTGTGACTGCGATGGCTAATCACTGAAAATGAATAGACTCATGATTAGTGTCATATAGTCCTGACTAGGAAACTATATGTTTATATGTGGGACACTATAATGGATAAAGGACATCTGACTGAAATGAGGGGAGGGTAATGTGGTAGATCTTTGTGGCGGATAGTTGCTAAGAGTGCTATACTAATCAATGCTTAGCTTTATTTCGTGAAACTGAACAGATGAGATAGGTCCTCCTTATTATTTAGGCCCTTAGGATATAGACAATTCAGGGAAAATATCCATTTGGACTCTTGTAGGAGTAGTTTCTGCTCATGGTTTCCTCCTCTCCAATTTTTCTTCACTATCTCTATTCCACAAAATCTCATTTCCCTAACATTTCCTCCATGTTTAGTAGTGAAATGTTTATATAGGGCTGTATCTGTCCTTTTATTCTCTATACATAATATATGCTCCCTCATTCTGTCTTTCAGTTTTCGAGAGGTTTGTCCTACGTAATGAAATTTGCATGGACATTCAATGAGGTATATGACATTGTGGTCACTACATCTTATCAGACTGTTAATCATAAATTTTTCTTTGGTATGTGCTGATGAAAATGAGGTTGTTTTCCAACCATTTTTGCACGCCTTGTAATTCGGGCACGGGTAGAAGCCTTTTATCTTCTTATTACAATGGTCTACCACTGTGCCTATTTTTTGTTGTTTAGGTACAGTTGGAGCCAATCTGTTCTTTAGGTTGTTCGTCTTCCTATAAATAAATTTTGCATGTGGCGTTAGTAGTTCTCCCAGGATGTCGTCATCCTTCAAAAGTGACCAGTGCTTCTTATAAATCTTTTCTATAATATGTTTGTTCTCACAATATTCTGTAATAAAAGGGACATCTATAATGTCTTTCAAAGCCATTTTATCTTCTCTGGTTTTATATTTTAGGAGGGTTTTCCTATCAACAGCTTTAACTTCTTCAATTTTTTCTTCCAATAGTGTTGCTTCGTATCCTCTCTCAATGAATCTCTTTTTTAGTACCTGAGTTTGTTCTTCCCATTTTTTCGGATCTGAACAATTCTTTTTAATCCTTAAGAGTTGCCCCTTCGGTATATTTTCTTTCCAAACTCTGTGGTGGCAGCTTTCATTGTGAATGTAATTGTTGCAGTCGACCTCCTTAAAGAAGGTCGAGGTGACAAATTCTCCATTTATTATGTCTATCTTGAGATCCAGGAAGTGTATAGATTGTTTATTACATTCATAAGTGAATCTCAAATTTCTCATATTTTTGTTCATAATTTGTATAGTGTAATGTAAATCTTCCATGGTTCCCTTCCAAATGAGAAAAATGTCATCAATGTACCTTACGTAGAGGACCAGGTCCGCGCTAGCTGGACAGGATTCCCAAAAAATTTGCTCCCATTGGCCCATATACAAATTAGCATAGCTAGGCGTGAACCTGGTCCCCATCGCTGTACCACACTGTTGATGATAAAATTTATTATCATGATTAAAATAATTGTGGGTTAAAATATAATGAATGCTATCTAAAACAAAAGTGCATTGTGCCTCAGGAATGCATGGGTCTTTAGAGAGAAAGAACTTGACAGCTTCAATGCCTCCTTCATGCGGTATACTTGTGTATAATGAGACTACATCACACGTTGCCATAATAAATGACTCTTCCCATTTTAGATTATCCAATATTGTTAGAATCTTTGTGGAGTCTCTCAAATATGATGGAAGGTTAATGACTTGTTTCTGTAAGATTTTATCTACATATTCCGACATATTGCTTGATATCGACCCAATCCCCAATATAATCGGTCTCCCCGGAGGGTTAGTCACCGATTTATGTATCTTCGGGAGTTGGTAAAACACTGGGGTAATAGGGTATTTAACCATAATATAGTTATATTCTCTTTGATTGAGTATCCCCAGTGTTTTAGCTTTGGTGGTCAAAGCTTCCAAGTCTCTTGTGAATTTTTCTATTGGGTCGCTCAGTAGTCTCTTGTATGTCTTGGAATCGCTCAAGATTCTATTTATGTTGTTGACTGTCGCTTTAAGTAATTTTTTGTCTTCTTGCATTGTCATCAATTGATAGACATTGTTCAATTTTTATTTAGATCTTGCTAGTATAGCTTTTCTAATGTAGAAGATTGTACATAAGGATACTGCGTTCTTCACATATATACTAATTCACGTATACATTTGATCAACATGTCTAAAGCAATGCCACTGTTACAGCAAACCCATGTTCACGTGTGTGCGCAATTATATCTTTCGTGATCATTGTGCAAATTCTTCAAAGCGGAATTGCGCATCCGTGATTCAGAATTGATTTGGATAGAGTAGTGTGATGAGTATCATTTCTAAATACTTCAAATATATTTGCAATTGGATGTATTACGATAATCAAATTGGATATTTGTTTAGATTGAATTATGGCAATTAATATTTATAATTTTTGTATGATTCTATATTCAATGTATGAAATGGCGGATGATAGGGATTTCACGGATGCTCAATACCATTTTCGCTCTGTGACGCATATTCTGGAGAGAGCAAGAAACATCATTCCTATTTCATGTGTGACAAATCTAAATTCAGCAATCTAAACATCATATGTAACGTGTGTTGTGAGATCTATATAGTTTGTATATATATTATATATATATACATTGCTTAAATATATACTAAAATATTAATATATAATATGAAGTCTGATATTTACCTGGTTCAGATTCTCTACCTTCTACTCCCAGGTCACCGATCGAAAAGCAGCTGCACTGGCCTCCAGGTCTGGAGTTTCAGATCCAGCAGCTGGGGAAGAAGAAGATCTCGACGAATGAGCAGATGCAAATCTGCTGGGGAGACGGAGATTGAGGAGGGTGCATAAAGTCTCCTCATAAGTTAGCAGGTATAGTTTCCATGGGGGTGGATCCTTTTTTCCATCCCTCGACGGTCTTTTACCCACTCCCTCATGAGGCAGACTTTATTGCGAATCCGCAACCTCATGACCAGTGCCGCACTTTCCGACTGTGTGAACCTGGGAGACGTCATGCCTGCTGAGTTGTATATATGATATATTTATTCTATATAATAAACAATATACCAGCAGGCATTAGAGAACTGACAAAAATGGCAATGTGTAATGGACTTTTATATGGTGAAGTAAACATGATATGCACCATGAGACATGGTATCTGTACATCTGATTGGATAAAATATTGAAATTTTGTTATCATGTCTGTGAGACCATAATGACTCAAGTTATGTTTGTGTGATGAATTCTGATTGGCTGATCATTAATGTTTCATATCTTTGTAACTTCCATACACATACCTCCTGGGGGTGCTGTTACTACATTTGGCATGTAGACTTATTTGTAATTTATGGGACTGTTATGCATATATGTGTGACGCAGATTTAATATATGTGATCTGTTAAATATTAATATATTTTTTACATTTGATCTTGCTTTGTTTTTTAAATCACGATAGTAAATACAATTCAGTCACATTAGTAAATGTTTTACACATTTTGATGTTTAATATTGATCATGTTAATTAAAATAAATATATTTTATTATAAAAAGTAAACATTGTATGTATTCATTGTTTATTAAATAAATATCGTAACTCATTGTGAAGTATTGACATTGCTATATTAAATGTATTTACAATCCCAACAATGCACATTGATTGTGTGCTAGCGTGTAACATTAGAATAGAATTTTTAAAGATGCTAATCTCGTGTTGCAAGATACATATACCACGCTATATACTGTATCTGAAATGCATAATTTGTATTTATAATGGACGTAACTTGTATAAAATATATTTAGATTTTAAAATCCACGTTTGTTCATTATTAGTAAATAAACCTCAAGCTTGTATTTGTATAAACTGCTCACATTTTATTGGGCAACGGCGTCTTTATTTTTAAAGGGACATTACACCCAAATATTTTATTTCCGGATCCGGAGAAAGAATACAATATTAAAAATTAAAATGTAACTCGATTTATTTTGCTTATTCTTTACATATCCTTTACAGAAGAAATAGCAATGCACATGGTTGAGCCAATCTCACAAGGCATCTCTGTGCATCCACAAAACATCAGCTACTGAGCATATCTAGATATGGTTGTAAAGGAAAGTCTATAAAAATAATGAAGGAAATTAGATAATAGAAGTACATTTTAATGTTTAAAGGGACAGTCAACACCAGAATGTTTGTTGTTTAAAAAGAAAGATAATCCCTTTATTACCCATTCCCCAGTTTTGCATAACCAACACAGTTATAATAATACACGTTTTACCTCTGTAATTATCTTGTATCTAAGCTTCTGCTGTATGCCCCCTTATTTCAGTTCTTTTGACAGACATGCAGTTTAGCCAATCAGTGCTCACTCCTAGGTCACTTTACGTGCATGAGCTCAATGTTATCTATATGAAACATGTGAACTAATGCCCTCTAGTGGTCAAAATGTATTCAGATTAGAGGCAGTCTTCAAGGTCTAAGAAATTAGCATATGAACCTCCTAGGTTTAGCTTTCAACTAAGAATACCAAGAGAACAAAGCAAAATTGGTGATAAAAGTAAATTGGGAAGTTGTTTAAAATCGCATGCCCTATTTAAATCATGAAAAAAAAATTTGGACTTGACTGTCCCTTTACATATATATTTTCTTGATGAATCATGGAAGAAACAATTTTGAATTAATGTCCATTTAATGAGCTAATATGCGATCTTGAAATCTATCTAAAGACATCTGTCTAAACATTGTAAATATGCATTGTTGCCCACCCACAAATAAGTAGATATTTCCCAGTAATGCTTTGCTGATCATAAACCTATGCATCTGTTTTATTTTTCAAAATTATGATAACATGAGAATAAAGCATATTTGTATTACCTTATGTTTTGTATGCCCCACTGTGAATGAAATATCTTACAATGGCTGTATTTATACAGCTTTACCTTAAAGGGACATTAAACAAGAATATTTACTTTCCTGATTTAGATGGATAATACAATGTTTAAAAATGTATTTCTAGTATCTCATTAGCTTTTAACTCTTGATATTCTTTCATGAAAAGCATATCTAGATAGGCTCAGGTGCTGCTGATTGGTGGCTGCAAATAGATGCCTTGTGTAATTGGCTAACCCATGTGCATTGCTATTTCTTTAACAAAGGTTATCTAAAGAATGAATATAATTAGATAATAGAATTACATTTGAATGTAGTTTAAAATTGTATTCTCTGTCTGAATCATGAAATAAAATGTTGTGTTTAATGTCCCTTTAAGGACAAAACCATTAGGAATATGTGGAGTTAACATTGGAGAAATAAACAAAAATAAAGGGTAACGGAAATAGCTATAGATATGTGATATCATCCGATAACTATAGATACAGAGATAATCTAACTAAATTAGAGAGAAAAGCACTTAATGAACTCAGTAATAATGATGACATCATTATCACACGAGCGGATAAGGGAGGGGCAGATAATGAAGTGATGCTTCAATTAAATAATGAAGAGCTCTATATAAAATTAACATATAATCCTACCCAACCCTTTAAACAGATATTGATGTCACTATTAGATACAGCAGTTGAAAACAATGTAATGGATAAAGAATTGACTGAGTATTTGATAATAGAAGATCCCAGAACACCATATTTCCGAATCACACCTAAGATTCACAAAACCACAATAAATCCCCCAGGAAGACCCATAGTGGCCAGCAATGGTTCACTATGTGAAAGACTTGGTGAATGGCTAGATCACATTCTCCAACCAATAGTACTAGCCCTCCCAGGCTATATTAGAGATAGCTCTCATCTAATAGAACAACTAACAGACATAAAATGGCAAGATGAATATAACTGGCTAACTATAGACGTCACAGCCTTATACTCTAATATACCCCACAATCTGGGTCTCATAGCTCTAACAAGTTCATAACATTTATTATCACTATTACAGAATACTTACTCACACATAATTTTTTCATTTATAAGGGAGAATACTACCTACAAAAAAGTGGTACAGCCATGGGGGCAAAATTTGCCCCCGCATTTGCTAATATTTACATGGGATGGCTAGAACACTGCCTCATTTTCTCTGATCTATGTCCTTTTTCAGACAATATTATATTATATGGAAGATTCATAGATGATCTCTTATTAATATGGAAAAATGATGATCTTCACACAACAGATAATTTCCTTTCATATTTAAATTCCAATAAATATAATCTAAAGTTTACCAGTCAACAAAATAAAACACAAATAGATTACTTGGATATCCATCTACACATAGGAATTAATCAAGAAATTATGACATCTATCTACAGAAAACCTCTAGCCAAAATACCATACTACATGCTGATTCTTGCCATATCCCGCATGTTAAGAAAGGCATACCAAAGGGCCAATATATTAGGATTCGCAGAAACTGTACTAATACTGTAATGTATATGAAACAAGCTAGAGAATTAACTGAAAGATTGATTCAGAGAGGATACAACAAGACAATGCTTCAAAACATTGAACAAGATATACTAAAATTAGATAGAAACACTTTATTTACTTCTACCAACAGCAAAAACAAAAACAAATATAAAGGAAATAAGAAAAGAATACAAGATGATAACATTTTATTTATTACAAAATACAGCTCACAATATACAGAGATCTATAACATTCTTACTAAGAATTTACCTATTTTACACGTAGATTACACCCTTAAACAAATTACTAACAAAAAAAGAGTGAAATTTATAGCAAGAAGAGCTAGGAATTTAGGTGATATCATTAGAACAGATCTATCAGAGAAGGATTAGAGTATATCAAAAACAAAATGGTTAAATCCAACAAATGGATTCTATAAATGTGGACACATTCCTTGTAAAAGCTGTACTTATGCACAAAAGAGTAAAACATTTAAATCCTCCTCTACTGGTAAACAATATGAAGTGAGAAGTAGGATTGATTGTACTACACAATTTGTGATATATCTAATTACCTGCCAATGCTGCCTCTTTCAATATATAGGTATTACCAGCAGATCACTCAAAGAAAGAATAAGACAACACTTATCATCACTAGACGACAAGGAACCAAAAACTCCAGTAGCTAAACATTTCAGACAACATGGCAAAGGTACAAAATACTTTTCATTTCTAGGGATAGATAGGATATAAAAAACAGCTAGAGGAGGAAATAGAAACGACTGCTTACTTAGAAAAGAAGTCTTCTGGATACTAGAATTAAATACTAGAGCTCCAGATGGCATTAATAAAAGACTTGATGTAGATGCATTCACATCATGACAATTTAATTAATTTGACAAACAAACTCTAAAATTCACTTACTGTCATCAAAATTCTATATGAAAAGTTTTGCAACTAGAACTTAACCCACTAATAGGTTAGATTTTTCGACTTTTATATATTTGCTTCCACACAATATGAGATACACAAATTAAATATTGCTGAGTTTATTATAATATTTATTTACACACATAAACATTTGTGTTATATAGTATATCCTATTTAGGATATACTGTTGAATTAGAATTTAGAATTTATTGGTTTATAATAATTACAGGCAGTCCTCGGGTTACAGACATCCGACTTAAGTACAACTCGTACTTACATACAGAGAAAATAGAGCTTTATCGACAATCCTTCTTTCCAGGATGATCCAAAATACTCAAAATCCAATTGTCACAAGGACAGAAAGTGATGTGAAATTTTCTGAACAGGGGCACAGATAGCAAAACAAACTTTATCCTATGCTATCCAAAACAAAAAAAAATGTTTGGCTAGAGTTTCACCTAAAAAAAGTGCCTGTTCCAACTTACATACAAATTCAACTTAAGAACAAACCTAAAGTCCCTATCTTGTACGTAACCCGGGGACTGCCTGTACATTAAATCTATATAGGTTAGTAATAGTAATATATACTAGTATATATACTATGGTCTATAGAAGTTTATAAGCAAGCATAGAAATGTTTTACATAATAGTGCTTCTCTTTGCTTTCATACTAACAAAAAAACGTATTCTTTAATATACCATAGTATTGCTAATAACTAGTCTTTTAAAACAGTTGTAAGCTATAATTAAATACTAACATTCTCTTTTTCTTTTTCTCTCTTTTATATTAGAGGTTAAATTATGATTACATGTCATACTATTTAGGTTTTATTATTTATTTTGTACTCTTTATTTTTTATTTTGTATATTTTTTTAGTTAGTACTATATATTATATAGGTCTCCAAATATATATATATATATATATATATATATATATATATATATATATATATATATATATATATATATATATATATATATATTATTTTTCCTCTATATATGATACCATTCTATAATATTCTCCTATATAAGGATATATAGTTATATGTTATAATCTTCTAGGAACAATGCATATTGTAAACAAAACCGCCTCTCTCTTTCCCCTTTACCTATCCTTAAGCAAAATGTATTCAACTACTATGTCCTCAAAATATAATATTTATACTAAGTCAACATATACCTAGATAAAGCTAAATATTATTACATCTCATTTTGAAGGTCTGAGCAAGGTCTTTATGCACAGATAGGGTTAATGATTCTTTAAAGAGGGTGTGTACTAATGCAATGTTCCTATTGGTCAAGCTCAGCTTTTTAAATCCCCTTACCTGTTCTGCATTATCACCTCTGATGAAGCGTGGGAGTACCCATGCAAAACATGTCAGGTATTTGTCTGCTCATGTCTAAGTGGATGAAATAAACCCTTCAACTTTGATGCAAGATTACCGTGTTTGCAGTGATTTCTTCTTGTACTATAGATATGTGATATCTATCCAACAGGTAAATAGTATAATTGTGAGAAATTCTATTTTGATATATCTATAGTTAACTGACCATTCAAATGACTCCACTAGAGTGAAAAGTCATCAATATGGCATACAATAACTAGCTTGGGATAAATGTGAAATTAACTTACGTTTTATTTAAATATAATTTCAAATATATTACCTTGCTAATAATTAAAGCATAATAACCTATATTTATTGTAAAAATGTTTTTGGATACTTAAGAAAGATTATAGAGATTAAAATGTAAATATAACATTAACTTCTTACATTAAAGTGACAGTGTAGTTTAAACACTTTCATTTCTTAAAAGTGAAATTATCAAAGTTGTTATGTATAATTTATACTACATATCCTCATCATAAACATTTGATGATTTTAACATCTATAAATCACACAATCAAATCATAGATGGCTGTATCTAACTCCACCTTAAATTTTGTAAGATTCTTGACTTTTACATTATCTGCTTAAGTTGTGTTGATATTTTTTCATTCTATAAATGAATCTAAATTAGTCTATTTGATATCAGGCATGTGCTTGAAAAATAGATACTTTAACAGTCATGGGGCTAATATTTTGTTTACATGTCAGAATATTAGATGGATGTATTTCTTCTTATCTTACTGTGATAGAGATGTCTAAAATATGTATTTCAATTAAAAAAAAAGGAAAAATATAGTATGTAAATATATTTATTTATTTAAAACGTTTTTTGGAATTCATCAAAAATGAAAATCTGAAAAAGAAAGAAAATACATATTAAAAATATTAGTCATTTAGGTTATTTAATGAACACATGTCTTAAAATATTCCTTAAATCTAATAATTGAAAATTCATCTTCTGTCTATGCTCTAACATGTATTGTTTGTCTTGATGTTAAAAACAGGTTCAGACTTGAAATCTATATCTATCCATAATTTGAAAATAATCACATGAAATTGTCTAATCAATATTTTAATTACACATATTAGCATTCACAATTAGACAAAATAATGCATATAAAATTTTGAAAATATAAAAATATTTGATTGTATAAGGGACATAATTGAATGTAATATTTCATGTCCATTAAAATAATAATATACCTAAATGTCAACTATAAAATGTATCCCTTTGTCTGATTGGTCAGAATCTGAGTCCTCTCTAGCACAAAGTAGGGGTAATGTATCTAAAATAAACATATTCTAAAATAGGACATGTATATATTCTGAATTGAATATTCTTCCTCCTCTGATTATTACATAGCATGCATTGTGCAAACTAACCTGGATGTATGGTCTTTGAAAGGCAATTCTCTTCAAAATATCAGTTTTTCTTCATTAGATGTCCTATTCATCATTTTCAAAATAGAGGATTGTGAATTACCATCTAAAAATTATAAATAATATGAACCAAAAGTGTCACTCATAAGATACATCCTGCATCCCCAGTCTTGTTCCAGAGAATTGTTGCCACTTACCATGTGAACGTGTGTTATTATGTTTTTCAAAGTCAGCACAGTTGAAAGACAATGCCACAGTCATGATCACATTGGTATTCTTCACTTTCAGTATGGGATTCTTCACTTTCAGTATGGGATTCTTCACTTTCAGTCTGTAGATGAAGTCATCTCCCTAATGGAAGATTAAGTGTAAATAAAATCATTAATAAAAATGTGTGAGTTGGATCTACATCCCCCCCCCAAACATTTCTGAAAATATTTAGATCAATACCTTACTAAGCGTGTGTATCAGCTTGTTTTATGTTGTTTTAATCAAGTGTGAAGCTGAGTCATACATTGTGCAGACCTAACCACTGATGTATGACTTCGAATCATATAGTATTGCTAGAGTATCCCTTTCTGATTATCTAAAAATCTAGTAATGTGTAATCTAAATACTACATTTAAAACTGTATGCCATATGATGGATCATTGTGCAAAATCCACCCCCCCCCCATTCCATACATTGTGTTTATTTACCATCTGATGTTGTCTTTGAAAATCAGTTGGCAAAGTCATTACAGGAGCCAATGCCAGAATCATCTGATGTCTAAATTACCTATGATAATAAAAATATAATAAATACATTTTAATAATCATTTGTTGAACAATCCTAGCATGTTTTCACAATTCTCTACTTCTCATTTCCCTAAATCGAACACATATTCTCAATGCTTCTATATAACTTCTAGTATTTACCATCTGAAGTTGCGGTTGATGATGTTTGCTCTGACATCGAGCCCCTCATCTCGGAATGGCCCCTCTAGAACAGGGTCATCCTCTTCATCTTGCATCCCAGCTCTAGAACAGGGTCAACCTCTTCATCTTGCATCCCAGCCCGCTGTGCAATGTTATGCAGGACGCTGCAGGCTATAACGATCTTTGCTACCTTACTAGGGCTGTCTAGGTATCGTAACCACATTTTGAGGAGCCCAAACATCCTCTCCACTACAGCCCTAGTCCGCTTGTGCGCCCGATTGTAGCGCTCCTGGGCCTCGTCTGTGGGGTTACGTATAGGCGTAATGAGCCAAGGCCGGCTCATGTAACCCGAATCAGCTATAAATAATGAACATAACAAAATGTTGAAAATTAAAAATATGGTTAAAATTATTATATTAAAATACAATGCATTTCTGTACATGAAAATCGCATAAACGAGACATTTGCTAAAAGAGAAAGAAATGGTTAAATTGCATCCTAGAGCTGCACATTTAAGCTAGGACATGCTACATATCTATTTGGAGCTAAATCTAAACATTTGCTGAAAGAGACAATTACATGGTTAAAGCGCATCCTAGAGCTGCACATTTAAGCTAAGATATGCTACATATCTGTTTGGAGCTAAAAATAGACATTTGCTGAAAGAGACAATTACATGGTTAAATCACATCCTAGAGCTGCACATTTAAGCTAGGACATGCTACATATGCATATTTCGCATAAACAAGACATTTGCTAAAAGAGACCGAAATGGTTAAATTGCATCCTAGAGCTGCACATTTAAGCTAAGACATGCTACATATCTGTTTGGAGCTAAAAGTAAAACTAGACATTTGCTGAAAGAGACAATTACATGGTTAAAGCGCATCCTAGAGCTGCACATTTAAGCTAGGACATGCTACATATGCATATTTTGCATAAACGAGACATTTGCTAAAAGAGAAATAAATGGTTACATTGCATCCTAGAGCTGCACATTTAAGCTAAGACATGCTACATATCTGTTTGGAGCTAAAACTAGACATTTGCTGAAAGAGACAATTACATGGTTAAAGCGCATCCAAGAGCTGCACATTTAAGCTAAGACATGCTACATATCTGTTTGGAGCTAAAAATAGACATTTGCTGAAAGAGACAATTACATGGTTAAAGCGCATCCTAGAGCTGCACATTTAAGCTAAGACATGCTACATATCTGTTTGGAGCTAATACTAGACATTTGCTGAAAGGGACAATTACATGGTTAAAGCGCATCCTAGAGCTGCACATTTAAGCTAGGACATGCTACATATGCGTATTTCGCATAAATGAGACATTTGCTAAAAGAGAAATAAATGGTTACGTTGCATCCTAGAGCTGCACATTTAAGCTTAGACATGCTACATATCTGTTTGGAGCTAAAACTAGACATTTGCTGAAAGAGAAAATTACATGGTTAAAGCGCATCCTAGAGCTGCACATTTAAGCTAGGACATGCTACATATGCGTATTTTGCATAAGCGAGACATTGGCTAAAAGAGAAATAAATGGTTACATTGCATCCTAGAGCTGCACATTTAAGCTAAGACATGCTACATATCTGTTTGGAGCTAAAACTAGACATTTGCTGAAAGAGACAATTACATGGTTAAAGTGCATCCTAGAGCTGCACATTTAAGCTAGGACATGCTACATATGCGTATTTCACAACGAGACATTTGCTAAAAGAGACAGAAATTGTTACATTGCATCCTAGAGCAGCACATTTAAGCTAAGACATGTTACATATCTGTTTGGAGGTAAAACTAGACATTTGCTGAAAGAGACAATTACATGGTTAAAGCGCATCCTAGAGCTGCACACTTTGCACTTTACATAAACACAACTGTTTTTGAAGACTACAGTGGCAATTGTCTAACTAATTAACCATGTTGTGCACAAGTACTCACAATGAGCCACCCATGGGGAAACTGTCTGCCCTCAAACTGCCGCCACAGGGACGACTGTCTGAGGATGCGGGTATCATGACAAGCCCCGCCGAAAATTCGCACACACCTGCGTAATCTGCATCTGTGCATCGCAAACAAACTGCACGTTAAGACTATGGAAGTGTTGGAAGGTGTGGCGGAGGGGAGGAGCTAGCAGGTGAAGGTGCGCTGTTGCTCCGTGTTGGTTACAGCTAGAAGGGAGATACACCCTTCCCCCTCAACACTTTTTTCCTTAGCCCAGGAAAGTGGCTTGAGTCTTGGGCAACAGACTCAACGGAAGGACGGTGGAAATAAAGCTTAATGCAAGTCGGGAGACTGAACAAATCTGGTGCCCCATATCTGTTATCAAAGATATACACAGCTAGTGAAACTGGCAGCCTGACAATACAGTACAACAAGAAGATTATCAGAAGTGGATGCCTATCTAAAACAAAGTGCCTACAAGTGCTTTCCTAAGGAGGGAAGATTGCAGCCCAGGAGCTCCACAGTGTTAGCTCACCCGCTCTGCATACGATGCTGACGGCTACGCTGAAAATCACCGGCTTGAAGAAGAGAAGGTTTAACCTGTAAAGCGGCTCACCTGGTTTTGAGCAGACGCGGAAGCGGGTGATCTGGACGCCGGTGCTGGTACACTCCGAGGGCCCCGTGTGTCATCCTTCAGCTGGGAGCGCAGGGCTTGTGGGGCGGCTGCCGGAGGCAGAGGGAGTCTCCGCCGATCTACGTCATCAGATACTGCCGCTCTCCTGTTTGCGGGCTGGTGAGGACTCCAGCGTGTGGTATGCCTTGCTCAAAGCAGAGGAGAAACAGGCAACCAGCTCCTTGCTGATGGAGTAGAGAACATTGGCGAATACCACGAGAGATACGGTAAGCCCTCGCTGGGAGTAATTGTGGAGTAGAGAGACATTGTTGCCTGGAAATTGGCGAGGTGAATGCATGGTTAAGGAACAAGGTGGAAATCTCCTATGTATATTGCCTTTCTCTGTTTTCTCTCTCCCCCTCAATATTTGAATTTGAGACATTAGAAAAGGGGTAAAGGGGGAAAAGAACGGTATAAAGCACGAGAGAGAAAAAATCCATAAGACTGTGATTTGATAAAGTAAAGACTCTGGCTTTTGATATCTGCAACTGGTTCCAGGACAGATAATATTAATAATCAAAGTCTTATAAAGGGTGTGCTTGCTACACTGACTAGACTTGACCTGTAAAATAAAGGTCTAGCAAAGAGTTAAGAAAGTATCATGTAATTCACTGTATAGTTTAAAGACCATGTGAATAAGAATTCTTATTTTGTTATATCTGTTTGGCTCAAGATTTTGGCAAAGGAGGCTGCTATACCTGAAAAGGGGTATAATCAATAAAGTTAGGGGGTGGAAAGAACCTACCTAAGCAAGCTTATTTTTGTTTAAGTGTAACTATCTACTTTAATTTAGTAAGCTGCCCTATACAGCTGACAGAGGCTGGTCTTATCTTCATTTTTTTTTCTTTTTTTTTTTTTTTTTTTTCATAAGTATTAAGACTATGGAAGTGTTTGTGATTTTGGAAGGGCAGGTCATCTGATGGAGCACGCAGCGCAATGTGGGTGCAATCTATTGCTCCCAAGACATTGGGCATTCAAGCTATTGCATAGAATTCCCTCTTCAGGCACCTCCAATCGCCATCATTTTGAGGGAATCCTATATAATGCTTACTGACTCGTACCATGGCATCCAGAAAGTTGTCAAAAACTACAGAGAAGGTACCCTGAGACAGCCCATGCATGTACCCCTTTCCAGATTGAAAACTTCCGGAGGCCAGGAAGTGTATGCAACTTAGCATCTTGGTCATGCCAGGGATTGCAGTCCGCATACGTCTATGTGGCTCCATATGGGGTTTAAGTACATCGTAAAGGCTAATGAACTGTTCGCGATTGAGCCTATACTTGTCATAAACCTCAAAGTCGCTCATGTTATCCAAGGTGGGCCTCACCCTGTGAACACGAGAACCTCTAACCAGACAAGCCCTTTATCTCTCTTGGAGACGCCGAGCACACCTGATTTGGTTGTACACAACTTGTGCAACAGCACCAGCAACAACTAACTGCGGATCATCCATATTTGCCAAGCTAAGCCACACAAAGCCAAACAGCAGAGCAAACACACAAGAAGTAACAAGGTATGCAAAAACACAAAAGTGATTTGATGCAATGTCGATCACAAGGGACACTTTGGCCATGTTGTTTGGGGGATTTATAGTGCAATATGTCCAAAGGTAGCATGTTCGTAATGATTGCTGATTGTATACACTTGATTGCTGATTGTATACACTTGATTGTATGTGAGCGGCGCAAATGCTTTCTGTGGGCGTTTTTTTAGGTGTTTGCTTAAATTTTGTTTTCCCCCAATGAATCGTAATGTGAAAGTGTAAAATGTAACATATACATTTCACCTTTGTAATGTTTGTTCATATGCATAACAAATACTTATTAAACGCAATCTTATAGTAAAAAACACATGTCCACGCTAACATGATTGAAAGTGCATACTTGTGTATAATGTGTGCATAGACATGGCATAGAATCTGATTGATCAATGTTGCTGCAATATTGTTTCCAAATGATAAAGTAACTGGTGACATCTGTAATATTCTATTTATAAGTGATTGGTGAGATGTCAATATTTTACGCGTCCCATTGAAATCGCAATAATAATGAATATCTTCCAACCCTCTTGTTTACGTATATGTAATATTGTCATCAATCATCATCTGGTGAATCTATGTAGATATGCTGTTCATCCAAGCATATGAGTTGAATAAATGAAATGTTATAATAGAGGTAAATGAGACGTATTTACAATTGGCTACTGTTTGTGAATAATGAAATGTAAAAATTAATTTTCTGTCCGTTTAAATATGATGTAATTTTTAAAACCAATTTCGTATTGGTGATGGTGATTTGTAGTTGATGTAATGTAATTTCCTTTAAGAATTTGATGTTGGAGTGAATTTCACACAAGTAAAAGCCATAGCTCCATAGGGAAATAGTAAATTCTGGATCTATTTGTCATAGAGGGACTAACGCAAGAAAGGATGAGTTAGTGCCACACTTGTAATGCTGGTATTACATGTTTTCAAGTCTATGCATTTTGCGTGTGTAAGGTAAATCTGCCGGTCACGTGCACGAGCACGTCTTCCCCATAGAAGTCAATGGATGAGAAAAATTTGAAGAGAGATAAAATCCAACACTTGTGTTGAGCGTAAAGTGAGTGACGTCATGTTCTTGTGTGAAAAAGTAGCTAAATCGTTTTAATTTTATAATAAAAATCTGTTTTGTGTAGGGAATGTGCTGAATATGGTTTGTATGTATCAATTTGTTAATGTATGTGATAATATTTGTAGTTAGATGTAGCTATATGAGTGTTTGTTCCCGTCTCTCTATGTAAGTCAATGTAAAATGGTTTTGTGTGCCTTTTTTTTCAAACACTTGAGATCTCGTAACTTTGATCCATTCTATTTTGACATGAAAAATTTTCATATGAAAAAAAAATATTGTGGAGTGTTTGTATGAGTGTAAGTGTACTTTGTGTAATGTTTTTGAAGTGATTTGTGGATGTTTTTGCTAGCGGTATATCATTAACTACTGGGTCTGGGATTACTTTATGGATTTGAGTGGAGATGGTTATTTTTGTGGCGTTACGGAAACTCGTAATACCAGTGGTAGTAAAAAAGCAGCGTTATGAGGCTTTTTTTTACTCATAATGCAAAACTCGTAATCTAGCCGAAAGTGTCCTTTATATACATACATACACACACAGTATATATATATATATATATATATTTACAATATATATATATATAATACACACACACACTTCGCTAGAGTCAATAAATGTATACTAATGAAAAAACTCAAAATAACAACAGTTTAAACCAAATTGATCAAAATTTACTAATCAGCAAATAAAACAATGTCTCAGAGTCTCATACTATTCTCTAAACTACCACACAGCTTGTTTTAAAAAAATATTTTAAATTAGATATTTTTATATATACACACACATACATTTTACATTTGTATAATACACAAACTATTTTTTGATACAAAAGTAAAAAAATAATAAAAATGAAATAAAAGGTAGCAAGCCTAACCTTTCCAAAAGTGTCCACATAAGGTTTCTGGCATATTTTCAAAACAAGAGAAATGTCAGCTGCTGAAATCTTTATAGCTGAACAAAGTCATAGGTTTTACTAAGATTTATTTCTCTCATGGAGATTTTTTGCAAGTAACTTCAAAACATTATGCTGAGTAATTTCTCTGCTTGTTTTCATTAAATTGATTGATTTAGATAGTACACATCCTATGCTTTTACAATTCAGTAAATAAAAGAGCAATTGTACAACAGGGGATGAATATTAAATGCATATTTAAAAATGTACGTTTCTACTAAAAATCAGAGTAAATTTTTATAATTTTTTCGTTTAGCTTAAGATATATGAAATGTTATATCTTGTAGTTACAATTTAACAAAACTGAATATGATAGTTATGGTATAAATAGCAGATATGCATAGTAATGAGAAAATAATACTCCCTGCAAACCTCAATAGTAAATATTTAACACTTGAAAGGGATATAAAACCCAAACATTTTCTTTTGTGTTTCAGACAGAGCATACCATTTTTAAAAAGTTTCCAATTTACTCATATTATAAACTTTGCTTTGTTTGGATGATATTCTGTGTCGAAGAGATATATAGGTAGTCATCTGGAACGCTACATGGAAGGAAATATTGCTGTCATCTAGGGCTCTTGCAAATGGGTACTTTTCTTGCAAAGCTGCTACCATATAGTGCTCAAAAATGGGCCGGATCCGAAGCATATGCCCCAGCTTTTCAATAAAAGATACCAAGAGAACGAAGACAATTTGATAATAGAAGTAAATTAAAAAGTTTTTTTTTAAAAATGTTATGGTCTATCTGAACCATGAAAGAAAGAAAAAATGGGTTTTATATCCCTTTAAGGAATCTGCACTTAAGTCCAGAGCATTTTTTTAAAATGAACAGGCTATGCATAACTTATTCAGTTGATTGTGGGAGCACTCTTTTTCCTGTCCTATGATTTCGGCTATCTAAACCCAGGTCTCCTAAATAGTTCCCCACTGAGAGGCACACAGATTTGTAGACCATGTAGACATGTACAGTATAAACATCACTATCTACAATATATTTACAGCTCACACTGTTTGTGTTTGCCCCTCTAGATAATCCTTAACTAATACATTTGTAGAAATAGAAAGAATAATTCATTACTGCAATTATAAAAGGTCTAGGGTACATTTCCATAATAGAAAGCAAAATATGTTTTTATGATTTTTCTTTGAACCTGTTAAAGCCTGCCTCTTGCAATCATTTCAACATCATATTTTTTCAGGGTAAGTTTAAACCTCTGATAATACATTTGGCTGTTTTATCACAATTCTGTCAGATGTTTCTGCATTTTAGCAAAATCTGTAATTGGCCTGTTTAGATCACTGCTGTAGGATTGCAACAATATGTTTTACTACTGAAGAAGACTAAAAAAAGAGATGTCTTCTAGACAAATAAAGACAGCACATGTCAACATTTGAAATGCTGATATTTACATCAGGCTGGGAAGCCACCAACAGTGAGCCGTCATGCAGAACCAGCCAAAAGTTTTACACAGAAGCAAGAAAATGCTCTCATATACCTACAGTTATTAGTTGCACAATATAATGGGGCCGATTTATCATGGCCTGAATGGGGCCAAATACCCTTGTTTCCGCGCGAGCCTTCCGGCTCACCGGAAACAGGAGTTAAGAAGCAGTGGTCTTAATTGACAAAGGGGCGGCATTACAGAAGCAGTTCACCAGAACTGCTTGTGCAATGATTAATGCCTACATGCTGTCCGCCAGACAAATGATAAATCGGCCCCAATGTGTCTACCTGCTTTTATGTGCAGTCATAATGTCAGAGTATAGTATTTTGATACCTTGGACAGTGCCTCGAAAGGGATCATGTATATGTTTTGTTTTTTTTGTAATGAATTAATAAATAATGTGGATGTATACTGTGTCGTTGTGTAGTGAGTGTGTTATATATTCATGTTTTTCTGCATTCCTCTAAGGCTAAATAAATGTTCTTTAAGGAATATGATGTCTCTCTCTTTATCTAAAAGGTATAAAAAGTTGGGTCTAGGAATAGCTTTCCCCCACAACGCAACTACTAAATAATACTATCAACCACAGCCATACCCCCCCATCACAACTACTAAATAAAACTATTAACCCCTAAACCACCATCCCCCCACATCATAACTAGCTACATTGAACTATTAACCCCTAAACTTAACACCCCTAACTTTAACAAAATTAAAATACACCTAAATTAAAGTAAAAATATACTAACTACCTTAAAATAAATAATAACTTACCTGTGAAGTGTTTTTTTAAAAAAAACTAAGATTAAACTAAAAAAAAAAAACTTACATTCGGCAACATTACAATTTTTGCGGTACGGCTATACTGCTGAAAAACTGACCTTTTTGAGCGGAATGGCAGGTCTCCCGTATTACAAGTGGCGGTGGTACAGCTATACCGTTAGCATTTTAACCTGTAATGCAACTCTCTAATCCGAACTCAAAAAATGACTTTTGAGTGTGGAATTTTCATTGCGCCCATATTACAGGTTGTGCGGTCCAGCTATAATGCCACAATCCATTCCGCGATCAGAGACCAATAGTTATGGATTTTGCAAAACAAAAATGTTTCACAAAACTCATAACAAAAATGTTACAAAGTACACTAACATCCATAAACTACCTAATAACTCCTAAACCGCCACCCCCCACATTGCAAATACTATAATAAACATATTAACCCCTAATCCGCTGCCCACCCACATCGCCAACACTAAATTCAAGTATTAACCCCTAAACCACCGACCCCCTATGAAATGGTTAAACTATAGAAAAACTAACATTACTATTTTAAAAACTAAAAGAAACACAAAATAAAAAACGTAAGTTACAAAATTATAAAATCCTAACACTAAGAAAAAAAAACCCAAAAACTAACATTACCAAAAAAAACAAACACTAAAATTACGAAAAATAAAAAAAAACACATGAACAATGAACAAGATTATCCAAAATAATACAAATTAAACCTAATCTAATAGCCCAATAAAAACAAAAAGCCACCCCCAAAATAAAAACGCCCCCTAAGCTAACAATAAACTACCAATAGCCCTTAAAAGGGTCTTTTGTAGGGCATTTCCCTAAGTTAAACAGCTCTTTTACCTCAAAATATTACAAAGTCCCCCCTAACAGTAAATTACTGGCAAAGATCTTCTTCCAGGGCAGCACCATCTTCTATCTTCTTCATGGAGGTGTGGAGCGGTCTTTGGTGATGCGCGGATCCAGAGCGTTGGTTCTCATCCGGAGTGCTGGTCCTTTTCAGCAGCAGCGGTCTTCAGTAACGTGGATCCTCTTCATGCGATTGTCCACCGCACAGTGAAGATTGAATGCAAGGTACCCCTTTTATATTGGGGTACCATTGCATTCCTATTGGCTGGAAAATTCAAATCAGCCGATAGGATGAGAGCTGCTTAAATCCTATTGGCTATTTAAATCAGCCAATACGATTTAAGCAGCTCTTTTGGATGGGCATTGCCTTTAAAATAAACTGCCCAAAATAAAAAATTAAAATCCATAATCTTAAAAAAAAAAAACACCCGAGGGGCGGAGCTAGCCGCAGCACAGCCTGGACGTGTTTGAACTGAGCTCCTGAGCTGAAAAGTGTTTAAGTGCTTTATTAATTGAATAATTTGCTATAAATTTGGGCCAAAGTGTATGTATATGCAGCCCATTACCTTACCCTATAGACTGGCTGACTTTTCTTAACATCAAGAAGCTAGATTGTGGCTATTGAGCTCGTGGCAACATATATCTACACTGCTCTGGGGGAGATCTGGAAACTTGCGGCCACTAAGAACTCTTATTAGGACGTGCTGCTGAGGTCCTCTGTCTCCGGAGGGTCGGGGCTCCGCTCCGGAGATCTGGATATTGTTACCCTCTGTTACTACCAGCCGCCTGTCTCTCACCGCATTGCTCCGGAGGGCCGGGGACCCGCTCCGGAGCACTTACCCAGAAGACCAGACAGCTGCTATATAGAGACAGTGGGACCGGGTGTCCCGCCTGGCCGTGCTCAAAAGACTCTGCTCCTTTTCGCGGAGATCAGCCACCAGCTTACCTTCATCTGCACTGCTCCGGAGGGTCGGGGATCCGCTCCGGAGCATATACCCAACAGCTCAGACATCTGAGGGAAGAAGATCGTGCGGCTGGGAGCCTTGCTTGATTGCAACCAGTGACCCTCGAAGGTTAGTGCTACCTATGAAGTGGGCTTCAGGGGGTGAGCGCCTGTGCTGTCTGATCGAGAGGGAGAGCCTGCTGGGTTAGATAGAGCCCATGCGGGCGGTGGCTGGGCCTATCTGTTGCGCAGTTATTTAGAAAAAGGCGCGAACACCCACCATCTTGGGCCTTAGACTATCTATAAACACAGCTCCGTTTTAGTACGGGGACTACCACACAGAAGGGGTCTCTTTGGGACTACTACCTAACCAACGATTACCCGGTGCTCACTTCCACTGGTAACCTATAGAGTGTTTGGGAGGAATATATAGACGTAAACAAAAAGGCCCTTTGAAGCGCAGACACTACCCCCCTGTCTACAAAAAGCTGAGACCCAGGCTATACCTACATGGACATTCAGTTCACCATAAGGCCTGCATTAGCTCTCCCTGGGAGGGAGCACAAATAAATCAGCTGGGTTATCAGCCCTAATGTCCTGTATCTTTTTTATCTGAATCCACGCAGCTTGCTCATACACACAAACTTTCAGTACAGGGAGCTGCTGATACAACTTAGGGAAAACTGATTGTGTCATTCTCCCAGGATCTCTACACAACCTCCTTACTGGCACAGACCAAACATTTAACAAGCTGTAACTGTGACTCTACAGGTCTCTCCCCTCCCTTTCCCGCCGGCCCAGTTTGCCTGCGGGTCATACCCCTATACCTTCACCCACATCGTCCTGAGGGGACAAGCCCCCAGGGGAGAGACCAGACCAGAATACACGTTCCAGTTAAATCCACTTCAACTCTTAGGCCTCAGGGCCCAGCTCTCAGCCGGCTTAGCCTCAATATATATGTGACACCAGGACCTGTATAAAAAAATGTGCTAACCTCCTCCACTGATGTCCTGGCCCCAGTCGGCCTTACAGCAGATTTCTTTATAGTGCAAAACAGTATTTCCCTTTCTCCACTATTTGCCTTCCATATCTCATGTCACTACAATTGCAAAAGTACAAGATGCCGCAATCCTTTAAAAGAAAACAAAACTCTCACAAAACCCCAAAGAGAACAGTGGCGGACCACTTCAGCCAACACACATCCAGACAACAATCAGGCTCGGAAGAGGATGCCTCAGACACGAGCAGTCTTAATGATGCTCGCATCAGAACAACTATATCCCAGGCCATGAACCGTTTACAGCACCAAGATGCAGATACTGATAACAACTTAATGGACTCTATTAGGTCGCTCCTGGCCTCGCACCATGATTCCCTTTCCAAGAAGTTTGATAAGGGACATGCTGATCTGAAAAGGGACATTGCCCTTATAGGTGAAAGAACTGACGCGTTGGAACGCAAACAGGAAGATCTCAGGGTAGATCACGGCAATCTCTTAGATTACTCACAGAGTTTGGCAGAGCAGATCACTGACCTCGAACTTAAACTTGCGGATCTTGAGGACAGGACTCGCCGCAACAATATCAGGGTGAAAGGAATCCCAGAATCTGTCCCCCCACAGGAACTTGAAAAATTCCTCCACGACTTTTTTGTTTCAGTCCTTGGTCAGGAGAACGAGAAAGAGATGCTACTTGATAGAGCCCATAGAGCCCTGAGGCCGAGGACGGCTGAGGGCGATAAACCAAGAGATGTTGTCGCCCGCCTGCATTATTGCACGTTTCGAGAGAAACTTCTGAGGGCCCTGGCGGGGGACAAATCACTTCCAGAGCAGTATGCTGACATTCAGGTATTCCAGGATCTCTCTCCACACACTCTCCAGATCAGAAGACACTACCAACCCTACACTAAAATCTTGAGAGACAAGGGCATTAAATACAGATGGGGTTTCCCTGTTAAGCTCTACATCAACAAAGATGGACAGCAATATGCAGCATCCTCGCCTCAACAGGCAAGGGAATTGCTCCAAAGATGGGGCTTACTGCCACAAGATCCTCCGATACCACCCCAAGCAGTTGTACCTGGTAGAGGCCTGAGAGCATCAGCCCCTGAGTGGGGCTCCCTTCCACAGAGACCCAGTAGTGACCAGAGAAATACTACAATATCTAAGACTAGAGACGCTCCCTTGTGAGATACTCCATCCTGGTCACTGCTCTGATGTGCATATGACTGTCTCCCCAATTGGGGACTTACAATTGAGAGACTCTCTACTTCTACAGAGACTGACTCGTGTGTACCGAGGGTACACGAAGATTGGTGAGACTGCTAAGACATAATGGATGTCCTCTCTCTTTACATTGTTGTTACATTGTTCTTTGGTTGTCTCTCCTCCTCGTCTCCCCTCCTCCCCCTTCTCGTTTCTCCATCTCCTTCTTTACTATACCACTCTTCTCCTCTTCCACCTTTTTCCTCCCCTCTCTTAACCTACTCCCTTGTGCTTGTAACTATTCGTAAATTGTACTTAACCATTTTGTTCAGGTCAGTCAAGTTGTGTGTTCCCTGGGACTTATTATGTTTTAGCACCCTACTCAGAAGATCATCGCTTACTGAGGCAAATGCCCTAATCACATTGAAGGGATATCCCTCGGCAGTAGAGCACATTAACAACAGCTCTACACTCCTACCCCAGTCTGCCCACCTTCACTAGATTAGCTAATGCAGTGCAAGGGAGCTAACCCCCCACCCCATTTTTACCCCAATGCTTTGATGCGCATCGTATAGAGGTGCGCTTGCCCTAGCCTTTTGTTTAGTAGAATAACTAACCCGTAACATGTACAGCGCATAACCTTGCACCCCCACCCTGGGTAACATACCCCCTGGAATTAAAATAGAATACACCTGTTTGAAGACCCCTGCCCCTCTAAACCATATTTGCTGGAGTAGCTGTTTTTCTTTTTAAAAGGAAAGGCAGGAGTTGAATCAGGGGAACATCCATATGGTATTCACCATCCGTTTAATAGCAGCCTAAGTCCCAGGACCTATTTAATCCCTAAATTGGCCCTTCTGGTTTGATGGTCATCATTATGTGATGCTATGTGATGTTCTTTGTACCTAGGTTGTTAATGTTTACCCTGTTCTTGTTTTTACTGTTAGTTATGTATGTACCTCAAGTTATATCAGAAGTGCAAAAACCATTATCTGCCTAGAGTCCTCAACCTGGCGACCATTAGGTCCCCACGTTGATGCTGTTACAACTGATCTATATATATATATCTCTCAGGGGTTTGATGGCTATCGTCAGGAGTCGCACATTTCCCAATTCCCATCTATGACCAATAACTCTGAGGTTAAGTACACTATTTATAGATACTCATAAGCATCCCCAGTATTTGCCCCATCGATTGTGTAGATCTCATGCCACTTAAAATAACAGTCCCCCCCTTCGGTACCTGATCCCCCAGGAATTAGATTAGCTCCCAAATTGGGGATTGTCAGACTCACATGTGCAACTAGCCCTACAGTATAAGATTGACACCCCTCCAAAGCTAAGCCCATGCGTACTGACGATGGCCATCTTCTATCGACTGTTTACATAAATGTTGATGTTGTTTATTGTTGCTTTTCCTCTTTTGCACTAAGCTCTTTATTCTACCTCCTATGTACATAATAGTAGAATACTTGGGGCCAGAGACACCCTCTCCTACACGGGTACCCCGTATGCACTCAACCTCTCCTGAGGAGACGCTATAGATGGAGAACCTTACATATAGCCTAACGCACGAGTCTCCCGTTCTACTCTCTCCCTCAAACTTCATTTTTACAGAACTGAGATTAGACTCCCCGCACTCCCCTTTACTCTGGCTCCCTCTCTCCCTCTCTCTCGCTCTCCCTATTCTTGCACGTTTTAAACTGACCGACTGGGGCTTGGCTATCTATGCCGGCCTCTCCCCCCCCCATACCTATAGTTGTGCTCTCCAACTGTTAGTTGCGAGATCACTCATTGTGATAGTGTTTATATACACATCAATATTCGCTAGTAGCGTTTGACCATCAAGACGTCCTGTTCGTGGCCTGGAGTGCCCCAACCCCTGGCCCCTCCTTTTTCCTACCCACATTCCCTTGTTCCCACTTATTTGCGCTACCCGCATTAAACCCTTCCCCCGTACCCGCGATTGAGGTCCTCATCGACTACGCAGGTGGCGCCCGCCCATACAATGGCTCCCGTTTTGGCTGCCACCCTGAACGCCCAGGGCCTTAACTCGCCTACCAAAAGGAGTCTTCTGTTTAATTACCTATCTGCCCACAAAATACATTTAATGTTTTTGCAGGAGACTCACTGGGAAAGGGGCTCTAGGCAGCCCAGGAGCTCCCCTTTATACCCGATCTGTGAAATCGCCTCCTATACGGAAAAAAAGAGAGGAGTTGCCATATTGATCCATCGGGATGTTACTTGTACGATTGACCACATAGAACGAGACCCCGAGGGTAGGTTCCTTATCCTGGTCTGTGCCCTGAATGGAGCCCTTTACACGCTGGCATCCATTTACGTCCCGAATACGGGACAGATCCCCTTTCTCCGAAAATTCCTACACAAGCTAGACCCAATCAAGAGAGGACATCTCTTGATGGGGGGCGATCTGAACCTGGTCTGGAACCCGGTGCTAGACAAGAAAAGGAACACAAGCCACCCAACAGACCGTAACCTAATTTCTCTGTCAATGGCCTTCCGACGGCTCATGTATCAATTTGGACTGTTTGATGTATGGAGATGCCTAGCTCCGACTGAACTAGATTACACACACCATTCGGTGCCCCATAATTCATATTCTCGGTTGGATTATCTGCTTTGTGACTCATGGACACTTGACAACTTTGCCGCATCAAAGATCAGGCCCTGTCCATGGTCGGATCATGATATGGTCAGTGCTCAACTCTTGGCCTTACAGTCCCTTGACTGTAGGCCGTCTTGGAAACTCCCAGACCAGTGTCTCACAGAAACAGAGGTTCCACTCCTAAATGAAATCATTCTAGATTTCTTAACACACAATGACACTGGAGATACGAGTCTTGAAATAGTCTGGGCCACCCTTAAGGCATACCTGAGAGGCCATTTCATAAAGAAAAAGGCCCAATGGAAGGGGGTCCATAAGATTCCCTTATCTAAATTATATACCGAACTAAGATCCCTGGAGATGGCCAATAAAAAAGCCCCGGACCCTGCTCTTGCCACCCAGGTGGGTGCAATAAGGGCTGAGATCAATAAACGAGAGCTTTTAAGAGTGCAAACCAACCTATTCAAATTAAAACAAATATATTACAGCAAAGGGAACAAAGCCGATAGGCTCTTAGCTCGTAAACTTCGTAACAGGGCGGTAGGATCCCGGCCAGTAGGATCCCGGCCATCAATTCAGCTCGGGGCATGGTCTGCTCTCCTAAGGAGATTGGCCAGGCCTTCTCAGACTATTACGCTGCTCTTTATGACCTAGACAGCGGTGCCAATGACCCACCGGTGAGCGGTGGGGAGTTGAGGCAATTTCTAACCAAGTTGCGATTACCACAGCTAAGTGAGGAGTCTGTTGCAGACCTTGATAGACCATTTACCTTGGAGGAGGTGAAAGCTGCCGTCCTGTCCCTTAAACCTCATAAGGCTCCTGGTCCGGACGGCTTCTCCACCCTCTTCTACAGAACCTTTGTGTCTCTTCTCTCTCCTCTTCTGCTCCGACTGTTCAATGATGTGGCTAAAAGAGGAAAGATGTTAGGGGAATTCCTGGAGGCTACTATCATGGCCATCCCTAAAGAAGGGAAAGACCCCAGGGAATGCGGGAGCTATAGACCTATTTCCCTCATCAACGTGGACATTAAGATATACTCTAAAGTTCTCGCGACGAGACTAGGGAAACACCTCCCCTCTATAATCCACCTAGACCAAGTTGGATTTGTCCAAGGCAGACAGGGCTCTGACAACACCCGTAGACTGCTGAACATCTTCGCTGAATCGCATGACATGGGCTTGCCCCTTCTCACCCTGTCATTAGATGCCGAAAAGGCCTTCGACATGGTGAGATGGGAATATATGTTTGAGACTCTAAGAACATTTGGGGTCCCGCTCTCGTTCTGTGGGGCCGTAGCGGCCCTCTATACCCTCCCCACGGCTGTGGTCAAGGGGTTGGGCTTTTGCTCCCCCAAAATACACATACGAAATGGGACGAGACAGGGATGCCCCCTGTCACCACTCCTTTTTGCGATGGTCATGGAGCCACTGGCGGAAGCCATCAGACAGGACACCCAAATTCAAGGTCTGTTGCTGCATGATTCAGTTCAAAAGGTGGCGCTCTTCGCGGATGATCTTACACTTTTCATCACAGAGCCGACCTTATCGCTCCCGCCACTGATGGCACTTATTGAAAGATTCGGTATGCTCTCTAACTACAAAATAAATGTAACCAAGACGGAGGCGTTCCCGATTCATTTGGACCACCTAGAACAGAGAACTTTGCGACAGCAATACTCTTTCAAATGGTCCACCAAAGGTATCCGGCACCTAGGTGTCTTCTTATCTTACGATAAGGAGATGGTTCTTCATGAGAACTACCACACTTTGTTGAAGACAGTAGACAAGCATCTGAGAGCAAAGAAATATGACGAACTCTCTTGGATGGGTAGAATCGCGGCCCTGAAGATGATGCTACTTCCCAAGCTAACATACATTATGCGATGTATTCCCCTCCCAGTCCCAGATAAACTACTGAAAAACTTTCAGACCCTATTTAACAGATACGTCTGGAACAACAAGAAACCCAGAGTAGCGGCCTCAATCTTACAGTCCCCCCTAGATCAGGGAGGGCTGGGATTACCAAGTGTGAAGGTGTACTATGAGGCGGCTATGATCTCTCATGTCTCTGCTTGGGGACGAGACCTCCCCCCCACGAGATGGAGGGACCTGGAACAGGCTTCATTACCCGCCTATATAGATCTGGCTGATTTGCTGTGGTTTCCCCCGCATCTCGCCACCGCTCACACCATCTCTAATTCAATTGTTAGAGGATGCCAAATGCTATGGTATAAATTGCGACACCACACTCAGATCGCCCCCCATCCTTCTCCTATCCAACCTGTACTCCCCATACTTCAGACCCTTCCCAATATGAGACTGAACTTATGGCGGCAGGCCGGAATTTTGACAGTAGGCGATTTTTATGTAGCAGATCGGCTTCTAACACAAGAAGAGATGGTGGCGAACTTTGAGGTCCCGAGGCAACTGACATTTGAACCTCTAAGACTAAGATCTCTACTGAAAGCCTGGGGATTCCTGAGTGATGCCCCACGGCCTCTTACAGCTTGGGAAGCGCGATGGAAAACGGGCCTTCAGACCTATAAACCCCTCACGGCACACTATCGTTGCCTACTGGTTCCCCCTGTAATTCCTAAGACGAGACACATGCTCTCCTGGGAGGCAGAGCTGCAAAAGGTATACTCACCTAAGAAATGGACATTAGCTATTGCTACAACCAAGGCCGCCTTACATTGCACCACGATGTACGAACTCTACTTTAAAATGCTCACTAGGTGGCATCTGGTCCCGACCAGATTGCAAACCCTCTACCCTAATCACCCTCCAACCTGTTGGAGGAACTGTGGTGGCATTGGCACCCCACTGCACACCTGGTGGACTTGTCCTAACCTAAAGTCACTCTGGGATAAGACCAGTAAGATCTGTGGTTTGATGGGTCTCCCAGAGATAAAAGACTCTGGAATGGCTCTCCTACACCTGGGTTTGGAGAAAATGCCTCCGCACCAGAGAACCCTTCTTATTTACATACTCACCTCAGTTAAAATGACAATTGCCAGGAACTGGAAAAAAGTGCACCCCCCAAAGTGGCAGAGTGTCTTGGAATACCTGAATTATGTCAAGTCCATGGAAGACTATGTCTACAGAATCCGGCGCAAGTCGGAAATTTTTTGTCTTGTTTGGGAACCCTGGGAAGCCTACCTGCAGAGTCTCAGAACTAAATCCTAGGACTTCGTGCCCCCTTAGTACCACAGGCCTTTGATCCGGGTACGGGATGATCTGTTCACCCTCCTCCCCCCTCCCTCCCCCCCCCCTCCCCCCCCCCTCCCACTCAATGAGCCCCCCCCCTTACATACTACCCTCTCCCCCCCCCATAGGGGGTACTTTCGCCCACGACACTACAAAGATGATTGAAGCTTGATTTCACTTCTTTGGAGCGGCGGCCCCCGTTGGCCCTAGCTTCCGCTCCATTGCTTATACAGGCAATACCCACATGACAACTAGCTACTAGCGTAATTCCGCTTTTAAAGAAAGCAGAACAAAAGGCGAGATAAACGCAAAATTTTACTTTACCATCTGATCACGATTCACCCAATCTGTGAACACTGCTACTCACTATTCATTTCACCTTCCACTAAGTTACAGTTTGATCTTTAGGTCTATTAGGAATGGAGACGAACGCCTGGTCTTTTTTGTGATTGCTGTGTTTACCTCATATCTGTAACGTTTCAAAGAATTGTGATAACTTATGTTTACAATAAAAATAAAAATTTAAAAAAAAAAAAAAAAAAAAAAAAAAAAACCCCAAAAAAAACAACCTAACACTGAGCCTCAAATTGGTACTCACCAATGTTGAAGAGCGGTGCTTCATCCTCATTCCGGTGGTCAATTGATCTTCATTCAATGCGGGACCATCTTCTTCAATCTTCATTCAGGCTGCGGTTCATCTTCTATCTTCATCCAGGTGGCGGCAATGACATTTTCTGCGAGGTCATTGGTGACTACAGTGGTCCTCTTCAGAGCATTGACACAGAGCTCCTCTTCATGCGGTCTCCAGTCGCACACTGAAGATTGAATGCAAGGTACCCCTTTTATATAGGGGTACCTTTGCATTCCTGTTGGCTGAACAAATTCAAATCAGGCAATAGGATGAAAGCTGCTTTCATCCTATTGGCGGATTTGAATTTGAAGAATCAAATCAGCCAAGTACGGAATGGATTGTTGCGGTATAGGCCATATCGCTCGCGGGAAAGCAATACTGCATGACTTGCATGATTAAGGGCTATGTGGGCCTGAAACGTAGCTGTTTGTCTTTCTTTTCACTTGAAAAAAAGATTATTATGAAGAAAACAGAGCTGGGACTACTTTGTGATTTTGAATTCTATGTAAGGAGGTGCAGGACTCTGACAGTCCACAAGCGCTTGGATAAGGACTTTTAAGTAAATCTTTAACAGTGCTGTACTTACTATTTGTATTATAAATATATATATATATATATATATATATATATATATATATATATATATATATATATGTATGTATGTATGTGTGTGTGTGTGTGTGTGTGTGTGTGCATGTGTTTATTGGAGCCCTTTGCAGTTAAGTAGCATATTTTTTTTAATCAATAATTTTCTTATTAAGGTATTGAGAAGTCAAATAACATATATCAAATTACATCAGTATGTGACACACTTTGACATACATCTAAAAGAATAGATTAATAAAATAAATTTGTTGTAAAACACTAAACATCTTCTGTGTGCTTCTCTCTAAAATATATTTTGACTCTTAGTACAGTCATATTGTACAATAGTTTGATTATGTCACATACCAGAACAGTACAAGACTTACATTGATACCTTACATTTTTACTTTATATACAAATCTATCAATAGATCCTCTGTATCATGTTTTGCTGCCTATTAGGATGATACTTTATGCTAACCTACTATAAGCAAAGACATACTTTCTTATTTGAGAGGTACAATTTCTTACCACAGACATGTTACAGCTTATATCAAATGTTGAAAAGGTAAACCACTCTTATATATGATAATTTTGCAATTAAACATGCAGAAAAGCAATATATCAAATAGGAATCTTAAGAGAATAAATGTATATTATTCCAGTGCAACTGTATCGGGAATAGTGGGCCAAAGCCGCTCTTGCTAATTCCCAGTCAAAGAACTGGGTGTGTTATGTACATCTGTTCATTTGCTTATGGTGAAATAATCAAGCCAACAAGTATAACACCTCAATTGCGCCTTCATATTTGGCTCTATGGAGATATAAATGTTAGGATAAGCTAAAAACATACAATAAATGCCACATAACACCAATGACAGAACTTACAATTGAGTAATATATTATGCAGTAAGTAAATAAAAAGGGAAAGACATATACCTTACTATGGTTTCTGAAACCTCTATTTTTGCGATATAAACATGAAATCTCCATTTTCTATTATACGCCCTCCCTCTTATAGAAGGGATCCAAGACCCACGGTAAACTTATATAGTAAATAAGGGCTGTGATTATATATAGCAATGATACAGGTTTGTGTTAAAATATATGATATGCTGGGCCACTTCTGAGCCCCAGAGTATAAAGATAGTAGAAAATTATAGCTTAGTGACCAGCGGGTAAACACCGCTTTTAGTAGTGTAGTATAAATAAATACAAGAATCTTCTAAAGATATATAATGTAGACTACTAGTGTTAGAGCTTTGTGTAAAAGATAACTAGATCTAGAGCTGATATTGAAATCTAAGAGAGCAAACACAGCATCTTGTAGAAAAACAAAAGTTCTGAATGAATTATTAAAACATACATATAGATGCCTAGTGAGTTAGCAGAAGTTCCGGTCTATGTTTTAATAACTTGGTCAGTCGGAGTATGAATTATATCTGCGTTGAAAAGAAACAAGCACTTTTGACCTTTTGCAGACCAACTTGTAACTAGCTAAAGAGGAACAACATTGCCCAGAGTGTCTCAGGGTATTCACTTCTAATATTAGTGTCAGGATGTGGGCATACATTTTCAAACTTTATAATTCCCAATTGTGGGCTAGTGACAAGTTATGTTGCTATGTCCCATATAGGTAATTAGGAGCTTTGGTGACATCTAGTGCTCACTATAATTGTAGAAGCACTGAGGAGTGTCAGGGAAAACTGACTATCGTAGAAATAAATAAAGATAAATCATATGATGTGACCCTTGGAGTAGTAAGCAGTTTAAGGTAGTGGACAGTTATAAAGACATATATTACTCCAGTAGTAGTCTTACAAACCATACAACCTTAATATGACAAATACAGAAAGTTTCCTATTATTGTCCGAATTAAGTAACGCTTGCAGTCAGATCAGATAGGTTTAATAATACTTGGAATTGCGTATCTGCTATCCTGGTCAGCTGGATCGTGTATAGAAAAAGGGTAGTCAATTCCCTATTTATGATCTGATATTGCACCGTGGCTCATCCGATGCTTTTTCTATGGAATAGCACTACTGCAAGTCCCACAGGTGTGGTTCCCCTGATGGCAAACTTGTTCCTCCACATCTGGTGTAGGGTAATGAGAGTAGGACTGGGTCCACAACTGCACATCCTCCTGCACTTTGTGCAAAATACTGAGCTCTGCAGATCTCAGAACCAGACTGCGGGAGCCAGCCGCTCTCCCCCGAATGGTGTAAAAAATGAGTGTTGCGTGCTCATCTCCGTATTGAGTTTTAAGGCAGGCCTTGAGTGGCTAGAATCCCGAATTCTGTTATTTCCGGCAGGTAGGCTTATAGAATGGAATGATTCCTCCAACGTATGTGAACCTGTGCAAATAAAGCCCCATGTAGAGATAATCTCATGACTGGGTCTTGTAGGCCTTTGTAAAGGACCATCTGTGCATCCCATCTTGTACTCTGTGCGGTTGAAATGAGGTCAGACATACATTCATATAGTTTAGATTCAAACTATAGTAACAAAGCTTGTATAATCTTACATGGCTCCTCCATGCTGAGTAATTACTCGTCTACGGCTGCTAGTATACTAGTAGATACTGTAGTACCCAGTTCACAGGGGGAGAATGCATGAAGTTGCGGCATTAGGCCGCCGCATAGGATTATGTTGGTTTGGGGTTGGGCCTAACAATCATGAATCACACATTAGGTATCAGTCTCTTCAGGATTTCTTCCTCTGTCAAGTAGTCAATTGTTTTCTACCCAAAAAAAATCAGCAGGGTAGTAGAAGTCTTGTTAGGAGCTCTGAATAAAGTGACCTAGCATGGCCGCCGCCCGGACATGCCCCCCTAAGTAGCATATTTATGAAATATTTATTTTAATAAAGGTTTTAACTATGTATTTACTGTAAATATTTGTCATTCCAATGTTCTGCACATACCAGAATATGTTGTGTGTATTTTTAAATAGTGATGTCGCAAACCTTAACATTTCGGTTAGCGAACGGCGGACTCGAACTTCTGCTACTATTCGCGAACCGGCGAACCGCTCAAACCGCCATTGACTTCAATAGGCAGGCGAACTTTAAAACCCACAAGGACTCTTTCTGGCCACAATAGTGATGGAAAAGTTGTTTCAAGGGGACTAACACCTGGACTGTGGCATGCCGGAGGGGGATCCATGGCAAAACTCCCACGAAAATTACATAGTTGATGCAGAGTCTGGTTTTAACCCATAAAGGGCCTTAATCACCTAACATTCCTAAAAAAAATTTGAATAACGTGCTTTAAAACATCAGGTATGATGTTGTATCGATCAGGTAGTATAAGGGTTATGCCCGCTTCACAGTGACAGACCAAACTCCCCGTGTAACGCACCACAAACAACCGCAAACAGTCCATTTGCACAACCACGAGATAGATAGATTTGATAGATAGATACATAGATTACATAGATCAATAGATGCAATATACATATGATAGATACAAATTACATAGATCAATAGATGCAATATACATTTGATAGATACGAATTACATAGATCAATAGATGCAATATACATTTGATAGATACGAATTACATAGATCAAAAGATGCAATATACATTTGATAGATACGAATTACATAGATCAATAGATGCAATATATATTTGATAGATACGATTGATAGATAGATTTGATAGATAAATAGATAGATTTGATAGATATATAATTTCCCTGAGAGAGTATAACAATAAGACATGCGGTCTTGGACCCGTGGTGTGTTAAGTAGTACTATTCTTAGCAATTTACTACCTGTTACTCCCCCTATCGGGGGAGGTCTATATGGCCTGCATTTTTGGAACAGGGAGATGGAAGAAGATGATTGGTCTGTCCTTCTACTTCAAATTTGGCCTAAACACAAGTGGCTGTCTCAAATCAGTACGGCCATGAGATAGATAGATTTGATAGATAGATATACATAGATTGATAGTTAGATAGAATCGATAGAAGATAAATAGATAGATTTGATATATAATTACCCTGACAAAGTATAATAATAAAACATGCGGTCTGGGACCCATGGTAACTAGGTTGTGTTAAGTAGTACTATTCTTAGCACTTTAATCCCTGTTACTCTCCCTATCGGGGGAGGTCTATATGGCCTGCATGATTACCCCGACAAAGTATAACAACAAGACATGCGGTCTGGGACCCATGGTAACTAGGTTTTATTTTAAATATTTGCAATACTGTTATAACAAATATGATTGGTGGCACTAGTTGGCAAGTGGGCCTGGCACACACGCTGGCAGGCAGGCAACTTCAATTAGATTACACTAGCAGACTGATGTTTCACAGTCAAAAAAGATTTAATTTTAAATATTTACAATACTGTTATAACAAATATGATTGGTGGCACTAGTTGGCAAGTGGGCCTGGCACACACGCTGGGAGGAAGGCAACTGCAATTAGATTACACTATCAGACTGATGCTTCACAGTCAAAAAAGTTTTTTTTTAAATATTTACACTACTTTTATAACAAATATGATTGGTGGCACTAGTTGGCAAGTGGGCCTGGCACACACGCTGGGAGGCAGGCAACTGCAATTAGATTACATTAGCTGACTGATGTTTCACAGTCAAAAAAGTTTTTTTTTTTAAATATTTACAATACTGTTATAACAAATATGATTGGTGGCACTAGTTGGCAAGTGGGCCTGGCACACACGCTGGCAGACAGGCAACTGCAATTCAATTGCACTAGCAGACTGATGATTCACAGTCAAAAAAGGTTTTATTTTAAATATTTACAATACTGTTATAACAAATATGATTGGGGGCACTAGTTGGCAAGTGGGCCTGGCACACACGCTGGCAGGCAGGCAACTGCAATTCAATTGCACTAGCAGACTGAAGATTCACAGTCAAAAAGTTTTTATTTTAAATATTTACAATACTGTTATAACAAATATGATTGGTGGCACTAGTTGGCAAGTGGGCCTGGCACACACGCTGGCAGGCAGGCAACTTCAATTAGATTACACTAGCAGACTGATGTTTCACAGTCAAAAAAGTTTTTTTTAAAAATATTTACACTACTGTTATAACAAATATCATTGGTGGCACTAGTTGGCAAGTGGGCCTGGCACACACGCTGGGAGGCAGGCAACTGCAATTAGATTACACTAGCTGACTGATGTTTCACAGTCAAAAAAGTATTTATTTTAAATATTTACAATACTGTTATAACAAATATGATTGGTGGCACTAGCTGGCAAGTGGGCCTGGCACACACGCTGGCAGGCAGGAAACTGCAATTCAATTGCACTAGCAGACTGATGATTCACAGTCAAAAAAGTTTTTATTTTAAATATTTACACTACTGTTATAACAAATATGATTCGTGGCACTAGTTGGAAAGTGGGCCTGGCACACACGCTGGAAGAAAGGCCACTGCAATTAAATAACACTAGCAGACTGATGTAAAAACAACAGATAGGAGTGGTGGCACTGAGGATGGAAGTAGGCACAGTATATGCTGGCAGCCTGACACACAGGCTGGCACTAGTGGCAGGCTGGGCTGGCAACTAAAATTAAATAACACTAGAAGACTGATGTAAAAGTTTTTTTTTTACAAAATTTAAACTAATGTTACACCAGATAGGAGTGGTGGCACTGAGGATGGAAGTAGGCACAGTATATGCTGGCAGCCTGACACACAGGCTGGCACTAGTGGCAGCCAGGCTGGCCTGGCAACTAAAATTAAATAACACTAGAAGAGGACTGATGTAAAAGTTTTTTGTTTTTTTTAAATTACACTAATGTTACACCAGATATAAGTGGTGGAAAATAGAACTACAATCAGCAGCAGCAGCACTAAACCTCCTCTCACTAAGAATGCAGGATCGTAATGAATCTAAAATGTCTGCTGCCCAGGAGCTGGGAGGGTCTGTGAGGGAGTGTATGCTGCTGATTGGCTCAAATGTGTCTGCAGGCTGTGAGATACAGGGTCAAAGTTTCCTCAATGATGACGAATAGGGGGCGAATCGAACATCGCATATGTTCGCCCGTCGCGGCGAACGCGAACAAGCTAAGATCACCGGGAACTGTTCTCCGGTGAACAGTTCGTGACATCACTATTTTTAAATAGATTTTACATGTTTTCATCTACTTGGCTGCAAAGGGCTCCAATGCACATATATATTCATTTTATTCATTTATTAATTTATTTATTTATTTATATATTGGTTTATTTTGATACATCGTGTAGATAGTATTTGTGTCATTTTCCAATTTTTTAGTAACTAGTGTGTTGGGTTACCGTGATTTTGTCACTCACATCCTTGATAATGGACAACCTAGGTGGTTTGCGGATTGTTCAAAAGAGTTATATATATGGCACATTGGAAATAATGCACTCAGAATAAATATCAGAAATATGCCAGTATAGCTAATGATTGTACATTGTTATATATTTATGACAGCTTATTAAATGTTAGTATGCAGCAATACAACTAATACTTTGAATTATATATTATGTACAATCTGACTTGTGTTCTAGGCACACTAGGTTTTAAACATGTAAAGTTTATATTTGTGTTCTCACTTATGATCTGGCTCATTATAGCGAATGAGTAGCGCAATTGTGTGTTTTTAATTAGCAATTATCTTTGAGCCAATGACATTCTTAGATTTGCTTTTAAATAGCTAGAGCCAACACAGCACTATAGGCTATGACTACGGCTTAATTGCCGAAACGCATAAGCCCAGTGCTGCGCTCACTCTGCTAAGCTGTGGTGTTTTCCATTGCATGTTTCTCATTTTAACGGATGAATAAAAGTCGTTTTATTTTTGTTTGATGTGGATTGCTGCAGTTTTTTTCTGATGACCTATATATATATATATTTATATATATATATATTTAGACATGTATATGTATGTATCTCTATGTTAAAATACTTGGCAGTCCTTTTTATTTTAACACCTGAGACCTTATAACTTTATTGCAATTTTTTTAAAATATTTTATTAGATAGTGTTATTATGAGTTTTACTATACTTTTAAATGTATTTTTATGCGGGGTTTTTTTTCAACTTTTTATTTCAGCATAACATTTAACTAGAGCTCTGAGGTTGCGATATCCCAATGCGCGTTAAGTTCAATTGTGATTGAGCAAACGCGTTCACTTTTAACTTGTAATATGTGCTACTTCTGACACACAAATAGCTGTGATAAACCCCTTATAGCTCGTGCGCAACGGTTAGCACGCCACTCGTAATCTAGCCCTTAATGGGAAGTATGATAGTGCATAAAAATAAATATTTCCAAACTATTAAACAACAGGAAAGAAGGAAAAGATTAATTTCTTCTTCTAGTCACAAATTGGAATAAATGTTGCACAATTACTGAACTCATCCCTTCAGTTTAATGTAGTTTCCTGGTTAGAATGAATGCTTTTATTGACTGCTGCTGATGGGATGCTTTTTTCATTCTTTGTCAAATAATCAATGCAACCATTATTCTAACTTTTGGCTCTTGTAATCGTATCAGTGTGGTCAGAAAACGAGAGGCCAGAACACTGGATAATTTGCCTGCAGTGATGTTATATTCCTTGGGAGTTGTTAAATTAAACACTGCCAACCAGGGAAAATCAATAAAGCAGTTTAAATGGTTTCACAGGGGCCTTTGTGATGATTGAATATTACTCTTCCTTCATGGCCAGCAGATTTTTTTATTTTGCTGTAAACCTGTAAATACAGATACAGGAACAGAATTTTACTTTCTATTATTTTTTTTTTTTCCTTTTTGGTCTCATGGTAGCCTTGTCAGAGTTTGAAAGCATTTATTAATACACATTTCTTTCTAAATAAGTACATATCACTTTGAGAGAAAATTACTTTTTATAAAATAAATGGATTTGTAATAGATGTGGAATTTGTCTTGTTCAATATAAAAAAAGCATAATGTATCAATTTAAATTGAAAACTAGTTGACAATATATGCACAAACATTGATAAATATAAGTTCTTATTCCAAGAAAACGTCATTAAAAAGAACTGTTTTAAAAATAGTAAAGCAAAAATCTTAAATTGATCTTTCTAATTTGTTCAACTTAATTATATATAAATCAGCAAATCACAATGCAGACACATTGTAGTGATTAGGTCAATACATAACAATAACTCTGTCACTGTTATATGGGACTTATTTGTGATCATAATCAAGCTGTTTAAAATTATAGCTGCTGCCCAGTAATGACAATTGTGACTGTGGTGTGACAACTATTCATCCCTGTTAGAGTTTTGCCAGGCAATTTTTAACAATATATAAAAATTCAGTTGCTATACTGTTGTGACTGCTATTTTTTCTTTTCTTTGCAGCTATCACACTTAGGGCTAGATTACGAGTGGAGGGATAATGAGCGTTAACGTCGATAGACGGAGGCTTTTTGCATGTGTCAGGTGCTCTCGCATTACAAGTTGAAATAAAAATTTTTGCACACGAGCACTAACCCGACGCCCGCAAAAGACGAACTTCAAATATTGCGGGACGCATTAACGTATTCCCCTATAGACTTCAATGGACACGCAAAGTGAAAAATAAAACTAACACCCTTACTCGCTTATAAACCCGATCGTGTTTACCCAAGTAGGCTAACCCAGTATGAGTATTCCACATTCTAATGTTCTTCTCATAGCAGAATATGTTCTATTTATTCTTAAATACATATATATATATACATATATATATATATATATATATATATATATATATATATATATATATATACACAGTATATTTATATATATATATATATATATATATATTTTTTTTTTTGTAAAATATATATCTATACATATATATATATATATATATATATATATATATATATATATATATATATATATATATATATATATATATATATATATATATATATATATATATATGTTTATTTATATATATATAAATTATATATAGATATATACAGATATTTATCGGAATGTGAAGAACATTGGAATGTGAAATATTTACATTAAATACACAGTTGAAGAATTGATTAAATAGGAATTTTGTATAAATGTAATTTTAGATGTTTACAGCTACTTGACTGCAAAAGGCTCGAAAGCATATATAATTATGAGTGTAACTGTACTGTACAATGTATTTTTGATGTTTTTTGTGCCACTTTTATGTTTTGTGTACCAGTTAACCAGAGCTCTGAAGTCGCGTTAACCTGATTTGTGTTAAATTTAATTATGCTCAAGTGAACGCATTTACTTTCAACTCATAATACACTCACAGCTTCCAACACGCGCAAAGAGCCACAATATACCCCTTATCGCTCACACGCAACAGTTATCACGCCACTTGAAATCTAGCCCATAAGTGAGTGACAATTTTGGTAAATACCAAGAAAATATACAGCAAAAATAACTTTAATAATAATAATTTTAAAAAGAAAATAATTTAAGCACTACCGTAACATGTTTTTTGCAGCAAAAGTCCTCTACTGAGCATGTGCAAGAAACTTACTGCAGCTAGAGCAAGTGTCTCCTAGCAACTACAGAGCTACTCCTTCTCTGTAGAAAGTACAATCCTGAGGGGTCATGACAGGAAATAGATCCTGCACAAATTAAAGGGACACTGAACCCAAATTTTTTCTTTCATGATTCAGATAGAGCATCAAATTTTAAGCAACTTTCTAATTTACTCCTATTATCAAATTTTCTTTATTCTCTTGGTATCTTTATTTGAAATGCAAGAATCTAAGTTTAGATGCTGGCCCATTTTTGGTGAACAACCTGGGTTGTCCTTGCTGATTGGTGGAAAAGATTCATCCACCAATCAAAAAGTGCTGTCCAGAGTTCTTAACCCAAAAAAGCTTAGATGGCTTTTTTTTCAAATAAAAATAGCAAGAGAACGAAGAAAAATTGATAATAGGAGTAAATTAGAAAGTTGCTTAAAATTGCATGCTCTATCTGAATCACAAAAGAAAAAAATTGGGTTTAGTGTCCCTTTAAGTAAAAAAAGAAAATGAAAGAAAGAAAAGGTAAACGCCTTTAAAATTATGAATTCTAACAAAGAAAAGAGGTCTAGCATCTGTACATTTCATGAAGACTGGTAGTAGTTCTACCATTGCCTAAATATTCTCATATTGTCATGTCAGAAATGAGATCTTCCCACATGTTTAAACATCAAAAAATACCAAACTGATTTATTTCAAATTATCAAAGTTTGTGATCATGGACAATTAGAGATAATTGTAAGAAATTCATTCATGACTGACAAGCAATTAAATGGATATAAAATAACTTTAATCAAATGTTCTTATTTTATAGATAATTCTATCTTTGCATTATTACTTGAACAGAAATATGATTAAAACCATTGAAAAAAGGGATAAGCACATACTTAAAATTAGCTCTAGATTGGCAATGCACTGATCCTGAGCTAAATATGTCAGGTTATTACTATACCAATTTGCTGCTCTTGACTGACTAATCAGCCATATTCAATGCTGGACCAGTAATGACTGGCCATTCCAGTGCTCACTTTAACTATGTGTTTAACCCTATTGCTGGGATTTAGTACATTGGGCCCAATATATTAAAGCCCAGAATAGTGGTGAGCAGGCAGCATTCACCTCCTACCTTTAACATTGAACAAGCAATTGCTTGTGCAGCCACTCCCCCTGCTCTCATGCATCCAATCACATAATAGAAAGGAATGTCAATCATTCCAATTGCATCTGATCAGGCTGATTTAACTCTGTGAGCCTTGAGCTGGTGGAAAAGTTAAGAAGCAACTGTCTTAAAGTTGCATCTACTTAACTAGAGTTTCATGCCTGCTTGAGCTTGCCTGAAATACCCAGCCCAACACCGAATCCACCCATAGGCATCCATCATAATCTATCTTCTCTAAAAGCCCCTTTTCAACTCCATGTAATAACAATAGCATGTTTGCAGCTTTTTTCCGCACCTGTAAATGTGTTTTCAGATTCTTGCTAAAAGGCTTATTTTTACTATGGGGCTGAAAAGTTTTTGTTGATCACAATCCATATTTGAGAGACTATTCAACACTATTTTAAGGCCAGGTTTCACTTTTCAAATTTAACACCTCAAAAAACATGATAAGTCAAAAGGGCATTTTGGACAGCTTTGCAACTATTTTAAGACTATTTAAAAACAGTCTATTATTTTGCATATGTACAAAACATACTGAAATGGTCACAGGAGATATTATAGATGTCTATTAACATATATGGTATTGATTCATTAAAGCTCTATGCATCACTATTTTATACATTGAGGCCGATTTACCAAATGTCTGTCGGACCTGATCTGACAGTGCAGAGCAGGTCCGACAGACATCGCTGAATGCAGAGAGCAATACGCTCTCCGTATTCAGCATTGCACCAGCAGCTCTTGTGAGCTGCTGGTGCAACGCCACCCCCTGCAGATTAGCGGCCAGTCGGCCACCAGCAGAGAGGTGTCAATCAACCTGATCATACTCGATCGGGTTAAATTGTGGCAATTCCTATCCGCCTCATCAGAGCAGGTGGACAGGGTTATGGAGCAGAGGTCTTTAGACCGCTGCTCCATAACTTGTGTTTCTGGCGAGTCTGAAGACTCACCAGAAACACGGGACCACAAGCTCCACCCGGAGCTTGATAAATGGGCCTCATTGTATACAGTGGACAGGGCACACTTGTATTTAATAATGTAGGTTCGCGCACCTTGAAATGCATGTGATTGTATTTGTACTTAGAGTGCATGAAGGCCCAATCCCAATGAAACCTGGTCATGAAAACACAATCTAATTTGAAGGTCTCCTAGGCTGATACAAAGTTGCAAGGGAGCAGGTCCCCGCTTTATAGTTTCAGTTCTTTAAAAATCCAATATAAGAAGATATTATGGGCTAGATTACAAGTGCTGCCCTAATGATAGCAAACACAACGCAATAACCAGTTTTGCTTGACCGTGCTACCATTAGCGCACAACTTTGATATTACAAGTCCATTGTAAAGAACATTACCCAGAGAAGTGCTGGTTTGCTCGATTACAACCCTTACACATTACACACATATATATGTTTAATACAAATATATCTTATTGATATTAAAACATTTTTTTTTTTAAAAAAGGGTTAAAAGGGATATGGTATATAGTTGGTCTAATGCGGTGTTGGAATAGCAAGTGACAATAACTGTTAGTTTTCTTTGAGTGCACCCCATAGAATTTAGCATGGTCAAGGTATCCAAAGTCCTGACGTTAGTGCACATCTGACTTTTGCTCGAGAGCTAACTTTTTACTTTCAACTTGTAATATGCATGCTAACCAGACCATGATAAATATTTAATTTGACCGCAATTAGCGAAAACGTTATTTATTCCAACACTTGTAATCTGGCCCTATAAGTCTTATAATCTTATCATGTAAAACATTTATGAAATCAGAATCTCAAAGTAGCTAAAAATGTTATGTTTTGGTTTACTATACTTCGTTAATAAAATAGAGCTAGGAAACTTATCTAACATCAGTATAATTTTTTAGGTCATAAATAACAAAATCAAATTCTAAAATGAAAATGAATATACAACCTTAAAATCAATGTATATTTGATTTTGGCATGGAACAGGCAGCATATTTTCTTACAAAAATATCTTGAATATAAGGGAATAATGTTTCTTCTATGGGAAACTCTTACAGTCTTTGTTTCTTTGAAGATAAGCATATTGTAAACTCTCTGAAGCAGAGCATCTTTCACCATGTACATTTTAATATTTGAATCATTTATTCACTTTGTGAAATGTAATGTTTGTTAAAAAAAAATGTTGGCAGAAATATGTAAGCATGTAAATCCTAAACTGTTCTCTGTTATTTTATATATATGTACACTGTATATCATTTCACACTGTATTTTTTATTTTATTTCAAATATCAATTACGTAAATACAGTCATAGAAGAAAATTGCAATAATTCAGAAAAAATTGCTTTAATGTGGATAATAAACTTCTATTTAAAACACATGATAATGATAAAAATATTGAATAATCTAATAAAAGTCTCCTACAGACACATAATATGCATTTTTGGAATGATGCCTACACAGTGGCGTATTTATTTTTTGTGCTGCTCTAGGCACTCAAAATTCTGCTGCCCCCCCCCCCCCACCCCCCTCAAAGGTTTTAGGCCTTTTTTCCACTTAATATTTTTTTGGGTCAGTGTGTAAAAAAAACAATTCAAAAGAAAATGGGCTAGCAAAACACTTGCATACAGGTGGGAATTGCATGCATCTCATACCATTTTCTCCATGAGAGAAGGGAGAGAAGATAAGGGGAGGGGGAAAAAGGAGGTAAAGACAAGCAGGAAGGGAGGGAGAGAGAGAGAGAGAGAGAGAGAGAGAGAGAAGAGAAAAGTGGTGAGGGAAAGAAAGGAGTGAAAGAAGGGAGCAAGGGAGGGAGGGAAAGAAGGGAGGGAGTTGAGGGAGGAAGGGAGGGAGAAAGGGAAAGAAGGGAGAGAGGAATGGAGGGAAAGAAGAATACATTTTGAAACAATCACTGCTCTTTACATGCAACAACATACATTAATTACCATTATTCAAGTAATTAAACTTTTTAAGTGTCCGTTTCCTATTTACTCTATGGGTTCATGAATGCAGAGAAAGCTAGCTATTAGTAGCTAACATACATTAGCACTGAGAGTTTATAATTAGACATCACAAGCTGATCTAAGCAGTGCACAGACACATCCAGTCTGTTAGCTGCTAAGACCTGCAGTAAGCACTGTGCTCGCAGACCCACCACAGCTGATAAGGGGAGGCAGCATATCCGCACAAGGTCTTCTCCTCCAGCCTCACCTTGTAAGCATATCCCTGGTCAAGTTTCTCGCCAAGAACGCTTCCACTGCAAAAATGCTGGCATCTCTAAATGAAGCAAAGGTTTAAAGGAGCACTGCCTGTAAAGTGCGACCTTAATCAGCGGATATGCCTTGTCTTCTCTGTAAAAGCCTGCACTTTATCGCTCTCTGTACTGTGTGCTGGCTTTTAGAGAGAGGATAGGACAGATGTGCTGCCCCTCCCAAATCTGCTGCCCTAGGCACCGGCCTTGTTGGCCTAGGCCATAATAAGCCCCTGTGCCTACAATTATAAAGTTTCTCCTAAGGACATATATATATATATATATATATATATATATATATATATATATATATATAAATATATTTCTTCACAGATAATTAAAGGGACACTAAAGATACAATTAAACTTAAATGGATTGGATAGATTATGCATTTTTAAATAACTTTCCAATTTACTTATATTATCAATTTAGCTTAGTTCTCTTGGTATCCTTTGCTAAAGAGTAATCCTAGGTGGGTTTGATAGCGTGCACTTGTCTTTAGCCATCTGGCAGGAGTATTTGCTACATTGTTTAGACTAATGTTAAGCATAGCTGCAAAGAATGCTGCCTTACACCTAGATTACAAGTTTTGCGCTATAGAGGGTGCGAAACGAACGCAATATAAGTTGCGTTATTTCACCCTCCATAGCGCTGCCATTACAAGTTTTTGAAAAGCCGCCTTGCGCCTCCGATATGGTGGCAATGAGTTCCAAACCGCACAAAATCCAAGGGCTGCTTCTTTCCCCATAGACATCAATGGGGAGAGCGTGTTAGAAAAAAAACTAACATCTGAAACGCGGAATGGTGATCGCCGTAGAGCAACCCCATTGATGTCTATGGGGAAAAAAAAGTTTAGTTTAAACCTAACACCCTGACATAAACCCCACGTCTAAACACTGCTAATTTGCCGTCCCCAACATCGAAGACACCAACATAAAATTATTAACCCCTAATCTGCCGCTCCCAACATTGCTGCCACCTAAATAAAGTTATTAACCCTTATTCCGCCTCTCCCCGACATCGCCACCACTATAATAAAGCTATTAACCCCTATTTTGCCGCTCTCCGACATCAAATAAAATTATTAACCCCTAAACCTCTGGCCTCCCACATCACCGCCACTAAATAAACATATTAATCCCTAAACCGCCACCCCCCACATTGCAAAAAAATAAATTAAACTATTAACCCATAAACCTAACAACCCCCTAACTTTATATTAAAATTACAATATCCCTATCTTAAAATAAATAAAAACTTACCTGTGAAAATTAAAAAAAAGACTACGTTTAAACTATATATATTAAACTAGCATTACTATTATACTACAGTTAAAATAACTACAAATTAAATAAACTAAATTACACATTTAAAAAACCTAACACTCTACAAAAAAAATGAATCTATAATTACAAAAAATAGAAAATACTAAATTACAAAAAATAAAAACATAAAAATTACAAAAATAACACACTAAATTAAAAAAAATAACAAACGAAATTATCCAAAACAAAAACAATTACACCTAATCTTAAAATAGCCTTTTGTAGGACATTGCCCTAAATATATCAGTTATTTTCCCTGTAAAAAAATACAAAGACCCCCCAACAGTAAAACCCACCACACAACCAACCCCCAAAATTAAAAACCTAACTCTAACAAAAATCTAAGCTACCAATTGCCCTGAAAAGGGCATTTGTACAGGCATTGCCCTTAAAAGGGCATTCAGCTCTTTTTCATTGCCCGCTCTTTTAAGATAGCCCAAACCCTAATCTAAAAAAAAACCCCACCCAAAACAAGTTTAAAAAAACCCAACACTAACCTCCGATGATCCACTTACAGTTTTTGAAGTCCGGACATCCAGGCGGCAAGAAGTCTTCATCCAGGCGGCATCTTCTATCTTTTCGTAATTTAGTGTTTGTTATTTTTTGTAATTTAGTGTTTTTTATTTTTTTTAATTTAGTATTTTCTATTTTTGTAATTGTAGATTTTATTTTTTTAGTAGTGTTAGTTTTTTAAATGTGTAATTTAGTTTATTTAATTTGTAGTTATTTTAATTTTAGTATAATAGTAATGTAAGTTTAATATATAGTTTAAACTTAGGTTTTTTTAATTTCACAGGTAAGTTTTTCATTATTTTGAGATAGGGATATTGTAATTTTAATATAAAGTTAGTGGGTTGTTAGGTTTAGGGGTTAATAGGTTAGTTTTTCGTGATGTGGGGGGCTGGCGGTTTAGGGGTTAATAGGTTTATTTAGTGGTTGTGAGGTGGGAGGCCAGAGGTTTAGGGGTTAATAACTTTATTTAGTGGCAGCGATGTTGGGGAGCGGCAGAGTAGGGGTTAATATCTTTATTATAGTGTGGGTGATGTTGGGGTGTGGGGGAATAGGGGTTAATAACTTTATTATAGTGGCGGTGATGTAGGGGAGTGGTGAAATAGGGGTTAATACATTTTATTAGTGGCGGCGATGTTGGGAGCGACAGATTAGGGGTTAATAACTTTAATATAGTGTTTGTGATGTGGGAGGGCCTCAGTTTAAGGGTTAATAGGTAGTTTATGGGTGTTAGTGTACTTTGCAGCATTTTAGTTATGAGTTTTGTGTAACAGTTTTGTTGCGCAAAACTCATAAATACTGGTCTCAGATTGGGGAACGGATCGTGTCGGTATAGGCTGAAACGCAAGCATTTTAGCCTCACCACACAACCTGTAATACCAGCGCTAAGGAAATTCCACGCAAAAACGTAATTTTTTTGAGTGCGGGACTGACGTTGCGTTACAGGCTAAAATGCTTGCGGTATAGCTATAGCGACAAGACTCGTAATGGCTGCGTTCCATTTTTTATGTTGAAATTGCCATTTTTTTCAGTTTAAAAACCGGAATGCAAAACTTGTAATCTAGGTGGTAGACTGCTAAACACACAAACACGCTACCGAGCTCCTATCAGTCTACCTATTTAGGATAAGGAGTTTACCTTTTGTGCACCTAAGCCTGTATCCAATAAACTAATTGATATACTTTGAGACCCAGCGTTTTCTTTCCTCACCTCATGTATATTTATTGTTTTTTACAAAAGCTACCAAGAGAAAAAATAATTTGATAATGGAAATCAATTGGAAATTTGGTTAAAATTGCATGTTCTATGTTGATTTTATTAATTCAAGTTATATATGCAGAGTTGCAGGAAAAGGCAGAATCAAAGAAGGAATGAAGTAGGCAGAATATGGTTACTGGAAGGTATAAGATCATATAGAGGTATTTTTGTCTTCAAAAATTTAGAACTAAATTGAAATGTATTTCTATAGATCAGCATTATTAACTGTATTTACCTGAAACATTTCTGGAGACCAGATTAATGATCAAGATCAGATTAAAATCTTAGCTACCCTAAAGCAGTGGACACATAGATGCTGCCTAGCTTATTCTAAGTAATGTCAATCAATCAGCTTTACAATTAGCCCTAAAGCATACATCTTATTAAGGAGAAGTTGTCATTCAGAGGCCGTAACTTGGGATTTATAGCTCATTTTGTGCATGTGGAATGGAATACAATTGTTAGGAATTTGTTCTTTTACAGAAGCAGATGTCCCTCTAAATGTAACACCTCCTTAGTTAGCTGCATACTTGTACTGTTGGGCCACTCTGTTATATTTTTACTATATTGCTTATAACCTTTAAAATGAAATTCCCAAATGCTTCTCTGAATTGTTTTTCCCAGTAGATTGACACTTTTTCTCATTAAAATAATATATTTTAATAAAACATGGCAAGTTGTTTTTCCCTAAAATTGTGCATAGGCAACTATATTGTTGGGTCCACTGTTTTCTGATTTGAAAACACTCAGTTTTGTTTAGTTTTTTATGGTAGACCTATAATTCAGAAAGCATATATATTTCTTTATGCAACACTTGTACATGCATAGTCCATAAATATATTTTTTGTATACTAGAATGTCATTTTGCTCATACACTAGACATACACTAGAACATATTCTCTTATGTGAAGAACATTGGAATTTGAAATATTTAGAGTCAATAAACAGTTAAACACTTTATTAAATATAAACATTAAATAAATATGTGTGTACATGTTTTCAGCTACTTAACTGCAAAGGGCTCCAATGCACTTAGACCTCATATCTTTGAGCTCTTATAACTTTTTTTGTGCATTTTTAAAAAAATATTTTTATTAGATAGTGCTATTATTAGTGTGACTGTACTTTTCAATGTATTTTTGATGTGTTTTTTGATACTTTTTTGTTTTGCGTAACAGTTAACCAGAAACACATAAAAAAAAGTATACAGCTCCAGCACGGGAAAGTCCATACGTTTAAAACATAGTTTAATTAAAGGGACACTGAACCCAAATTTTTTCTTTCGTGATTCAGATAGAGCATGACATTTTAAGCAACTTTCTAGTTTACTCCTATTAATAAATTTTCTTCATTCTCTTGATATCTTTATTTGAAATGCAAGAATGTAAGTTTAGATGCCGGCCCATTTTTGGTGAAACAACTGGGTTGTTCTTGCTGATTGGTGGATAAATTCATCCACCAATAAAAAAGTGCTGTCCAGAGTCCTGAACTAATAAAAAAAGACTAATAAAAAAGCTTAGATGCCTTCTTTTTCAAATAAAGATAGCAAGAGAATGAAGAAAAATTGATAATAGGAGTAAATTATAAAGTTGCTTAAAATTGCATGCTCTATCTGAATCACGAAAGTAAAAATTTGGGTTCAGTGTCCCTTTAAGGATAAGCAAAAAATAACATGTAGTTTACAATGCTGAAAGGCACTTCGTCAGGGATGAATGTACACTCCTCATTCCTTCTTTTTATAGGGGTAGCAGTTAACCAGAGCACTGAGGTTGTGGTAATTATTCTAGCATATCTAGCACATTTGCATTTACTTTTAACTTGTAATACGAGCGCTCTTTCTGATATCGCTTGCTCATAACTGTTAATGCACCACTAGTAATCTGGCCCTTAGTCAATTTAGCAAATAAATTACATAGTCATAATATTTTCAGTCTAAAGGCTGTGACACACTGCAAGCGATGCGGCGTGAGGCGAAGCATCTGCTTCGCACTGCCTCACATCGCTTCTGAAGTTCAAATATTTTATCTCTGAGCGCTCAGCTACGCGACCTGACGCAGCAGAGTGCTCAGAGATGAAAAGGCAGGACACACTGAGCGCGCACAGCTGCATCTACACGCTGTGCGCCTCTCTGCTTGCAGTGTGTCACAGCCTTTAGGGTTTCATCCCAATCATCAATATTTTTCACCAATCTCAAGTTTTGAACTTTGTTAAATATTTTCAGCATGGATTTCAAGTGATCAGAGTCCCAAATTGATATGTAATAATAACTAAGGCTTAGATTAGGAGTGGAGCACAAAATTGCGCATTTGCAAATGTAGACTGGTATTATAAGTTAGGACGAAATCCCTGGAAGCCTTGTGCTCATGAGAGTGCGCTTCCATGGGCTCCATAGGGAGCCTCGTTCTCATGCTGTGATATACAACAAAGCACCTAGTGCAGCGCAGGGGGTAAGTTACACAGCATTGGGCAGCAAATTAAAAATATATATGTATATTACTATATGTGTATATACACATATTAACACAACAATATAGATGTATACAGTATAAGCATATACATTTTTATGTACTGTTAAAACAGTCCTCATAGTTCAAAATGTAAAGGCACTTTCAGTAAAAAAAAATATTCAAACACCCACTTTAAACCCTAATAACTGCTTCATTATTAGCAGCCTTTTCTATTTGCATTAGTAGTTGATTTTCCTTCATGTCACTAATGTTGGGGGGCTCGTAGTATGTTCAGAGTAATATTTTTTTTAAGAATTTTTACCCCACTCTTTATTACAACCCATAGTGTCTCTACATTATCACACATATTATCATAAATATCTTCCATTATTGCAGGCTTATGGTCAGGTTTAATATACATGCAAATTCATCCACCCCTTTTATTACTCTTGTCCCTCCTATTATTATTATTATTATTATTAACAGGTATTTGTAGAGAGTCAACAGATTCCGCAGCACTTTAAACATAGTTGGTATACAGGATAACATTTATAGGGATCAAATGGGTAGAGGACTCTGCCGATTGTTGCTCTTTTGTAGTTGGCTCTTATGAAAGTGATTTACAAACAGCTGGGCTCATAGGCTTACATTCTAAGGGGTTCAAGGGGAAAGCGATGGAGTTAGGAAAGGTTAGTGTTGGTTGTATGCATCCCTAAGTAGTAAAGTCTTTAAGGAGCGCTTGAAGCTGTTAAAACTAGGGGAGAGTCTTGTGGAGCGAGGCAGGGAGTTCCACAGGATGGGGGCCAGTCTGGAGAAGTCCTGTAAATGGGAATGTGAGGAAGTAACAAGAGAGGAGGAGAGTAGGAGATCTTGTGCAGAGCGAAGGGGATGGGAGAGTATCTGGAGACAAGGTCTGAAATGTGGTGGGGAGCAGTGCAGTTGATGGCTTTATATGTCAGCTTGAGGATTTTGTGTTTAATCCTGGAGGCAAGAGGAAGCCAGTGAAGGGATTGGCAGCAAGGTGCAGCAGATGGAGAGCGACGTGTAAGGAAGATGAGCTGGGCAGAGGCATTCATTATGGATTGTAAAGGAAATATTGGCAGCTGGGTAGACCAGAGAGGACGGAGTTGCAGTAGTCGAGACGGGAAATGATGAGAGAGTGGATTAAAATATTAGTTGTGTCTTGTGTAAGGAAATGTCTAATTTTAGAGATGTTTTTAAGGTGGAAGTTGCAGGCTTTAGCCAAGGACTGAATGTGAGGAGTAAAGGAAAGATCTGAGTTAAGTGTGACCCCAAGACATTGGGCATGCGGGGTAGGGGTAATGATGGAATTATCAACAGTTATAGAAAATTGGGGGGTGGAGATTTTGAAAGAAGGGGGAAAAATAAGGAGTTCAGTTTTGGAGATACATCCAAGATGAGATATGAGAAAGACAGTTAGTGACACAGGTTAGTAAGGAAGGAGGTAGGTCTGGTGCAGAGAGGTAGATTTGGGTGTCAGCGGCATACAAATGATATTGAAACCTCTGAGACTTTGTTAAAGGGACAGTTCACCCAAAAACTTTCTCCCCTTTAAATTATTCCCAATGATCCTTTTTACCTGCTAGAGTGTATTAAATTGGTTGCAAGTAGCTCCTTTACTCATATTTCAGCATTTGAAATAGCTGATTTAGCTTGTGGTTTCCCAACCTATACTGAAAGTTTTGATACTGGCGTATACGCTATTGACAAGCCTAAGTAAACACAGCCAGCAGAAGAGATTACTCTCCCAGTGGGATGCAGGATAGTTAAGTAATAAAATGATAATTTTCCATTGTTCTCTTTATGTATTAAGCTTTGGTGTTCCAGACAAATATAAGATAAGGAAGCTAGTCTGTGTACATAAAAGTGATAACATAATGAGATCTGATATTACCTGAAGCTCAACCCATTGTAATAGGCTGTGGTTTCAAAGCACAAAACCAGCTACTTCAGATACACAAATAAACCCGAAAATGCAATTTCTCAAATATTTTATACTCTGCAGTTGGTATAACAAGTCATTTAAAATACATTTATCGAAAAACAATTTTACAGTGTACTGTCCCTTTAAGGAACCTAATGATGACATATAGATTGAAAATAGAAGGGGACCAAGGACAGAGCCTTGAGGTACCCCAACAGAAAGTGGTAACGGGGCAGAGGATGCTCCGGAGAAGACAACACTAAAGGTATGGTTAGATAGATAGGAAGAGAACCACAAGAGAGCTGTGTCGCAGATGCTGAAGGAGTGGAGGGTTTGGAGAAAAAGAGGATGGGCAACAGTGTCAAAGGCTGCAGACAGATCAAGGAGGATAAGCAGAGAGAAGTGGCTTTTGGATTTTGCTGTAAGTAGGTCACTGGTAACATTGACAATTGATGTCTCTGTGGAGTGATGGGGACAAAATCCAGATTGCAGTGGGTCAAGGAGAGAGTATAGTGTAAGGAAATGGGATAGACGTGCATATACTAGCTTTTCAAGGAGCTTTGAGGCAAGAGGGAGTAGGGAAATAGGACGGTAGTTGGATGGGGAGGTTGGATCGAGGGAAGGTTTTTTGAGGATAGGTGTGACCAGTGCATATTTTAGAGATAAGGGAAATATGCCAGTGCTGAGGTAGAGGTTGAAAATGTGTGTGAGTATGGGGGTGAGGGTAGAAGAGAGGGAGGGGAGTAGCTGTGAGGGCATAGGGTCGAGGGGACAGGTAGTGAGGTGGGAGGATATTATAAGGGCAGAAACATCTTCCTCTGTAACAGGGGCAAACAAGCTAAATTTAAGGGTATTTGGGTTTTGAATGATTGTGAGCTTTTGAGGGGGTGGGAGATTGGTAGTAAGTTGGGAGGTGATTTAATTTCTGATGGAGTCAATTTTGTTATTGAATTGGCAGCAAAAATCTTGCGCTGAGAGAGAAGTTGTATTATAAGGTGGAGGTGGGCGGACAAGAGTATTGAACGATTAAAACAGAAGTTTTGGGTTAGAGGAAAGAGTAGAGATGAGATTAGAGAAGTATTGTTGCTTATAAAGATTAAGGGCAGAATAGTAGGAGTTCAGGATGAACTTGTAGTGAAGGAAAGTCAGCTGAACTCAGAGATTTCCTCCAGTGTCACTCAGCAGTACGGGAACATCTGCGTAGGTACCCTGTCAGAGGAGTATGTCAAGGCTGAGGATGAGATTGAGATTTCTGAGCTATGGTAGGAGGGGCCAGGGTGTCAATGACCGATGTAAGGGTAGAGTTATAGTGGCAGATAGATTGGTCAGGGCAGGAAAAGGAGGTGATGGAAGACAGGAGAGGTTCGAGAGAGCTAGCAAGCTGTTGCTGATCTAATGACTTAGTGCTTCTGGGAAGTTTGGTGTAAGGGGTAGAAGAAGGGAGGGTTGTAGGGAGGGAAGTAATGTTGCAAGTTAGGAGATGATGGTCAGAAAGAGGAAAAGGGGGGTTTGTGAAATTTGAGATAGTGCATCGATAGCTGAAAATCAGATCAAGGGAATGACCATCTTTGTGAATGAGATAGTCAGTCCATTGTGACAGGCCGAAAGAGGAAGTGAGTTGCAGAAGTTGTTTTGCAGAGGAGGCAGTGGGATTGTCAAGAGGGATGTTGAGGTCACCAAGAAAGAGGGCAGGGGTGTCTGAGGAAAGGAAATAAGGAAGCCAGAGAGCAAAGTGATCTAAAAATTAAGATGGGGAGCCAGGTGGGCGGTATATGACTGCAACATGTATAGAGAGGGGAGAAAATAAGCGAATCATGTGTGCTTCAAATGAAGAAAATGTGAGTGAAGAGAAGGGCTGTATTTGTTGAAAGGTGCAACGAGATAAAAGTAAAATACCAACACTACCTCCTTGTCTATTGCCAGATCTAGGAGTGTGGCTAAAATGGAGACCCCCATGTGACAGTGCAGCAGTGGATGCTGTGTCTGAAGCAGAGAGCCAGGTTTCTGTAAGAGCCAGAAGGTTAAGGGAGTGGGAGATAAAGAGATCATGGATAAAAGTGAGCTTGTTGCAAACAGAGCAAGAGTTCCAGAGTGCACAAGTGAAGGACGTGGGGGTTTTATATGCAAGAGGAATGAGATTAAGGTTACCAGAGTTTTGTTTTTGAAGTCTATTGAAAGGCATGCGTGGATGTGCAAGGCTAGGAAGTTGTGGGGGACCAGAATTAGGGGAGATGTCGCCAGCAGCTAGTATGAGCAAGAGGGAGAGTGACATGAGGTGAGATGCAGATTTGCAGTAATGAGACTGTTTTCGGGCTGAAGTGCAAGGGGGAGAGAGAGTCTTTAGGAATGTGTGAAGTTCATGAATACAAAAGTAAGGTGAGGTTAAGAGAGATGGGCTGATGAACAGTGCAGGTGGTGAGCGGGAAGGAGTAATAAAATAAAGTAGTTTCTTATAGAGACAAAAGGTAGCAAAAAGAAATGTGAATATAGTGAGCATTATTACAAATTAAGCAAACAGTGAATAAAACACAATGTTACAACAGGATTTGCCTTATCCCTTCTCCACTCCTTTTTCTAATTCTTGTGTAATTCTTTTGCCCATTTGTTAATGTCTCACTTATAAATGTTCACTTAAGAGATGTGAACATATGATGTTACACTATTGCTATCTAACCTACATTGCTAACCCCTGCATTGCTATCCCCATAGCAGTGTTAAATTTATGGGTCACAGCATTCAGCTGATTGCAATAAAGAAGGTAATGACATGATCAAAGACAGTCAAAAGGCCAATTGGGTAGGTTTGATTCAGGGTAAGATAAGTAAAAATAACAGACAATAGAATTTGAGGGAAGCTGGGGTTATACCATTAGTGAAATAAAAAATTGAGGAATTATAACAAGTATTGACAAGGTTTGAACATCACATAAAGATGAGATATCAGCAGAATAAATACATAATGTATTACACAGACTACAGACACAAACCAAAAGAGAGACTTTAAGTACAATTAACAAAGAAAATAGAGATTTTGGCAGCAGATGAATGCAGGGACACAATTCACATACCAAAGAGAGACTTTGGGGCCTATTTATCAAAGGTCTTGCGGACCTGATCCGACAGTACGGATCAGGTCCGCAAGACCTCGCTGAATGTGGAGAGCAATACGCTCTCCGTATTCAGCATTGCACAAGCAGATCACAAGCTGCAATGGGCCGTCAGCAGGGGGTGTCAATCAACCGGATCATACTCGATCGGGTTGAATTCTGGCGATTCCTGACCACCTGCTCAGAGTAGGCGGACAGGGTTATGGAGCAGCGGCCTTTAGACTGCTGCTTCATAACTGCTGTTTCTGGCGAGTCTGAAGACTCGCGAGAAACACAGGCCCACAAGCTCCGTTCGGAACTTGATAAATGGGCCCCCTTGAGTACAATTAACACAGAAAACAGAGATTTTGGCAGCAGATGAATGCAGGGACACAATTCACATACCAAAGAAAGACTTTGAGTACAATTAACACAGAAAACAGAGATTTTGGCAGCAGATGAATGCAGGGACACAGTTCACCTACCTGAAAGCAGAAGAGAGTAGGTTAACTTAACTTTCCTTAGCAGATGTCAATAGGCAGTACGTTGGCTAATAAGCTGCAGTGTGGCGAGTATTGAGTATAAATCTTGTGTAATTATTTTGTCCAATAGTTAATGTCTCACTTATAAATGTTCACTTAAGAGATGTGAACATATGATGTTACACTATTGTTATCTAACCTACATTGCTAACCCCAATAACAATATAGTAATAGGGGAACAGCGCCCAAAACTGTAGGGAGGAGCGCCCAAAACAAGGACTTAAGTACACTACAAGAAGAAAGTGTGAAGGAGAATAAACACTTGTGATAGATCACACACCTACTAATCAAAGCAAAAAAACAATTATTTATACGCAAAATACAAATATTTAGATGTAAAAAACAAGAATAGGGTGTATATCTATGAAGGACCAATAAGTATTGCTTTATATGGTCTCTCTTAGGTATCTCTTAAAGTAGATATAACCCAATAGTGGGTAGAAGTAACCAACATGTGGTGATTTCGAAAATCTAATTGAAACAGGTGAAGGATACTGTATAGCGAATTGCTAGTAAAGCAATTTAGTGAAGCAAAATGTGTAAAGAATGTAGTGGGACAAAAACAGAAGTGGAACTAATGTGAAGCAAAAAATAAAAGCGAATGTGAGACAAATACTGGAACAAATAATAATAAAGAGACAAATTACCGTTGTTGTAAATATGCGTATGCTTCCACTAATATAAATGAAACAGTGTATCAAATATGATGCGAAAGTGAGGCAAATTTTAAAACAAAAATTACAAGGAAAAAGATTTTTCTTATTTACGTGTATTGTGAATGTGTGTATGCTTCCACTATTATAAAGTAAAACAGTGTACTAGATATAAAGTGGATACTGGAACAAATACTACAAGGAAACAAATTACTGTGTTTGTAAATGTGTGTACGCTTCCACTATTATGAAGTGAAACAGTGTATCCAATCGCTAAGTGTAAGGGAAAAGGAAAATGTGGTAGCTGTTATAAAGTGAAACACGGAATCATAAAGGCCCAGATTACGAGTTTTGCATTAGAGGCAATGCGGTGCTAACAAGCAGTTTTGTCTCACGGCTCACTTAACTGCAGCGCTGGTATTATTAGTTTTCAGAAACCCATCGTTAAAAGACAAGAAGTGAGCGTTGAGCAAAATTTTGCTCATTACCGCACTCCAATACCAGCGCTGCTTAAGTCAGCGGTGAGCTGGTCGTACGTGCTCGTGCATGATTTCCTAACACCTGCAAAAAAGCAGCGTAAAACGCAGCCCCATTGATTCCTATGGGGAAATAAAAGTTATGTCTACACCTAACACCCTAACATGAACCCCGAGTCTAAACACCCCTAATCGTATACTTATTAACCCTAATATGCCACCCCCGACATCGCCGACACCTGCATTATAATTATTAACCCCTAATCTGCCGCTTCGGACACAGCCGCCACCTACATTATATGTATTAACCCCTAATCTGCTGCCCCCAACATCGCCGACACCTACATACTATTAATTCACCCCTAATCTGCTGCCCCCAATGTCGCCACAACCTACCTACATTTATTAACCCCTAATCTGCCACCCCCAACGTGGCCGCCACTATATTAAAGTTATTAACCCCTAAACCTAAGTCTAACCTTAAGCCTAACACCCCCTAACTTAAATATAATTACAATAAATCTAAATAAATATTACTATGATTAACTAAATTATTCCTATTTAAAACTAAATACTTACCTGTAAAATAAACCCTAAAATAGCTACAATATAACTAATAGTTACATTGTATCTAGCTTAGGGTTTATTTTTATTTTACAGGCAAGTTTGTATTTATTTTAACTAGGTAGAATAGTTATTAAATAGTTATTAACTATTTAACAACTACCTAGCTAAAATAAATACAAAAGTACCTGTAAAATAAAACCTAACCTAAGTTACACTAACACCTAACACTACACTACAATTAAACAAATTAACTAAATTAAATACAATTACCTACATTAAATTAAATTAGCTTAAGTACAAAACCCCCCACTAAATTACAGAAAATAATAAACAAATTACAGATATTTAAACTAATTACACCTAATCTAATAGCCCTATTAAAATAAAAAAGCCCCCCCAAAATAAAAAAAAAAACCCTAGCCTAAACTAAACTACATATAGCCCTTAAAAGGGCCTTTTGCTGGGCATTGCCCCAAAGTAATCAGCTCTTTTACCTGTAAAAAAAAATACAACCCCCCAACAGTAAAACCCACCACCCACACAACCAACCCCCCCAAATAAAATACTGTCTAAAAAAACCTAAGCTCCCTATTGCCCTGAAAAGGGCATTTGGATGGGCATTGCCCTTAAAATGGCAGTTAGCTCTATTGCAGCCAAAAGTCCCTAATCTAAAAATAAAACCCACCCAATACACCCTTAAAAAAACCTAACACTAACCCCCTGAAGATCGACTTACCGGGAGAAGTCTTCATCCATGCCGGGCCAAAGTCCTCAATGAAGCCGGGAGAAGTCTTCATCCAAGCCGGGCAAAGTGGTCCTCCAGACGGGCAGAAGTCTTCATCCAGACAGCATCTTCTATCTTCATCCATCCGGCGCAGAGCGGGTCCATCTTCAAGACATCCGACGCGGAGCATCTTCTTCATCTGACGTCTAAAGCTGAATGAAGGTACCTTTAATTAACGTTATCCAAGATGAGAAGCTGTCCGCCCGCCTGCCTCGTAGTACATGGAGCCCATAATGATAATATCTTAGTCCTTTTCTACAACTAAGCGCTCCAGCTCCCCCATATGATCCATTATGCTTCTTGCAATTGATTTTATACAATTAATTTTCATGTGCTTTTTGCGCTTTCCTCCAAATTTCCTAATCTGACATTTCCTAAGCGTACCCTTCTGTCACCACTTCCTTGAAATATTCTAGGTGTGTCATATACACAGACTGATCTGTCTTTTTTTCTTTTTGGACTTACCCTCCCCACTTTGCCCAGTTTATAAGATTCTGTAAGCATGCTACCACCACCCCCCTCCAACCAACCTGTACCAATGTCATTAAGGTGCAATCTATTTTTACTGTACAAATTGTACCCAATTAAAAAGTCAGCCCACTGCTGTAAAAAGTCCAACACTTTATTTTTACACCATGTTTATAACCAGAAATTAACTGTCCTTAGCTCCTTCTGCCTTACTGGATTAGCACATGTCACTGGTCTTTAAAAATATTACCTTGGAGTTCTTTGATTTAAAGGGACAGTATTAAACTTTCATGATTCATATAGGGCATGTAATTTTTAACAACTTTCCAGTTTATTTTAATTATCAAATTTGCTTTGTACTCTTGATATTCTTAGTTGAAAGCTAAACCTAGTAAGGCTCATATGCTAATTTCTAAGCCCTTGAATGCCATCTCTTATCTGAATGCATTTTTTACTGTTTTTACAGCTAGAGGGAGTTAGTTCATGTGTGCCATATATAAATATATATATATATATATATATAAAACATTGTGCTCACGTCCGTGGAGTTATTTAAGAGTCTGCACTAATTGCCTGAAATGAAAGTTTTTCAAAAGAACTGAAATAAGGGGGAAGTCTGCAGAGGCTTAGATGCAAGGCAATCACAGAGGTAAAATTTATATTAATATAACCATGTTGCTTATGCAAAACTGGGGAATGGTAAATAAAGGGATTCTCTATCTTTTTTAACAATAACATTTTTGGAGTTTACTGTCCATTTAAGCTTGCTACCTAACCCCATGAAGTAATTTTTAGGACACTCCAACACTCCATCTCCCACTGATTCTGTCATTAGTGCCAATATGCACCATGACTGCAGGATCAGACTCACATACCATTAACAATGTACCAATATGCTTAACAATATGCCTAACATGAGCCCCTTGAAAACAGCAAACTGTTCTATTTAAGGAATCTGGATGAAAAAGTACCCTATCAATCTCCCTAATAATAGAGACTATAAAAAAAATTATATTCACCCTTGGCTACACTAACCTCTTAGTTGCTCTAATTCCCTTAGTTCTTAAACTGTCTACTTAACAGAGAAGCTTACTTTTACAGGAAAACAGATTATAGCAAGTCTCTCAGATCCCACTCACCTAGATTACGAGTTTTGCGTTAGGAGGGGTGCGGTGCTAATGAGCAGTTTATGCTCACCGGTCACCGCTCACCTACAGACAACGCTGGTATTACAGGTTTTTAGAAACCCGGCGTTAGACGCAAAAAAGTGAGCGAAGAGCAAAACTTAGCTCCATATCTCACCTCAATACCAGCGCTGCTTACGTTAGCGGTGAGCTGGTAAAACGTGCTCGTGCACGATTTCCCCATAGGAATCAATGGGGGAGAGCCGGCTGAAAAAAAAACCTATCACCTGCAAGAAAGCAGCGTTCAGCTTCTAATGCAGCCCCATTGATTCCTATGGGGAAATGCATTTTATGTTTACACCTAACACCCTAACATGAACCCCGAGTCTAAACACCCCTAATCTTACACTTATTATCCCCTAATCTGCCGCCCCCGACATCGCCGACACCTACATTATATTATTAACCCCTAATCTGCCTCTCCGGACATCGCCACCACCTACATTATACTTATGAACTCCTAATCTGCTGCCCCCAACATCGCCGACACCTACATTATATTTATTAACCCCTAATCTGCCGCTCCCAATGTCGCTGCAACCTAACTACATTTATTAACCCCTAATCTGCCGCCCCCAACGTCGCCACCACTATAATAAACATATTAACCCCTAAACCTAAGTCTAACCCTAACCATAACCCCCCTAACTTAAATATAATTTAAATAAATCTAAATAAAATTACTACAATTAACTAAATTATTCCTATTTAAAACTAAATACTTACCTATAAAATAAAACCTACGATAGCTACAATATAACTAATAGTTACATTGTAGATAGCTTAGGGTTTATTTTTATTTTACAGGCAACTTTGTATTTATTTTAACTAGGTACAATAGTTATTAAGTTTTTATTAACTATTTAATAACTACCTAATTAAAATAAATACAAATTTACCTGTAAAATAAAACCTAACCTATGTTACACTAACACCTAACACTACACTATAATTAAATAAATTAACTAAATTAAATACAATTAATTACAATTAAATAAAATTATCTAAAGTACAAAAAAACCACTAAATTACAGAAAATAATAAAATAATTACAAGATTTTTAAAATAATTACACCTACTCTAATCCCCCTAACAAAATAAAAAAGACCCCAAAATAAAAAAAAAACCTAACCTACAATAAATTACAAATAGCCCTTAAAAGGGCCTTTTGCGGGGCATTGCCCCAAAGTAATCAGCTCTTTTACCTGTAAAAAAAATTACAATTCCCCCATCATTAAAACCCACCACCCACACAACCAACCCTACTCTAAAACCCACCCAATCCCCCCTTAAAAAAACTAACACTAACCCCCTGAAGATCACCCTACCGTAAGACGTCTTCACCCAACAGGGCAGAAGTGATCCTCCAGACGGGCAGAAGTCTTCATCCAGACGGCATCTTCTATCTTCATTCATCTGTTGCGGAGCGGGTCCATCTTCAAGACATCTGACGCGGAGCATCCTCTTCTTTCTTCGTCCGACGACTGAATTAAGGTTCCTTTAAATGACGTCATCCAAGATGGCGTCCCTTCAATTCCGATTAGCTGATAGAATTCTATCAGCCAAACGGAATTAAGGTAGAAAAAATCCTATTGGCTGATGCAATCAGCCAATAGGATTTAACTGGCATTCTATTGGCTGATTGGATCAGCCAATAAGATTGAACTTCATTAATTAATTAATAACTTTATTATAGTGGCAGCGACATTGGGGGCGGCAGATTAAGGGTTAATAAATGTAGATAGGTGGCGGCGATGTTAGGGACGGCATATTAGGGGTTAATAATATTTAACTAATGTTTGCGATGCGGGAGTGCAGTGGTTTAGGGGTTAATATATTTATTATAGTGGCGGCGATGTCCGGTTCGGCAGATTAGGGGTTAAAATTTTTATTTTAGTGTTTGCGATGTAGGGGGCCCTCGGTTTAGAGGCTAATAGGTAGTTTATGGGTGTTAGTGTACTGTTTAGCACTTTAGTTAAGAGTTTTATGCTACGGCATTGTAGTGTAAAACTCTTAACTACTGACTTTTAAATGCGGTACCAGGCTTGACAGGAGAGGGTCTACCGCACACTTTTGGTCAGAATCGTAATACTGGCGATATGCAAGTCCCATTGAAAATATAGGATACGTAATTGACGTAAGTGGATTTGCGGTATTTCCGAGTCTGGCCAAAAAAGTGAGCGGTGAGCCTGTCATTTCAAGACTTGTAATACCAGCGGGCGTTAAAAAGCAGAGTTAGGATCTCTTAACGCTGCTTTTTAAGGCTAATGCCAAACTCGTAATCTAGCCGACTGTTTTTTATCTCAAATGAAAGGGTGGTGAGCTTTTATCAAAATGCTTAAAACACTAAGGGCTAGATAACAAGTGGAGCTTCTGGTTGCAAGTAGCACTTATAAAATTAACCAGAGATCAGATCTCTGTTTAATTTTATAAATGTGCCCCAAATACAGTGTAGTGTATTTTATTAGAAAATAAAGATAGCTGCAATAGCAGTATTTTTGGGGGTAAAGTTGGTGGGAGTGGGGTGTTAGTAAAAAAAACAGCCTTTATATTGCGGTGTTCCCAGTAAATACAGTACATATGTATATGCTTATATACATATATATTTATGTGTTAATATGTGTATAGCTATCTAAGCTCTCCCACAAAAAGAAAATCTTGCTACTCACAGAAAACCAAACGTGTAAAGAGGAATCTCAGTCTGAATATCCTGTTTAAGTTTTTGTTGTGCCCGAACCTCTGTTGTCACATGATACTCTACACATCAAGCTGGATGTTTTGTCTAGTCACCTTCCATCACTCATTGAAACACATAATAGTTCTTCTCAAACTCTGATTCCTTTCCACCTTCTGATGCCACTATATCATCTTTTAAACCCAAGCTAGAAGCAAAATATGACTTTGTTCAAGATACACAACCTTTCAGCATTCCAGAGTGTAATGTTGAAGAGGTATTCACTGGAGAATTCTGCACTGAAATTTAAAGCCAAATGATAAGTATGTCTGCTGACCCCCAGAGAACTTCTTAGTCAGAATCTTGTGTCACAATCCCTTCGCAAGAGCCTAAAAATAGCATATTTCAGTACAAACCACCTTCTCAAAGTTCTTCTGTTACTGCATCTAAGAAAATGTTTCCCTTGGGAGATACTTTGCATCAACCTTCATTTTCTACTATATCTGTTCCCTATTCAGGCATTCCTGATGCTGAACCCTTTGAGAATATTATTGAACCTGGTCCCGAGTGGCCATTTCTGTTCCTGATTTCCATGATGATACTACTAAACCTGGCATCAAGGTGTGCTCTCCTATTTTTGACCCTGAAGTGGGCAATCTTATTTTTTACCCTGGAATGGGTATTCTTTTATTTAGCCCTGAAATGGGTGTAAAAATACTTGACCCTGAACATAGCCATAACCTCTGCTAAGAAACGAGTATGGTTTTTGGCTCAAAAGTTGGTCTTGTGAATTCTTCACATGTGAACCCTGAATAAAGCTTTGCCCTCAGCTCAGAAGTATGGTTCTTGGCTCTAAAGTGGGTTCCTTTTCTTTTTCTGTTGTTAAACCTGATCCCAGTACAAGTATCTCAGCAACTGTCCCAAAAATGGACACACTAGTCTGTAACTCAATATGGACGCTCTTGTCCTTGAGCCTAGCCCAATGTGGGTATACTAGTTCTTAAACCTCTTGTCATTGACAGAAGCCTTGATGTTAGCACACCTGTTCTAAGTTCTTCTTTCCTAGAACCTTGCCCTGGAGTGGGAATTCCTGAACCTTGCCCTGAAGTGGGCATTCCTGAACCTGGCCCTGGCATGGGCATTCCTGTATATAATCCTAGTGAGGACACTCCTGAATCTGAACCTAGTGAGGACCTTCCCGTATATCATCCTAAAGAGGTCACACCCATATATTCCCCCAGACAGGACACATTTGATATTGAACCAGAAGATGGCAAGACCTGGTCAAATCTTGCACTGTACAGTCCTGTCTCCTTCTCTGAAGAAAGCCTTGCTGTTTGCTTAGAAGTGGGTTTGGCTTTTTCTTTTGAAGTATTTCTAATTCTCAACCAAGAGATTTATTCTGAGGACACTCAAAACTCTGATACAGAAGAAGATAATCTCTTTTACAGTCCAGATTGGTGCATCTCTATTTCTGAAGTTGAGGATAGCGTATTCATGTGTTTAGGGTTGGGATTGGCCTTTTCATTGGGTGTGTACTAGGTCATCTGTCATGAAGTACATTTATTTGTCTTTCAACCCTGAAGATGATTCTGTTGTTGGAAACTCATCGTATGTTATGCTCAAGTTTCCTCATGATGACTACAAGAAGGATGACTTCAAGTTTTGCTCTCATCATTTTCAATCTCTTTTAATTTCTTAAATCCATAGGCTATGCATTGTCCTCTTGCTTTTACAAGACATCTCCAACCCCCATTTCCTGATCTCAAGATTGGCTCTCCATGTCATTGTTGTTCTCTCTCCATTTGGATTGCATTAGGTGCTCGGAGGATATTTTTAAGGAGGGGGCTCTGTCATATATGCCTACCTGCTATCACTGTCCCTTTAAGGCTGCCTGCTCTACCTCTGTCAATAAAGCTGTTTCTGCGTAGTGTGCATTTACCTGCCTAAATAATTATTCATGCACCTGATATACAGATCTCTGTGATTTTTACTAACCGCAAGTAACCAAATATTTCCTGCTTCGTTTCCTGGACACTGCTATTTTGCAAACTCTGAACTCAATATAAATTACAAGTCTGTATTTGCTGTGATCATTCTCTGATTGCTACAACAGAATCATGCTCTGGCATATTCAATATTCTGCTGACGTATATATACTCAGAGCTCTCCATATATGTATTTCAGTTAACCAAGCTGCTTTCCTGTGATTTTCTAATTATTGCGACAACAGTATTTAATAATCTAACTTGCAACTTATCTATCACCAGAGCTACACTGCTTAAATTACTCTGGCATATGCTTCAAATTATATTGTGTACTGTGAACCCTGCATACCACTTTACTTCATAAAGCTATATCATACATTCTGAATCCTACAACACCTTTTCCAGTTTGCTTATTATGAATTCAGTCTCCACATTCATATTGTACTCTCTGGATCTTTTGCTATGTCAAGATTACAGTCATGCTCTCTGAAGCCCAATACTATCTCTTTCCTTTGAAGCCTGAATATGTTGCATAGATATGTTTTACACTTCATGAACCCTGCAATAACTCCTAGCAACTATGAATCACAGAATCTCAACTATCCACATCCAAGATACTGTTCCCCGGGTCAGTGTATCCTATTCCCTACCACTGCCCCAAGGGTCTGTCTCTGAGTGTGACAATTTCCAAGGAAAAAGCAATATTCATTTATTTTCTGGTATACTTTTAGGAAATGGAGGATTTTAATCTCACAGTTTTATCTCCACCATAACGTAAATGAATAATATATGTCTAGATTACGAGTTTTTCAATATGAGCGGCTCGGTGCTAACTTGCAAGTTATTTCCACCGCTCACCTCCCTATAGCGTTGCTATTACAGGTTTTCATAAACCAGGCGTTAGTGGGCAATATGGCAGCGTTGAGCAAAATTGAGCTCCATACCGCACTCAAACTGTACTAGGTCATATAGGCACCTCTGTGTCTCCTTGTATCTTTATCACAGAATATCCATCTCAATTCCAAGAGGTCGGTCTGCTGGGTGACTGTGATAGATCCCAGACTGCTTCCACTGCACTAATTGGAGTGCTTCTAAGATTGTGAGTTTAATTAGCACAACTTGATTGTATATATTGTGTTGAACAAATAATATTGGGCCATGTGGCGCATCTGTCTTTTTTCTTGTTTATAGCGTTGAGCAAAATTGAGCTCCATACCGCACTCAAATACTAGCGCTGCTTTGAGCTGGTTTTACGTGCTCGTGCATGATTTCCCCATAGACATCAATGGGGAGAGCCGACTAATAAAAAGCCTAACATCTGCAATAAAGGAGCGTAAAGCTCCGTAACGCAGCCCCATTGATTCCTATGGGGAAACAAAATTTATTTTTAAACCTAACACCCTAACATAAACCCCAAATCTAAACACCCCTAATCTGCCGCCCTCAACATCGCCGACACCTACATTACACTTATTAACCCCTAATCTGCTGCCATCGACACCGCCACCTACCTACACTTATTAACCCCTAATCTGCCGCCCCAATGTCGGCACTACCTACCTACACTTATTAACCCCTAATCTGCCACCCCCAACGTCACTGCCACCTACCTACACTTATTAACCCCTAATCTGCCACCCCCAACGTCGCCGCCACTATACTAAAGTTATTTATTTGGGGGGGGCTTTTTTTATTTTGATAAGGCTATTAGATTAGGTGTAATTAGTTTAAATATTTGATAACTTCTTTATTCTTTTGTGTAATTTAGTGGGTTTTTTTTGTAAATTAGTTAATTGTATTTCATTAATGTAATTTATTTAAATTGTAGTGTAAGGTTAGGTGTTAGTGTAACTAAGGTTAGGTTATATTTTACAGGTAAATTTGTATTTATTTTAGCTAGGTAGTTAGTAAATAACTATTTAGTAACTAGTCTACCTAGTTAAAATAAATAACAAACTTGCCTGTGAAATAAAAATAAAACATAAGCTAGCTACAATATTACTATTAGTTATATTGTTGCTATCTTAGGTTTTATTTTAAAGGTAAGTATTTAGTTTTAAATAGGAATTATTTAGTTTATGATAGCAATTTTTATTTAGATTTATTTTAATGATAGAAAAGTTAGTGGGTGTAAGGGTTACACTTAGGGTTAGTTTTAGGGGTTTATAACTTTAGTATAGTGGCATCGATTTTGGGGGCAACAGATTAGGGGTTAATAACAGTGTAGGTTGTGGCGATGTTAAGGACAGCATATTAGGGGTTAATAATATTGTTTGCGATGCAGGAGTATGGCGGTTTAGGGGTTAATATGTTTATTCTAGTGTTTGCGATGCGGGAGGGCCTCGGTTTAGGGGTTAATAGGTAGTTTATGGGTGTTAGTGTACTTTTTAGCACTTTAGTTATGAGTTTTATGTTACGGCTTTGTAACATAAAAGCCATAACTACTGATTTTCAGTTTACGGTATGGATCTTGACGGTATAGGCTGTACCGCTAACTTTTTGGCCTGCCAGGCAAACTTGTAATACCAGCGCTGTGGAAGTCCCATTGAAAAAGGACTTTTTGAAAGCTGCAGTAGTTACGTTGCGTTATGGCCAAAAAAGTGTGCGGTACAGATATACCTGCAAGACTCGTATTACCAGCGGTAGTGAAAAAGAGCCATAACGCTGCTTTTTCACTCATAACACAAAACTCGTAATTTAGCCGATAGATAGTAAGTGCTGGTGTTCTCCTTATTTCATTATCTCTGAGCCTCCTGGGACTATGGGCCTGATATTCAAAACCTTGCCGGCATGGAGTAAAATCACACAAAATCTTTGGAAATTTTGTTAGACCTTGTATTGTAATGTAGGTCTCTTTGTATCACATAAAGAACACTACATAGCAACATTAACATTTCTCAAGATAAAATTTGTGTTTCTAAACTAAATGTTTTTAAGCACTTATCGTACCCTCAAGACTTCTTAGAATATCTTGTCTGAGTGATGAGGTTTTGAACATCAGACCCTATTTCTTCTGTTTGTGAGAGTGCACCTGTTTATAGATATATAACACATTTGAATGTCTTCCTGCAAAGAAGTGGCACATGAGGAAATGCCTACCAAATCTTGGATATGCATATTAATATTCCTTAAAGAAAAGAGATGTTCTATCATTAAAATTAAACTAATATATTTCTTCAATATATATAAACTGCATATCTATGTTTCACTTGTTCCTGAACCACCCAGCAATTCCAACATGCACCTTACCCAGTCCTGTATCCTTACAGTTTTCTAGATTCTAGTAATTTAGTCCATTATCAATCACAGGAATATATATAGAACAATATATGTATAATTCCAATTTTTTATTGTGTAAATAATGAAAAACAAAATGATAACTAGTCTAAAAGTGACTCAATTATTTATATTGTAATTATACACACATAATACATTTCAGCAGTTGCCATAATGATAGTTTTAATTATTAGATGTTCATGAGAGAAATTTTTGTTTAATTTTTTTGTCGGTTTCCCATAGTCATATTATGGTTTGATGCTGCGTTTGGTTCGGCCAAATATTTGGATAAGTATTTTGTTTGACACAATTTTAATTGCATTGCATTAATGCCTATGGGAAGCCCTCAAACCACTCATTTTAGCCACATAATTACACTGCTAGCAAATGCAAACAATTCAAACATGAAAACATACAGGAACTAAAACAAGTTTTACAGTGATGTTTTAAGAGAATTCAAACAATAAATAGAAAACAAAAGGACCACTACAACCTTTCTATGCATTTTTTTTTCATTCAAACCCCCCAAATCCCTCAAGTACCCACATTCCTCACTTTCTTACACAACTGTTCCATAACAAATCTGTAATTAACAGTTATCCTTGGAAACTCAACTCAGAGAAGGGCATGAGCAGGAGAGGCAGCAGCAGGAAACAGAGTAACTGAACTAGGATTCTGATAATAATAGTACATAAAACCCAAATATATATATATATATATATATATATATATATATATATATATATATATATATATATATATATATTTTCTTTACACTTGTAATATATAAATATAAGTTATTTATGGGTTAATTAGAGAGAATTTTGGAGTCAGCACATATAGTTATTATTGTTATTTTTAATTTTATATATATTATATCCTTTCATTACATGCATTGATACATAATATATAATAGTTGATATTAATATAGTATTAGAGAACAGTATTAGTATTAGTGGATACACAACACATAATAGTTGTTATTGATTTAGTATTAGTGGACACTCTGACATCTCAAATATATATCTTCCGATATAGATAGGTGTTATATTAATAGCTTAATTTCACTATATACACATAAGATATTTTGATCCCAGTCACATTATACTAATAGAGATAGGTGTTATATCAATAGTTAAACTTCACCACCTAAAGATATCACGATCCCAGTTTAATAGAGATAGGTGTTACAGTAATAGTAAAACTTCACCACCTACACATAAGATATCTCAGTCACTTTTATAGAATTAGGTGACATTTATAATAGCTGAACTTCACTACCTACACGTATTATTTGTTAAGACCAGGATAACAAAGATACAAGCATTATAATGTGGGGTCTCAATCCCTGCTTTGATATATATACATTTGACACACTATATTTGACACATTAATAAAAAGTTTATGACCCATTATTACATCATTAGGATGCAATACTATAATCCTTACAAGACAAAGACATTCGAGCAATGAGTAAATATGTCCATCACGTGAAGAGGAGTTTGACATTCATACAGAATACACAAACATTCAATAACTTTTGTATATACTGATTATGGCAGAGAGAGGGGATAAATCTGGACTGAAATTTAAAACATAGTAGCTAGACTGGTATAGATGGGATATACATTACAGATCACCACAACTCTGACTGACGATTGTCCTCGTAAATCAGAAAGGGGTTAATAATTATTATTTTAATTTTTTTATTGATGTACCGTCAGCTATTGACCCAATGAAATTGATTTTGTGAAAATGTAAACAAGGGAAATATACAAAAGCGCATCCTATTGGTAGTGGATTGGAGTGGGCGGCAACTAGAACAAATACACTTTCGACCTGATAGGTCCTTGCCGTTAGGACTCACTTCTCATATTGGTGAGTATATACATGGGCCAACCAGACCATAGTATAAACCAACCACGGAGATGCATTAGAATTGAAATATACTTGACTTAGAGTGCCCACAATTTAGAACGGCTATCAATAATACATGCGCAATTACAAACAATAAAATATACTTGCCATTCTTTAGAAGGAGGATAACTAACCAACCTTACATCTAAAGGTTAGATTGAACTATAATAGCTGGTTAGAGACCTGTTCAAAAGGTGAGAGTTTTGTCTAATAAACAAAGTCAAATAGGAATGATCAGATTCATTTAGTGATCGCAAGCAGCATAAATGTTGAATAGGAGATCGATTTACTTTAGAAGAGTGATTGTTTTTATTTGGAAAAAGAACTATGGAATTGCAAATTTTTGTGAGATAATAATCTACACCAGTCGATGGACTGTATAAAACACTGATAAGAATGTTGTCACAATGTAACATAAGCTGTAATGATCATATGATGTCTCAAAATGATTTAAAATGAAGTGATATTTTAACAATGACATGTATCTAACTGGTATATAACTTTTCAATGAAAATGATTTCATATCTTGCTGGTTAACAGTTGGCAATCATGTGTTCATAAATAAGATGGCACAATGAAATATATGTAGTCTATATCATGTATGGTATAACAGAAGTAATCGAAATGTTTGCTAATCATAGAGGTGAATTTAGAATAGGCAGGTGTATCACATTAATTAGAGAACACGCCCCCCCCCCCCCCAAAGGGAGGATAATGTTCATTTGTGTTAGGGAGCAGGTACTTAAAGCAGGGGTAACAGTAAGGTGAAAAATATGCCTGAGGAAACGGCGTGTTATGCCGAGAAACGTGTTGCATGTTTAGGGGGTTATTGGAATACCCTTATTCCACTCTTATGTATTTTTAAATCTTGCTTTTAATTTGTTTTTATAAATAAATACCTTTTCTATGAAAAACAATTTTGAGTGGACACACCTTACCTACCTGCTTGTATGGTTATTATTTTGGAGTTTAACCATTAAGATAACCCTGTTCTTGGACAATACCTATTGGGAAGACCTCCTTTGGGGTGAGCTGACACATTTTCCCTCAATTTGCCAGCCTGCTTCTACAAGCACATTGGTGTGCTAAGCCATCATGTGAGTACCCATTTGGCACTTTGCAAAGTAGATATAATTTTCTCTGAATAATCTGCACATATAGAGCTTGTTTTTTTGCTTCATCTATCTACTGCAGCACATGGGATATCCTAGTTGTGGGTGAGCTGTTACACCTGTTAAATCTACAGCCAGTACCTACCAGCACATTGGTGTGCTTCATGAATATGTGAGTACCCACTTGGCTTTTATTATATTGTGCTTTCACACAAACTTGAGGATACTACACATGAGGCGCCCCTCTGCTCTTTCTCATTTTTTATAGTTAACCCGGATATGCTGGTGAGGAGGTGGCAGCCAAAATATATGTATATTTGGATTGAGTGAGGACTCAACTCACACTATAGAAGTGAACTTTAATGACAAAATCTTTTTTGACTATTCTGGTACAATTCTCTGTATTTATAGTTCTATATGTATTACAACACAATAGATTAGAATTGCTGATAAGTCCAATTTGTTAGTATATCTAGCCACTTATTAGCGCCCCCTTTTGATCAGTCTATAAACCCAAATATACACTTCCAAGGAAGGAGGACAAATGTGTTTAGAGTCTCTTGGACACAGTGGCCAGCAGTTCCCTGAGGATTAGGCATTAATGAGTGATGACCACCAGCCCCCACAGAGCAGTGAAGGCAAGATCAGGAGTGGTGGCAAGAGCAGCAGCCAGCAGACAGTAGAGTTACTGAACTTGGTAGGTAGGCCTGATAGTACATCAATCTCAAAAATACACCTCCAGGGGAGGAGGAGGGCAGAGCCCCTTGGACACAGCGACCAGCAGTTCCCTGAAGACTTGTATTGACATTTAATGACCACCACAGAGCAAGGAGGGCAGGAGCAGGAGTGGTGGAAGCAGTAGCAGCAGCAGCAGAGTTACTAAATTAGGTACATAGGCCTGACAGTAGATACATCTAAAAAAATACACTTCAAGGAGAGGAGGAGGGCAAACACTTGCATAGAGCCCCTTGGACACAGCAGCCAGAAGCTCACTGATGATTTGGCATTGATGTTAGATGACCACCACAGACCAGGGAGGCAGGAGCAGGAGTGGCAGCAGAAGCAGCATATGGCATAGTTACAGAACTAGGTAGGCAGGCCTGACATTCCATCAAAAATACACCTCCAGGGGATGAGAATAGCAAATTCATACCGAGAGCCCCTTGGACACAGCGGCCTGCAGTTCCAAGTGGGATTTAGCATTGATGTTAGAAGAGCAGCACAGAACAGAGAGGGCCAGGAGCAGGAGTGGCAGCAGAAGAGTTACTGAACCAGGTAGGTAAAATACACCTCCAGGATAGGAGGAGGGCAAACACATGCCTATGGCTCCTTGGACACAGCTGCCAATAGTTCCCTGAGGATTTAGCCTTGATTTTAAATGACTACCACAAAGCAGGGAGGTCAGGAGCAGGAGTGGTGGCAGCAACAGCAGCAGTAGAGTTACTGAACTAGGTAAGTAGGCCTGACAGTACAGAAATCTCAAAAATACAACTCCACAGAAGGAGGAGGGTAAACACGTGCCTAGAGCCCCTTGGACATAGTGGCCAGAATTTTGCTAAGGATTTGGCATTGACGTTAGATGAACAAAACCCTGAACAGGGTGTCTCGATAAGAGGGTATACTGCATTTATGTATGAAAAGTGCACAATAAAATACGTATTTTAAACATCATACAAAATGAATATTTTAACTATTAACCGAAAACTAAACAAAAAAAATTGTATTGTTAAGATGTATCAAAAATCGTATTTTACCAAAAACGTAAAAAATTTGTAATTTATACCGGAATAAATTGTATTAAATATGCACAGCGTAAATCATAATTTTAGTACATTGGATGTGCAAAAATCATACTTATAAGTACAAAATATAAAGTGTAATTGTTTTTTCATAAAATGGACTGAACATGGGCGTTCCATGGGCGTATATGAAATCCCAATGTAATTCTGTAAAGATTTTCATACTACAGATCTCACAGTTTTTTCTCACTTATGAAAATGTAGCAAGACACTCAAAATACTTATAACTCTAACAGAAAAACACATGCATACTAATATATAGGCGACTATAAGATGCTATGCGCAGAAAACAGTGTAATGTGATTTATATTGGCTGCAGGATTTAATTTTTAAAGTGCGCCCCCTGCTCATTGCTAACTTCATTCTACAGAGTGAAGTGTCCCTATCCAGTGAGCTTCATTACTTTCAATAGGAGCCATCTTACCAATTGCAGAGACTGCCCTTTTTTTACAATCATTCCACCAGGGCAGCCCCTGCAAGGGTCAACAAGAAAATCCATGTCTTAATCTTCGATGCTTAGATCATCAAGCCCTTTGCACAGTGGTTGGGGGAGAGGAACTTCTGTGCTACTGTAGCCAGGGCAGGCCACACAATTCTCTTGCCATTTCAATAGCTCTGAGGGTCTGCTGTATGTTCACAAAGATAAGCCTTTACCATCTCTGAGGCACTTGTACTACTCCCCTTTCTTAAGGGGGCTTCAGTGGGTCCCACCAAACAGTCTACTGCCTCTATCCAAAATGCAGCTGCTCCACTTAGCTGTGTTGGGATGCTCCAGCCGCTGGTAGGAGATGAAAAAATAATATCTGCCTCCTGCTGCTGCACGTCTAACTCACAAATCTTGCCCTCCTTTTGTTGGACGGCACACACCCTGTGAATCTGTTTGTCTCTCCAAATTGGCAGGTTATAAGTTTTGAGTGCCATTTTCCTCTTAATTCTTGGATCACACAAGGTGGCCAGCATAATGTTTGGGCATTTTTAAAGATGCTCCCACATGCAACCTTTCAGCTGCTTCTTCAGCATCCTGAGAAGTGCTGCTACCTCACTGCTTAGTAACCCACATGGAACCACTTCACAATTTTCAAGGAAGACATCCATCTTGCTTAATAGGTGAGTGAACAAGAGTATGCCTTAAGGGGTAGTGATTTGGCTCAAGCTTTCAGTCACATCCCTAAAAGGCTTTAGAACTGCCACTACCTGACCAGTCATGGTCCACTCATCTCTGCCTAATTGATTCCAGATTCCAATGTATTGATCAGATGCCATTGCATGGATAGCCCTCTGCTGCTCCAAGATACATTCTAGCATATCCAAGGTCGAGTTTCACCTAGTAGTTATATCTTGCATAAGAAGGTGCTGGGGAAGTTCTGCCTTCTCCTGTTCCTGCCTAAGGAGCAGACTGGCTTTAACTGTTAGTATCCTTCAGATATTTTGCTATCAAACTAATCCTGGCCAGTAGTCTTGTTATCCCTGCATCAAGTGGAATAATAATGAAAAATCTTAGGGAAAATAGTGTTAGGACCCAGGAGGAGGATATTGAGCACCAGGAGGAAAGCAAGGAGCTATGTACCAGGAAATGACCAGAATGGTCAAGGCAAAGTCGACAGGCAAGGGGATCAAACCAAACTTTTCACAGGAAACAGAATCACAGTCCAAAAGCTTAGTCAGGAAGATCCAAGTTTAAAACCAATTGGACAACAAACAGAGTGAAATCAGCATCCAAAAGAATGGTCAAAAGAGGTCCGAGTCACAAGCCAGAATTTGATATCTAAAATATTAGTACAAAGCACACCTATGAGAAATACTCAATACTAGGGCAATGAGTAAGAGAAACTGAATGGAATTTAGAGGAGCTTGATAATTCAGCTGCATAGAGCTTGTATGCAGGGATAGGCTAAATGAGTCTGATTTAAGTGATAGGAAAAATTACTAAACTATATAAAAAGGTTATGTAGATAATTAGTCTGAAGTTTTAGATCCTATGTCTTTAAACGTCTGATGTTTCTTTAAGTTTTGGCCGAAATGAACTAGGTCATTTTTGCACCAAAAGTACTATCACTTTTCCGCTATTGAGCGGGTTAACAAGAATATAAGTTGTGAATAGATAAAGGTGTATAATTAATGTGGGAAAATTCTTTCAATTTGTACATTTTCTATCCAATTTGTTGTAGTTATATTGTAATAGGTTGCAAAATATTTACACTGTTTCTTGCACCTGTTCAGAAGGTTTAAAAACATAGAGGGAGACGCAGTATGAGTATCTATGATTAAGGGGAAACCCAAAACGCATCAGTGACATTATACGAACCCTCGGTCAAAGATTTTTGCCTGAGTTTAGATAGCAGTTGTCTGCTTACTTGTAGTGGTCTGTGTGGTACTATGTTTTAATATTTTTTCAATAAAGAACCCCCTTTTTTAAACTTCGGAAGGAGCCGGTCTGGAATACTGTTTGTTGCATTTGTATCTGGTCATTGAAGTTGAACATAGGGCTCTATGTAGGTAATAAGTGTGAGGCATCACGGTGGAATGAATAGGTCATTTGCCAAAAGGAAAAACAATGTCTCTATTGGAACGGAACTACCCGCTGTGAGATAAGCAAGTAACCAGCGTCAGTACCGTGAGTGACAAGTCTGATATGACTTTTGTGTTGTTTTTTCTCTGAGTTATTGGGAATAACTGTACTACACGCACAATCACCAAGAGGGATAACTGCTTTTTTTTGTTGTAATGGCATAGTGGTTACTTTATATACAGGGCTGACGGAACTCTCTAATGTTTTTGTTTCTTATACCATTTGCTTCGATTAATGGATTCCGTTGTCTAGTATTTTTGCAAAAGGCCTAAAACAGATGTTTTTTTTTATTATTTATATAAGACCACCGGAATAATAATAATAGTACAATTGTTTCAAATGAGACCCACAAGTAAGCGTAGTCCTCTTAATTTTGTATTTTGAGACTGCTATCACTACCATTTCTGCAATAATTCATTGCTTTACTATTGAATGCTAACACTTATTTCCTAAAATGGAACAGCAAGTGGATACACAGTTTTACTCTCTGGACAGACCGTTTGATAAGGGGCCAAATTGCCTAGAATTCAAGAGTATTTTTTCACTTAGCAGAACAAACTCAACATTGGGTGATTTGTTCTGTGAGATGGAGGTCTTGCAACTTAAAGAAACAAGACTCAAATTAGATAAATGAACCCTTGAACGGTATCATACCTTAAAAATGATCCCACAGGCCTTAGAATGAATAAATACCCAACCTTCAAAGCGAGTGATCAATATTTCATAAATGAGTGGAACAAGGTATTACAAGAGTGTTCCATTAGACTCCTGCTACTCATTATCAAGTATAAGACCAAAGAATTAGCGATGACACGTGACAAAATTGTGGAATTACAGGTCCTAGACACACATACAGATGATCCCTCCTATGTTGAAATTGATGTACTATTAAAAACCACTGTGGAAGATGCAAAATCTGAGATTTTAAAGGTGAAACACAGCAAATTTATCAAAAACTCAGAGGACTATAAGAAAGGTCAAGTCTTTGTCTGGAATAGGAAGGAGTAAGCTTTCCATTTTAGAAGTGAAAATAAGTCTAGGGGGAGAAGAAATACAGGATGAGGAAGGAGAAGACCAGGTCTATATGAGGAAAATATACCCCAGACAACATCAAGTAATGGAAAGATTAAAACAATCTGCAAAAAAGTGACTTTCTTGGACCCAGAGGCAGAGTCCTTAGAAGAAGATTTTGGGTCAAATTATGATTCAGAGGAATGTGTTGAAAATTTTGAAAATGAAAGTTCTCTACCTACTCTACCTACTCCAAAGGAGAAGCCAAACAGTGGCTCAATTTTGAGATCAAGCGGAGGTAGAGGTAGAGCCAAGCAAATAAATAATATAGGGGCAGTAACACCTAGTGGAAATAAAGCAGAATATCAGGGAGAAAAATCTTCAAATGCACCCCAAAAATTGAGGAGCAAGAAAGAATATGTGAATCCAGCTAGTAAATACATAATCAAAAGTATAGAACACAGAACAGATGTAGAGGAAACAGAAGAGGAATATAGCTCTATGCAACCTGGACAGAAAGAAAGAAACAAAGGGGGGGTATAAGAAAGAGAGCATAGAGAGATAATAGGGAGAAGCAGAAACCTTTTAAGGACCCAAAAATAGATGTAACATCTGAATATATTGTTATCCCTCTAGGAAAAAGAGTACATTTGGTAGGGGATGTGATCAATGTCTCAGGCCAGGAACTAACATTAGATGAATATAAGGTTTTAAATCTAGGTTTAGTTTATGTACCACAGAGTGACTTCAAGCTTTTTGATACTTTAATAGACCTAAATAGGTTTGTGAGAAATCTAACCCTGAGACAACATTATGATAAGGATATTACTCCAGTGGACACTTCTATTCCCTTAGGCAAAATACATGAATAGTTAAGAACTATTTAATAGTTACCTAGTTAAAATAATAACAAAATTACCTGTAAAATAAGTCCGAACCTAAGTTATAATTAAACCTAACACTACCCTATCAATAAATTAATTAAATAAAATACCTACAATTACCTACAATTAACCTAACACTACACTATCAATAAATAAATTAAATACAATTTCTACAAATAACTACAATTACATAAACTAACTAAAGTACAAAAAATAAAAAAAATATTTACAAACATAAGAAAAATATTACAACAATTTTAAACTAATTACACCTACTCTAAGCCCCCTAATAAAATAACAAAGACCCCCAAAATAAAAAAATGCCCTACCCTATTCTAAATTAATACATTTAAAAGCTCTTTTACCTTACCAGCCCTGAACAGGGCCCTTTGCGGGGCATGCCCCAAGAAAATCAGCTCTTTTGCCTGTAAAAAAAAAACATACAATACCCCCCCCAACATTACAACCCACCACCCACATACCCCTAATCTAACCCAAACCCCCCTTAAATAAACCTAACACTAAGCCCCTGAAGATCTTCCTACCTTGTCTTCACCATACCAGGTTCACCGATCGGTCCAGAAGAGCTCCTCCGATGTCCTGATCCAAGCCCAAGCGGGGGGCTGAAGAGGTCCATGATCCAGTCTTCATCCAAGCGGCATCCATCCGGAGCGAAGCGGCAGCATCCTGAAGACCTCCACCGCGGAACATCCATCCTGGCCGACGACTGAACGACGAATGACGGTTCCTTTAAATGACGTCATCCAAGATGGCGTCCCTCGAATTCCGATTGGCTGATAGGATTCTATCAGCCAATCGGAATTAAGGTAGGAATATTCTGATTGGCTGATGGAATCAGCCAATCAGAATCAAGTTCAATCCGATTGGCTGATCCAATCAGCCAATCAGATTGAGCTTGCATTCTATTGGCTGATCGGAACAGCCAATAGAATGCGAGCTCAATCTGATTGGCTGATTGGATCAGCCAATAGGATTGAACTTGATTCTGATTGGCTGATTCCATCAGCCAATCAGAATATTCCTACCTTAATTCCGATTGGCTGATAGAATCCTATCAGCCAATCGGAATTCGAGGGACGCCATCTTGGATGACGTCCCTTAAAGGAACCGTCATTCGTCGGGAGACGCCGGAAGAAGAGGATGGATCCGCGTCGGCTGCTTCAACATGGACCCGCTCCGCACCGGATGGAAGAAGATCGAAGATGCCGCTTGGAGAAGATGTTTGCTGGTCCGGATGTCCTCTTCTTGCCGGATAGGAGGAAGACTTTGGAGCCTCTTCTGGACCTCTTCAGCACCGGATGCCAGGACGGATCGGTGATACCTGGATGGTGAAGACAAGGTAGGAAGATCTTCAGGGGCTTAGTGTTAGGTTTATTTAAGGGGGGTTTGGGTTAGATTAGGGGTATGTGGGTGGTGGGTTGTAATGTTGGGGGGGGGTATTGTATGTTTTTTTTTACAGGCAAAAGAGCTGATTTTCTTGGGGCATGCCCCGCAAAGGGCCCTGTTCAGGGCTGGTAAGGTAAAAGAGCTTTTAACTCTATTAATTTAGAATAGGGTAGGGCATTTTTTTATTTTGGGGGTCTTTGTTATTTTATTAGGGGGCTTAGAGTAGGTGTAATTAGTTTAAAATTGTTGTAATATTTTTCTTATGTTTGTAAATATTTTTTTATTTTTTGTAACTTAGTTCTTTTATATTTTTTGTACTTTAGTTAGTTTATGTAATTGTAGTTATTTGTAGCATTTGTATTTAATTAATTTATTGATAGTGTAGTGTTAGGTTAATTGTAGGTAATTGTAGGTATTTTATTTAATTAATTTATTGATAGGGTAGTGTTAGGTTTAATTATAACTTAGGTTAGGATTTATTTTACAGGTAAATGTGTTATTATTTTAACTAGGTAACTATTAAATAGTTAATAGCTATTGTACCTGGTTAAAATAATTACAAAGTTGCCTGTAAAATAAATATTAATCCTAAAATAGCTACAATGTAATTATAATTTATATTGTAGCTATATTAGGATTTATTTTACAGGTAAGTATTTATCTTTAAATAGGAATAATTTATTTAATAAGAGTTAATTAATTTCGTTAGATTTAAATTATATTTAAGTTAGGGGGGTGTTAGTGTTAGGGTTAGACTTAGCTTTAGGGGTTAATCCATTTATTATAGTAGCGATGAGCTCCGGTCGTCAGATTAGGGGTTAATAATTGAAGGTAGGTGTCTGCGATGTTAGGGAGGGCAGATTAGGGGTTAATACTATTTATGATAGGGTTAGTGAGGCGGATTAGGGGTTAATTACTTTATTATAGTAGCGCTCAGGTCCGCTCGGCAGATTAGGGGTTAATAAGTGTAGGCAGGTGTCGGCGACGTTGAGGGGGGCAGATTAGGGGTTAATAAATATAATATAGGGGTCGGCGGTGTTAGGGGCAGCAGATTAGGGTACATAAGGATAACGTAGGTGGCGGCGCTTTGCGGTCGGCAGATTAGGGGTTAATTATTGTAAGTAGCTGGTGGCGACGTTGTGGGGGGCAGGTTAGGGGTTAATAAATTTAATACAGGGGTCGGCAGTGTTAGGGGCAGCAGATTAGGGGTACATAAGTATAACGTAGGTGGCGGTCGGCAGATTAGGGGTTAAAAAATTTTAATCGAGTGGCGGCGATGTGGGGGGACCTCGGTTTAGGGGTACATAGGTAGTTTATGGGTGTTAGTGTACTTTAGGGTACAGTAGTTAAGAGCTTTATGAACCGGCGTTAGCCCAGAAAGCTCTTAACTCCTGCTTTTTTCCGGCGGCTGGAGTTTTGTCGTTAGAGCTCTAACGCTCACTTCAGAAACGACTCTAAATACCAGCGTTAGAAAGATCCCATTGAAAAGATAGGATACGCAATTGACGTAGGGGGATCTGCGGTATGGAAAAGTCGCGGCTGAAAAGTGAGCGTTAGACCCTTTAATCACTGACTCCAAATACTGGCGGTAGCCTAAAACCAGCGTTAGGAGCCTCTAACGCTGGTTTTCACGGCTAACGCCAAACTCTAAATCTAGCCGTATGTCTTTAACATATGATGTTTCTTTAAGTTTTGGCCGAAATGAACTAAGTCATTTTTGCACCAAAAGCACTATCACTTTTCCGCTATTTAGCGGGTTAATGAGAGTTAATTTGTAAATTATATATCCACTTTGTTTTAGTTATATTGTAATTTATTTAGCGGGTTAATGAAGGTTAATTTGTACATTATATATCCACTTAGTTTTAGTTATATTGTAATTTGTAGCAAAGTATTTACACTGTTTCTTTTATTTGCAAGAAATTGATAGTAAGGACCAAATCGAGGCTTGCACCTGTTCAGAAGGTTTAAAAATATAAAGGGAGACACATTATGAGTATCTTTGAATACTGGGAAACCCGAAATGTGTCACTGATGTCATACGGCCCCTCAGTTATAGCTTTTTGCCTGATTTTAGATAGCAGTTGTCTGCTTACTTGTAGTGATCTGTGTGGTAGTATGTTTTCATTTTTTTCAAAAAAATAACCCCCTTTTTAAACTTCAGAAGGAGTCGGTCTGGAATACTGTTTGTTTGCACTTGTAAGATGACCCAACACTCTTGAACAGGTAATTTTGTCACACAATTTGTACTTAGTAAAGCAGACTATTTTGATGCTAACAAAATAGTCTTACGTCTTTGAGCAATGTAAAGAAGTTGATGCCTCTGGCCTTCCCTTCTACTGGTATTGAAGTCTCCTTGCTGATACTTTAAGATGTGGCAACTCTTCTCTCTGGCCTCCCTGGAACACTTTTTCCTCTCCTAGTGGTGTTGGTGGTAGTGGTAGAGGTGGTAGTGGTGGCAGTAGTAGTGAAACTGCAAGTGATTGTGGTACTGGCAGAGATTGCACTACAATTGGAACTGGCAACATGGATAGAGGGTGAAGCTGTTGTAGGAGCTTGCTGATCCCCAAAAGGGAATGATGGTGGCAATGGAGAGGGAGAAAATACAGGAGGGGACTGCTGGTATAAGGGCTGGGAGGAAGTTGCGCTACTGCCTCCTGTTGCTCAAGGACTATATGGTGGAATCTCTTCCTCCTCCACCATCTTCTCAGGTTCATAATCAAGTTCCTTCTGGTCTAGATTAAAGGCTATAGTAGACATGCTGGAAGTTGCAGTAAGATCCTCATCATGCAAAACAGAGACTGGGAAAGAAACCTGTTCAATACATAACTCTTCTCCCTAAATGCTTTATGACAGCCTTTCAGATTGTGATAAACCCAACAGGCTGCTTCTATAAAACATGGAGGGAATCTGAAGAGTGGCAAAACTGGCAGTGGTAGAACTGGTGGTGGCTCTGGAGTGAACAGTGGTGCAGGTGGTTTTGGGAGTAGACTGTGTAAAAAGCTGAAATGTGCAATGAGGCCACTTGGCAACCTTGGACCCCTCCCAATACTACTACTAAACTTTGATCAAAATGAATTTCAATTAGATGATGTGTACTAGTAATACTCTCTAACAATATTATATTATATATCTATATCTAGATAGAAAGATAGATAGATAGATTTGCTAAATAACTATAGAAAACAAAGTTTAATAAATATGCACAGCAAAACTAAAAGTGCAGTTTAAATAAAATTAAACTAAATGCAAGAAAATATAAAAAACATTCTGCATATAAAGGGTTAAAATTTTCCATCTCTGAAAATAAGAAAGCAGGCTCTACCAATTATTCACAGACTATCTCTGCACAGAAAAACTAAACTTGCAGTAGAAAACAATTAAAGTTAAACTAAATGCAAGCCAATAGAAATGTTTTTCTGTACACAAAGTCTTTAACTTAAATTAAAACTTTACCCAGAAAATAAAGCTGATTTGTCAAGTGATCTTAGCTCCTTCGCCCTCTCCTGTGTCCTCTGTCCTTTTTTTTTTTTGCTGCCAAAAGTTACAAATGAAAAAGAAACTAATGGGTACTAATAAACATGCAACATTTTGTTGTGGTCCAAATTCATTCCATTTTCATTTGTCCACTAGGTATGCCGCCAATAGGATGAATGGGCCAATATTCAGACGAAAATGTATTAGTCCGAAAATGAATGCACATCTCTATCAAAAATCTAAGTTCCAATATTCTTTAGAGATTCCAATTCAATGATTATTACATAACATCCCCTGTACAGTTTTTTAATTATTGAGACTTCCATATCTTCATTGAAAACCAAGCAGACATCTTCAGTTTGTCCCTGATTTTGTTTATTGAGTTTAAAGAACAGAGGCTACTGTGGATAAAGTGATTTTCTTTTCTCCAATTAGGCATATTGAACCTCTATAACTTCATTATGCAAAGCAAAGAAATTATGTATTCTGTTTGTGCATTGAATTATTCTGTTTCATGACTATGCGTATCTTTATTGTTTCTTTGTAGCCAAACTATTCATGACCTGACTATTATTTTACTCTCTTAATGTCTGCTTGCTTATTACCTTAGCTTAGTATGACTTTGTGCCTAATTTCATCTCATGGTTTGACCTTTAACTACACTTACCTAATTCCTGTGTTGTCCTTCTGCTTAAGTATCAATTGTTTGTTGGCCCGGCTTGCACTCTCTTTAACTCTTTTTGAGTTAATTTCCAGTTGTTTTTTTACATTATGAACCAGCAAATCTAAAACAGTAGGTAAAGCTCCACAAAAACAAAACAATCCTTAAGGGTCCATCTTAATGATGCTCTTTGACAAGAAGTTATGGATCCCAGTCCTATTTATAGTAAGGTCATCCTGTCTTGTTTGATTAAATAGTTTATTACATCATTAGTTTTAATTAACCAATTATTTTAAAAGGAAGATGTTAATGCCAGGACTGTTCACATAAAGCAAAGTCCAGCAGCACTGAATGCATCATAAACACCTTTATTCTTCACATTAGGGTCATGCCATAAACAACAATTCGGGTGTAACACCCTTAATCATGTAAAGTCATAATGATTAAAGGTGCAAGACCCAAAACTTTGTATATGGCCTGAAACTAAGGTGAAAAAAATAATATAAGTGGAGAACTGGTGTAAAAAATCTCAAATGCTTTATTCCATAAATTCCATTACAAAGTGAAAACAATAGTGGAAAGTTGGCTTATATGGGAGTCAACTAAACCAGCTGACATGTTTCGGTGTGAAGCCGTTATCAAATCTGATAGTTGTGGTGAGAAATTCTCCGCCTTTTAAAACAAGTAATTGGCTCCCATTGGTCAATACCAAGTATACATAATTAGCAAATTAACTCTTGTGTAACCTCTTGTATTCGTTCAAGGGATACTACATTCTTACTACCTAGGTTCCTTATTCCCATAATATACAAAGGACTGTTAGTTACATAATTATCTGTCCCTTCAATACTGAAAGATATCAATAGTATATGATTTAAATTTTAATTGTGCCCTATTTCAACAGTATATATCTCTTTATGTTGTGTTTTATATTCACTAGGTGGATAAATCCTACTATCAATAAAATGAATCAAACCAATATAGCAGTAATTTCAAATAGTACACGATCTAAACCCCTACAAATCAATTTTGTACAATATACATCACTTTCAAAATTATTTGTGTTATCCACTTGGAGGATTAATCCTGCTAAAAGATTGGCTATCCTTTTGTGTAACTGACATTTGGTATGGGATATCTTGCAAGAAGGTTAGGGGAAAGGGGAATACTGCCCATCCTTATTCAATTACCTGGTACCCAGGGGAGGGGAAACTGCTAAGGTTAACTGTTCTTATTATAGTTAATTCTACTCCTAAAACTAGTGAGAAAAGGGGACCCAAAACCAAAACTTGATTGTGACGATAAGCCATACATAGTATGTAGTTGTTTACTAGTGAGAACAGGTTGGTTTAATAATCGAAACAGAGCCCCAGGGTGGAGTAAAAGCACAGAAACATTCTAAAGAATCAATATACTCTATGAGAACCTGTTAAACTTTTTTAGGAAGATTAAATCTCAATGTCAATCATTGGCCTGTGTAGATAAGGTCCATCTACCTTAAAAAACTAATTTGTCTACACAGGTAAGATTCTCCCGTGTAACACTAATTTATCGCAAAATTAGATTAAAAAAAATTGTTTGGACTGCTACCCAGGACATAAGATGTAAAATATGTCCCATTTTAGACAGTAAATTATACCCAAAAATTAATAAGATCATATGATGAATTCAATCCCAATGGGTGTCTGGTTTTTAATGTGAAGATCCAAAAGATCTCACGTTTCTCCAATATTCTGTCCCTGTCACCCCCCCCCCCCTGGGGGGGGCATGAGAACCCTTTCAATAATTGTCCACCCAAAGGTGTCACTGCTCTTGTTGTGTTCCGTAACAAAGTGTTGTACCAAGGGCGTACTGACATTCCCAATTATGATACTGGAGAGGTGTTCCCTTATCTTTGACCTAGCCTCCCATGTAGTTAGGCCAACATATTGTTTACTGCACTCCACATCACATAGGTGATAAGATAAATCACATGTGTGGATCTGCAGTTGAGACATATGTTCTTCGAATATATTCCTGGCCTGTTACAGATAAACAAAACCTTTTCACAGGCTACACAGTCCCAATTGTGACATTTGAACATCCCCTTGTGTGTAAGCCAGAATGAACTATGAGTTCTTGAAGTTGGCATTTTTGTGGGTGCCACTAAGTTACCTATCATTCTATTACGTTGAAAGAAAAACTTACAAGATGTTGATGATAAATTGGCCAGCCTCTCATCTGCTGTGAGCATTGGAAGATGCTTCCTGACAATGTCACAAACTTGGGTATATTGCTCTGAGTGGTCCATTATAAAAAAGAGACCATCCTGACTTTTAGTCTTTTTATCAACCCTGGGTTTGGGGCACAGCAAATCCTTTCTATCCATACCCCTAACACTCTCCAATGCTTTGTTTATGGGGTTCCTCGTATAGCCCCTGGTTAGGAGTCTATTTGTTAAACGTTCAGATTTCGCCTCAAATTGTGCTGGGTCTGATCAATTACACTTTAGATGAATGAATAGTCCCCTGACAATCCCCTTAAATACACTTCTAGGATGACAACTTTTCGCATGTACAATTGTATTTCCCGTAATTGTTTTTTAATAAACTGTGGTTTTTATGCTTTCACCACATTTACAAGAGAGTGTGACATCTAGGTAATTGATACTTGTTCTGTTAAACTCAGATGTAAAACTTATACCCAGGTCATTGTTGTTTAGGTAATTCAAAAAGAGTTGAAGTTCACTATCCTCCCCCTCCTTCCAAATGAAGAGGAGGTCATCAATGAACCGTTTGTATATCACTATTTTTGAGCTAAAGGGGTTTTCACTCCCATAGATATGGTCCTGTTCCCACCACCCCATGAAGAGGTTGGTGTATGAGGGAGCAAATTTCGCCCCCATAGCAGTCCCACAAATCTGGAGGTAGAACACCTCCTCGAACTCGAAATAGTTTTGCAATAAAAGGAATTCTGCTACTCATTATATATTCACAAAAATCAGGGTTATCTCCATGAATCTTATCCATGAAGTAAGTTAAAGCTTGTAAGCCTTTATCATGTGGTATAGAGGAGTAGAGAGACTTTGCATCCACTGTAAGCCAAAGATAGCCCTCCTGCCATTCAATATTCTCCAAAATTTTAAGAATATGCATGGTATCTCTTACATGGCTCCAGAGTTTGGCTATCATTGGCTGCAAAATCTGATCTAACCACTTTGATGTGTGTTCAAGTAATGAGCCGATACCACTAACTATAGATCTGCCTGCTACATTCTCAAGGGTCTTATGGACCTTCGGTAAGTGGTTAAAGGTGGGAGTCGTGGGATGTAAGACCAGCAAGTAGCTGCCGGTATCCTTATCAATGTGGCCCCCCTCAACACTGTCATCTATAAGACTTTCAAGCTTTTTTTTAAATAAATTTGTTGGATCAGATATTAGTACTCGATAGTCATGGGTGTTGTGCAGTTATCTGAGTGCCTCAGTGATAAAGTCATCTTTGTTCATAACAACCACGACCCTCCCTTGTCAGTGGCTCTGATCACTAGTGACGTATTAGAGCCTAGTGTTGTAAGTACTTCTCTTTCCTTTTTTGTTAAGTTATGTGTCTTTTTCTTATCTTGATAATACAGCTTCGTAAGGTCAGACTCATCCCTGTTGTGGACCCTCTTAATTATGGCCCCCCTACTTTGTATTAGATACAATTTGCATGGATATTTCAGTTTAAATGCATTTCCCAATCCCAGGCTGCCATCTCTTTCCAAAACAGTATTCAGGGCCTCTAGTGTTGACAGGCTACACAGGTCCTGAAATTCCAGGTCATCCGAGGGGTTAATGGTCTGAGACTCAGAATGATCCAACGGTTTTATGTCTTCAACACTAGACGCACTGTTCACCATAGCAACGTGTTTTGTTAGAGTGATATTCTGTACAAGTCTATTCACATCTATCAGAGTATTGAAAAGATTAAAAGTGTTTGTGGGCACAAAGCCCAATCCTAAACTCAAAACCCTGTTCTCTAGGGTGCTCAATTGATAGGTAGACAAATTAATTACTGATATCTCGTTTGCCTTTGATACCTTCAAAGTGCATAACCCCCCCCTTGTATGCCCCCCTTAAACTTTCTCCCCCCCCCGTCGCCTTGCGAGAGGGGAAGGGAAAAAACCTGATTGAGTTCAAAATTTTCTGTTCTGCTAAGGGTTTCTGGGCAGTGTGCTACGTCAGTGGCTTGTGTGATATATCTAGAGGAAGTGGCAGTGTTCTTTAAAATAGATGTGGGCTGTGTTTTTTCTTTTGGTCTTACTACTTCATTTGATTGTTGCACATTAATAGTTTTACCCTGGACAAATGGTTTCTGTATTACTGTCTCATCCTCACCTGAGGCTGAGCTCTCACCATATGATTCAGCCTCACTTTCTCAGAACTGAATCCTTCTCTGATGCCTTTCTCTACCTCTGCCTCTACGTCTACCTCTGTAACCTCTGCCCCTATTCTCTGATCCAAAACTTTGAATGAATTCCTTTCTCTTCTGGGCTCTTTATTTTCTATTCCAGATGTATACTGTATTATTATTAAAGTCCATCTGATCTCTGATATACTTAGTATGCTTAATTTCTAATAAGAGGGATTTTGCTTCTGCCACAGCATCCTGCAATAATCTATCAAATTTGGCAAAGTCACTATCTTCACATCTTTTATTAAGTTCATCTTGTACTTGAATTATTTTTGTGGAAATTTCTTGGGTCTGCTTTTCCTTGTATATAATCAATAAGTGCATCAAATTCCAGGAACACTCAGAGAGGATTTCATTCCATTCAAGCATAAATGCTTTGTCCTCTGTAATAAATGTTGGATATTTGTTAAGTCTTAATCCTCTGGGTATCAGTTTTAGTTTTAAATAATTCTCCAAAGTCCAAATGTCCCATTTATATTTATTTACCTTAATAATAAATTCCATTTCCTCAAAAAGTGTGGTTAATTTGTATTGTGTTCTATCCATAGTGAAAAAGTTCTCTGCCAATATTGTACATTCATCTCTTTCCTTGGCATTTTTTAAGGAGTAAAAACCGGGAACCATGGTAGGTCCTATAGTGATTTCCACTATATCCTCAATTTCCCTCTAAACTTATTGTTATATGTATATAGCCCCGTGGCCTTGAGTGACTGAAAAAGTGTTCCAATATGTGAGCCTTTATATATAATAACAGAGAGATAAGAATGTGAGGCGTGACCCTGCCTCAAGGTATAATGTGGAAAAAAAATGTGGAAATCTGCCCATGAACTATATAAAGTGTTGTATACTATATTACACTGCTGCTGAACAAGCAAGCTAGCTATACAAAGTTAATGTCCAAAAAGACGTGCCGGTCGGAACAACAAAGGGTAAAAAAGTTTCTTCCAGTGTGTACCGTGTACAATAGGATACCATGTAAAGCTGCTGAAGTATAAATCAGTTGTATTAAATCTTACCCCAACACGCAGTGCGTCCGGTCTTAGGGAGATACAGGATCAAGTATTCACTCCTTCCATCACTGCTGCATGAGTGGTGTTTGTTTCCTAAGGAGACTTCCGGATTCTTCTCCTGGCCAATCCGCTCCCTCTTCAGACGGTGCTGTGGGGTGTTTTTGTTTTTTTGGAAGTGACCATTTATTCGAGCGAGTAAGCACGGTTGACAGGGTATATCCCTACTACGATTTCCCCTATAGCCCCGTTATTGGCCAGACTGTGCTTACAACATTGTCCAATAAGCTAAAAGAATTCGGACAACACCCCCCACTGCACCGTCTGAAGAGGGAGCGGATTGGCCAGGAGAAGAATCAAGAAGTCTCCTTAGGAAACAAACACCCGCTCACGCAGCAGTGATGGAAGGAGTGAAGACTTGATCCTGTATCTGTATCATCCCCTTCTCCTGCGGTCTCTCAGTTCTCTTGGTCTCTGTGACACCACCCTCTCCTGGATTCACTCTTATCTCTCTAACAGATCCTTTTCTGTCGCTTTTGCTGGTGACTCCTCCTCTCCATTGCCCCTGTCTGTTGGAGTACCTCAAGGCTCTGTCCTGGGTCCTCTACTCTTCTCTATTTACACTTCTTCACTGGGTAAACTTATCAACAGTTATGGCCTCAGCTATCACCTCTATGCTGATGATACCCAGATCTACCTCTTCTTCTGTCAACTCTCACATCAGCGACTGCTTATCTGGCATTTCCTCCTGGATGGCCTCTCACCACCTAAAAATAAATATATCCAAGACCAAACTACTTCTAATTCCCCCCTCTAGCTCCACTCCAGTCTCTAATTTTTCTATCACTGTTGGCGGCACCACTATCTCCCCATCACCCCAAGTCCGCTGCCTCGGAGTCACGCTTGACTCAAATCTGTCCTTCATTCCCCACATCCAACTGCTCTCTTCATCCTGCCGCAACCACCTACGCAATATCTCCAAAATTTGTCCGTTTCTGAGTGCTGAAACTACCAAACAGCTCATCCACTCCCTGGTAATTTCCCGACTTGACTACTGTAACAACTTACTAATTGGCCTCCCCCTCTTCTGCCTCTCTCCCCTCCAATCCATCCTAAATGCATCTGCCAGGCTAATCCACCTCTCTCGACGCTCTGTTTCTGATGCACCTCTCTGTGAGTCCCTTTACTGGCTCCCCATTCACAACAGAGTTAAATTCAAAATTCTCACCCTGACCTACAAAGCCCTCACCAATGCTGCCCCACCCTACCTGTCCTCACTCATCAACAAATATACTCCTGCCCGTCTCCTAAGATCCAACAACGAACTGCTTCTTGCGTCCTCTACCATCACCTCTAATTCTAGACTAAAGGACTTCTGTCGTGCGGCACCAACCCTCTGGAACACACTTCCTCGAGATGTCAGACTTGCCCCTAACCTCTCCTTCTTTAAACGTTCCCTAAAGACCTTTCTGTTCAGGGAAGCTTATCACCCAACTTATCAACAAACTAACTTCACTTAAATAACAGGTCCCCTCTATCTCCTCACTAATATCATTCTCACCTCTGCAGTCCCAACCTCCTGTTTACCATCCTCCTACCCGTCTATATTGTAAGTTCCCACAGGAATAGGGCCGTTAATTCCCCCTGTATTTGTCTGTAAAATGTTGTGTCTTATCGTATTGTTTCTCCACTGTACTGTTATCCTTGTACCCATGGGCAGCGCTGCGGAATCTGTCGGCTCTTTCTAAATAAATAATAATAATAATAATATCTCCCTAAGACCGGATGCACTGCGTGTTGGGATAAGATTTAATACAACTGATTTATACTTCAGCAGCTTTACATGGTATCCTATTAGACACGGTACACACTGGAAGAAATTTTTTTACCCTTTGTTGTTCCGACCGGCATGTCTTTTTGGACATTAACTTTGTATAGCTAGCTTGCTTGTTCAGCAGCAGTGTCATATAGTATACAACACTTTATATAGTTCATGGGGAGATTTCCGCGTTTTTGCACTGAAACTAAGGTGATCAGCTTGCACAGGAGTGAGGTGCTGTACTTCCTTTTCTATAATTTGAATTCCAGGACAAGACCATGCAAAAACTTAATCTCTCATTGTCATCTTTAATATAGTAATTCCCCCCCAAAATGTTGCATCTTTCTTTCCATATCCAAATAATATTCTGATGAAATGATCTGGGATATGTCAAATTACAAAATATATAATATGATTGATGATATCATACATTTAATTCTGCATCACATAATAAACTATTACTAATGTAAGTGATTGATTTGGAACATTTAATTGATTAAAAAATAATGACACTAGTGTAATCCATTTTAATAATACTTTTTTATGTATCAGTCCTAACTGTTGTACTAATTTTAAACATTATGGGAGATAATTCACCCTGAACTCATTTGTTTGGGATGATTGAAATTGTGCAAAAGAATGGGGCACTGCCAACTCACCGCAATTTTGGGTGGACAGGTTCCCTACTAGGAAAATGTGTCCATCTATCTAATGTAAAATGTGACCTTATGTAATAAATTAAAAAGGGGTAGCTATTAGCATATTTTGTTTTACAAATAAATTTGCATTTAATTATAAAAATAAACATATTGCCAGATTTTTTTGACATTTCCATCTTTGTACCTCTAAGTAATATATATTTTTCTTCAACATACACCAGATATAAGATTATATTTAAATTAGACACTTCTTGATACTATTTTCGTAGTATTCTTAACAAACACCACATTTTACAACAGAATCACAATTCTCGTAAAATACCATCTTACAATTTAAATATTTTTTTTCTTTGTGAGTCCTATATTAGAGGTTCAGTTACTTGCATGTGACACATTAACTGCAATGTCAGAAAAGACACTTAATAAAAATGTACCATTATTTATTTAGTTATTTGTCATATAATATAAAAGATTGAGAGATTCTTATAATGTTCTAAACCAGATAGGAAGAGAGTAGACTATCAAAACAAGAAAAAAAGCTTATATTACTATTTGCTTCCTTCCTTATTTTAGTCTGTTATTTCCTACGTACTTACGGTATTTAAGCACTAGAATCACTAATTATTCATCACATCAAACTGAAGGGTTTTAGCTATTCTCTTACTATTAAACTTGTGTTAACTCTCAAACACTTAGATATTTTTAGTACTTCCTTTGCATCTATATTTACATACTTCTAATGCAATACAGATGTACCACTTAACACCAAAGCTGCAAGTTAAATACATTAAAAAAATATATATCATGTTTTGTTTTTTTCCAGTGTGGGTGAGATAAAAAAATAAGTTGAAAACATGTAAAAAATATATACTAATGAGATTTTTTATGAGATTCTTTCAGTTATTGAAAGATGGGGTAGAGATTTTGGAAGAAGGGGGGTAGGAATTAAGGAGCTCAGTTTTGGAGAAACTTGGCTTAATGTAGTGAGAGTACATCAAAGATGAAATATTAGAAAGGCAGTTAGTGGCACGAGTTAGCAAGGAAGGGGATAGGTCTGGGGCGAGATGACATATGTGGCGCAGGCTTCAGTGTAACTGCTGAAACCTGCGCTGCGCGTAATTTCACCTCGCACATCTGAGTATCACATATAGGGCACCGGCAGTTCATAAAGTGCCGTAAGCCGGATAAACTAGCGATGTCCAGAAATGTGCGTAAATACACATTTCTGGAGTCACCAGGGACACTACGGCACTTTAGAGACTGCCGGTGCCTAAGAAAATAAAAAAAATGTCAAATCTCCCGTAAAAGTCTAACTTGCCTCCCAAATAATAAACCTGATACATAAAACCCCTATATCCGCAATCCCCCCACATCGCAACTAATAATAAATGTATTAACCCCTAATCCGTCATTCACCCACATTGTAATCTATCTAATAAATGTATTAACCCCTAAATTCGCCAACCCTATTGCAAACTACCTAATAAATGTATTAACCCCAAATTCGCCATTAACCCACATCGCAAAGTACCTATTTCAACTATTAACCTCTAATACGCCATTAACCCACATCGCAACAAACCTTATAAATCTATTAACCCCTAATCCGCCAAACCCACAACGCAATAATCCTAATACAACCATTTACCCCTAAGATGCCAACCCACACAAAGCAATAATCCTAATAAAACTATTAACCCGTAATCCGCCAACCCCCCACAACGCAAGTACCCTAATTAACCTATTAAACCCCTAATCCGCCAAACCCCCACAATGCAAATAACTAATTTAATTACTATCGGCTAGATTACGAGTCTTGCGTTATGAGTAAAAAAGTAGTGTTAAGCCTCATAACGCTGCTTTTTTACTACCGCTGCTATTGAGTCTTGTAGGTACAGCTGTCCCGCACAATTTTTTTGCCTTACCGCAAATCAAGTTACGCAATTTGCGTATAGTCTTTTTTCAATGGGACTTCCATAGCGCCGGTATTACAAGCTTTTTTTTTAGGCCAAAAAGTGAGCAGTACAGCCTATCCCGCAAGATTCATAACGCATTCTAAAGTCAGTAGTTATGAGTTTTACACTACAAAGCTGTAGCATAAAACTTATAACTAAAGTGTTAAAAAGTACACTAACACCCATAAACTACCTATTAACCCCTAAACCAAGGCCCTCCCGCATTGCAAACACTGAAATAAAATAAAATGAACCCCTAATCTGCCGCTCAGGATATCGCCGCCACTATAATAAACATATTAACCCCTAAACTGCCGTACTCCCGCCTTGCAAACATTAGTTAAATATTATTAACCCCTAATCTGGTGTCCCTAACACAGGTTAGGTTTTATTTTACAGGTAAATTTGTATTTATTTTAGCTAGTTAGTTAGTAAATAGTTAATAACTATTTAGTAACTATTCTACCCAGTTAAAATAAATACAAACTTGCCTGTAAAATAAAAATAAACCCTAAGATAGCTACAATGTAACTATTAGTTATATTGTAGCTACCTTAGGATTTCTTTTATAGGTAAGTATTTATTTTTAAATAGGAATTATTTAGTTATTAATAGTAGGTTTTATTTAGATTTATTTTAATTATATTTACGTTAGAGGGTGTTAAGGTTTGGGTTAAACTTAGGTTTAGCATTTAATAACTTTAATATAGTGGCGGCGACGTTGGGGGCGGCAGATTAGGTGTTAATAAGTGTATGTAAATTGCGGCGACATTGGGGGCGGGAGATTAGGGGTTAATAATTATAATGTAGGTGTCGGCGATGCTGGGGGCAGCAGATTAGGGGTTAATAAGTATAATGTAGGTGGCGGCGATGTCGGGGGCGGCAGATTAGTGGTTAATAAGTATAATGTAGGTGTCGGCGATGTCGGAACGCCAAATTAGGGGTTAATAAGTGTAAGATTAGGGGTGTTTAGACTCGGGGTTTATGTTAGGGTGTTAGGTGTAAACATAAATTTTGTTTCTCCATAGGAATCAATGGGGCTGCGTTACTGAGGTTTACGCTGCTTTATTGCAGGTGTTAGGCTTTTTCTCAGCCGGCTCTCCCCATTGATGTCTATGGGGAAATCGTGCACGAGCACGTACAACAAGCTCACCGCTGACTTAAGCAGTGCTGGTATTGGAGTGCGGTATGGAGCACAATTTTGGTCTACGCTCACTTCTTGCCTGATAACGCCGGGTTTATAAAAACCTGTAATACCAGCGCTGTAGGTAAGTGAGCGGTGACAATAACGTACAAGTTAGTACTGCACCCCTCATAACTCAAAACTCGTAATCTGGCCGTAAATCCCCTAACCTAACACCCACTAAATTAATCCCAATTTACATAAAATAATAAAATACTAAATTATAATTAAAATAAAAAATCCTAACAGTACTTAGAAAAGTAAACCTGATTAAATTAAAATAAATTAATCTAAAATTACCAAAAATAAAACATTACATTACAGAAAATAATAAACAAAATTATCCAAAATAAAAAAATTAAAGCTAATCCCTATGATAATACCCCCCCCCAAAATAAAAACACCCCTTTTCTAATGCTAAACTACCAATAGCCCTTAAAAGGGTTTTTTGTAGGGCATTGCCCTAAGTTAAACAGCTCTTTTGCATTTAAAAAAAAAATCTAAGTCCCCCCCTAACAGTAAAACCCACCACCCACCAAACCCCCCAGAATAAATAAACCTAACACTAAAAAACCTAGTTGTAGAAAAAACAGAGAAATGACACTGGTCTATGATTTGAATAACAGTACTAGCCAACTGACAAATTCACACTTCCCAAGGTGTGAACGAAAAAAACAATAATGTAAAACAAAGGGAGTCAGTGGCGCCTGGGGCTGACTGTAAAATATAGATAGCAGCAGTCAAATAGTAATACTAGTGACTACAAGAGAACCAACATTAATGAGGCTGAAAAGGGAACGTGAACCTTATAAAGTCTTAAAATAGACAGGAATGAATACAAAGGATACATAAATAAAATAAATAATTTAATACATCAATGATTTCTAATATACATATACAATACACCGGTGTATAAAAACGAATCAAAATAAAAAAATAATTATCTAAAAAGCAATGCTTGGATACAATGTAATATTCTACCGTTTAAGACCTGCGAGTATTAAGAGAACGAAAATGGACCTCATAAATAAACATTTGATGCAACAATGTATAAAAAGTTTATAATCAGAGCTGCCTGTTAAATGAAAATCCCTTGAATTCCAAGTTATAGTGTTACCAATTCGTAGACATTAAGTTCATAAATAGTTTTATTTGACTGGAAAAAAGGCCGGGTAATTTCCTGAATAAGTGATTTAAACAATTCTGAGGCAGGGTTATACTTCGCTGTGAGTGTTGGGCTTTGTTTCTCTTTAATCGATATAACAATCAATCTAACATTCAGTTGTATTGTAAAGTTCACATCGAATACGCACAGTTTATAAAAAGAAGTGTATAGTTTTTACTCAAGCAAGGATGCTGAAAGCTCCGAAGTGAGTAAAAACTATACACCATTTTGGATAGAGATATAGATCTGAAAGGTGTCACTAGTAGGTGTAATTTCATTTCCAGAAAAGAAAAAACTATAGGAGATCTAGTTAGAAAGGATTTTAGTAGGAAGAATCTGACATCGATGAATTCCACAAAATGGCTTCTATAGATGTAATGTGAGACCCTGTAAAAGTTGTAGTTATGCCTTAGTAGGTGACACATTCATTTCTACATATACGGGTCAGTCCTATAAGATCAAAGACCATATAACCTGTTCGTCCACATTTGTTATATATTTGTTAACCTGTAATATTTGTAATTTCCAATATACAGGATTAACGTCAAGAATGCTCAAAGATCGAGTGAGAGAACATTTACTCTCTCTTGAGACAGATTTTCCCAAAACTCCTGTGGCTAAACATTTTGCTCTACATGAAGATAAATCAGCAGGCTTCAGATTTCAGGGTATAGAACAGGTTAACCTAGGACCTAGAGGTGGTAATAGATATTCTGCTTTAAATAAACGTGAGGTATTTTGGATTCATACTTTAAAAACTTGTGCCCCCTTTGGGATTAACAAAATTAGTGATATTAAGTTGTTCATTGATAGATCGTAATATGTTACTTTCTGGCTTGGTTGGACTGTATCCTAATCAATTTATATACATCTTTACATACATTTTTTGCATTTGACTTTTATATTAGTGTATTTGTATGTATATATTATTAAGGCTAGGTTTACTAGTCAGCTTGGTTCTCTATATTAGCTATATATTCTAAATTTTCAACATTGAGTTCTTTTCTAGTCTATTCTGGAATTGTAATTTTGTCACTGGTTTGTTCTGATATAGTAGGGAATTACACTATCTCTTTAAATTAAATTATATTTCGTAAGATTGCTATCTGGCTTTAATAATATTACTAGGACACTATTTCTTTGCGACACTTTGACATATTGATTTATTTATTTATTTAGTATTAAGGATAGGGGATTTTCTATAGGAGTAGATCAATCAATAAACATTGTGTTCTGTCACTTTAACTCGAGTATAATCTTTATGAGCAGATGTATAAATTCTTTTAACTACATATTGAAGTTTTGAAAACTAAGTTCACTTTTCTTTTTCTTTTTCTTTTGTGTATTATATAGTTCATTTTTTTCAAGCATAGTTTTTGTTTTATTTTATTTTTTATATGTGGATTGTATTGTTATTTGAAATACTGTTTTGTAAAAGTTTGTAATTAACTATGCGTCAGGTGTTGAGGACTCACATCTTACATTTAAGGAATCCTCACACACCTGAATGTTAGCTCTGATGAAGTGCCCTATCGGGCAGGAAACGCGTCAGCGGTAATCAAATCTGTGCATACTGTGCCTTTGTTTTCTTACCTGCATATACTAATAAAGATGAAGTTTTAACTACATATCATCAGCCTTTTCTACTTTTTCTACATTGGGTTACAGTCTCCTTGCAAAGGTGTTGAACTCTGTTTGCTTCTTTGATATTTACTAAGGGCTAAGACAGGAGAGCCCTTCCAGCACCTAAGAGACCAGCCGTGACGCTGCAAGGATACATGCAGTGTCTGAATTTGTTGCACCGGCTTCCACACTTGGAAAGAGAATACACAATTTTGTTTGCCTGATATCTCGTTTACTACCGGATACTGCTTTCTGGACAAAGTGAGTTGAATTCATTATTTATTCATTTTTTCTGGACTTTCCGGTTTTACTTTCTGTATTTATATATTTACGAGTCTTGCAAGAGTAAGGGGCTATAACGAAATATTCAAGAGGTTGCAACATATTTGACACAGGATCGTTTATACAATTGTTTCATATTAGATAAAGGTTTATGACATTCAGTGCTTATATACCGACTGCACTGACCTCTAATTTTTGAGTGAACTTTATCTTTAATCCTAAACTCAGTCTATACTGTTTTGGGCAATGTTTGTTTTCTGATTCAAGTCTCCTGAAGTAACTAAGATTTAAATAACAACCAATTTTGGTATCTATTGAAACTTGGAATTATCCTGTGTTTTTTCTTTACCTATTTGAGCATTACAAAATTATCTTTTGGTCAAGATATGGCTGCCCATGATGATAGTAATAGAAAAAGGCTGTTTGAGAATCTATTTAAAGGCACAGTACCAGATGATGATTTTAAAATGGACTTGGGAATTTTGTTTAAAAAAAAAAAGAAAAATTGCAGATCAAAGAGTTAAAATTATGGTGGGACATTGAATTTCTAAGTTTATATGTGAAAGAAAAGAAAATACCTAGAGGTCTTAGATTAAAGAAATTTCCAGCCTTCCATAAGGAGTTTCCCTTATTTATGATAGAGTGGAATCAAGCTCTTTCAGATTGTTCTTTTTTTTGATGGAAAAATTGATTAACTTCAAGAAAGAACAAAGGGATACAATATTAAAGGAATTGGATCAATTACAGTTACAATTAGAAGAATATAAAGAGGATCCAAAGTATGCACCTTATGAGAAGCAGCTAAAGGAAACTGTGGATAAGACTGCAGAGGAATTGTCGAGTAATAAATATAAGAAATATGGCAGAGACTGCAAGGACTATGACTTAGAAGTTGTGTACAACTGGAATGCATCAAATAGGAACTCTAACAATAAATCTGGTAATTCTATCAAGAAAAAGAATGGCAATAAGGGTAAAGGAAATAACAAAAAGGTTACCTTTACTTGTCTTGCCACTGAAGATTCTAATAGTGATAACATGAGTTCCGTTAATCCTAGTACACCGAAATCAACTTCTACACCAATAAAGTCGGTTCTAAGATCAGCAGAAGAGGTGGGAGCTAGGTAAAAAAACGAGGACACAGCTCCAAAACCCATAAGAGAAGGAAGTCAGTTACCAACGACACCACAGGAGCCCAGATATCCAAGTCGTCAGAAATTCAAGAACAAGAAAAGCAGCAAGAATTGAAGATCTATAATTTATCGGACATTACTTTGAATAATTTTGAAAAAGCAGTATTGGCAAAAGGTCTAGGTTTTTCACCCACGCAAGATTTCAATCTTTTTGATACTATTTTGGATTTAAACAAGTTTGTTAGAAAAATAACCCTGAAAAAACATTTCAGCAGAGATCCAACACAGCTAGTTGATGAGAGTCCACCAGATCCATCCAAGGCTATATCTTTAAATGAAAGATGGACGTTCTCAGAATTGTGTGATATTGCCTCACTTTGTGATCTTAATGTGGAGAGTGAGAATTTATCTAATAAAACTAAACAGCAGGTTGTTGATAACATGAAAAAAAGTACATTTTATCCTGTTAATTCCCGCACTGATCTCATTGAGGTGTTTCATGCAATAGTAGAACAGGATTTAACTGAGTTAGCTGCTCAGACTCTTAAAGTGAGAGCATAAAAATACAATAATCTAGACAAAAGAGAATGGTGTGCATTAAAAAGTATCATTAATAACAAAGATATAGTGGTGGTGGATGCAGATAAGGGTGGCTCTATAGTCATCCTAAATAAAAAGCAATATCTTGATGAAGCTATGAGACAGCTAGGAGATTTTGATACCTATAAAAAGTTAACCTTCAATCCTACAACTAAATTTCAAAGGGAACTTCTATCTTTATTAGATGATGGAAAAGAAAAAGGAATCTTTACTAATAGTATTTGTGAATCTATCTTTGTTGAACATCCCACAATCCCAGTGTTTAAATTTTTGCCAAAAATACATAAAAGTTTGACTAACCCCCCAGGGAGACCTATAATTTCAGCTATAGGGTCCCTGGGAGAGAAACTATGTGAGTGGTTGGATGCCCAACTACAGCCAGTGGTACAATCGCTACCTGTTTTTTTACGTGATACTAAACATCTTATCAGGTCTTTACATGAATTTAAATGTGACACAAATTACAACTTTGTTACTATCGATGCTGTGTCACTATACTCATGTATACCACATGATCAAGGTTTAGTAGCCATGAAGACCATGCTGCTTAAATATTCTAATTATGATGTGACTCTAATTGACTTTATGATACAAGTTACTAGATTTTTATTATGTCATAATTATTTTATTTTTGACGGTATGTTTTTCTTGCAACAGAGAGGCACTGCGATGGGGGCAAAATTTGCCCCCTCGTATGCTAATCTTTAATTGGCTGACTTTGAGGATAAGAAGCTGTTTAACATGACCAATCCCTTTAGGAAGCATATTGTCTATTACACACGCTATATAGACAATATGCTTTTACTTTGGGATGGTAATGATGAGGATTTAATAAGTTTGGTTGAATATTTGAATACCAATAGTGCTAACCTCAAATTTACTTTTAACTCTTCCAGGGAAAATTTGCCATTTCTGGATGTTAAGCTAAGCAATGGAGTTGAAGGCATTGTCACAGAGGTATATAGAAAGGAGATCTCGGGCAATACAATTTTAAGAGCAGATTCATGCCATCCGCAGCATTTAAAAAAGGAATACCTAAGGGCCAATACATTAGGCTGCAGAGAAATTGTAGTAAACTAGAGAGTTATAACAAACATGCAGCAGATCTCACCTCTAGGCTAATAGAAAGAGGCTATAATGAACATACCTTAGTAACACTGTCAGAACAAGTAAGTAGATATGATAGAAATAATTTACTTAAAGATAAGACTAGATCTAATAACAACAGAGAGGGTATTAATTTCATTACATCGTTTAGCAAACAGTTTGGTAATATTTGTAATCTTATAAAAAAAAGATTACCCATTTTGGATAGAGATATAGATCTGAAAGGTGTCACTAGTAGGTGTAATTTCATTTTCAGAAAAGCAAAAACTATAGGAGATCTAGTTAGGAAGGATTTTAGTAGGAAGAATCTGACATCGATGAATTCCACAAAATGGCTTACACCCAAATTGGGCTTCTATAGATGTAATGTGAGACCCTGCAAAAGTTGTAGTTATGCCTTAGTAGGTGACACATTCATTTCTACATATACGGGTCAGTCCTATAAGATCAAAGACCATATAACCTGTTCGTCCACATTTGTTATATATTTGTTAACCTGTAATATTTGTAATTTCCCATATACAGGATTAACGTCAAGAATGCTCAAAGATCGAGTGAGAGAACATTTACTCTCTCTTGAGACAGATTTTCCCAAAACTCCTGTGGCTAAACATTTTGCTCTACATGAAGATAAATCAGCAGGCTTCAGATTTCAGGGTATAGAACAGGTTAACCTAGGACCTAGAGGTGGTAATAGATATTCTGCTTTAAATAAACGTGAGGTATTTTGGATTCATACTTTAAAAACTTGTGCCCCCCTTGGGATTAACAAAATTAGTGATATTAAGTTGTTCATTGATAGATCGTAATATGTTACTTTCTGGGTTGGTTGGACTGTATCCTAATCAATTTATATACATCTTTACATAAATTTTTTGCATTTGACTTTTATATTAGTGTATTTGTATGTATATATTATTAAGGTTAGGTTTACTAGTTAGCTATATATTCTAAATTTTCAACATTGAGTTCTTTTCTAGTCTATTCTGGAATTGTAATTTTGTCACTGGTTTGTTCTGATATAGTAGGGAATTACACTATCTCTTTAAATTAAATTATATTTCGTAAGATTGCTATCTGGCTTTAATAATATTACTAGGACACTATTTCTTTGCGACACTTTGACATATTGATTTATTTATTTATTTAGTATTAAGGATAGGGGATTTTCTAAGTTCACTTTTCTTTTTATTTTTATTTTGTGTATTATATAGTTCATTTTTTTCAAGCATAGTTTTTGTTTTATTTTATTTTTTATATGTGGATTGTATTGTTATTTGAAATACTGTTTTGTAAAAGTTTGTAATTAACTATGCGTCAGGTGTTGAGGACTCACATCTTACATTTAAGGAATCCTCACACACCTGAATGTTAGCTCTGATGAAGTGCCCTATCGGGCAGGAAACGCGTCAGCGGTAATCAAATCTGTGCATACTGTGCCTTTGTTTTCTTACCTGCATATACTAATAAAGATGAAGTTTTAACTACATATCATCAGCCTTTTCTACTTTTTCTACATTGGGTTACAGTCTCCTTGCAAAGGTATTGAACTCTGTTTGTTTATGTTAGGGTGTTAGGTGTAAACATAAATTTTGTTTCCCTATAGGAATAAATGGGGCTTCGTTACTGAGCTTTACGCTGCTTTATTGCAGGTGTTAGGCTTTTTCTCAGCCGGCTCTCCCCATTGATGTCTTTGGGGAAATCGTGCACGAGCACGTACAACCAGCTCACCGCTGACTTAAGCAGTGCTGGTATTGGAGTGCGGTATGGAGCACAATTTTGCTCTATGCTCACTTCTTGCCTAATAACGCCGGGTTTATAAAAACCTGTAATACCAGCGCTGTAGGTAAGTGAGCGGTGACAATAACGTACAAGTTAGTACCGCACCCCTCATAACGCAAAACTCGTAATCTGGCCGTAAGTCCCCTAACCTAACACCCACTAAATTAATCCCAAATTACATAAAATAATAAAATACTAAATTATAATTAAAATAAAAAATCCTAACAGTACTTAGAAAAGTAAACCTGATTAAATTAAAATAAATTAATTTAAAATGACCAAAAATAAAAAAGTCTAACATTACAGAAATTAATAAACAAAATTAGCCAAAATAAAAAAATTAAACCTAATCCCTATGATAATAAAAAGCCCCCCCAAAATAAAAACACCCCTTTTCTAATGCTAAACTACCAATAGCCCTTAAAAGGGCTTTTTGTAGGGCATTGCCCTAAGTTAAACAGCTCTTTTGCATTTAAAAAAAAATCTAAGTCCCCCCCTAACAGTAAAACCCACCACCCACCAAACCCCCCAGAATAAATAAACCTAACACTAAAAAACCTAGTTGTAGAAAAAACAGAGAAATGACACTGGTCTATGATTTGAATAACAGTACTAGCCAACTGACAAATTCACACTTCCCAAGGTGTGAACGAAAAAAACAATAATGTAAAACAAAGGGAGTCAGTGGCGCCTGGGGCTGACTGTAAAATATAGATAGCAGCAGTCAAATAGTAATACTAGTGACTACAAGAGAACCAACATTAATGAGGCTGAAAAGGGAACGTGAACCTTATAAAGTCTTAAAATAGACAGGAATGAATACAAAGGATACATAAATAAAATAAATAATTTAATACATCAATGATTTCTAATATACATATACAATACACCGGTGTATAAAAACGAATCAAAATAAAACAATAATTATCTAAAAAGCAATGCTTGGATACAATGTAATATTCTACCGTTTAAGACCTGCGCGTATTAAGAGAACAAAAATGGACCTCATAAATAAACATTTGATGCAACAATGTATAAAAAGTTTATTAATCAGAGCTGCCTGTTAAATGAAAATCCCTTGAATTCCAAGTTATAGTGTTACCAATTCGTAGACATTAAGTTCATAAATAGTTTTATTTGACTGGAAAAAAGGCCAGGTAATTTCCTGAATAAGTGATTTAAACAATTCTGAGGCAGGGTTATACTTTGCCGTGAGTGTTGGGCTTTGTTTCTCTTCAATCGATATAACAATCGATCTAACATTCAGTTGTATTGTAAAGTTCACATCAAATACGCTCAGTTTATAAAAACTAGTGTATAGTTTTTACTCAAGCAAGGATGCTGAAAGCTCCGAAGTCAGCTAATAGACCTATAAAAATAATAAAGCCCCCCCAAAATAAAAAAAAAAACCCTAGCCTACACTAAACTACCAATGGCCCTTAAAAGGGCCTTTTGCGGGGCATTGCCCCAAAGAAATTAGCTCTTTTACCTGTTAAAAAAAATACAAATACCCCCCCAACAGTAAAACCCACCACCCACACAACCATCACCCCCAAATAAAAGCCTAATTGAGCTTGCATTCTATTGGCTGATTAGAATAGCCAATAGAATGCAAGCTCAATCCTATTTGCTGATTGCAACAGCCAATAGGATTTTTTCCCCTTTAATTCCGATCGGCTGATAGAATTCAGCCAATCGGAATGTAAGAGACGCCATCTTGGATGACGTCATTTAAAGGAAACTTCATTCTTCAAGAGACGTGGTAAGAAGAGGATGCTCCGCGCCGGATGTCTTGAAGATGGAGCCGCTCCGCGCCAGATGGATGGATGAAGATAGAAGATACCGTCTGGATGAAGACTTTTGCCCGCTTGGATGAAAACTTCGGCCGCTTGGATGAGGATCGATGTCCGGTCTTCGAAAACTTTGGGGGTTAGTGTTAGGTTTTATTAAGGGTTTATTGGGTGGGTTTTAATTTTAGGTTAGGGACTTTGGGCAGTAAAAGAACTGAATGCCCTTTTAAGGGCAATGCCCATACAAATGCCCTTTTCAAGGCAATGGGAAGCTTAGGTTTTTTTAGATAAGTTTTTATTTGGGGGTGTTGGTTGTGTGGGTGGTAGGTTTTACTGTTGGGGGGGTATTTGTATTTTTTTTAACTGGTAAAAGAGCTGATTTCTTTGGGGCAATGCCCTGCAAAAGGCCCTTTTAAGGGCTATTGGCAGTTTAGTTTAGGCTAGGGGTTTTTTTTATTTTGGGGGAGCTTTTTTGATAGGGCTATTAGATTAGGTGTAATTAGTTTAAATATTTGATAATTAATTTTTTATTTTGTGTAACTTAGTGTTTTTTATTTTGTGTAACTTAGTTGTTTTTTTTTTGTAACTTAGTAATTTTTAATAGTAGATTTAAATAACTTGATTAGGGTTAGGTTTTTAAATATGTAATATAGTTAATTTAATTGTTAGTTTAATGTAATTTTAGTATAATAGTTAGGGTAGGTTAATTAATAGTTTAATATAGTTTAATATAATTGTAGGATAATAGTTAGGGTAGGTTAATTAGTAGTTTAATATAGTTTATTTTCATTCTAAAGGTAAGTTTAAATGTATTATAAGATAGGGATGAGTTAATATTTACTGTAAAGTTAGCGGGTTGTTAGGTTTAGGGGTTAATAGATTAATTTTGTTTATGGCGATGTGGGGGCTGGCGGTTTAGGGGTTAATAGGTTTAGTAAGTGGTAGTGATGTGGGAGGCCAGGGGTTTAGGGGTTAATACATTTATTTAGTTGCAGAGGGGTCCGGGAGCAGGGGGATAAGGGTTAATAACTTTATTAGAGCTGCGGTGGGCTCTGGGAGCGGAGGGATAGGGGTTAATAACTTTATTAGAGTTGCGTTGGGCTCTGGGAGTGGAGGGATAGGGGTTAATAACTTTATTAGAGTTGCATGGGCTCTGGGAGCAGAGGGATAGGGGTTAATAACTTTATTAGAGTTGCGGTGGGCTCCGGGAGCAGCGGGATGGGGGTTAATAACTTTATTTAGTTGTGGCGGGGTCCGGGAGTGGCTAGATAGGGGTTAAACATTTTAGTATAGTGGTGGTGTTTAGTGACAGGGTATAAATAAATTTGGGAAAAAGCCGAATAGCAGCAAGATCGAGGACTGCTAGTTAACAACAGCTTTTTTTTATAATAAGGAGATTGTATTCAGGTCCATGGCCGCGATGTTAGGCAATGTTAGGCGAGAGTATTGGTGCCGTCGAATGCAGCATAGTTGACGGCTTGATAATTCGGCCTCTAAGTCTAACCCCCAAATAGGTACTCACCGTTCCTGAAGTCCGGCAGAGAAGGTCCTTTTCCAGTCGGTGAAGTCTTCTTCCAAGCACCCGACATCTTCTTCCAAGCGGGGACCACTTCCTTCTTCATTCAGGACCAAGCCGGTGTGGAGCGGAGATGAGTGTGGAGCAGGACCAGCGACCATGGAACCATGGAGCGTGGAGGATCCTCTTCGTACAATTGCCGCCGTACATTGAATAGTGAATTCAAGGCACAAATCAGCCAATAGGATTTCAGTAGCTCTCATCCTATTGGCTGATTTGAATTTGAAGAATCAAATCAGCCAATAGGAATGCAAGGGACACCATATTTAAATGCGTACCTTGAATTCACTATTCAGAGTACGAAGAGGATCCTCCATGTTCCATGGCTCCACGGTCGCCGGTCCTGCTCCGCGTTCATCTCTGCTCCACTCCGCAGCGGCTTGGTCCTGGATGAAGAAGGAAGTGGTCCCTGTTTGGAAAAAGATGTCAGCCGCTTGGAAGAAGACTTCACCGCCTGGAACAGGACCTTCTCCGCCGGACTTTAGGAATGGTGAGTACCTATTTGGGGGTTAGACTTAGACTTTTTTTTTAATTTTTTGGGTTTTGTTTTCTTTTAAATTAGGGATTTATTGTGCACTCTTAAAAAGAGCTGAATGCCATTTTAATGGCAGTAAAAGAGCTGAATGCCCTTTTAAGGGCAATACCAATACAAATGCCCCTTTAGGGGCAATAGGTAGTTTAGGATTTTTTTAGTGTTAGTTTTTTTTTTATTTTGGGGGGTTTGTTGGGTGGTGAGTTTTACTGTTAGAGGGGGACTTAGTATTTTTTAAGGTAAAAGAGCTGTTTAATTTAGGGCAATGCCCTACAAAAGGCCCTTTTAAAGGCTATTGTTAGTTTAGTATTAGATTAGTACTCTCTCTGTGCAAAGAAAATCACAAAGACAAGGGCGCCTCCTCGTGTGATACAGTTTGGACAAATGTTAAAAAAAAAGGTGAATACAGATTTTATAATCACAAGTAAAGCAGCACTCTGTTGTGCTTATAGAGGCAGACTGGGAGTTCACAGTGTCCCAGTTCACTGACCAAGGCAGTGCAACAAATCACTCCAGGGTAGATTTCAATCAAGCTCAGGCTCTCAGCAAAGAGTTAAAATACCATAGTTTAATGGTGCAGTAAAATACAATATAAAATGTCACAAATGTGACTGTAACAATGGATAAACAAGCAACTAGATTCTCAGATCTCTGTCTGTTTCCTCAGGCTTCTATCCAAAGACTGAGAGCTCTGGCTTATAAATGCTAAATGACCACTCTAAGAGTGAAACATAACCACACCTATTCAGGTGTGGAGTTGAACCTGCCTCATCAGGTGTGTGAGTGCACACCTGTTTCAATCAGACCATAGTTAGAATACAATGATTAAAACCATTTCCAAATAATTCACATTATACTAAAAAACAAACAAGTACTTTACAAATTGGTTAATAAAGGATGTAAAAAACAACAACCATAGCCAAACATTATCTTATGGTGGATATCATGTCAGCATCATATGTTATAGGATATTATTATGGTATTCTAAAATAGTAACATTAAAAAATTGTTCCCCACCCTTTTTAAAAAAAAAAAAAAAAATATATACACACATACATATATAAAAGGTACATGATATTCTAATTCTTGGTGTTCATACCAAATGTCTTAGTATGTTGTCAGTTAGTCTAAATAAGTTAAAGTTTTATTAAAGCACCTATTGATGTTAACAGCCTTTGGTCAAATATGTATAAGCAAGATTTTCTATAGGAGAGAGCCCTTTATATTATGCAGGCCTTATTGAAACTACAGTATATATACACACACACACACATCCACACATATTTTAAGTCTAATGCGCCTGGTGTTCCCAGGGAGTCTCAAATCCAAGTACTGACCAGGCCTGGCCCTGCTTAGCTTCCAAGATCAGACAGGATCGGGTACATTCAGGGAAGTGTGGTAATATCTTAATCTAAGTGATATGAAATGTATGTATTAAGCAATAGATAAGTGTACTTAGTGAATATCTATTAACCTACTCTAATGTGTAAAAACGGGGTTGTAATACATTATGTTCAATATACAAAAATAAGATGGTATAGAAATACAGTAGTAACAATATTGTTTAATGTGTTGGAGATAATGTTGAGGTGTATATTGTGAGTGCAGACTTAACTAAAATGATACAATAAAAATAAAAATGTTCACTGTGAACTCCCAGTCTGCCTCTATAAGCACAACAGAGTGCTGCTTTACTTGTGAGTATAAAATCTGTATTCACCTTTTTTTACATTTGTTCAAACTGTATCACACGAGGAGGCGCCCTTGTCTTTGTGATTTTCTTTGCACAGAGAGAGTATTTACCCAGACTGGTTTTGTGACAAGGAGCTGACTTCTGGATCTAAGGGAGAATCTTATATATGTGCTACCCAGGAGGACTAATAAACCTCTGAAGTGCCCTCCTAATCTTGGGACTGTCTGAGCATCAATATCATATACAGATAAAAACTTATTAGAGACTTAATACTATTTATTTATTATATATTGTTTTAAGCTGCATTTTCTGTTTATATTGATCTCATCACATCACATTTGATGAGAGTCCATGTCTCATTTTTTCTGTAATTGTCATTATTATTTTGTCTTTATACATTATTATCTGATCATTTTATATTATTTTTAAGTGTTTATTGTTTTTACTATACTTCAGTATTATCCTACAGATTGTTGTAATACATCTATATTTATATTAGGCCTTGGTTGGCCTTTTTAAAAAAAATATATATTTCTTCTAGCGCCCCCTAGAGTTACGCTTGCATAGTGTAACAGGTATTTCTATATCTTAGTATTAGATTAGGGTGTGTTTTTATTTTGAGGGGGCTTTTTTATTTTCATAAGGGGTGTTAGGTTACGGGGTTTAGTAATTTAATTAGTTATATGCGTTGTGGGGATTTAGCGTATTGGGGTTAATAGATATATTAGGATTATTATGTTGTGTGGGTTTGGCAGATTAGGGGTTAATAGTTTTATTAGGTTTATTGCGTTGTGGGTTAATGGAGGAATAGGGGTTAATAGTTTTTTTAGGTTTATTGCATTGTGGGTTAATGGGTTAATGGAGGATTAGGGGTTAATAGTTTTATTAGGTTTATTGCGTTGTGGGTTAATGGCGGATTAGGGGTTAATAGCTTTATTAGGTTTATTGCGTTGTAGGTTAATGGCGGATTAGGGGTTAATATTTTTATTAGGTTTATTGTGATTTGGGTTAATGGCGGATTAAGGGTTAATAGTTTTATTAGGTTTATTGTGATGTGGGTTAATGGAGGATTAGGGGTTAATAAATTTATTAGGTTTATTGCGATGTGGGTTAATGGCAGATTTGGGGTTAATATACTTTCGGCTAGATTACGAGTTATTTCCACCGCTCACCTCCCTATAGCGCTGCTATTACAGGTTTGCAAAAACCCGGCATTAGGAGGCAATATGTCAGCGTTGAGCTCCATTGAGCTCCATACAGCACACAAATACCAGCGCTGCTTTGAGCTGGTTTTACGTGCTCGTGCACGATTTCCCCATCAATTTCCCCATCAATCAATGGGGAGAGCCAGCTAAAAAAAAGCCTAACATCTGCAATAAAGGAGCGTAAAGCTCCGTAACACAGCCCCATTGGTTCCTATGGGGAAAGAAAAGTTATGTTTACACCTAACACCCTAACATAAGCCTTGAGTCTAAACACCCCTAATCTGCCGCCCCCGACATTGCCACCACCTACATTACATTTATTAACCCCTAATCTGTCACCCCGACATCTCCGCCACCTACATTACAGTTATTAACCCCTAATCTGCGGCCCCTGACATTGCCGCCACCTACATTACATTTATTAACCCCTAATCTGCCACCCCCGACATCGCCGCCACCTACATTACAGTTATTAACCCCTAATCTGCCGCCCCTGACTTCTCCGCCACCTACATTACAGTTATTAACCCCTAATCTTCCGCCCCTGACATTGCCGCCACCTAGATTAGATTTATTAACCCCTAATCTGCCACCCCCGACAACGCCGCCACCTACATTACAGTTATTAACCCCTAATCTGCCGCCCCTGACTTCTCCGCCACCTACATTACAGTTATTAACCCCTAATCTTCCGCCCCGACATTGCAACAACTACATTACACTTATTAACGCCTAATCTGCCGCCCCCGACATCGCTGCCACCTACCTACACTTATAAATCCCTATTCTGCCGCCCGACATCGCCGCCACCAACATTACACTTATTAACCTCTAATCTGCCACCCCCGACACCGCCAACACCTACATTACAGTCATTAACCCCTAATCTGCTGCCCCCAATGTTGCCGCCACCTACCTACACTTATTAACCCCTAATCTGCTGCCTCCAATGTCGCCGCCACCTACCTACTCTTATTGACCCCTAATCTGCTGCCCCCGACATTGCCGCCACCTACCTACATTTATTAACCCCTAATCTGCTGCCCCAACCAATGTCGCCGCCACCTACCTACACTTATTAACCCCTAATCTGCTGCCCCTGACATCGCCAACACCTACATTACACTTATAAACCCCTAATCTGCAGCCCCCAATGTCGCTGCCACCTACCTACACTTATTAACCGCTAATCTGCTGCCCTCAATGTCATTGCTACCTACCTACACTTATTAACCCCTAATCTGCTGCCCCTGATATTGCCACCTACCTACACTTATTAACCTTTAATCTGCTGCCCCCAATGTCGTCGCTACCTACCTACACTAATTAACCCCTAATCTGCTGCCCCAATGTCATTGCTACCTACATTACACTTATTAACCTCTAATCTGCTGCCCCTGACATTGCCGCCACCTACCTACACTTATTTACCCTAATCTGCTGCCTCCAAAGTCGCAGTCACTATACTAAAGTTATTAACCCCTAAACCTAACCCTAAGTCTAACCCTAACACCCACTAACTTCAATATAATTAAATAAAGCTAAATACAAATTACTATTATTACCTAGATAATACCTATTTAAAACTAAATACAAACTTACCTGTAAAATAAAACCTAAACTAGCTACAATATAACTAATAGTTACATTGTAGCTAGCTTAAGTTTTATTTTTATTTCACAGACAAGTTTGTATTTATTTTAACTAGGTAGACTAGTTAGTAAATAGTTATGAACTATTTACTAACTACCTATTTAAAATAAATACAAATTTACCTGTAAAATAAAACCTAACCTGTCTTACACTAACACATAACCTTACACTACAATTAATTAAATGTCATTAATTAAATACATCTAACTAAATTACAAAAACAAACAAACACTAAATTACACAAAATAAAAAAGAAATTATCAAATATTTAAACTAATTAGCCCTAATCTAATAGCCCTATCAAAATATAAAAGCCCGCCCAAAATAAAAATAAACCATAGCCTACACTAAACTGCCAATAGCCCTTAAAAGAGCCTTTTGAGGGGCATTGCCCCAAAGAAATCAGCTCTTTTACCTGTAAAAAAAATACAAACATCCCCCCCAACAGTAAAACCCACCACCCACTTAACCAAACCCCCCAAATAAAATCCTATCTAAAAAACCTAAGCTCCCCATTGCCCTGAAAAGGTCATTTGTATGGGCATTGCCCTTAAAAGGGCATTTAGCTCTTTTTCTGTGCCCAAAGTCCCTAATCTAAAAATAAAACCCACCCAATAAACCCTTAAAAAAACCTAACACTAACCCCGAACATCCACTTACAGTTTTTGAAGACCGGACATCCATCCTCATCCAGCCGGGAGAAGTCTTCATCCAAGCGGCAAGAAGTCGTCCTCCAGACGGGGAGAAGTCTCCATCCAGATGGCATCTTCTATCTTCATCCTTCTGACGCGGAGCTGCTCCATCTTCAAGACATCCGGCGTGGAGCATCCTCTTCTTTCGATAATTTCTATCAGCCAATCGGAATTAAAGGTGAAAAAATCCTATTGGCTGATACAATCAGCCAATAGGATTGAGCTTCAATCCCAATGGCTGATCAAATCAGCCAATAGGATTGAGCTGGCTGTTCCAAATGGGTTTTTTTGGGGGGGGCTTTTTTATTTTGATAGGGGGTAATTAGTTTAAATATTTGATAATTTCTTTTTTATTTTGTGTAATTTAGTGGGTTTTTTTTGTAATTTAGTTAATTGTATTTAATTAATGTAATTGATTTAATTGTAGTGTAAGGTTAGGTGTTAGTGTAAGACAGGTTAGGTTTAAATTTTACAGGTAAATTTGTATTTATTTTAACTAGGTAGTTAGTAAATAGTTAATAACTATTTACTATTGTTACTAACTAGTCTACCTAGTTAAAATAAATACAAACTTAGCTGTGAAATAAAAATAAAACCTAAGATAGATTATGGGTTAATAATTTTATTTTAGTGTTTGCGATGCGGGAGGGCCTCGGCTTAGGGGTTAATAGGTAGATTATGGGTGTTAGTGTACTTTGTGACACTTTAGTTATAAGTTTTATGGTACAGCTTTGTAGCATAAAAGCCATAACTACTGACTTTCAGTTTACGGTACGGATCTTGCCTTTATAGGCTGTACCGCTTACTTTTTGGCCGGACAGGCAAACTCGTAATACCAGCGCTATGGGAGTCCCATTGAAAAATGACTTTTTGAAAGCTGCGGTAGTTATGTTGTGTTACAACCAAAAAAGTGTGCAGTACAGATATATCTGCAAGACTCGTAATACCAACGGTAGTGAAAAAACAGCGTTTATTAGGCTTTTTCACTCATAACGCAAAACTTGTAATCTAGCCGTTTATTAGTTATTACGGTGGGGGTTGGCGGTTGACAGGTAGATAGATATTGAGCATGCACTAGGTGTTAGTTAATATTTTCAGGCAGTTACGGGAGTTACAGTGCTCACATTTTCAGTGTAAGGCTTGCTGCGTCTGCCTATATGTGGCGAGTTGAAAATGGAGTAAAATATGTGATACCGTTTTGCGACACGGTTTTATGTTAGCTTATGGGAGTAAAAATTGCGGACAATGGGTGAAATATAAGAGCTGCATTTATATTTGGCGCCATATATGTGATACCAAAACCGCGTAAAAAACGGTGTCACCAGCTTTTGCAGGTGATGCCGCAATGTAATCTTGTCCCTGGTGCAGCGGGGTAGATTTGGGTGTCATCAGCATATAAATAAAATTGAAATTTGTGGGACTTTATGAAAGAACCTAAAGATGAAATATAGATTGAGAATAGAAGGGGACCAAGGGCAGAACCTTGTGGTACCCCAACGGAAAGTATTAAAGGGACAGAGGATGCACAAGAAAAGGCTACACTAAAGGTATGGTTAGACAGATAGGGGCCTGAAGTTCTGTGAGGCTGCAATACATTCAAAAGGGATCCAACACAAGGTCGAGAATGCTGGAGAAATATTAAAAATTGCAGACATTACTGTTTAAAGCAGTACCGAGAGGCGTTTTACTATATATCGCAATGGGTGATGATGCTGGCAAAATATTCCAAGCAGTTTATTTTCTGTAATATAAGGTTATTTATTTTGTGTAAAGCTTAGAGGTGGGGTTATGCATTAGGAAGTTAAGTAGTGTAAGAGTAGTTTGCGTTGGAGGTTGTGGCAGATTAGGGGTTAATAGGTTAGGAGCACTGTTCCCTCTAAGGTGCGCCGTGCAAAACAGGAGAATGTGGAAAGTGATTTATTTATTTTTTATTTAATTACTAATGGCCTCCATGAAAACCGGGATAATTCACACACGGAGGGTGTTGGGCAGCAAGCTATAAGCACTTCCAATGAAATGAAGAATGTCAGAGGACGAAGTGCAGCCCTCCTCCTCCATACAGCAGACACACACTAGAAACAGCCGAGTAGGTGAGGGCTGGAGATCTTCCTCACATGCCGTAAGTTTCACAGTTTGTGTGACAGCTGAAAGTTAAAGGTGAAGCATAAATCCACACATTCGGAGCTAGAAAAAAGTGCACAATGCTCATAAAACGTATTATAGCAACAGAAGAAACTTTTTTTCCCTCTTTATCCAATACAGGATTCTTTGAAACAAAAAGCAAACCTAAAACAAAGCATGCAGGTCACTATTTAACCCCTTGGCTACCAGAGAGGATTGCAGTGTATTCCTTTACAATGCACTGTAGCCCTTTTGGCAGGCATGGGGTTAATTTATGCTCACAAGCTGGTCTAGGCATCTGAGGAGGCTATGCAGGAGACTGAAGCTTCTCTGTGTCTGATATACAGTTTGAGCAATAATATCTGTAGTTTGTGTAATGATATTGCTTTTACATGAGGCTCTATTTAATCAGTATTGCTTAGCTGTGTGTGTGATATATATATATATATATATATATATATATATATATGTGTGTGTGTGTCTAGGCTCAATGCCGCACACAAGCGGTATCAAGCCTGCACAGAGAACATTTTTTTTTGCACACAATGAAAAAAAATTAGAGGGAACATTGGTTAGGAGGCTTATTGCATTGGGGGTTGTGGCAGTGTATGGGCTTAATAGGTTAGGGGGTGGTTAGGTCTTTAGGTGGGTTAATAGCTTGTACTGGGGGTGAGGGTGCGTAAGTGGTTAATAGTTTATTTTAGTATTGCATTTATATCCATTGTTAAAATGATATATGCTATATCTAAATCATGAAATAAAAAAATTGGGTTTAGTATCCCTTTAAGTGATATATATGTTTCAAATGATAAAATTAACAATAAAAAATAACTAAATTTTAAATTACATACAATACTTAAAATAATATGCATTATACATGACAATGCATATCATTTTAACATTGGATATAAATGTAGCACCATAGCTCCTATAGTTATAATATAGAGGATTTTTTGGATACTTTATTAGTGAGGTAGATTGCAAAAATGATGTAGGTGTAAGCGTTCTGTGGGAGCTAGCTGGGCATTCCAAGGGTAATATAGGAAATACATGATGTAGGTGTAGGCGAAATTAGGGAGTTAGCTGTGCATTCCAGGGGGAGTATAGCTTAAGAATGGCGAAGGTATAAGTGTTCTGTGGGAGTTAGCAGGTAGTTCTAGGGGGAGTATAGCTAAAATATGATGTAGGTGTAAGCATTTTATGGGAGGTAGCTGGGCATTCCAGGGGAGTAACCTGCACTTTAAATGGGATACATCCCCAGTAGTGCGATATATTCCAATTTCTGAAGTACCGGTTACGAGTAGGGTGTCAGCCATGTTTCTCTTGCCACCTTTTCAGTGGCGAGACTTTCCAGTGTGAGGCAGGTAGTGTAGGTTTAGGGAAAGTAAAGTCACCCCAGGCATTATTTGAAGTGTTCCTACATAGAAACTGTGTTTGGTTCCAGTGAGCGCATTGTCTGAGATATATAGGGACACTTTAAATATAGCAAGCCTGCACTCAGACAGTGCCAAGTGACTATGTCGGCAATGTTTTGCTGATGTAGCACTCCCCATTATATCCTATGGGAAACACATTGTTACTCGCCGATATTTCGAGGGTCCGCCCCTTTTATTCTCATATATCAACAGACAATGGCGACGAAGCCAGAAAGGTCATTTCTCATTGTTCTGTCAGTGCTTTGAATATCAGGGCCTTGAAGAGAACCACAAGAGGGCTGTGTCACAAATGCTGAAGAATTGGAGGGTTTGGCGCAAGAGAGGGTGGGCAACAGTACCAAAGGCTTCAGAAAAATTGAGAAGGATTAACAAAAATAATTGGCCTTTCAATTTTTTTGTAAGTAGTTCATTAGTAACCTTAACAATTGCTGTCTCTGTGGAGTTTTGGGGGCGAAATCCAGATCCCAATGAATCAAGGAGGGACTTTAATGAGAAAAATTGTGCTAAACGTGTATATCCTAGATTTTCCAGAAGTTTTGAGGCAAGGTAAGAGTAAAGAAAAAGGGCAGTAGTTGGATGGGGAGGTAAGATTGAGAGAAGGTGTTTTTTAGGATAGGTGTGACTAGTGCATGTTTGAAAGTTAAGGGAAATATACAAGTGCTGAGGAAGAGGTTGAAAATATATGTGACGATAGGAGTAATAGTAGTAGATGAAGATGGGAGCCAGAGGGGCATAAGTGATGAATTTCTGACTTTGTGGGTTTTGGATGATTGAAAGATGTTTGGGGGCTTTAAAACTGGTAGTATATAAATAGATAATTTAGTTTCTGATGGAATCAATTGTGTTGTTGAAGTGGCTGGCAGAATCTTGAGCTGAAAATAAAAGTTGTAGTAGGAGGTGGGGGTGGGCGGGGAAGGTTATTGAAATTGGAGAACAGATGTTTTGGGTTTGAGTTTTGGGTTCTGCAACCCGGCTTAACAGTGTAGTAATATCTGCATAGGTAGAGTGTCAGAGGAGTATGCCATGGCTGAGGATGAGTGTGCAACTTTCCAGCTATGGTGGGGGGCGGGGGTGGAAATTTTTAAAGTATCAATGTAAGAGAGAAGTTGTAGTAAAATATATTTTCGTCAGGGCATGTGAAACGGAGGAGATGGAAGAGAGCAGAGGTTTGAGAGAGTTTGAGAGATGTTGGTGATCTAGTGAATGAATGTTTCTGTAGAGTTTGGTGTGAGGGTTAGGTGGAGGGAGAGTTATAGGAAGTGCTGTAATGTTGCAAGTGAGGAGATGATAGTCAAGTGGAGGAAAAGTAGAATTTTTTAAGTTTGATAGAATGCATTGATAGCTGAAAATAAGAACAAGGGAATGTCAATTTTTGTGAGTTGGAGAGTCGGTCCTTTGTGACAGACCTTAAGAGGAAGTGAGCTGGAGAAGTTTTTTTGCAGCAGGGACAGTGGGATTGTCAACAGGGAGGTTAAAATCTGCAAGAATTATATAAAAATAAAAAATAAACACAACATATATAGAGAGGGGAGAGAATATGTGAATCATGTGGGCTATAAAGGAAGAAAATGTGAGTGAAGAGATGAGTTGTATTTGTTGAAAGGTACAAGAGGAAAATAAAATACCTACAACACCTCCTTGTCTGTTTCCAGATCTAGGGGTGTGGCTTAAGTGGAAACCCCTATGTGACAATGCAGCAGTGAAGACTGTGTCTGAAGGAGAGACAGATTTCTGTGAGAGCCTGTAGGTTGAGAGAATGGGTGATAAAGATATCATGAATAGAAGTTATCTTGTTGCAAACAGAGCAAGAGTTCCAGAGTGCACAAGTGGATTTAGGTAGAAAAGGGATTTGAGTAAGGTTTTCAGAGTTCTGATTTTTTAGGTCCATGGAAAGACATGCTTGAGTGGGCAAGGTTAGGTAGTTGTGGAGAACCAGGATTGGGGGAAATATCAGCAGCAGCTGGTATGAGTAAGAGGTAGAGTGACATAAGATGCGATACAGCTATCCTCCAATCTCCATCTGAAATAGTTTTCCTACCAAAGTATGCATTTTTTTTATTTTGTTTTTAAAAGTCCAATTTTACAGAGCTTTTATTTTAGTGTATATTTACCTTGCAATGCTAAAATGTTCAGAACATGTTCTGAAATAAAATACAATCTAGAAAATAAATGGGAATATTTTGTAAATATGCAAAACACTGTATTCTTGTTTATAGATAATGTATTGGTTTTGAACTCATAAGTTTTGTTTCTAACTACATAAAAGCGCTAATGAAACTTCAAACATAGCATTCATTGCAGCCTACATCAAATTAGTTTTTAACACAAGTAAAATGACTTACATATATCTGCTGCTCCAGTTTTATTGTTGTAGGTTAATTTACACAGTCTAATATGTTTTAATGAATGTAATGTCTTTTGCATGTTTTGTATGCAATAAAATTTTATTAACTCATGCTGTGAAAGTTCACTATGTATGCCACATGCTTTAAATTCCATGTTATTTGAGATTTATACATGTAATCTTCTTCCAAAATATCATCCCTATATTTTTCTAGAAACTTTCAGATATCTATTTTTTAACCTTATTTTTTGAAAATAAACTTGCAGCCATTAAACAAACACGACTGCAGTCAAAATTAGGGTATAGGATAGTGCATTTTGTCACATACCACCCTCAGAATCAGAAACTCTGCTAATCGTATCATTGAATTAGGGGGGGCTTTTCATATAACACAGGGCCCCAGGCCATGCTAATAGACGATGAAACACTTTTTTTCCACTTGGGAAATTTGTTTTCTTAAGAATGCAAATTCATAAAAAAAATGGATATTTGTTTTGCTTTTACAAAACGAGTAACCAAATGAATGCACCAACTAAATTTAAAGAAAATGAAGAAATACTAAAAAAATTCATTAGTATTCATATGTTTTCTTTAAATTACCTATAGGGGTTAAAATACTTACCTCTAGCGCACTGGAGAGCCGCACTAATCCTGACCCTTTTTCTTAGGGCACCAGGCCATGCTAATAGGAGACTTAGCGCAGTGGATCCCAGGGCCTGTGTTAAAGGAGAAGGTCATGGCACAGACAAGGTAAGTTTAGCACCCTATTTTACAAAGTGATCACTGAAAGTCCTCTTTATTTTTAGTATTGGTAAATACTAGCATTTTTTAAACGCTCGGATTTACCATCACTTTAATGTTAATGGTCCACAAATATTCAGTATTTGTTAAGTTTAAAAATGAAAAGAATATGAAATAGTGCAACAGACAAATATTCAGGAGAGTTAATTTCCTCGAATATTCGTTCCGAAAGATTCGGCCAAATTGAATTTTTTAGCGCTGCACATGTCTAGAATGATACCATGGCATCTATTTATCAAGCCGTCAACCGCAAATACACTGGAATTCCACAGCGTATTTGTGGCGAGCCTGATTACCCTTAGTTATCAAACCCTACAGACCGTCAAAAGTAGAATTTTGTGACGTAACATACGATCCGCCGGACTCAGTCCGACACTGTGGTATGTTAGAATTTACCTTGCTAGTAACAAAGTTAATGTGTATCTCAAACATCCAAAATATAGATTCAGCTCTTAAGTTAGAGCTTGTTGCTCCTTTTTGTTCTAACCAGATAACAACTTCTATGCTACCTGAATAGACAATGTGAGACAATTGGTATATGATGAATAACACTATTAATAACAATCTGTAGTATTAATAGAGATGGAATAATATAAGTAGAAAAATAGCAGAATGCTTTAGTAAATAATCTGTAGCAGAAACCGGAATAACAGTAGAAATACTGATAAAGTCTAATACAGAATGATATGAAGGTTTATGATATCCCTTTACTTCACGCAATCACACACATCCTAAAATATATACAAGTTCAGACAAGCTGCAGACATACTATGTTTGTTTGTAACAAGAAACGGCTTATGAATGAGAGTTTCCAGAAAAATAAATGATTGTGGCAAACAAGGTAAGTATATAACTTATAGAGCCCAGTCTTGGGTTAAGTACGTCACCCCCTTGTGGACCGAGAGAAGCTCCGTTACCGCACTGAGAGCTCCGTGTCTGAGAGGCTGTCGGCGTGTGTGATTGCGGCTTACTTCCGGGTAGCAGTTGGAAAGTAGATCCGGCCGTTCTAGGATACGGACTTGTGTATGGAAGGCAAAGATTCAGTTGGCAACAAAGTAACAGCAAGAACGAAAGTGAGTGCTGATGTAGGAAGATACTTTAGATTCTGCAGTTTAGGAGACCTGAAAGGAGAATTGCTTCAATAGAGAAGTTTAGACTTCAATATTCAGGCAGTGAATAGATGCAATAGAAGTCCTTAAATAGGAAGGGACTAAGATAGGAGGGGCAAGGCTTAAAGGTATATCACATCTCCCCCCCCCCTCAAGGAAGCACCCCAGGGGATTCCAAGCTAGGCTTAGCAGGGTAGCGGCGATGAAAATTCTGTAGAAGACGAGGAGTGCAAAGATCCGAATGGAGTTGCCAAGAGTTATCCTCCGAACCATACCCTTTCCACTTCACAAGGTACTCAAACTTTCGTCTACGGTTCCTGGAGTCAAGTACAGCTTCGACTTCATATTCCTCCCGGTCATCTATGAGGATCGGAGGAGGCCTAGGTTGGGAAAGGGACTGAGGAGAGGGAAGATAGGGTTTCAACAGGGAGACATGGAAAGTGGGGTGAATCTTAAAATCTTGAGGGAGATCCAGTCTCACTGCATTGAGATTAATCACCTTATTCACCATAAAGGGGCCTAAGTACTGATTCGCCAGTTTTTTACTAGGAACAGATAACAAGATTTTTAGCTGAGAGTAACACTAGGTCTCCAATTTGGTAAAGAGGACTGGCCGTATGATGTAGATCAAACAACCGTTTTTGATTTTCTTTAGCATCTGACAGATGCTTTTCAAGACGTTCACTCTATCGTGTAAGGTAGTTGCAAAGTCCATGGCAGAGGGTGAATTAACCTCTTGACAGGATAAGGAGACTGTGGTAGGATGATATCCATATGTAGCAAAGAATGGAGATAACTTTGTTGAGGATGATGTGGTATTGTTATAACAGAATTCTGCCATTGGAAGATAAGTTGACCAATCATCTTGGAGATGAGTTATGAAGCAACAAAGGTATTGCTCAAGAGTCTGGTTAAGTCTCTCAGTCAGACCATTTGTCTGGGGGTGAAATGCAGTTGAATATCTTGAATCAATCTTGATTAACTTACATAAGGATTTCCAAAAATTAGAGGTAAACTGAGTATCACGATCAGTAATGATAACAGTAGGGAGTCCATGTAAGCAGACTATATTATCTAGGAAATCCTGGGCTGTAGTTAAGGCTGTTGGTAGACTCTTTAATGGGATGTAATGAGCCAGTCTTGTTAGGTGGTCAATTACTACTAATATAGTGTTGAAATGATGGGAATCAGGTAGATCAACTATAAAGTCCATTGATATGGTACTCCAAGGTTTGTCAGGAATAGGCAGAGGAGATAAAAGTCCCGATGGTCTTTTGTGAACCAACTTATTTCTTGCACAGGTATCACAATGTTTTACATAATCTGTTATGTAAGTATCCATCAGAGGCCACCAGTAAGTTCTTCTAGTTAGGTCAATAGTTTTTAAAATACCTGGATCACCTGATAAAGTCCCATCATGGGTCTGTTTGAGAATAGAAGGTCTGATTTGTTGAGGTATATAGAGTTTAGTTTTATGATAATAAAGACCAGTAGATTAATCTTTATGACAGTCTATTCCATGAGGTGGTTCTTGATTTAGTTGTTTCAATACCTCTTCTTCTAGTGGTGTGAGTACACCTATAATCTTTTCTCTTGGAATAATTTGAGTGGTATTGTCTTGAGAGGATTGATCATAGAGTCTTGACAGAGCATCGGCTTTTGTATTTAAAGTTCCAGGTCTGTAGGTTAAGAGGAAATTGAAGCGGTCAAAAAATATTGACCATCGTGCTTGTCTTGCTGTTAGAGTTTTACTTGTTTTTAAATACTCAAGAATTTTATGATCTGTATAGATCATAAAGGGTAATTTGGAACCTTCTAATAAATGTCTCCAGTGGTCTAAAACACATTTTATCGCTAGGAGTTCTTTACACTGTGTACAGAATTATTAGGCAAATGAGTATTTTGACCACATCATCCTCTTTATGCATGTTGTCTTACTCCAAGCTGTATAGGCTCGAAAGCCTACTACCAATTAAGCATATTAGGTGATGTGCATCTCTGTAATGAGAAGGGGTGTGGTCTAATGACATCAACACCCTATATCAGGTGTGCATAATTATTAGGCAACTTCCTTTCCTTTGGCAAAATGGGTCAAAAGAAGGACTTGACAGGCTCAGAAAAGTCAAAAATAGTGAGATATCTTGCAGAGGGATGCAGCACTCTTAAAATTGCAAAGCTTCTGAAGCATGATCATCGAACAATCAAGCGTTTCATTCAAAATAGTCAACAGGGTCGCAAGAAGCGTGTGGAAAAACCAAGGCGCAAAATAACTGCCCATGAACTGAGAAAAGTCAAGCGTGCAGCTGCCAAGATGCCACTTGCCACCAGTTTGGCCATATTTCAGAGCTGCAACATCACTGGAGTGCCCAAAAGCACAAGGTGTGCAATACTCAGAGACATGGCCAAGGTAAGAAAGGCTGAAAGACGACCACCACTGAACAAGACACACAAGCTGAAACGTCAAGACTGGGCCAAGAAATATCTCAAGACTGATTTTTCTAAGGTTTTATGGACTGATGAAATGAGAGTGAGTCTTGATGGGCCAGATGGATGGGCCCGTGGCTTGATTGGTAAAGGGCAGAGAGCTCCAGTCCGACTCAGACGCCAGCAAGGTGGAGGTGGAGTACTGGTTTGGGCTGGTATCATCAAAGATGAGCTTGTGGGGCCTTTTCGGGTTGAGGATGGAGTCAAGCTCAACTCCCAGTCCTACTGCCAGTTTCTGGAAGACACCTTCTTCAAGCGGTGGTACAGGAAGAAGTCTGCATCCTTCAAGAAAAACATGATTTTCATGCAGGACAATGCTCCATCACACGCGTCCAAGTACTCCACAGCGTGGCTGAGAAGAAAGGGTATAAAAGAAGAAAATCTAATGACATGGCCTCCTTGTTCACCTGATCTGAACCCCATTGAGAACTTGTGGTCCATCATCAAATGTGAGATTTACAAGGAGGGAAAACAGTACACCTCTCTGAACAGTGTCTGGGAGGCTGTGGTTGCTGCTGCACGCAATGTTGATGGTGAACAGATCAAAACACTGACAGAATCCATGGATGGCAGGCTTTTGAGTGTCCTTGCAAAGAAAGGTGGCTATATTGGTCACTGATTTGTTTTTGTTTTGTTTTTGAATGTCAGAAATTTATATTTGTGAATGTTGAGATGTTATATTGGTTTCACTGGTAAAAATAAATAATTGAAATGGGTATATATTTGTTTTTTGTTAAGTTGCCTAATAATTATGCACAGTAATAGTCACCTGCACACACAGATATCCCCCTAAAATAGCTCAAACTAAAAACAAACTAAAAACTACTTCCAAAAATATTCAGCTTTGATATTAATGAGTTTTTGGGTTCATTGAGAACATGGTTGTTGTTCAATAATAAAATTAATCCTCAAAAATACAACTTGCCTAATAATTCTGCACTCCCTGTATCTCCTATGCTATAATTTTTCTCAGCACTAGTTAACATTCTTGAATAAAAAGCAATAGAATGGGTCTCTGTTTTGTTCTTATTTTGTTGTGATAATACTGCACCGATACCTGTATCAGATGCATCTACCTCAAGGATAAATTCTAAATCAAAATCTGGCATTGCTAGTATAAGAGCTGTAGTGAAATATTCTTTTAATGTGTTAAAAGCGATAGTTGCAGAGTCTGTCCATGGAATGGGAAATAAATCCCTTACGTAGGTTTTCGTCTAAATAGTTTCGGATATATTTCAATTCCTCTTGAGAGAGAGAATATCTTACCATGTGGGATTTTGGAACCAGGTATTATATCTATAGGGCAGTCAAATTCCCTATGTGGTGGAAGGTTCTCTGCCTCTTTTAAATTAAACACCTCTGCCAAATCCTGATAACACACGGGTAGACCAGTATCAAGTGCGGCTAAAGTGTGATGTGGGTAACAAGTGTTTGAACAAAAGATAGAATCTAAAGTTAACTCATTTAGACCCCAATTAATGGTTGGGTTGTGCTTCTTTAACCATGGAAACCCTATAATGAGTGTGTGCTGATGTATTGATATTAAATCAAAAGATAAATATTCTGTGTGTCCTTGAGAAGTTGTTACAAGTAGGGGAACAGTATGATGTGTAATCTGCCCTTGTTGTATGAACGAACCATCTATTAATTTAATGGACACAGGGTTTTGTTTGCATATAATCTGTATTTTATTTTTATTTACATAAGAGGAATCGATATAAATTCCGGAAGCGCCCAAATCAATTAATGCCTGGGTTTGGATGTTTTTCTGGTCCCACTGTAAAGAAATGGACAAAGTCATGTGTGTATAGTTTTCAATGCTGTAAATAAAGTCATTTGTGATTGGCTTACCATTCTTTTGTTTCTTCAACAAAGGACAAGTTGATACTGCATGTTCCTTTTGTGCGCAGCATAAACAGAGATTTTCCAATCTTCTTCTTGCTTTTTCCTCTGGTGTCAGAGGTCCTCTAAGAACACCAATTTCCATTGTAGTAGAACTCCCATGAGCTCTATCTTGGCTAGTTGTGACCTGATAAGGTTTTCTGGATGGATTTTCATATGAAGCTCTTTCTGCCCTCCTTTCTCTGAGTCATCTATCCAACGAAGTGCTGAGTTTAATGAGGCCCTCAAGGGTATCAGGGATCTCTAGACGTGAAAGTTCATCCTTGAGTGATTCAGACAAACCAAGGCGGAATTGATTCTTTAAGCTGATCTCATTCCACTGTGAGTCATCAGCCCACATCTGAAATTCAGTCGTATAATCTTCAACATTCCTTTTGCCCTGTTTTAGGGACCTTAACCTTGTTTCAGCGTTTATTTGCGTATTTGAGTCCTGGTAGAGACTAGTCATTGCAGCAAAAAAATCCTGTAATGAATCCAAAATAGGGTTATTGTTTTCAAAAAACCTGTTGGCCCAGGTTCTTGGTTCACCCTGTAGGAAAGAGATTGTAGTGCATACTTTAATCCGCTCAGTATGATAAGTTCTGGGTCTAAGAGAGAATAGCAGGTTACACGCATTCTTAAATTCTCTGAACTCAGAACGTTTACCTGAGAAGGGTTGTGGATAATTAATATGAGGTTCAGGTGGATCATGAGGTTTTTGTGATACATACTCTTTTACTATTGCTTTAAGGGCTGCATTTTCAGTCTGTACTTCAGTCAGTCCCCTTGCAAGGTAATCAAGTTTAAGGTAAACATTGGTAAACTCTTTTTTTATTTCATTAGGATCCATGATACTTAGGAATCTGAATCCTTAAAGGTTTTTTGGGCCTGAATATTATGTGGTATGTTAGAATTTACCTTGGCCTAGATTTAGAGTTTGGCGTTAGCCGTGAAAACCAGCGTTAGAGGCTCCTAACGCTGGTTTTAGGCTACCTCCGGTATTTGGAGTCACTAAAAAAAGGGTCTAACGCTCACTTTTCAGCCACAACTTTTCCATACCGCAGATCCCCTTACGTCAATTGCGTATCCTATCTTATCAATGGGATCTTTCTAACTCCGGTATTTAGAGTCGTGTCTGAAGTGAGCGTTAGACATCTAACGACAAAACTCCAGCCGCAGGAAAAAAGTCAGTAGTTAAGAGCTTTCTGGGCTAACGCCGGTTCATATAGCTCTTAACTACTGTACTCTAAAGTACACTAACACCCATAAACTACCAATGTACCCCTAAACCGAGGTCCCCCCGCATTGCCGCAACTCGATTAATTTTTTTAACCCCTAATCTGCCGACCACCAACTACGTTATCCTTATGTACCCCTAATCTGCTGCCCCTAACACCGCCGACCCCTATATTATATTTATTAACCCCTAATCTGCCCCCCACAACGTCGCCACCAGCTACCTACACTTATTAACCCCTAATCTGCCAACCGCAAAGCGCCGCCACCTACGTTATCCTTATGTACCCCTAATCTGCTGCCCCTAACACCGCTGACCCCTATATTATATTTATTAACCCATAATCTGCCCCCCTCAACGTCGCCTCCACCTGCCTACACTAATTAACCCCTAATCTGCCGAGCGGACCGCACCGCTACTATAATAAAGTTATTAACCCCTAATCTGCCTCACTAACCCTATAATAAATAGTATTAACCCCTAATCTGCCCTCCCTAACATTGCCGACACCTAATTTAAATTATTAACCCCTAATCTGCCGACCGGAGCTCACCGCTATTCTAATAAATGTATTAACCCCTAAAGCTAAGTCTAACCCTAACACTAACACCCCCCTAAGTTAAATATAATTTTAATCTAACGAAATAAATTAACTCTTATTAAATAAATTATTCCTATTTAAAGCTAAATACTTACCTGTAAAATAAATCCTAATATAGCTACAATATAAATTATAATTACATTGTAGCTATTTTAGGATTAATATTTATTTTACAGGCAACTTTGTAATTATTTTAACCAGGTACAATAGCTATTAAATAGTTAAGAACTATTTAATAGTTACCTAGTTAAAATAATTACAAAATTACCTGTAAAATAAATCCTAACCTAAGTTACAATTAAACCTAACACTATACTATCATTAAATTAATTAAATAAAATACCTATAATTACCTACAATTAAACCTAACACTACACTATCAATACATTAATTAAATACATTATCTACAAATAACTACAATGAAATAAACTAACTAAAGTACAAAAAATAAAAAAGAACTAAGTTCCGATCAGCCAATAGAATGCAAGCTCAATCTGATTGGCTGATTGGATCAGCCAATCGGATTGAACTTGATTCTGATTGGCTGATTCCATCAGCCAATCAGAATATTCCTACCTTAATTCCGATTGGCTGATAGAATCCTATCAGCCAATCGGAATTCGAGGGACGCCATCTTGGATGACGTCCCTTAAAGGAACCGTCATTCTTCAGTTGGACGTCGCCGGAAGAAGATGGGTCCGCGGTGGAGGTCTTCAGGATGGAGCCGGTCGTCATCGGATGAAGATAGAAGATGCCGCTTGGATCAAGATGGTTGCCGGTCCGGATCGCCTCTTCTTCCCGGATAGGATGAAGACTTTGGTGCTTCTTCTGGACCTCTTCAGCCACCGGATGATGGATCGCCAGCCCCCGCTTGGGTTGGATGAAGATTTTGGAGCCAGGACGGATCGGTGATACCTGGTGAGGTGAAGACAAGGTAGGATGATCTTCAGGGGCTTAGTGTTAGGTTTATTTAAGGGGGGTTTGGGTTAGATTAGGGGTATGTGGGTGGTGGGTTGTAATGTTGGGGGGGGGTATTGTATGTTTTTTTTTACAGGCAAAAGAGCTGAACTTCTTGGGGCATGCCCCGCAAAGGGCCCTGTTCAGGGTTGGTAAGGTAAAAGAGCTTTGAACTTTAGTAATTTAGAATAGGGTAGGGCATTTTTTATTTTGGGGGTCTTTGTTATTTTATTAGGGGGCTTAGAGTAGGTGTAATTAGTTTAAAATTGTTGTAATATTTTTCTTATGTTTGTAAATATTTTTTTATTTTTTGTACTTTAGTTAGTTTATTTCATTGTAGTTATTTGTAGATATTGTATTTAATTAATGTATTGATAGTGTAGTGTTAGGTTTAATTGTAGGTAATTATAGGTATTTTATTTAATTAATTTAATGATAGTATAGTGTTAGGTTTAATTGTAACTTAGGTTAGGATTTATTTTACAGGTAATTTTGTAATTATTTTAACTAGGTAACTATTAAATAGTTCTTAACTATTTAATAGCTATTGTACCTGGTTAAAATAATTACAAAGTTGCCTGTAAAATAAATATTAATCCTAAAATAGCTATAATATAATTATAATTTATATTGTAGCTATATTAGGATTTATTTTACAGGTAAGTATTTAGCTTTAAATAGGAATAATTTATTTAATAAGAGATAATTAATTTCGTTAGATGTAAATTATATTTAACTTAGGGGGGTGTTAGTGTTAGGGTTAGACTTAGCTTTAGGGGTTAATACATTTATTAGAATAGCGGTGAGCTCCGGTCGGCATATTAGGGTTTAATAATTGAAGTTAGGTGTCGGCGATGTTAGGGAGGGCAAATTAGGGGTTAATACTATTTATTATAGGGTTAGTGAGGCGGATTAGGGGTTAATAACTTTATTATAGTAGCGCTCAGGTCCGCTCGGCAGATTAGGGGTTAATAAATTTAGGCAGGTGGAGGCGACGTTGTGGGGGGCAGATTAGGGGTTAATAAATATAATATTGGGGTCGGCGATGTTAGGGCAGCAGATTAGGGGTACATAGGGATAATGTAAGTAGTGGCGGTTTACGGAGCGGCAGATTAGGGGTTAATAATAATATGCAGGGGTCAGCGATAGCGGGGGCGGCAGATTAGGGGTTAATAAGTGTAAGGTTAGGGGTGTTTAGACTCTGGGTACATGTTAGGGTGTTAGGTGCAGACATAGGAAGTGTTTCCGCATAGCAAACAATGGGGCTTTTTTGCAGGTGTTAGGTTTTTTTTCAGCTCAAACAGCCCCATTGTTTTCTATGGGGGAATCGTGCACGAGCACGTTTTTGAGGCTGGCCGCTTGCGTAAGCAACTCTGGTATCGAGAGTTGAAGCTGCGTTAAATATGCTCTACGCTCCTTTTTTGGAGCCTAACGCAGCCTTTATGTGGACTCTCAATACCAGAGTTATTTTTATGGTGCGGCCAGAAAAAAGCCGGCATTAGATTTTCGGGTCGTTACCGACAAAACTCCAAATCTAGCCGTTAGCTAGTAACAAAGTTAATGTGTATCTCAAACATCCAAAATATAGATTCAGCTCCTAAGTTAGAGCTTGTTGCTCCTTTTTGTTCTAACCAGATAACAACTTCTATGCTACCTGAATAGACAATGTGAGACAATCGGTATATGATGAATAACACTATTAATAACAATCTGTAGTATTAATAGAGATGGAATAATATAAGTAGAAAAATAGCAGAATGCTTTAGTAAATAATCTGTAGCAGAAACCGGAATAACAGTAGAAATACTGATAAAGTCTAATACAGAATGATATGAAGGTTTATGATATCCCTTTACTTCACGCAATCACACACATCCTAAAATATATACAAGTTCAGACAAGCTGCAGACATACTATGTTTGTTTGTAACAAGAAACGGCTTATGAATGAGAGTTTCCAGAAAAATAAATGATTGTGGCAAACAAGGTAAGTATATAACTTATAGAGCCCAGTCTTGGGTTAAGTACGTCACCCCCTTGTGGACCGAGAGAAGCTCCGTTACCGCACTGAGAGCTCCGTGTCTGAGAGGCTGTCGGCGTGTGTGATTGAGGCTTACTTCCGGGTAGCAGTTGGAAAATAGATGCGGCCGTTCTAGGATACGGACTTGCGTATGGAAGGCAAAGATTCAGCTGGCAACAAAGTAACAGCAAGAACGAAAGTGAGTGCTGATGTAGGAAGATACTTTAGATTCTGCAGTTTAGGAGACCTGAAAGGAGAATTGCTTCAACAGAGAAGTTTAGACTTCAATATTCAGGCAGTGAATAGATGCAATAGAAGTCCTTAAATAGGGAGGGGCTAAGATAGGAGGGGCAAGGCTTAAAGGTATATCACAGACACAGATCGATGCTTACGTCATTACAGATGTTCCAAATGCAAATTTGGCACTATCTGACTACTTTTGTTAGTTATCAAATGTCTACCAGGTACGCTCGGCACTATTCCGGCCCAGCGTACCTGGTTTACAATCCGCCGCCCTTCTAGGCGGCGGATGCCATAGGAATCAATGGGAGTCTGAAAGCAGCAAAAGCTCATGTTCGCTGCTGCCCGATATCCCATTGATTCCTATGGTAATGTTTACACCTAACACCCTAACATGTACCCCGAGTCTAAACACCCCTAATCTGCTGCCTCCTACACCGCCGGCACCTACATTATACTTATTAACCCCTAAACCGCCACTCCCGGAGCACACCGCAACTAAATAAAGTGTTTAACCCCTAAACCGCCACTCCCGGAGCCCACCGCCACCTACATTAAATTTATTAACCCCTAATCTGCCCCCCCTTCACCGCTGCCACTATATTAAATCTATTAACCCCTAATCTGTGCCCCCTACACTGCTGCCACTATATTAAATGTATTAACCCCTAAACCTAAGTATAACCATAACCCTAACACCCCCTAACTTAAATATAATTTAAATAAATCTAAATAAATATTCCTAGCATTAACTAAATTATTCCTATTTAAAACTAAATACTTACCTGTAAAATAAACCCTAAGATAGCTACAATATAACTAATAGTTACCTTATAGCTAGCTTAGGGTTTATTTTTATTTTACAGGCAAGTTTGTATTTATTTTAACTAGGTAGAATAGTTACTAAACAGTTATTAACTATTTAATAACTACCTAGCTAAATTAAATACAGTTACCTGTAAAATAAAACCTAACCTAAGTTACAATTACACCTAACACTACACTATAATTAAATTAATTCCCTAAATTAACTACAATTAAATTAAATAAAATTATCTAAAGTACAAAAAAAAACCCACTAAATTACAGAAAATAATAAACAAATTACAAGATTTTTAAACTAATTACACCTAATCTAATCCCCCTAACAAAATTAAAAAGACCCCTCAAAATAAAAAAAGCCCTACCCTACACTAAATTACAAATAGCCCTTAATAGGGCCTTTTTGCGGGGCATTGCCCCAAAGTAATCAGCTCTTTTACCTGTAAAAAAAAATTACAACCCCCCCAACATTAAAATCCACCACCCACACAACCAACCCTACTCTAAAACCCACCCAATTCCCCCCTTAAAAAAAAACCTAACACTAACCCCTTGAAGATCACCCTACCGTGAGACGTCTTCATCCAACCGGGCCAAAGTCGTCAACGAAGCCGGGCGAAGTGGTCCTCCAGACAGGCAGAAGTCTTCATCTAAGCCGGGCAGAAGAGGTCCTCCAGATGGGCAGAAGTCTTCATCCAGACAGCATCTTCTATCTTCATCCATCCGGCGTGGAGCGGGTCCATCTTCAAGACATCCGATGCAGAGCATCCTCTTCTTCCAGAGTCTTCTTGAACAATGACGGGTCCTTCTAGTGACGTCATCCAAGATGGCGTCCCTTCAATTCTGATTGGCTGATAGAATTCTATCAGCCAATCGGAATTAAGGTAGGAAAAATCCTATTGGTTGATGCAATCAGCCAATAGAATTGAGCTTGCATTCTGTTGGCTCAACCAATAGGATTTTTCCTACCTTAATTCCGATTGGCTAATAGAATTCTATCAGCCAATCGGAATTGAAGGGACGCCATCTTGGATGACGTCACTTAAAGGACCAGTCATTGTTCAAGAAGACTCCGGATGAAGAGGATGCTCCACGTCGGATGTCTTGAAGATGGACCCGCTCTGCGCCGGATGGATGAATATAGAAGATGCCGTCTGGATGAAGACTTCTGCCCCTCTGGAGGACCTCTTCTGCCCGGCTTGGATGAAGACTTCTGCCCGCCTGGAGGACCACTTCGCCCAGCTTCGTTGAGGACTTCGGCCCGGTTGGATGAAGACGTCTCACGGTAGGGTGATCTTCAAGGGGTTAGTGTTAGGTTTTTTAAGGGGGGATTGGGTGGGTTTTAGAATAGGGTTGGTTGTGTGGGTGGTGGGTTTTAATGTTTGGGGGTTGTAATTTTTTTTTACAGATAAAAGAGCTGATTACTTTGGGGCAATGCCCCGCAAAATGCCCTTTTAAGGGCTATTTGTGATTTAGTGTAGGGTAGGGCTGTTTTTTATTTTGGGGGGGATTAGGTTAGGTGTAATTAGTTTAAAAATCTTGTCATTTGTTTATTATTTTCTGTAATTTAGTGTGTTTTTTTGTACTTTAGATAATTTTATTTAATTGTAGTTAATTTAGGGAATTAATTTAATTATAGTGTAGTGTTAGGTAGTATTTTACAGGTAACTTTGTATTTATTTTAGCTAGGTAGTTATTAAATAGTTAATAACTATTTAGTAACTATTGTACCTAGTTAAAATAAATACAAAAGTTGCCTTTAAAATAAAAATAAACCCTAAGCTAGCTACAATGTAACTATTAGTTCTATTGTAGCTATCTTAGGGTTTATTTTATAGGTAAGTATTTAGTTTTAAATAGGAATAATTTCTTTAATGCTAGGAATATTTATTTAAATTTATTTAAATTATATTTAAAATAGGGGGTGTTAGGGTTAGGGTTAGACTTAGGTTTAGGGGTTAATAAATTTAATATAGTGGCGGCAGTGTAGGGGGGGCAGATTAGGGGTTAATAAATATAATGTAGGTGGTGGCGGTATGGAGGGGCAGATTAGGGGTTAATAAATATAATGTAGGTGGCGGCGGTGTGGAGGGGCAGATTAGGGGTTAAAAAATATAATGTAGGTGGCGGCGGTGTAGGGAGCCGCAGATTAGGGGTTAATAAGTATAATGTAGGTGGCGGTGGGCTACAGGAGCGGCGGTTTAGGGGTTAAACACTTTATTTACTTGCGGCGGGGTCCGGGAGTGGCGGTTTTGGGGTTAATACATTTATTAGAGTTGCGGTGGGCTCTGTGCAGCGGTTTAGGGCTTAATACATTTATTAGAGTTAATAAGTTAATAAGTTTATTTAGTTGCGGTTATCTCCGAGAGCAGCGGTATAGGGGGTAAACCGTATAGTATAGTGTGGGTGATAAGTGACAGTATACCAATAAAGCTGGGAAAAAGCCAAAGAGCAGCGAGATCCATGACTGTTAGTTAACAACAGTCCGCTGCTCATCGCACCGTACTTGGTGCGCAGCTTTTTGACAGCTTTTTTGATAATTTTGGAGAACGTATTCAGGTCCGCGGCAGCAATGTTAGGCGATCTTAGGAGAGCTTATTGGTGCCGTCGAATGCAGGTAAGTTGACAGCTTGATAAATAGATGTCCATTTCTTTGATCAGTAGCTTTTAATTATGAAAATGTTTTCTGTAACCCAGGTTCATATATTCTCCTACTTGCCAAATTTGTATTTGTCTCACATCAATGGAATCCTTAGAGTGCCATTGGTGAAAAACGAATAAGTATTGTCACATGAGTTTGAAAAGTATGTGATGAGTAACACAAATCAAAAACTGTATCTTAAAAGCTTTCATTCTGTGGTATCTCCTTTCATGGTTTCAAGTATTGAGTGAAAGAAGTGTTTAAAGGGATATGATACCCATTTTTTTTCATGATTAAGATAAAGCATGCCCTTTTTAACAACTTTCTTCTTTACTTATATTATCAATTTTTCTTCATTCTCTTGGTATTTTTGTTATTAAAAGCAGTGAAGTATGCTTAGGAGCTGGCCCATATCTGGAGCACTATATGGCAGATGTTTTCCAAGAATGTTATCTATTTCCAAGAGCACTAGATGGCAGCCCTATTTCCTGCCATACAGTGTTCCACATGCCTGCCTAGATATCTCTGCAACACAGAATATCATGGTAAAGAAGCAAATTTGATAATAGAAGTAAATTGGAAACTTTTTAAAAATGGTATGCTCCCTATGAATTATAAAAGAAAATGTTTGGGTTTTATATCCTTTTAACCTATACAGTAAAAAAATGCTGAATCGTTTGCCTTAGAGAGGCCGATTATCATATGCCTGTACGACATAATACGCTCAGTGGATCATGTCCAACAGACATCGATGAATGCCGACAGCATATGGACTAATCCCTCAGGCACAATCTAGCATCTAGCACAGAGAAGTTTCCACTGAAGTCACGGCTGCTGGAAGTGCATCTATCCTATGTTCTTGTGCCGGCAGCTTAAAGAAGATCCCGCCTCTGCTGTTGCTTCCTGTCAATGGAGTCAGGAGGATTCCAGAGACCCATTGCTGGAGGGTCTAAAGAGAAGCTATAACCCCTCAGTCCTCCTTTTGGAGAATTATAGCCATGGTGTGTGAGCATTTGGCTGGCACAGGTGGCTCGCTTCTGAGATGGGAGTGTGGATACCGGAGCAAAGCCCCCTCATGGATATCTATACATGAGCTGTAAATCATGGTAATTCTTCTGCAAGCTCTCTAAGGCAGACTTTTTATTACAAGGTGATCTTGCTTCAACTATACATATCTATGTGAGTACTTTTGAAGAAGTCTGCTGTTTTCTCCTTTTCACTTGATTATACAATTGAGTATTTTTTTTTCTTCGCTGAAACCTATATGCTCTGTGTTCAATATATTTGGATATTGGATGTCCTAGAGTCTTTGGAATATTGTATATGAGTTTTTATGCTCTTGACAAACTGGATGATATTGTAAGCCCTTGCTACTTAGAGAACCTACTCTCAAATGTAGCTTAGAAGAAGTACCCTTGTTATTTCCCTCTAGTTAACTTTTCTTAAGTGGCTGAATTGGAGATGTTCTCTCCTCTGCGATTATATCAATTACACCTGTGATTGAAAGAATGTTGCCCACTATAGAAGGGTCCCAATTTATTTATCTGAGCAAATATCCAAACTCTACTCACAATAACTGTTGTACAATGAGATCCATACGTTGTTTGACTTGCTGTTTTTTTCACTGAATGCCAGCTTACTCCAATAAGTTTGCTATTATACAAAGCCATTAAGGAATAGCCTTTACAGATGGAAATTTTACACACATAAAAATAAATAAAAATAAATAAATAAAAAGGGGGAAAAAGTTAAAATAAAAATCATATTTACTACAATAATTACAGACCGAGAGTATACTTGTGGACAAAAGAAACATTCTAAAACAGTGTTGTTCACACTTGATATCTCATAGTAACCCTTTTTTGGTATTGTTTACAAATGTTTTGCTCTCTTTGTTAAAGTTTTCATAAATAATTAAATCCGTTACCCACCAATGCCAACAAAAATATAAAGAATAGAGTCAGTATGGAAACTAGCTCAGATGCCCCTTCTGATCAAATTACGGTTAGCTCCAATGATTCTGATTCCCTAAATCTTATCAAACTAATTTCTGAGTTGATGCTCCCTCAGTTTGATAATATTATAAATGTGGCTACTCTAAAGTTAGTCAATTTAACATCAGATTAGGACCTAATATTCAAAACCTCTCTGCTTAGCTGAGATGTTCTAAAATGATCATCCAGCACTGTGAGATCCCTAGTGAAATTTTCAAAACACAGATTTTGCTTTACTTTTCAATGGGGCGTTTCCTGCAATTCTGTATGTGAGAAACAATCCCAGTGCAATAAAACACGGCATGACATATCAGTTATGCTGCATTTACACATTGTGCTTTCTATTTTATATCACTTTACACTTAAGATTACATTTTATTATATTTAAACGTTGCACTTTCTATTTTGTACTTTATTTTGTATATAGCAGTGAATTTAAGATTTTGATTTTACAAATTCTGATTAGGCCTTCAAAGTTTCTGTGTAACTTTAAAAAACTAGGCTCAAACTTTGAGGCCTAGTTATCAACGTGTCTACTTACCTGCCTTCGCCGGCCCAATACGCCCGCCTAAGCTCGCCTACCATCGCCGCCGCGGACCTGAATAATCTCGCCAAAGTTATCAAAAAAGCTGTCAAAAAGCCGCGCACCAAGTACGGGGTGATGAGCAGTGGACTGTGATAGTTATCACTCATCCGATCTCGCTGCTCTTCGGCTTTTCTACAGCTTTATTGATAAGCTGTCACTAAGCACCCACACTAAACTACACTGTTCTACCCCCTATACCGGCACCCCCGGAGCCCCCCGCAACTAAATACATTTATTAACCCCTAAACCGCCGCTCCTAGACCACGCCGCAACTATAATAAATGTATTAACCCCTAGACCGCCGCTCCCGGAGCCCACCGTCACCTACATTATACCTAGTAACCCCTATCCTGCCCCCCCTATACGGCCGCCACCTATAATAAATTTTTTAACCCCTATCCTGCCGATCCCGGACCCCGCCGCAACTAAATAACCCCTAAACCGCCGCTCCCGGACCCCGCCGCCACCTATATTAAACTTATTAACCCCTAATCTGCCCCCCCTACACCGTCGCCACCTATAATAAATTTATTAACCCCTATCCTGCCCCCCCTACACCGCTGCCACTAAAATAAAATTATTAACCCCTAAACCTAAGTCTAACCTTAACACCCCCCTAACTTAAATATTAATTAAATACATATAAATATTATAACTCTTATTAACTAAATTAATCCTATTTAAAACTAAATACTTACCTTTAAAATAAACCCTAAGGTAGCTACAATATTACTAATAATTATATTGTAGCTATTTTAGGATTTATTTTTATTTTACAGGCAAATTTCAATTTATTTTAACTAGGTACAATAGCTATTAAATAGTTATTAACTATTTAATAGCTACCTAGTTAAAATAAAGACAAATTTACCTGTAAAATAAATCCTCACCTAAGTTACAATTACACCTAACACTACACTATCATTAAATAAATTATTCCTATTTTAACTAAATACCTGTAAAATAAACCCTAAGATAGCTACAATGTAATTAATAATTACATTGTAGCTATTTTAGGATTTATATTTATTTTACAGGTAACTTGTATTTATTTTAGCTAGTTAGAATAGTTATTAAATAGTTATTAACTATTTAATAACTAACTAGCAAAAAGAAATACAAAATTACCTGTACAATAAATCCTAACCTAAGTTACAATTAAACCTAACACTACACTATCATTAAATTAATTAAATAAATTAGCTACAAATAACTACAATTAAATACAATTAAATAAACTTACTAAAGTACAAAAAATAAAAAAAACTAAGTTACAAAAAATAAAAAATAAAAAGTTACAAACATTTAAAAAATATTACAACAATTTTAAGCTACTTACACCTAATCTAAGCCCCCTAATAAAATAACAAAGCCCCCCAAAATAAAAAATGCCCTACCCTATTTTAAATTATGAAAGTTAACAGCTCTATTACCTTACCAGCCCTTAAAAGGGCCTTTTGCGGGGCATGCCCCAAAGTATTCAGCTCTTTTGCCTGTAAAAAAAAAATACAACCCCCCCAACATTAAAACCCACTACCCAAACACCCCTACTCTAACCCAAACCCCCCTTAAATAAACCTAACACTACCCCCCTGAAGATCATCCTACCTTAAGCCGTCTTCAGCCAGCCAACCACCGATGGAACAGAAGAGGACATCCGCAGGGGCACTGAAGAAGTCTTCCATCTGATTGAAGTCATCATCCAAGGGGCGCTGAAGAAGTCTTCCATCCGATTGAAGTCATCATCCAAGGGGCGCTGAAGAAGTCTTCCTTAGGTTAGGATTTATTTTACAGGTAAATTTCTCTTTATTTTAACTAGGTAGCTATTAAATAGTTAATAACTATTTAATAGCTATTGTACCTAGTTAAAATAAATTGAAATTTGCCTGTAAAATAAAAATAAATCCTAAAATAGCTACAATATAATTATTAGTTATATTGTAGCTATATTAGGGTTTATTTTATAGGTAAGCATTTAGTTTTAAATAGGATTAATTTAGGTAATAAGAATAATATTTATTTAGATGTATTTAATTAATATTTAAGTTAGGGGGGTGTTAGGGTTAGACTTAGGTTTAGGGGTTAATAATTTTATTATAGTGGCGACGGTGTAGGGGGGCAGGATAGGGGTTAATACATTTATTATAGGTGGCGACGGTGTAGGGGGGCAGATTAGGGGTTAATAAGTTTAATATAGGTGGCGGCGGGGTCCGGGAGCAGCGGTTTAGGGGTTAAACAATTTATTTAGTTGTGGCGAGGTCCGGGATCAGCAGGATAGGGGTTAATAAATGTATTATAGTTGGCAGCGGTATAGGGGGGGCAGGATAGGGGTTACTAGGTATAATGTAGGTGGCGGTGGGCTCCGGGAGCAGCAGTTTAAGGGTTAATACATTTATTATAGTTGCAGCGGGGTCTAGGAATGGCGGTTTAGGGGTTAATAAGTTTATTAGAGTGGCGGTGGGCTCCGGGAGCGGCGGTTTAGGGGGTAATAAATGTATTTAGTTGCGGCGGTGTAGGGGGGGACAGAGGTGTTTAGACTCGGGGTACATGTTAGGGTGTTAGGTGCAGACATCTCCCATAGGAATCAATGGGATATCGGGCAGCAGCGAACATGAACTTTCGCTATGGTCAGACTCCAATTGATTCCTATGGGATCCGCCGCCTCCAGGGCGGTGGATTGAAAACCAGGTACGCTGGGCCGGAAAAGTGCCGAGCGTACCTGCTAGTCATTTGATAACTAGCAAAAGTAGTCAGATTGTGCCGAACTTGTGTGCGGAACATCTGGAGTGACGTAAGAATCGATCTGTGTCGGACTGAGTCTGGCGGATGGAAGCTTACTTCACAAAATTCTACTTTTGCCGGGCAGCAGGGCTTGATAACTAAGGTGAATCAGCCTCGCCACAAATACGCTGCGGAATTCCAGCGTACTTGAGGTTGACGGCTTGATAACTTGGGGCCTTTGTATATGTATAAGTATATTTTACAAATTAGAGTGCACTTTGCATGCCTTTTATTTAAATTAAAAGTGAAACTGTCAGTTTTAGTTTATCAGAGACTGTCATTACTTTCTATGGGCAAGACAATCAAACATTCTCTAGTTTGGAGAGAGATTATAGTTCTGACTTCAGATAATTTTCTAAGAAAAGGAGAGGAACCTGGAAATCCCAGAGAGATGAGAGATGCCTTCCACTGAAAGTAATGAAGCTCTCTTGGATACAAAACTCCACATGGGAGAGAGAGGGTAACTGGAGAACCCCTGTGGCTGATATAAATGCTCCGTTCACATAAATTACAAATTAAACAAATGTGTTCACTGCAATTTAATTGGCTTTTGTGTATAATTTAGTAAAAAATACTTTTCTGTTAGTTAAAATAAGAGTATTGTGAACATTACTGGCATAGGATTAAGGGAAAGCACACTGCCCCCAAATCAGATCTGGCAATTGTGGTAGTTGATGCTGAGAAAGCCTTTAATGGGGTTTCATGGGACCATCTTTCTACCTCTTTACATAAGTTTGGTTTTCAATAATGTTTTATCCATTTTATTCGAGCAATAAAAAATGACTCTTCTACATCTATCTCAATAAATAGTACACAAACTCCCAACATTTCTCTCCCAAAAGGCATTAGGCAAGGTTGCCCACTGTCTCCTCTTTTGTTTATTCCAAAAATAGAGCCCCTTGATATTATATTATGAAAGAAGGATGGGATAGTTCTTGAAAGCTTATTCTAAATGTTCTCTTGACACTGATGATTTTATTCTATTTTTAAGTTATCTAAAAAAGAACATTCACTTTTATATAGAGATCTCCTCCAATTTTTCTTCACTGAACTAATACCTTTTTTTTTACTCTTTCAGCTAGAATCCAGTTGATAAAAATGATTGTTTTACCTAAAGTACTTTATTATATGCACAACTTGCTGTTATTTCTACGTGATTCAGATTTAAAATTAAAAATTTTATGGGGGCTCTCCCATCTTTTAAATTTTATAACTGGGCATGCCTGATTAAGATCTCAGCAGATTGGTTGGTGGTGGCGAATTATATTTAATGGCTTAGAATTGAGCCAAACTTGTTAAAAACCTTTTCTTTGAAAGCCCTTTTACATTGTGCAGTTTGTAAATTGCCTTCTTCTGTCTCTAGCTTACATAACTATAGGAATGTCATTATTGCTTGGTGAAGATTCTGTAAATAAATACAGCTTAATTTCCAAGACTCCAATCACTTGCCAATTAAGGGACATCCAACATTTTGTTGGCTGGGCATTATTCCAAAGTATTTGATGACTGGAAAGAGAATTGTTTAAACTCTATTGTTCAACTTTTTGACCCTCAATGTATAAAGGTTAATATTTTGATGTCCTTGTACAGAAGTATAATCTGCCAGACAAAGATTATTTCTATGTTCAGATACATAATTTTGCTTATGATTTAAAAAGGAAGTTTAGATTTACTGGTAACTGGTCTCAAAAAGAAAACTGGCTCAATTTATATAAGGCAGGATCCATACCATTTCTGTTTGGTATGACATCATCCTTCAGGCTCATAGTTTATAACAGGTCAATGATATAGCCTATAAATGGGTGAAGGGTTTCGAGGGTTTAAAACATCACAATATTAGATTTTGTTTTAAACGTTTGCTCTTAGCAACAAGATAAATGTCTTGGAGAGAATCCCACACTATGCTCTTAAATATAGTTTATAATAAAAAAGCAGAACTCTTATTTCAGATGAAGGAACATGTCCCTGAAACACGTTGTGAGCAAGCAGTCTGGCCAGAGAAGTGTTAGTAACTCAACCTATATAAACATAATATATTTTGTTTAGTTTTTATTGTGTTCGAATTTTTCCAAACAATATTTGTTTTTACTATGATCTGTTGAGACCTTGCTTTCTGGCTTCTCTCAGTTAGTGCACTAAGGAATCAATTTATCAAAGGCTTCGCAAGCCTTTAGACCCCTTACCTGCATGCCATATTTAACAAGCAGCGGTCATCAGACCACTGCTTTACTAATCTTTTGCCACCTCTAAAGTAACAAAATTGAATCTCTGGGGTCTAGTCCAACTGGGGAGATTAACAGTTCCTGCCCGCACATGATTGGCTGTGTGCGGGCAGGGGCCGCGATTGCACGCAACAGCAAAATAGCGCTTGTGTGCAATGCTGAATTCCGCCAGGGGATGAGCTGCAGTGGACAGGGGTGCGTATATATGCCCCTGTCCGCCTCAGCTTGATAAATTGCTCCCTTAACAATGTCCTTCACTTTAATATATATATATATAATTTGTATACATGATGTGTTTTTTTAAACATATAAATCTGTATACCACTATACTAGGATTGCTTTTTTACTGGTGTTTCAATAAAATATTAGAAAATCCACATTTGATTCAATTTGTTTAATTCTTTGGGTGTTATGGAAATAAGCGCTGTTTATGCTTTTTTGTTATTCTTGCTATTTCATTTTAAAACAGCTGCTCTTTTAATTTTATTTTCAATTTTTAATTTTATTTTTATTATTTCACATGTACCTTATTTTAGGTAATTTTGTAAATATATTTGTAAACACAGAATTTAAACATCAAGTGGCGCTCTCTAATTAGCCTTCATCACTAAATAGATATTATAAAACGTCAGCGATTCTATCTAAATGGAGAAAAGAGCAGTTGTACTCCTGTATGAGATGTAGTTACCCTAGGGCAGATCTAATTAATTTTCTGTGGAGTTGTCCCAAAGTCCAGAAATTCTGGAATAAAATACATTTCTAGTTTAAAAAAGTGCTGAACTCTAACTTTAGCTTACAGAAGAGAAATGTTTTTTGTTAGTTGATAATGGCCTCAATGCGGGAAAGATGGCCTTAGTTAATATATTATAAGGTTTGCTCCATTTAAGAATGTCATTTGCTATTGTATATGGTATTAGTGACCTTTTTTTTCTTTTTTTCTGTTCTCTTTTGTTTTGTTTTGTTCTTATATATTGTATTACTGTATCCTCTGCTGGATATTAATAAATGATTAAAAAGGATAGAGAGGGTGCAGGAGAGGGCATGAGGTAGGAGGATGGATGTGACGTCATTAGGTTGTCTGCTGTTAACAAGCTGTACTTATACTGTTTGTTTAACCCATTTGCGGGTTAATAAAGCTTGTCATTTTTTAAATATTATGGCCCTTTAATAATCTCAAGTTGCAGGGAAGTAGGCAGAGTAAATTACTTAAGTACGTCTTTACAGAAAGGGTGATGATTCACAGAATATACTTCCAAAATGAAGGGAATGCAACAATGCCTATGAAATGCATACAATCTTTCCTGCTGCTGTTGTTTCAGATGAAAATATTGGCATACTAGATAAGCATTGTAGTTCCTATTTGCAATTAAAATGTCTCTACACTTGCCATCTTGAAAAATCTCCATAGGGCCTCATGTATTAAATGCCGTGCGGACAAAGTTCTCAACTTGAGAACCTGTCCATACAGCGTTACGGCGACCCTGTATGTCTGCTGCCTGTATGTACAATTACACACTCAAGCATGTGGATAATGCCACCCTCTTCTTTCGCATGACCAATCACATGAGAGAAGGGCCTGTCAGTCACCCCAAGCAAGCTGAAGATGATTTCTCTCAGCTAACACAGAAGTGGCAGAGATTGTAAGAAGCAGCGTTTGATGACTGCTGCTTTTTACATTTGCACGTGCAAACCTGCCTCGCAAGGGCTCCAAGCAGCTTATGCTAATTAATACATTGGAGTCCATAGACTTTAATGGAGCTACTTGTTCTTAACCACCAGTTTACTCAGTTAAAAACAGAAATGGAAAGTAGACCAATGTATTTTAAATAAATAAGGAAAGCATGTTTGTTTGCAAACTGAAAAAAAGATGTTGAGAAATTCCAGTTCAGTTGAACAAATAAAAATGTAACTATTAGAATTTAGTAGCATCTTTAAAATGAGTAATTAGAAAACTACAGCTAAATTTGTATTCTAGAATATTGTATTTTAATCTTATTATTGTGTTTATATAATTGGTCTGAATCAATCACTGTCAGGATTATAACTATAATGTGATTGGAATTGGAAGCTGTTCATACTATCTTGGAGTCTAATTTCCTCCTTGGTAAGTAGATCAAATGAATAATGTAACTGGGAATAGCAAGTAGGTGTATTTAATGTTATTTTAAGTGCCAAGTTTCTGGTTTCAGTAAGCTTTGAGTTTTGTTTCTGAAAACAAAAAACAGAAAACAGTAAACATTTCAAAAGTAATTTTGTAGAGAATATTCTAAAACTTCTATTTATTTTATATGACTAAAAAAGACTGGAAATGTTTCCTTTTAAGTCCATCAATAGATTATCATTTAATATATTTATCCAATGCTATTCCTTACTTTAATTATAAAAAAGGAAGAAAGCAGAAACACAGACATAGCCATCGTGTTCTGAGGTGATTAGGAAAATAGTTTAACACAGTTTGCTCATTAATGATAAAGGAAATATTTTATGTTTCTTTGTTAAATACATAAAAGGAAAATATTTTAATTTATTTATTGAAAGTGCAATATTTTGTGAAAATTCTGGAATCATTCCAGTTTGTCGTGAAAAATAATTATTCTGAACATATGGAGAGTTTATAGTAAAACCTCATGAAAGTGCTTCAGAGAAACAGAACAGTTGGATAGATGTGTTTGTTGTTTAGGTTTTAATAATATATTTAAAAGTGTATTTAACAAATGTATTGTGTTCTTTTTCTGATATTATGGTTTAGAAGTCTGTTATCAAATTCTGGTTATATTATTAAAATTATGTATGTTGTAAAAAAAAAAAAAATTGTGCTCGTATTACAAGATTAAAATAAATGTGTTTGTTCAGGTGCAATATAATTTAACGCATGTCGGGTTACCCTGACTAAAGCTTTTGGTATAAAATAAAAGCTGCACCAAAGACAACATGAATACATTCAAATAAACTGTTATAAAAATATTCATATTTTTTTTGTATTGGTTCAGAGGTATATAGCCAAGTATTTGAATGCAAACGGCAATAATAAATATTTTTGTCTAAATAATAATTGTATAAGAATAATTAATAATCAGCTAGATTACGAGTTTTGCGTTATGAGTGAAAAAGCATCATTATGCTTCATAATGATGCTTTTTTACTAACTCCGCTATTACAATTGTCATAATAGCTGCACCAGACACCTTTTTGGCCATCACGCAACGTCAGTATCGCACTTTAAGAAAAGTTATTTTTCAATGGGACTTCCATAGTGCCGGTATTACAAGTTTTGCTGTGAGGCCAAAAAGTGAACGGTACAGCCTAAAATGATCCGTACCGCCATCTAAAGTCAGTAGTTATGAGTTTGATGCTACAAAACTGTACCATAAAACTCATAACTAAGCTGTCACTAAGTACACTAACACCCATAAACTACCTATTAACCCCTAATCCAAGGCCCTACCGCATCGCAAACACTATAATACAATTATTAACCCCTAATCTGCCGCTCCGGACATCGCGGCCACTTCAAAAAATTATTAACCCCTAATCCACTGCTTCCCAACATCGTTGCCACTATAATAAAATTATTAACCCCTAAACCGCTGCCCTCCCACATCACAAACACTATTTAAAGATTATTAACCCGTAATCTGCTGTCCGTCCACACCGCCGCTAAAATAAACCTATTAACCCCTAAACCTAACCCTAAAGTAACCCTAACTCTACCACTCCCTAAGTTAAATATAATTAAAATAAATCTAAATAAAACTTACAATTATTACCTAAATAATTCCTATTTAAAACTAAATACTTACCTGTAAAATAAAACCTAAGCTAGCTACAATATAACTAATAGTTACATTGTAGCTATTTTAGGTTTTATTTTTATTTCTCAAGTAAGTTTGTATTTATTTTAACTTGGTAGACTAGTTAGTAAATAGTTATTAACTATTTACTAGCTACCTACTTAAAATAAATACAAAGTTACCTGTAAAATAAAACCTAACCTGCCTTACGCTAAAACCTAACATTACAATAAAATAAAATAAATTAAATTAATCAAATACATTTATCTAAATTACAAAAAAATAAACACTAAATTACACAAAATAAAAAATGAAATTATCAAAAATAATAATGAATTACTCCTAATCTAATAGCCCTATCAAAATAAAAAAGCCCCCCCAAAATAAAAAAAACCCTAGCCTACACTAAACTGCCAATGACCCCCAACAGTAAAACCCACCACCCACACAACCAAACCCCCCAAATAAAAACCTATCTAAATAAACCTAAGCTAGCCATTGCCCTGAAAAGGGCATTTGGATGGGCATTGCCCTTAAAAGGGCATTTAGCTCTTTTGCATTGCCCAAACCCTAAGCTAAAAACAAAACCCACCCAATAAACCCTTAAAAAAATAACACTAACTCCCGACAATCCACTTAGAGTTTTCGAAGACCTGACATCCATCCTCATCCAAGCGGCAGAAGTCCTCATCGAAGCCAGCAGAAGTTTTCATCCAAGTGAGCCAAAGTCCTCATCGAAGCCGGCACAAGTCTTCATCCAGACGGCATCTTCTATCTTCATCCAGACGGCATCTTCTATCTTCATCCATCCGGCGCAGAGTGGGTCTATCTTCAAGACATCCAGCGCAGAGCATCCTCTTCTTCCGATGGTCAACGTAGAATGAAGTGTCCCTTACATTCCAATTGGCTGATAGAATTCTATCAGCCAATAGGAATTAAAGGGTAAAAAATCCTATTGGCTAATCCAATCAGTCAGTAGGATTGAGCTCGCATTCTATTGGCTGATTGGATCATGTTGACCATCGCAAAAAGAGGATGCTCCCCGCCGGATGTCTTGAAGATGGACCTGGTCAGCACTGGGATGGATGAAGATAGAAGATGCAGGATGAAGACTTCTGCCCGCTTGGATGAAGACTTCTGCCGGCTTCGATGAGCACTTTGGCCCGCTTGGATAAAGACTTCTGCCGGGTTCGATGAGGACTTCTTCCTGCTTGGATGAACACTTCTGCCGCCTGGATGAGGATGGATGTCCGGTCTTTAAGAACTGTAAGTGGATCCTCGGGGGTTAGTGTTAGGTTTTTTTAAGTGTTTCTTGGGTGGGATTTATTTTTAGCTTAGGGTTTTGGCAATGCAAAAGAGCTAAATGCCCTTTTAAGGGCAATGCCCATCTAAATGCCCGTTTCAGGGCAATGGTTAGCTTAGGTTTATTTGGTGGGTTTGGTTGTGTGGGTGGTGGGTTTTACTGTTGGGGGGGTGTTTGTATTTTTTTTTACAGGTAAAAGAGCTGATTTCTTTGGGGAATGCCCCGCAAAAGGCCTTTTTAAGGGCCATTGGTGGTTTAGTGTAGGCTAAGGGTTTTTTTTTTTTTTTTTTTTTTTTTTTTATTTTGATAGGGCTATTAGATTAGGAGTAATTTGTTTTTATTTTTGATAATTTTGTTTTTTATTTTGTGTAATTTAGTGTTTATTTTTTATGTAATTTAGATAATTGTATTTTATTAATTTAATTTATTTTATTTTATTGTAATGCTAGGTTTAAGTGTAATATGTCAAAAAGATATATAGTTCCTGCACTAGTTGGTATAAGCTCCTTTCACTATTGGAAGCTTCCTCTATGCTTCCTAGGGGAGTTGTGGGAAAAACGTTTTAGGGAAGGAGTGCTCAAAATGTGCTAATACTTTATGGAGTATGATATAAAATATATATATATAACAGCAAAAATTGGATTTTATAAAAATAAACAATTTATTGTCTTATATAAAAAGGAGATAGTTATGTGAGCTGATAATATTAAATATCGCATACAATAATTCTGAGAGGTTGGCCAACCTTAAAATCTTAAAGTTTTTGTCGGTAATGGTGTGTGGGGCTAACAAGCATTTTTTTCTCACCGCTCACTTAAGACAACGCTGGTATTACAGGTTTTTTTAAACCCGGTGTTAGCCGCAAAAAAGTGAGCGGAGAGCAAAATTTAGCTCCCCATCTCATCTCAATACCAGCGCTGCTTACGGTAGCGGTGAGCTGGCAAAACGTGCTCGTGCACAATATCCCCATAGGAATCAATGGGGAAGAGCCGGCTGAAAAAAAACCTAACACCTGAAAAAAAGCAGCATTCAGCTCCTAACACAGCCCCATTGATTCCTATGGGAAAATACTTTTTATGTCTACACCTAACACCCTAACATGAACCCTAAGTCTAAACACCCCTAATCTTACACTTATTAACCCCTAATCTGCTGCCACAACATCACTGACACCTGCATTATATTATTAACCCCTAATATGCCACTCCGGACACCGCCACCACCTACATTATCCCTATGAACCCCTAATCTGCTGCCCCCAACATCGCCGGCACCTACTTTTTATTTATTAACCCCTACTCTGCCACCCCCAATGTCGCTGCCACCTAACTACACGTATTAACCCCTAAGCTGCCGCTGTCAAGGTTGCCGCCACTATAATAAAGTTATTAACCCCTAAATCTAAGTCTAACCCTTACCCTAAAATTACTATTATTAACTAAATTATTCCTATTTAAAACTAAATACTTACCTAGAAAATAAACCCTAAGCTAACTACAATATAACTAATAGTTACATTGTAGCCATCTTAGGATTTATTTTTATTCTACAGGCAAGTTTGTATTTATTTTAACTAGGTACAATAGTTATTAAATAGTTATTAACTATTTAATAACTACCTAGTTAAAATAAGTACAAATTTACCTGTAAAATAAACCCTAATCTAAGTTACAATTACACCTAACACTACACTATAATTAAATGAATTACCTAAACTAACTACAATTAATTACAATTAAATTAAATAAACTAAATTACGAAAAACAAATAAACACTAAATTGTAGAAAATAATAAAATAATTACAAGAATTTTAACCTAATTACACCTAATCTAATCCCCCTAATAAAATAAAAAAGCCCCCCAAAATAATAAAAATCCCTACCCTATACTAAATTACAAATATCCCTTAAAAGGGCCTTTTGCGTGGCATTGCACCAAAGTAATCAGCTCTTTTACCTGTAAAAATAATACAATACCCCCCCAACATTAAAACCCACCACCCACACACCCAACCCTACTCTAAAACCCACCCAATCCCCCCTTAATAAAGCCTAACACTAACCCCTTGAAGATCAACCTAGCTTGAGACGTCTTTACCCAACCGGGCAGAAGTGGTCCTCCAGACAGCCAGAAGTCTTCATCCGATCCGGGCAGAAGAGGACCTCCAGAAGGGCAGAAATCTTCATCCAGACGGCATCTTCTATCTTCATCCTTCCGGAGCGGAGCGGGTCACTCTTCAAGCCATCCGACGCAGAGCATTCTTTTCCATCCAACGACTAACACTAAATGACGGTACCTTTAAGTGACGTCATCCAAGATGGGGTCCCTTCAATTCCGATTGGCTGATAGAATTCTTGGTGATCTAAATACCAATTTTCATGTCTGTAACTTATTTGGTTTTTGAGATATAGGTATCCTCCTAAATCACCCCCTTTTGACCCCTTTAAGTGGATTATTATCATCTCTGTTTTATGAGATATAAGTATCCTCATAAATCAGCCGCCCCTTTTTACCCCCCCCCTTCAGTGGATTTTCAGGTAATGTTAAAACAGGTATTTCTTTACTTTTAAAGGAGAATCTACATACCAATTTTCATGTCTGTAACATGACTGTAGCTCCAAGTACGTAATATATTTACTCACCTTTGTATGTGGGGCTCAATATTTAGGTAGGACAATTAGGAAAATTAGAAGTAGATGGGGTGAACACTTTAGGAATGTTGATATTGTATCTAGACACCTTGTCCAGTGTCATTCTGGTTATAACTGTCAGTTTCGGATTACCCCTCTGGAAAGGATCCCTTACAAACAGGGTACCAACAGGTTTTAAAGCCTATGCCAGAGGGAAAACTACTGGATCTATAAATTTGATACCCTCTTTGCAGCAGGGATAAATGAAAACATAGATATGTCTACATTTTAAACATCTGTATATTATATGTATTTTACCCCTCAATATACACCTTGCTTTGTGTTTATCATTTCATCATCATCTTTATATGCAATACTGGTTAATATGGGATACCATCATACCAGTAGAGAGGGTTATACAGTAGTCCCTTAATATTAAGAGGATTGGCATCATTATTTCTATTATGAGTGTTATATCCTCCCCTTGTTAGGGAAGGGAACTAGTGTATATCTATATGTAGGAGTCACACATATATTTAAATGTAATAACATTAATAATATTAATATAGGGAGCCATTGATTGATATAGTTACTTATTAGTTATTAATGCCACTTAATGGAATCTACCTATTATTACTCATTATGTAAATATAGGACATATAATATTCACATTTATTTCACTAGTTTCTTTTACACTTTATTTATATATACTTAAATACCCATATAAGGCATACACCACACCTCCTATACTATAGAGCATTTTTTATTGTTTAGATTATTTTAGTGTATCACATACACAAACGAAAGATGTCCCTATTGTCACAAGGGATAATAAAGATCCAAACTCATAGTCTTTATATATAACTATTAGAATATATAAAATCAATTCCCCACTTTATTTATATTATATATAAGTACACTTATACCATTGTGCTTTTTTCCCATACACAAAAGTATCCACTTATTTCCTTTATTTATATTTTATAGCATTTAGATTAGGGCTTATACACTTTATTTCTATCATTTTTAGGAGTAAGACATATAATCAGATATATTTTCTTTCCCCTCAGAATGAGTAATGTATAGATAGACCACTAGTATTTCACTTCTGTTATTGTTTATAGAATAAGTTATATAGTTAGATTCAATATAATATAGATAGGTCACTGGTATAAATCGTTTATTATTTTTAAACACTTTATAATTGATACATGGAACGTTCATTTCTAGCACATTATAATTCCCTTTTCTCATCAATGTATTATTTTTATTTCACAATATCTCATAAGGTATGTCTACCCCCCAAACAAGTTGCTACCTATTCTTAACATTTCATAAAATAAACATAGGCTTTATCCAGAAGGGGCGGTTATGACTAACGTCACATGGCCAAACATTGACAATCCGAGTCCCAATAGGTTAGATGTCAGGCTAAACATTAGTTCTAGAGTGACGTATATGGAAATGTTCTCCGGCCCTAACTAGATGCTTCCCTTAGTAGATATATGGGAACCCGCCGTAAGAATATCAAGGTATTTAACACAATTCTTCCCATACAACATCTAATATGAACAAAATATCAACACATGTATTAATGAATACGTCAATTTGAGCTTGTTTTTTTTTTTTTAAAAATATTCTTCCTACACCCTAATCCGATTCACTAATGGATAGATCAATAAATACAATGGGCAGTAAATTTTACTGACATGGATGTTAGAAGTAACTTTAATAAAGCAGTAAGTAAAATTGGTGGATATGGATAGTAATAATCCCCATTAGTAATTTATAGTCAGCACCTTACTACTATAATTGTTACACACACATATGTGAGTGATTGTACTACAGGAGTTTTTAGAAACAATTTGGGAATCATTTGGGTTATAATAGAGACTATATGTAGTAATACAATATATGGTGTTGATATGATATCCACAACAAGGTCTTATAAAATTGTTTATAAATGATATGTATATGTATTTTTAAAGATTAGTTTTTGAATGAAATGATGTCAGATATTTTTAGATAAGCTGTTAACACTCCTAGCATTAGTAATTGAATTAATTATGCACACATACACCTAAGAGGTGTATCAGCTAATAGAGGATAGGGATTGATTACTTGATGTATTTAAGCCAGAACTCTCATTTTGTGAACAGAAGCCTGATGAATCAGACAGCAGTCTGAGAAACGCGTAGCTATCTGTGTTTTTTTAATTATCAGTGTTGTTTGGTTGACATCTGTATTTTATATATATACCATTAAATTGGGGAATCTTAACCTTTTCTGAGCGGTATACACGCTGTACCAGTGAGCTGGGACACTGCAAGTCCCCAGTCTGCTTGATTTAGCACAATTGGGTGCTGCTCCAGTTGTAAGTATCTTTTTGGCATTCACATTATCCATTTGTACAACTATGTCACACTAGGAGGCACCTTTGTTTTGTGATTCCTTTTCACAGTGAAGGTTTGTACCCGGACCATTTACCTGGCAAAGTGCTGACTCCACATTGGGTGTGACCAACAGATCATACATCATCTGAATAATACAGGAGGAATATCAACATCTAAAGGTCATATGCACCTTTGCATCCACTTAAGAACTGACTCCTGGAACAAATAAGAACCAATAAGAGCATTTATGCTTTTGCATATATTTTATTACTTTTACTTTTGCATATCTATTATGTATATGTTTTACTACATTCAATATTAGTATACCACCATAATTGTTCTTTAGTCTTTGGTGTGTATATGTTTTATATATATCTATCATTATACTCATTTGAGTTAATAGGTCACATTATAGATTTTCATTATCTGTTTTTGCGCCCTCTAGGGTTGCCACTTAGTTTGTGTGACAGGATATCAATAAAATAAGAAGGTGATGTCAAACAGGTGAGGCAATCGAGCAATCGTAGGAGCCTGCAAAAAAAGCCTAGTCCTTTAAGAGCAAATATTTGTTGAGGCTCGCCAATCTGCCAACAGATGTGTCAGCAAATAATCCAACACTTTGAGAACAACATTCCCCAAAGACAAATCAGTAGGATTTGGGGCATTTCACCTTCTACAGTGCACAATATAATTAAAAGATTCAAGGAATCCGGTCAAATCTAGGTGTGTAATGGGCAAAGCTGAAAACCACTTCTGAAAGCATGTGATCTCCGATCACTCAGACGTCACTGTCTCAAAATATGAGTCTGTAATGGATATCCTGACATGGGCTTGGGAATACTTTGGTAAACCTTTGTCAATCAACACCATTTGTCGCTGCATCAACAGATGCAAATTAAAGGGACAGTCTACCATAGAATTGTTATTGTTTTAAAAGATAGATAATCCCTTTATTACCCATTCCCCAGTTTTGCATAACCAACACAGTTATATTAATATACTTTTTACTTCTGTGATTACCTTGTATCTAGGAACCTTCTTCCAGCCCCCTGATCATATGACTGTGACTGTTTATTATCTATTGTCTTAAATTTAGCATTGTTTTGTGCTAGATCTTAAATAACCCTCTGTGCCTGAACACAGTGTTATCTATATGGACCACGTGTACTTTCTGTCTCTTTGTGTTGAAAAGAGATTTAAAAAGCATTTGATTAGAGGCAGCCTTCAAAGGCTTAGAAATTAGCATATGAGCCTACCTATGTTTAGTTTAAACTAAGAATACCAAGAGAAAAAAGCAAATTTGATGATAAAAGTAAATTGGAAAGTTGATTAAAATTAAAAGTCCTATCTGAATAATGAAAGTTTAATTTATAGTAGACTGTCCCTTTAAGACTTTACTATGCAAAGCAACATTGTCCAGAAATGTTAGCGACTCTTCTGGGCTCGGTCCCATCTGAGATGGACAGTAGCAAAGTGGAATTGTGTTTTGTGGACTGACAAGTCTACATTTGAAATACTTTTTTAAAAAATCCAGCCGTTGTGTTCTCCAGGCCAAAGAGGAAAAGGACCATCAAGCTGTTATTAGCGTCAGGTCCAAAAGTCAGCATCTCTCATGGTATGAGTTTGTGCCAGTGCCCATGGCATGGGTTACTTGCACATCTGTGAGGGCACCATTAATGAAGAAATATATGTATACATTTTTGAGGAACATATGTTGTAACTCAGACGTCATCTTTTTCTAGGGACGTTCCTGCATTTTCCTGCAGGACAATGCCAAACCAGATTCTGCCCACATGGTTGCTTAAGCAGATAATGAGGGTGCTAGCATGGCCTGCCTGCAGTCCTGACCTGTCTCCAATTGAGAATGTGTGGCTCATTATGAAGCACAAAATATAGCAACCAAGGTCCCATATAATTGTGCAGCTGAAGATATGCATAATGGATGAATGGGGGATAATTCTGCTTGCTAAACTTAATCAACTGATGTCTTCAGTGACCAAATACTTAATAAGTGTTATTAAAAGATAAACTTCTTATCTATTTAAAAAATTGTGGTAGTTCTACTCAAAATTTTAACAGGCATAGAATATGCCTAAATTGCCTGTTGGAATCTCACAGTGTCCCAGCTCACTGACATATGATCAGCTGCTCCTTTGGTACTCCAAACTGGATAAAGGCTCTATTATTTTAATAAGACACCTTAAAATAACAAAGGCTAGATTATGAGTCTTGCGTTAGGCTTAAAAAGCAGCGTTGGCCGGTCCCAATGCTGCTTTTTAACGCCCGCTGGTATTACGAGTCTTGAAGGTACAGGTGTACCGCTCACTTTTTTAGCCAGACTCGGAAATACCGCAAATCCACTTACGTCAATTGTGTATCCTATATTTTCAATGGGACTTGCATAGCGCCGGTATTACAAGTCTGACCAAAAGTGAGCGGTAGACCCTCTCCTGTCAAGCCTGGTACTGCATTTAAAAGTCAATAGTTAAGAGTTTTACACTACAAAGCCGTAGCATAAAACTCTTAACTAAAGTGCTAAAAAGTACACTAACACCCATAAACTACCTATTAACCCCTAAACCGAGGTGCCCCCACATTGCAAACACTATAATAAATATTTTAACCCCTAATCTGCCGAACCGGACATCGCCGCCACTATAATAAATATATTAACCCCTAAACCACTGCACTCCCGCATCGCAAACACTAGTTACATTTTATTAACCCCTAATCTGCCACCCCCAACGTCACCGCCACTATATTAAATGTATTAACCCCTAAACCTAAGTCTAACCCTAAACCTAACCCCCTAACTTAAATATAATTACAATAAATCTAAATAAAATTACTACAATTAACTAAATTATTCCTATTTAAAACTAAATACTTACCTATAAAATAAACCCTAAGCTGGCTACAATATAACTAATAGTTACATTGTATCTAGCATAGGGTTTATTTTTATTTTACAGCAACTTTGTATTTATTTTAACTAGGTAGAATAGTTATTAAATAGTTATTAACTATTTAATAACTACCTAGTTAAAATAAAGACAAATTTACCTGTAAAATAAAACCTAACCTAAGTTACACTAACACCTAACACTACACTATAATTAAATAAATTAACTAAATTAAACACAATTAATTGCAAACAAATAAAATTATCTAAAGTACGAAAAAAACAAACACTAAATTACAGAAAATAATAAACAAATTACAAGATTTTAAAACTAATTACACCTACTCTAATCCCCTTAAAAAAATAAAAAGCCCCCCAAAATAAATAAAAAAAAGTCCTACCCTACACTAAATTACAAATAGCCCTTAAAAGGGCCTTTTGTGGGGCATTGCCCCAAAGTAATCAGCTCTTTACCTGTAAAAAAAAAGTACAAATACTCCCCCAAAATTAAAATCCACCACCCACACAACCAACCGTACTCTACAACCCACCCAATCCCCCTTAAAAAAAACACTAACCCCCTGAAGGTCACCTTACCGGGAGACGTCTTCACCCAACCGGGCCGAAGTCCTCAACGAAGCCGGGGGAAGTCTTCATCCAACTGGGCAGAAGTGGTCCTCCAGACAGGCAGAAGTCTTCATCCAGATGGCATCTTCTATCTTCTTCCATCCGGCGCGGAGCGGGTCCATCTGCAAGACATCCAACGCGGAGAATCCTCTTCTTTCCACAGCCGACGACTAAATGAAGGTTCCTTTAAATGACGTCATCCAAGATGGCGTCCCTTCAATTCCGATTGGCTGATAGAATTCTATCAGCCAATCGGAATTAAGGTAGAAAAAATCCTTGCATCAGCCAATAGGATTGAAGTTCCAATCAGCCAATAGTATGCCAGTTCAATCCTATTGGCTGATTGCATCAGCCAATAGGATTTTTTCTACCTTAATTCCGATTGGCTGATAGAATTCTATCAGCCAATCGGAATTGAAGGGACACCATCTTGGATGACGTAATTTAAAGGAACCTTCATTCAGTTGTCGGCCGTGGAAAGAAGAGGATGCTCCGCGTCGGATGTCTTGAAGATGGACCCACTCCGCGCCGGATGGATGAAGATAGAAGATGCCATCTGGATGAAGACTTCTGCCCATCTGGAGGACCACTTCTGCTCGGTTGGATGAAGACATCTGCCCATCTGGAAGACCACTTCTGCCCGGTTGGGTGAAGACGTCTCCAGGTAAGGTGATCTTCAAGGGGTTAGTGTTAGTTTTTTTTTAAGGGGGGATTGGGTGGGTTTTAGAGTAGGTTGGTTGTGTGGGTGGTGGGTTTTAATGTTGGGGGGGAATTGTAATTTGTTTTCTGGTAAAAGAGCTGATTACTTTTGGGGCAATGCCCCTCAAAAGGCCCTTTTAAGAGCTATTTGTAATTTAGTGTAGGGTAGGGATTTTTTTTATTTTTTTTATTTTTTTTGTTTGTTAGGGGGATTAGATTTGGTGTAATTAGTTTAAAAAATTTGTTTATTATTTTCTGTAATTTAGTGGGGGGGGGTTGTACTTTAGATAATTTTATTTAATTGTAATTAATTGTATTTAATTTAGGTAATTAATTTAATTATAGTGTAGTGTTAGGTGTAATTGTAACTTAGGCTAGGTTTTATTTTACAGGAACTTTTGTATTTATTTTAGCTAGGTAGTTATTAAATAGTTAATAAATATTTAATAACTATTGTACCTAGTTAAAATAAATACAAAGTTGCCTGTAAAATAAAAATAAACCCTAAGCTAGCTACAATGTAACTATTAGTTATATTGTAGCTAGCTTAGGGTTTATTTTATAGGTAAATATTTAGTTTTAAATAGGAATTATTTAGTTAATTGTAGTAATTTTATTTAGATTTATTTAAATTATATTTAAGTTAGTGGGGGTTAGGGTTAGACTTAAGTTTAGGGGTTAATAACTTTATTATAGTGGTGGCGATGTTGTGGGTGGCAGATTAGGGGTTAATAAATGTAGTTAGGTTGCGGCAACATTGGGGGTGGCAGATTAGGGGTTCATAACTATAATGTAGGTGGCGGCGGTATCCGGAGCGGCAGATTAGGGGTTACTAATATAATGTAGGTGTTGGTGATGTCGGGGGCGGCAGATTAGGGGTTAATAAGTGTAAGATTAGGGCTGTTTAGACTCAGGGTTCATGTTAGGGTGTTAGGTGTAGACATAACTTTTATTTCCCCATAGGAATCAATGGGGCTGCGTTAGGAGCTAAACGCTGCTTTTTTGCAGGCGTTAGGTTTTTTTTCAGCTGGCTCTCCCCCATTGATTCCCAGCTCACCGCTTACATAAGCAGCGCTGGTATTGAGGTGAGATATGGAGCTAAATTTTGCACTTCGCTCACTTTTTTGCGGTTAACACCGGGTTTGTAAAAACCCGTAATACCAGCACTGTCTGTAAGTGAGTGGTGAGCATAAACTGCTCGTTAGCACCGCACCCTATTAACGCAAAACTCATAATCTAGGTGTAAGTTTTCATGTGCGCCAACCTGACACTGCGTTAGATCTACATTGTGAAACCCAAAGCTTGCTATGCATATTTTACATTCCAATGTTCTTTACATAGAAATAAATATGCTAATTTTAATTTAAAACATATATCTATTTCTATATATCTATAGCCATAGATATATAGGTATATGTATACACGTGTATATACACTCACCTGCCACTTTATTAGGTACACCTGTTCAATTATACTAATAACACAAAACACCCAATAATAAACACTGAAAAATGTTATGTGTTCGTTAAATAGTATTATAATAGTTTTTTTTTTTAAACAACACATCCCTAGATTGGGATGAAGAAGAAAGAAATGCCTCTAAACACAAGACTAAAATTGTAAGAAGATTTAACGAAATCATTTTTAAAATGTAACCTTTATTGTTTCATAAAGATAAAAAGACAGCTTCATGCAAATGGATAACCTGTTAGCTGCCCACATACAAAGGCAATTTAAGAACACTTCAACATTGGTACAAGTAAATAATAACTCCAACTTATACAGTATTAGTTGTGGTTATCGTTGATAGTCAAAATACTGATAAATGTGTGAGAGGTTGCTTTGTATACACAGGTTCATGTAGATCCCCCACAAAAATCAGGACAAATGGGTTAGCCTGTTTATTATTATATTATAATATATTAATGTGAAGAAGAGATTTCAGATTAATGTTAAATTAAAGATCAAAAATACTATTGCTGTAGTTGCGTGCTGATCAGCAGTAATGATCTAATAGATGAATTTCAATATTAAGGGTAAATCAGTTGTGTCAGAAGTCAGCAATACCTATATAATTTCTCATTGTATCATCCTTTTGGACATAATTATCATTAAGGTTATTGCCTTATTGTTGTAAAGATTTCTAGCCTATTGTGGGTCACCAGGTATATGTATATTTACTCTGAAGGTAAATACAGTCGCCCCAGTTGGTTACTCTCCAAATATTTTAGCTTAGTGAAAATCCCTTTGCCTGAATCAGGATTACGATTAATATGTGCACTAAGCGGTACTGCATTACATCTGTATATCTGGTAGCACAATTCGCATACCAGCTGTATTACAAAGTTACACACCGCTAGTCACTAACAAATTAGTTCGGCAGAACCTTTTGCAAGCCGTTAAATTATAAGCAAAGGTTAATTATAAAAGTCTAGATATACTGATGGTAGCACAATTTGCATACCCAGAGTAAACGTTAGTAAGATAAGCAATATATGAGTATCCTTAGGCTTAAGCCTCAGGACCACAAATTAGATAGATTGTAAATTTGAGCTATTATAGAAAATTATATAACCAATGTTGAACAATTTAAAATAAGAAACTAACTCCCCCTTCTTATTTTAGATTGTTCAACATTGGTTATATCATTTTCTATAATAGCTCGGATTTACAATCTATCTAATTTGTGGTCCTGAGGCTTAAGCCTAGGGATACTCATATATTGCTTATCTATTAACGTTTACTCTGGGTATGCAAATTGTGCCACCATCAGTATATCTAGACTTTTATAATTAATCTTTGCTTATAATTTAACGGCTTGCAAAAGGTGCTGCCGAACTAATTTGTTAGTGACTAGCGGTGTGTAACTTTTTAATACAGCTGGTATGCGAATTGTGCTACCAGATATACAGATGTAATTCAGTACCGCTTAGTGCACATATTAATCGTAATCCTGATTCAGGCAAAAGGATTTTCACTAAGCTAAATTATTTGGAGAGTAACCAACTGGGGCGAGAGTACTTACCTTCAGAGTAAATATACGTGTACCTGGTGACCCACAATAGGCTAGAAATCTTTACAACAATAAGGCAATAACCTTAACGATAATTATGTCCAAAAGGATGATACAATGAGATATTATATAGGTATTGCTGACTTTTGACACAACTGATTTAGCCTTAATATAGAAATGTATTTATTAGACCATTACTGCAGATCAGCACGCAGCTACAGCAATAGCATTTCTGATCTTTAATTTAACATTAATCTGAAATCTCTTCTTCACATTAATATATTATAATATAATACCAAACAGGCTAACCCATTCATCCTGATTTTCGTGGGGGATCTACATGAACCTGTATACACAAAGCAACCTCTCACACATTTATCAGTATTTTGACTATCAACGATAACCACAACTAATATAAGTTGGATTTATTATTTACTTGTACCAGTGTTAAAGTGTTCTTAATTTGTCTTTGTATGTGGACAGCTAACAGGGTATCCATTTGCATGAAGCTGTCTTTTTATCTTTATGAAACAATAAAGGTTACATTTTAAAAATTATTTCCTTAAATCATCTTACAATTTTAGTCTTGTGTTTAGAGACATTAGTTTCTTCTTCATCCCAATCTAGGGATGTGTTGTTTCAAAAATGTTTAACTACATATGACTTTACACAAGTATTTGCGGCATCCCATAAATACCCATGTTCACAAGGCCCCCTAGTGGAAACTCCTTTTTCTAGCTACACCTTTGTTAATATAATAGTATTAAAATAGTGCCTGAGGTTTATAAATAAAAAGTGCATCAAACCCAGTGACACAAAAAAAACTTTAGTGGTGTATAATTATAAAATTTAGTGTGAAGTGTGCCAGAATTCACAAACAAAGTGTTAAATATTCTCAATGCAGTCTCAAAATAAAAAGTCACAATAAATGGTGATTCCACACCATGGGAGTAAATAGAGTAAATCAGAGAGTGATATCACTCAAAGCTATGGATCGTAGATTCCAATCTGTGTGAGGGCAGATCTTCAGCTCCTTCTTAATAAAGTTACCAAGAAACATTGAAGCTAAAACTGATAAGGAAACAGACATCTGTTCAATTGCTTGGTAACACAAATTGCTAATCAGCCAATTACAATCCAGCAACTCAATGCATTTAGGCATCTAGATGTGGTAAAGACAACTTGCTGAAGTTCAAACCAAGCATCAGAATGGAGAAGAAAGGGTTTTTAAGTGACTTTAAACATGGCATGGTTGTTGGTGCCAGATGGGCTGGTCTGAGTATTGTAGTACTGCTGATCTACTGGGATTTTCACACACAACCATCTCTATGGTTTACAGAGAATGTCCCACAAAAAAAAAATCTGGCATTCAGATGGTAGTATCAGTATTTGGCGTAAACAACATGAAAGCATGGATCCATCCTGCCTTTTATCAATGGTTTAGGCTGGTGGTGTAATGTTGTGGGGGATATTTTCTTGGCACACTTTGGGCCCCTTAGTACCAATTGAGCATCATTTAAATGCCACAGCATACCTGAATATTGTTGCTGACCATGTCCATCCCTTTATGACTACAGTGTACCTATCTTCTGATGGCTACTTCCAGCAGGATAATGCATCATGTCACAAAGCTCAAATCATCTCAAACTGGTTTCTTGAACATGACAATGAGTTTACTGTACTCCAATGGCCTCCATAGTCACCAGATCTCAATCCAATGGAGCACCTTTGGGATGTGGTGGAATGGGAAATTTGCATCATGGATGTCCAGCCGATAAATCTGCAGCAACTGAGCAATGCCATCATGTCAATATGGACCAAAATGTCTGAGAAATTTTTCCAACACCTTGCTCAATCTATGCCACAAAGAATTAAGACAGCTCTGAAGGCAAAAGGGGGTCCAAACCGGTACCAGCAAGGTGTACCTAATATAGTTGCCGGTGAGTGTATATATATATATATATATATATATATATATATATATATAGAGAGAGAGAGAGAGAGAGAGAGAGATATGTATTTAAATAAAAATATCATTGTCCTGTAAGTGAAGTACATTAAAATGCAAAATGTTAATAACTCCTGCCGGGTTAGCAGACAAGTTTTTTTTAAGTATATAGGGAGAAGAAGTTAGCACGGTTGTGATATACAAGGGCCTAAAGTTAGAGTGCATTGGGTTTAATTTGCAAACAAAACTTTAACCCACACACGTAAAAAGTTTACTTTTAGCAGTGTTTACGCTTGAATGTGAGCACTAAATAATGGACCACTTCTCTAAATATGATTCTCTGTATTTTTTAAAGCAACATAAACACTAAACAAAGAATATATTGTTTTTTGGTGAGTCACCACCTGGGATCAGCTTCTTGTAGCTCAAAATCCTGTCTAAAATAAATAGCCCTTAAATATAAGGGGATCAGTCCCCCAATGAATAAAGAACATGGTAACCCCAGACAACACTCTGTATTTATTTACCATTAGAGAAGCATATAACTCTTTCCTCACACTCGCAGTAATAAACCATAACCATATTTCCACCCCCAAACCAAGTGAATGAACTAAACGACCCCAGGCCCCATTCAGAAATCACATCCTCTTTATATGACTAATTTCTATTATCCATAACTGGGATCTACTCCTCCTCAATTGACCCTAAAATCCTGGTGCCACTTCAAACTCTATTTTCTCTAACCAAACATCACAAATATGCATAATCTGCAATATTAAAGGGACAGATTAATAAAATAAGCATAGCATGCAAAGTGTGCGTAACAAATTTAATGTAGATATAATTATTGTTGTTGCTTCAATATTTAAAGTAAAAAATAGATATGTGCAGCAAAGAAAAATCTTTTAGAATTAATATTTTAAATTAAACAAATACTAAATATTTGTGGAACAGTTACATTAATTAAACAAATGTAAATGTTCCTTTTCTACAGGTAAAAAAGTTTACTTGTAGTCTTATACTTATCTCTAGCATGCTAGAGAGCCATGCTAATCTTGGCCCTTCTTTACAGAGCCCTGAAACATGCTAATAGAAGGCTTAGTGTGTCAGATCCCAGGGCCTGTGTGAAATGACCTCCTCCTTTAACGCAGGCCCTATGATCACCCGTGCTAAACCTCCTATTAATGCAGCCCGGGGGTCTATGAAGGATTAGCGTGCCTCTCCAGTCTACTAGAGATAATCATTTTAACCCTCAAGGTAATTTAAAGAAAATTATTGTATACTGATGAATTTTGTCATTATTTCTTAAGTTTCTTTAAATGTAGTTGGTGCATTCATTCAGATGTTTGTATTATGAAAAATAAACAAATATTTGTTTCTTTCATGTAATTAGCAAGAGTCCATGAGCTAGTGACGTATGGGATATACATTCCTACCAGGAGGGGCAAAGTTTCCCAAACCTCAAAATGCCTACAAATACACCCCTCACCACACCCACAATTCAGTTTTACAAACTTTGCCTCCTATGGAGGTGGTGAAGTAAGTTTGTGCTAGATTCTACGTTGATATGCGCTCCGCAGCAAGTTGGAACCCGGTTTTCCTCTCAGCGTACAGTGAATGTCAGAGGGATGTGAGGAGAGTATTGCCTATTTGAATGCAGTGATCTCCTTCTACGGGGTCTATTTCATAGGTTCTCTGTTATCGGTCGTAGAGATTCATCTCTTACCTCCCTTTTCAGATCGACGATATACTCTTATTTATATACCATTACCTCTGCTGATTTTCGTTTCAGTACTGGTTTGGCTTTCTACAAACATGTAGATGAGTGTCCTGGGGTAAGTAAATCTTATTTTCTGTGACACTCTAAGCTATGGTTGGGCACTTTATTTATAAAGTTCTAAATATATGTATTCAAACATTTATTTGCCTTGACTCAGGATGTTCAACATTCCTTATTTTCAGACAGTCAGTTTCATATTTGGGATAATGCATTTGAATCAATTTTTTTCTTACCTTAAAATTTGACTCTTTTTTCCCTGTGGGCTGTTAGGCTCGCGGGGGCTGAAAATGCTTCATTTTATTGCGTCATTCTTGGCACGGACTTTTTTGGCGCAAAAAAAAAATAAATCTTTTCTGTTTCCGGCGTCATACGTGTCGCCGGAAGTTGCGTCATTTTTTGACGTCCTTTTGCGCCAAAAATGTCGCCGTTCCGGATGTGGCGTCATTTTTGTCGCCAAAAAGCATTTAGGCGCCAAATAATGTGGGCGTCTTATTTGGCGCCAAAAAATATGGGCGTCGCTTTTGTCTCCACATTATTTCAGTCTCATTTTTTCTTTGCTTCTGGTTACTAGAAGCTTGTTTATTGGCTTTTTTTCCCATTCCTGAAACTCATTTAAGGAATTTGATCAATTTTGCTTTATATGTTGTTTTTTCTCTTACATATTGCAAGATGTCTCACGTTGCATCTGAGTCAGAAGATACTTCAGGAAAATCGCTGTCTAGTGCTGGAACTACCAAAGCTAAGTGTATCTGCTGTAAACTTTTGGTAGCTATTCCTCCGGCTGTTGTTTGTATTAATTGTCATGACAAACTTGTTAAAGCAGATAATATTTCCTTTAGTAATGTACCATTGCCTGTTGCAGTTCCTTCAACATCTAAGGTGCAGAATGTTCCTGATAACATAAGAGATTTTGTTTCTGAATCCATCAAGAAGGCTATGTCTGTTATTTCTCCTTCTAGTAAACATAAAAAATCTTTTAAAACTTCTCTCTCTACAGATGAATTTTTAAATGAACATCATCATTCTGATTCTGATGACTCTTCTGGTTCAGAGGATTCTGTCTCAGAGATTGATGCTGATAAATCTTCATATTTATTTAAAATGGAATTTATTCGTTCTTTACTTAAAGAAGTACTAATTGCTTTAGAAATAGAGGATTCTGGTCCTCTTGATACTAATTCTAAACGTTTAGATAAGGTATTTAAATCTCCTGTGGTTATTCCAGAAGTTTTTCCTGTTCCTAATGCTATTTCTGAAGTAATTTCCAGAGAATGGGATAAATTGGGTAATTCATTTACTCCTTCTAAACATTTTAAGCAATTATATCCTGTGCCGTCTGACAGATTAGAATTTTGGGACAAAATCCCTAAAGTCGATGGGGCTATATCTACCCTTGCTAAACGTACTACTATTCCTACGTCGGATGGTACTTCGTTTAAAGATCCTTTAGATAGGAAAATTGAATCCTTTCTAAGAAAAGCTTATCTGTGTTCAGGTAATCTTCTTAGACCTGCTATATCATTGGCTGATGTTGCTGCAGCTTCAACTTTTTGGTTGGAGACTTTAGCGCAACAAGTAACAGATCATGATTCTCATAATATTATTATTCTTCTTCAGCATGCTAATAATTTTATCTGTGATGCCATCTTTGATATTATCAGAGTTGATGTCAGGTTTATGTCTCTAGCTATTCTAGCTAGAAGAGCTTTATGGCTTAAAACTTGGAATGCTGATATGGCTTCTAAATCAACTCTACTTTCCATTTCTTTCCAGGGTAACAAATTATTTGGTTCTCAGTTGGATTCTATTATCTCAACTGTTACTGGTGGGAAAGGAACTTTTTTACCACAGGATAAAAAATCTAAGGGTAAAAACAGGGCTAATAATCGTTTTCGTTCCTTTCGTTTCAACAAAGAACAAAAGCCTGATCCTTCATCCTCAGGAGCAGTTTCAGTTTGGAAACCATCTCCAGTCTGGAATAAATCCAAGCCTTCTAGAAAGGCAAAGCCTGCTTCTAAGTCCACATGAAGGTGCGGCCCTCATTCCAGCTCAGCTGGTAGGGGGCAGGTTACGTTTTTTCAAAGAAATTTGGTTCAATTCTGTTCACAATCTTTGGATTCAGAACATTGTTTCAGAAGGGTACAGAATTGGTTTCAAGATGAGACCTCCTGCAAAGAGATTTTTTCTTTCCCATGTCCCAGTAAATCCAGTGAAAGCTCAAGCATTTCTGAATTGTGTTTCAGATCTAGAGTTGGCTGGAGTAATTATGCCAGTTCCAGTTCTGGAACAGGGGATGGGGTTTTATTCAAATCTCTTCATTGTACCAAAGAAGGAGAATTCCTTCAGACCAGTTCTGGATCTAAAAATATTGAATCGTTATGTAAGGATACCAACATTCAAAATGGTAACTGTAAGGACTATCTTGCCTTTTGTTCAGCAAGGGCATTATATGTCCACAATAGATTTACAGGATGCATATCTGCATATTCCGATTCATCCAGATCATTATCAGTTCCTGAGATTCTCTTTTCTGGACAAGCATTACCAGTTTGTGGCTCTGCCGTTTGGCCTAGCTACAGCTCCAAGAATTTTTACAAAGGTTCTCGGTGCCCTTCTGTCTGTAATCAGAGAACAGGGTATTGTGGTATTTCCTTATTTGGACGATATCTTGGTACTTGCTCAGTCTTTACATTTAGCAGAATCTCATATGAATCGACTTGTGTTGTTTCTTCAAGATCATGGTTGGAGGATCAATTCACCAAAAAGTTCATTGATTCCTCAGACAAGGGTAACCTTTCTGGGTTTCCAGATAGATTCAGTGTCCATGACTCTGTCTTTAACAGACAAGAGACGTCTAAAATTGATTTCGGCTTGTCGAAACCTTCAGTCACAATCATTCCCTTCGGTAGCCTTATGCATGGAAATTCTAGGTCTTATGACTGCTGCATCGGACGTGATCCCCTTTGCTCATTTTCACATGCGACCTCTTCAGCTCTGTATGCTGAATCAATGGTGCAAGGATTACACAAAGATATCTCAATTAATATCTTTAAAACCGATTGTATGACACTCTCTAACGTGGTGGACAGATCACCATCGTTTAATTCAGGGGGCTTCTTTTGTGCTTCCAACCTGGACTGTAATTTCAACAGATGCAAGTCTCACAGGTTGGGGAGCTGTGTGGGGATCTCTGACGGCACAAGGAGTTTGGGAATCTCAGGAGGTGAGATTACCGATCAATATTTTGGAACTCTGTGCAATTTTCAGAGCTCTTCAGTTTTGGCCTCTTCTGAAGAGAGAATCGTTCATTAGTTTTCAGACAGACAATGTCACTACTGTGGCATACATCAATCATCAAGGAGGGACTCACAGTCCTCTGGCTATGAAAGAAGTATCTCGAATTCTGGTTTGGGTGGAATCCAGCTCCTGTCTAATATCTGCGGTTCATATCCCAGGTATAGACAATTGGGAAGCGGATTATCTCAGTCGCCAAACGTTGCATCCGGGCGAATGGTCTCTTCACCCAGAGGTATTTCTTCAGATTGTTCAAATGTGGGAGCTTCCAGAAATAGATCTGATGGTGTCTCATCTAAACAAGAAACTTCCCAGGTATCTGTCCAGATCCCGGGATCCTCAGGCGGAAGCAGTGGATGCATTATCACTTCCTTGGAAGTATCATCCTGCTTATATCTTTCCGCCTCTAGTTCTTCTTCCAAGAGTAATCTCCAAGATTCTGAAGGAATGCTCGTTTGTTCTGCTGGTAGCTCCGGCATGGCCTCACAGGTTTTGGTATGCGGATCTTGTCCGGATGGCCTCTTGCCATCCGTGGACTCTTCCGCTACGACCAGACCTTCTGTCGCAAGGTCCTTTTTTCCATCAGGATCTCAAATCCTTAAATTTAAAGGTATGGAGATTGAACGCTTGATTCTTGGTCAAAGAGGTTTCTCTGACTCTGTGATTAATACTATGTTACAGGCTCGTAAATCTGTATCCAGAGAGATATATTATAGAGTCTGGAAGACTTATATTTCTTGGTGTCTTTCTCATCATTTTTCTTGGCATTCTTTTAGAATTCCGAGAATTTTACAGTTTCTTCAGGATGGTTTAGATAAAGGTTTATCCGCAAGTTCTTTGAAAGGACAAATCTCTGCTCTTTCTGTTCTTTTTCACAGAAAGATTGCTAATCTTCCTGATATTCATTGTTTTGTACAAGCTTTAGTTCGTATAAAACCTGTCATTAAGTCAATTTCTCCTCCTTGGAGTTTGAATTTGGTTCTGGGGGCTCTTCAAGCTCCTCCGTTTGAACCTATGCATTCATTGGACATTAAATTACTTTCTTGGAAAGTTTTGTTCCTTTTGGCAATCTCTTCTGCCAGAAGAGTTTCTGAATTATCTGCTCTTTCTTGTGAGTCTCCTTTTCTGATTTTTCATCAGGATAAGGCAGTGTTGCGAACTTCTTTTGAATTTTTACCTAAAGTTGTGAATTCTAACAACATTAGTAGAGAAATTGTGGTTCCTTCATTATGTCCTAATCCTAAGGATTCTAAGGAGAAATCATTGCATTCTTTGGATGTTGTTAGAGCTTTGAAATATTATGTTGAAGCTACTAAGTCTTTCCGAAAGACTTCTAGTTTATTTGTTATCTTTTCCGGTTCTAGAAAAGGCCAGAAAGCTTCTGCCATTTCTTTGGCATCTTGGTTGAAATCTTTAATTCATCTTGCCTATGTTGAGTCGGGTAAAACTCCGCCTCAAAGGATTACAGCTCATTCTACTAGGTCAGTTTCTACTTCCTGGGCGTTTAGGAATGAAGCTTCGATTGATCAGATTTGCAAAGCAGCAACTTGGTCATCTTTGCATACTTTTACTAAATTTTACCAAGTTTTTGGTAGAAAAGTACTTCAGGCAGCGGTTTCAGTTTGAATCTTCTGCTTATGTTTTTCATTAAACTTTATTTTGGGTGTGGATTATTTTCAGCAGGAATTGGCTGTCTTTATTTTATCCCTCCCTCTCTAGTGACTCTTGCGTGGAAAGATCCACATCTTGGGTAATCATTATCCCATACATCACTAGCTCATGGACTCTTGCTAATTACATGAAAGGAAACATAATTTATGTAAGAACTTACCTGATAAATTCATTTCTTTCATATTAGCAAGAGTCCATGAGGCCCGCCCTTTTTTTGGGGTGGTTATGATTTTTGTATAAAGCACAATTATTCCAATTCCTTATTTTATATGCTTTCGCACTTTTTTATCACCCCACTTCTTGGCTATTCGTTAAACTGAATTGTGGGTGTGGTGAGGGGTGTATTTATAGGCATTTTGAGGTTTGGGAAACTTTGCCCCTCCTGGTAGGAATGTATATCCCATACGTCACTAGCTCATGGACTCTTGCTAATATGAAAGAAATGAATTTATCAAATTATGTTTTTTCATTACGAATTGCATTTAATGACAAACACCTAGATTACGAGTTTTGCGTTATGGTGCAGTACGGCTAGACTGCTGAAAAATGGGCCATTGCGGGTGCCAGTAAAGCATATTATGAGTCGCGGTTGTATAGCTATACCACAAGCATTTTAGCCTTTAACGCAACGTCCATTCCGCACTCAAAATTTTTTGTTTGAGTGCAGGATTTTCCATAGCGCCGTATTACAGGTTCAGGCTAAAATGCTTGCATTACAGCCTATTCCTACACGAGCCATTCTGCCATCTGTTCAAATCAGCCAATAGGATTTCAGTAGCTCTTATCCTATTGGCTGATTTGAATTTGAAGAATCAAATCAGCCAATAGAAATGCAAGGTACACCATTTTTAAATGGGTACTTTGCATTCAACTTTAGTGTACGGCAGTGATTGTATGAAGAGGACACTCCGCACAGGATATCATCGCCGGTCCTGGATAGCTCTGCTCCGCGCCGCCGGGATGAAGATAGAAGTTGCACCCACGATGGATGAAGATGTCGCCATCTGGATAAAGACTTCTCACCGCCTGGATTAAGACTTCTCGTCGCCTGGATGGAGATGAATGTCAGGAACCGTTAGTAGATATTCTGGAGTTAGTGTTAGTTTTTTGTTTTTGTTTGGGGGTGTTTTTTTTAAGATTAGGGCTTTGGGCACTGTTAAAGAGCTGAATGCCCTTTTAAGGGCAGTAAAAGAGCTGAATGCCATTTTAAGGGCAATGCCCATACAAATGCCCCTTGGGGGGCAATGGGTAGCTTAGATTTTTTTAGACTTAGATTTTTTTAATTTGGTAGGTTGGTTAGGTGGGGGGGTTTAGTGTTGGGAGGACTTTGTATTTTTTTTTTTTTCTCTTTAAAAGAGCTGTTTAACTTAGGGAAATGCCCTACAAAAGGCCCTTTTAAGGGCTATTGGTCGTTTATTGTAGGTTAGAGGGTGTTTTTATTTTGGGGTTTATTTTTGGGGGCTTTATTATTTTTATAGGGCTATTAGATTAGGTATAATTGTTTTCATTTTTGATATTTTCATTTATTATTTTTTGTAATCATAGAGTTTATTATTTTTCGTAATTTAGTGTATTTTTTGTTGTTAAATTTATTTATTTTTTTCCTAGTATTAGGTTTTTTTAAATTTGTAATTTTGTTTTTTTTAATTGGTAGTTTTCTATTTTAATTTTATTAGAATAGTAATGTAAGGTTAATTTATAGTTTAATGTAAGTTTTTATTTTACAGGTAAATTTTTATTTATTTTAATATACTTATATTGTAACTTTTAATTTAAAGTTAGGCGGTGTTAGGTTTAGGGCTTAATAGTTTAATGTAGTGTTTTGCGATGTGGGGGTTCGGCAGTTTAGGGGTTAATATGTTTATTTATTAGTTGCAATGTGGGGTCCAGCAGTTTAGGGGTTAATAGGTTTATTGATTAGTTGCAATGTGGGGGGCAGGCGGCTTAGGGGTTTATAGGTTTATTTAGTGTTGGTGATGTCAGGGAGCGGCGGATTATGGGTTAATCACTTTATTTAGTGTCAGCAATGTCGGGGAGGATTAGGGGTTAATAACTTTATTTAGGTGTCGGCGATGTTGGGTGGGCAGCGGATTAGGGGTTAATAATTTTATTTAGTGTCGGCGATGTCGGGGAGCGGCGGATTAGGGATGTTTAGACTAGGGGGTTATGTTAGGGTGTTAGGTTTAAACTGAACTTTCTTTTCCCCATAGACATCAATGGGGTTGCGTTACGGCGATTTGCCATTCAGCGATCGCAGCTGTTAGTTTTTTTCTAACACTCTCTCCCCATTAATGTCTATGGGGAAAAGCGTGCACGACCACGTAAACTCAGCCCTTGTCTTTAGTGTGATATGGAGCCTAATGCACCATAACGCACAGCACAAGGAGGTTTTTCAGTATCTCGTAATGGCAGTGCTATGGAAAGTGCGGTACCGCTCATTTTATTGTGTTCTTTACGCACCCCATATAGCGCAAAAAATCCATTGAAAGTCTCAATTAATGGTTTTTCCAGCCTCCCCCCATTTCTACAGGGTTTTTGTTTTCTCCAAATAAGTTGTGGGCAGTACAGCCCATGAGATAGTAATAGCTTGTCCCTTTTTTCAAATTCATTTACATTGGTGTGATGGATTGAATGACACCTCTGCATATGTGTAGGATGTCTGCTGGGGGAATCTGGGCAGAAAGACTGGTTCTGCAACATTCATATTAAACATTGTGTGAATGATAGCCTTCTAATTTGCTGTAATGTTCGCTGCTGATTTTTAAAAAAAAAAACAAATAAAACCAATTGGAAACTCCTACATAAATCCCATTACAAGAAACTGTTAACATCTAACGAACACACCAATAAATATTGGCAACTCATTCCAATGTCTTATCCTCCTCCATAAATCATACACACTATAAAAGTAAAGTTTTTCCCAACCTTGAATTCATGGCACATTCCTACATAAAATCCCTAACCACAAAGCTCTATGTTCCAAGGGACCCACCAGTAAATAATAACTACCAAATCTCATACCTCCCAACATTTCAAAATTCAAAAGAGGGACGCCCCCCCCCTGAAATGTTGTGGGCAGGAGCAGGGATGGGGCTTAAAAAAATCATAAGACCAAAGTAATATAAATACAATTCTAAATAAAGTCATATCTTTAAATACTCTTAGGCAGCAAATCAAACACAATCTCAAACCACTGGTATAGCTATGTAACCTTTGAATTTAATTAGCCTTTGCAGAGACAGTACTAAATATTTTTATCTTAATTGAACATTTAATAATAGATTCTTTAAAACTGCTCTCTGCATTCCCCATTAACATTCTAGATTCTGGCCTTTAAAGTCAGCAAAAATGCACAGTAACACAAGCTAAACATATACATGTACACACACTTATACACAGAAACACAAACCATAGCATACACTTATACATCCAGATACACACACACACACTATATAGCATACACTTATACATAGAGATACACACACAAACTACATATCATACACTTACACATGCAGATACACACACACTACATAGCATACACTTATACATGCAGATACACACATACTACAAAGCATACACTTACACATGCAGAATGATACACACACACTACATAGCATACACATACACATGCAGATACACACACACACTACATAGCATAAACTTATACATGCAGATACACACACACACTACATAGCATACACTTACACATGCAGATACACACATACTACAGAGCATACACATACACATGCAGATACACACACACACTACATAGCATACACTTATACATGCAGATACACACACACACACACCACATAGCATACACTTATACATGCAGATACACACATACACACACTACATAGCATACACTTATACAGGCAGATACACACACACTACACAACATACACTTCAACATGCAGATACACAGACACTACATAGTATACACTTATACATGCAGATACACACACACACACACACACACACACTACATAGCATACACTTATACAGGCAGATACACACACACTACACAGCGTACACTTATACATGCAGATACACAGACACTACATACTATACACTTATTCATGCACACACACACACACACTACATAACATACACTTATACATGCAGATACACACTTATACATACAGATACACACACACACAATACATAGCTTACATTTAAACATGCAGACACACGCACACACTACATAGCATACACTTATACATGCATATACACACAGACTTATACATACAGATACACACATACACTGCATAGCTTAGACTTATACATGCAGATACACACGCACACTACATAGCATACACTTATACATGCAGATACAAACACACTTATAAATACAGATAGACACACACACTACATCATATATGGGTATCTGTAATTCATTGTATGGGGTCCTGGGGTTGGCAAGCACATAAGCTGCCACTGTTCGTTACCCTGGTGTTAGCACTGCTCATCGTATAAAACTGAAGGCATGCTAGTATTATAACCAGGGGTAAGACATCATCACTACCAGAGGTAGGTTAGAGGTCACCATTACCTGAGGTCAGAGGGTATACAGCCTTCTTACTCCTGCTTAACCCACACACCATTCCTTTTCCACAGTAAATCTAACAGGTATCTAACCTTGGGAGAGAAAAGCCAGCTGATTATGGGCCCAATAGAATAAAAATAATAAAAAAAATGCATGGGGCAATGAGGGACAGATGGCTAGCAACCCTAAAATTGGGACTGTCCCATGAAAATTGGGACAGTTGAGGGGTATGCAATCTAACTTCATGTCCCACACTCAAAACAAAGCTCATCCATAAAAACAAAAATCTGTTGTTCTCAAAGTGAGTTCATTGGATGCTCCTACACAACATCCCTCAACCTAAATGCAGGCCATGTTTTCAAAGGTTAATTTCCTTTCCCCTGTCCTTTTTTTTTTATTTTTTTTTACATGAGAAGAATTCATAAAAAAATAAGTATACATCAAAAAATATGTCTACACATCTTACTACAATTGTTTAATAAAGCAAATGAAAACAAGTAGTGTTGATATTAACCTCAAATGTATATGTGATGCTGACAGCGTGAGCTGTGTTATAGCAGTGAATATATGGATATAATTTTATGCATGTGTTAATAAGTGAATATATACAAAGCAATACCATCAACTTACAACTAGATATGTCACATACCTGCACAAATCGTGGAGGATAAATAAAGATTTTAAAAATAGGCAACTTTTTCTGCTATGTTTCAAAGCCTTGGACACTGCAAAAACTGATCAACCAGTAGCCAGACATTTTCTGGAGGCTAAGCACACTGTTAAGGATCTACTGTTTATTCTGATTGATCATGGCCCACCCCTTAAGCGGGGAGGTGACAGAAAGAAGAAACTCCTGCAAGTTGAACCCAAATGGATTTTCAGACTTGATACGCTGCAACCTAAAGGGTTGAATGTTAATATCCACTGGCATTGTTTCCTCTGAAATAGTACCTTGTCATATCTGTTTAACCTCTACTTTGTCTTTCATTTTTTTTGTGAAGCTGGGTGTAATATGAGAGTCTATTCCTTTGAATAACTCTTTTGTATTTATCTCCATGCTTTAGTTTCCCTATTTAGTAGCCCACTTTTTTGAGAGTACTTGCTAGAGAGATTTAATTATGGGTAGATATAATTGTGCTTTTTTCGATCTCACACCTTCATTAGAGATGTATTAATGTATTTTTTTCCACCAGTGAGATCTATATTGTGATTGGTTGCACTACAGAGGGGAGGGGTTTGTGAGAAGTATATAATTGTTCACTGTTCATTTTAACTTTGTTGAGGAAGGGGTGAATACCCCTAAACATCACACAAGTAAAATACTGCTTGTTTTCAAAACCAGTGAGTACTATTTTTCTTGAAAGTTTATTATTATCTGCTGCACCCTAGTGTTTAAAATACTGGTTTGGTGAGAGTGCTTCTGGCCGAAGACAATCTGCACATTACCTACTAGGCACTAGTTAAAGTGCAAAAAAGACAATCTGCACATTACCTACTAGACAATCTGCACATTACCTACTAGGCACTAGTTAAAGTGCAAAAAAGACAATCTGCACATTACCTACTAGACAATCTGCACATTACCTACTAGGCACTAGTTAAAGTGCAAAAAAGACAATCTGCACATTACCTACTAGACAATCTGCACATTACCTACTAGGCACTAGTTAAAGTGCAAAAAAGACAATCTGCACATTACCTACTAGACAATCTGCACATTACCTACTAGGCACTAGTTAAAGTGCAAAAAATGCACTTTAGCAGTAATATACAGGGAGTGCAGAATTATTAGGCAAGTTGTATTTTTGAGGATTCATTTTATTATTGAACAACAACCATGTTCTCAATGAACCCAAAAAACTCATTAATATCAAAGCTGAATAGTTTTGGAAGTAGTTTATAGTTTGTTTTTAGTTATAGCTATTTTAGGGGGATATCTGTGTGTGCAGGTGACTATTACTGTGCATAATTATTAGGCAACTTAACAAAAAACAAATATATACCCATTTCAATTATTTATTTTTACCAGTGAAACCAATATAACATCTCAACATTCACAAATATACATTTCTGACATTCAAAAACAAAACAAAAACAAATCAGTGACCAATATAGCCACCTTTCTTTGCAAGGACACTCAAAAGCCTGCCATCAATGGATTCTGTCAGTGTTTTGATCTGTTCACCATCAACATTGCGTGCAGCAGCAACCACAGCCTCCCAGACACTGTTCAGAGAGGTGTACTGTTTTCCCTCCTTGTAAATCTCACATTTGATGATGGACCACAGGTTCTCAATGGGGTTCAGATCAGGTGAACAAGGAGGCCATGTCATTAGATTTTCTTCTTTTATACCCTTTCTTGCCAGCTGGGCTGTGGAGTACTTGGACACGTGTGATGGAGCATTGTCCTGCATGAAAATCATGTTTTTCTTGAAGGATGCAGACTTCTTCCTGTACCACTGCTTGAAGAAGGTGTCTTCCAGAAACTGGCAGTAGGACTGGGAGTTGAGCTTGACTCCATCCTCAACCCGAAAAGGCCCCACAAGCTCATCTTTGATGATACCAGCCCAAACCAGTACTCCACCTCCACCTTGCTGGCGTCTGAGTCGGACTGGAGCTCTCTGCCCTTTACCAATCCAGCCACGGGCCCATCCATCTGGCCCATCAAGACTCACTCTCATTTCATCAGTCCATAAAACCTTAGGAAAATCAGTCTAGAGATATTTCTTGGCCCAGTCTTGACGTTTCAGCTTGTGTGTCTTGTTCAGTGTTGGTCGTCTTTCAGCCTTTCTTACCTTGGCCATGTATCTGAGTATTGCACACCTTGTGCTTTTGGGCACTCCAGTGATGTTGCAACTCTGAAATATGGCCAAACTGGTGGCAAGTGGCATCTTGGCAGCTGCACGCTTGACTTTTCTCAGTTCATGGGCAGTTATTTTGCGCCTTGGTTTTTCCACACGCTTCTTGCGACCCTGTTGACTATTTTGAATAAAACGCTTGATTGTTCGATGATCACGCTTCAGAAGCTTTGCAATTTTAAGAGTGCTGCATCCCTCTGCAAGATATCTCACTATTTTTGACTTTTCTGAGCCTTTCAAGTCCTTCTTTTGACCCATTTTGCCAAAGGAAAGGAAGTTGCCTAATAATTATGCACACCTGATATAGGGTGTTGATGTCATTAGACCACACCCCTTCTCATTACAGAGATGCACATCACCTAATATGCTTAATTGGTAGTAGGCTTTCGAGCCTATACAGCTTGGAGTAAGACAACATGCATAAAGAGGATGATGTGGTCAAAATACTCATTTGCCTAATAATTCTGCACTCCCTGTATATATATAAACGAAAGGGAGTCCCATGGTTTTTGCTATGATAATCAGTTCATATCACTTTTTTTAGAGAGTCTGGGGCACTTTCTTCTGAAAATGGAGGTAAAAACAAAATCTTAAAGGGCAGTGCGGCGCACTTTATGCATCATTCATTGCCCAGACACACTTCAACTTCTTAACAAGTTTATAGTAGTTTTCCCAAGGGTATAACAACTGCTCTCATTCTGTTTTTGCATTTATTAGCATCTTGGCCTCTACACTTCTAAGCATTGTATATTTTCCACTCTGCATTCTGAATTGTTACAGAATCGACTTCCCTGCAACCCATTGTGGAATTATGCAATGAGCACAAATAAATGTAAGAACATCGTACTGAGAATGTGAAATATCTGCCATTCTAGCTGTAATGTATCTGTGATAATACAGTTGAAAAACAAATAATACACTTTCAAGCACTTTTTAGCTTTTTAGAAAAGTTTGTTTCTCTCATGTAAACTGTTTATTGGGTCCCAGCCCACACGTCTTGAAATTCTCTGTCTGGGAAATTATCTATCTATCGAATCTATAATAAATAGATACATTTGATAGATAATTTCCCAGACAGAGAATTTCAAGACGTGTGGGCAGGGACCCATGGTAAGGTTCCCAGAGGCAGTTGCGGCGCCCGAGGCTCTGATTAGAACAGAGCACTCTGGAGCGTATCTGCCCTCGGCCGAAATCGGAACATTCTTTGGCTTCTTTTTCAATAAACAGTTTACATGAGAGAAACAAACTTTTCCAACTTTAACTACACGGAAGCCGTTAATGTGCACATTACCTAGGTGATTAGAACAGAGCACTCTGGAGCGTATCTGCCCTCGGCCGAAATCGGAACATTCTTCGGCTTCTTTTTCAATAAACAGTTTACATGAGAGAAACAAACTTTTCCAACTTTAACTACACGGAAGCAGTTAACCCCTTAGTGACCACAGCACTTTTCCATTTTCTGACCGTTTGGGACCAAGGCTATTTTTACATTTCTGCAGTGTTTGCGTTTAGCTGTAATTTTCCTCTTACTCATTTACTGTACCCACACATATTATATACCGTTTTTCTCGCCGTTAAATGGACTTTCTAAAAATATCATTATTTTGATCATATCATATAATTTACTGTAAAAAAAATTATAAAATATAATGAAAAAATGGAAAAAAACACATTTTTTCTAACTTTGACCCCCAAAATCTGTTACATATCTACAACCACCAAAAAACACTGTGCTAAATAGTTTCTAAATTTTGTCCTGAGTTTAGAAATACCCAATGTTTACATGTTCTTAGCTTTTTTTGCAAGTTATAGGGCCATAAATACAAGTAGCACTTTGCTATTTCAAAACCACTTTTTTTCAAAATTAGCGCTAGTTACATTAGAACACTGATATCTTTCAGGAATCTCTGAATATTCCTTGACATGTATATATTTTTTTTTAGAAGACAACCCAAAGTATTGATCTAGGCCCATTTTGGTATATTTCAAGCCACCATTTCACTGCCAAATTCGATCAAATAAAAAAAATTGTTCACTTTTTCACAAACTTTTTCACAAATGTTAGGTTTCTAACTGAAATTATTTACAAACAACTTATGCAATTGTGGCATAAATGGTTGTAAATGCTTCTCTGGGATCCCCTTTGTTCAGAAATAGCAGACATTTATGGCTGTGGCATTACTTTTTGGTAATTAGAAGGACGCTAAATGCTGCTGCGCACCACACTTGTGTTATGCCCAGCAGTGAAGGGGTTAATTAGGTAACTTGCAGGGAGCATGTAGGGTTAATTTTAGCTTTAGTGTAGTATAGTAGACAACCCAAAGTATTGATCTGGGCCCATTTTGATATATTTCATGCCACCATTTCACCGCCAAATTCGATCAAATAAAAAAAATCGTTAACTTTTTCACTAACTTTGGGTTTCTCACTGAAATTATTTACAAACAGCTTGTGCAATTATTGTACAAATGGTTGTAAATGCTGTTCTGGGATCCACTTTGTTCAGAAATAGCAGACATATATGGCTTTGGCGTTGCTTTTTGGTAATTAGAAGGCCGCTAAATGCCGCTGCTCACCACACTTGTAATATGCTCAGCAGTGACAGGGTTAATTAGGTAGCTTGTAGGAAGCTTGAAGGGTTAATTTTAGCTTTAATGTAGAGATCAGCCTCCCACCTGACACATCCCACCCCATGATCCCTCTCAAACAGCTCTCATCCCTCCCCCACCCCACAATTGTCCCCGCCATCTTAAGTACTGGCAGAAAGTCTGCCAGTACTAAAATAAAAGCTATCTTTGATAAAAAAAATTTTTTAAAGCATATTTACATATGCTGCTCTGTAGGATCCCCCCTTAGCCCCCAACCTCCCTGATCCCCCCCCCCTAAACAGCTCTCTAACACACCCCACACTATTTCCCACCATTTTGGGTACTGGCAGCTGTCTGCCAGTACCCACTTTGCACTTAAATGTGTTTTTTTTTTATATAGTTTATTTTTTTTCTGTAGTGTAGCTGCCCCCCTGCATACCCTACCCCCTCCCCCTCCTAGATCCTCATTTATAAAATTATTTCCCTCCTCCTCTTCCACCCAAAACCGCCACCCACCACCCTGTCCCACCACTTTAACTTTTTAGCCCAGATCGCGGGCGTGCACGTGTGCGTGCACGCGCATGCTCGTGCACGCACGGGGGAAACGTTTCCTGACTGTTGGCCGGAAGAGACTGCCAGCGATGAGCCGCCCACCCACCTCCCTGTAGCTGCTCCCACCCACCAACGATCGGCACCATCGCTGGCCGATGCAGAGAGGGCCACAGAGTGGCCCTCTCTGCATCGGTGTGCTAAAAAAGGTATTGCAGTGATGCCTCAATATTGAGGCATCACTGCAATACCTTAGAAGCTGCTGGAAGCGATCAGGATCGCTTCCAGAGCTTCAAACCCCAGAGGACGTGCCAAGCACGTCCTTGGTCGTTAAGTGACCTCCAATGGAGGACGTGCCTGGCACGTCCTTGGTCGTTAAGGGGTTAATGTGCACATTACCTAGGTAAAGTGCAGATTCTGCACTTTAACTGAGCAAATCAGTTAATCTGCAGATTAGCTAGGTAATGTGCACATTAACTGTTTCTGCACTGTAACTGTAACATATATATATATATATATATATATATATATATATATATATATATATACATACTTACATACATCTACATGTTTAGACATGTGTATGCATGTATCCCTATGTTAAAGCCCTTTTCTGACACCTGAGACCTCATATCTTTGAGCCCTTATAACTTTTTAATGCAATATTTTTTTTAGAATTTTAACCAAACAATATTATGAGTGTAATTGTAAATTTTAAAAGTTCTGGGGTTTTTTTGTGCCACTTTTGTGTCTCAGTTAACCAGAGCTCTGAAGTCACACTAACCCGACGTCCATAAAATTGCAGTGCACTCAAGTGAACACATTTATTTTCAACTCGTAATATGCATGCTGTTTCCAATGCACGCTACAAGCTGCACCATACCCTTATCAAAATGGGCAACAATTAGTGTGCCACTCATAATCTAGCCCAATATCTTTGCGATTTGTTTTAGACTGAACAGTAGGAGTCTCTCTTTCATATCAGAACCCTACATAGATAAACATTTCTCAAGATACAATTTGAATTTCTAACATTTTTTTGAAGGTCCTTGCTATACTGACGAGACTTCATAGATCTACTCGAGTGGAGAACTTAAGGTTAGTCTTCTAAAGTGCTGCTATACCTTCCTAATTGGTCAACAAGGGAGCAACTGTAAATAATTACAGGGCTTCTTGGTAGCCCTTTGATTTATCTTGAACTTCATACCTTCATCATTTAATAAATGCATCTTTTATTTGAAAATCATGTATCATACCAAAGAATGATCAATTTCTAAACAATTTTCTACATCAGTATCCAAATCAATATTCTTTAAAAAAAAAAAAAAAAAAAAGCACAAATCTCATATACCGTCCTCTTTTCATTTCAAAAGCTTAGTACTTTGCTAAAATACATAATGACATCTACTCAGAAAATGTATTAGATTTTTATTTTCTTCTGAGTTAGGCATTAGGATAGAATCCTGTAATATTGTCACAGTCCATTGAGCTGCATTAGAAGGGATAATAACTAAACTTAGAATTATAGTACTCTGTGCTGTCCAGTATGCTTGATTACTCCTCTATCCTATTTCACCTTATTTTCTTTCACAGCTGTCCAATAATCAATTTCTCTGTTTTCTGTTCCAAAATGGGAAATAGGAGAAGGAAGATGTATGTCCAGACACCTGCCTGTTTCAGAAAGATAAAAGTGCATGTGACTGCATAAAGTATGTGCTTATAAATTGCAACATTAGATGCTTTCTTTTAGTATACCAGTTGCTAAATATATAATAATTTATTAAGTATAAGTATTTAAAGCAGGATTTTAAAATCAGTGTTTAAATATCATGACCAAAATGTACCACGTTTGAAAAAAAATATATATATTAAAAACAATTTGTGTTTGCATATATATTATTGTTTACAAATGCATATAATACAAATTATTTAAAATAAAATAAAAAGATATTTAAAAAATATTCAAAATCTCTCAATCCAGTATGTTGCTATGATTGATTTTATAATTTTGTATCTGTCAAATGCATAGTTTAATTATCTCACACAAACCCATGCTTTTATTTATTTATTAATAGATAGATAGATAGATAGATAGATAGATAGATAGATAGATAGATAGATGATATATAGATAGATAGATAGATAGATAGATAGATAGATAGATAGATAGATAGAAGGATAGATAGAATGATAGATTATAATACTTATATTGTTGACAACATAATCAAACATAACATCTTTTTGACATCACTCAACACAAACATCACATCTTCATGAAATCACTTCAAACACTGATACTTTATTATGTACCTCGAAAGACACAGATAAGGTTAGATTACAAGTGAAGCACATTCAATATCAAAGGGGTGCTTTATATTTTGTGCAGCCCCATGCAAAATAAATGTAATAAATAAATAACAATCTGGTATTACAAGTGGATGGTAAAATATTTTAACCAAAGCATCCTAATGTGGCCTTTTTTAGAGCACTCTATGGGGCCGATGTATGATGCTGCGAATGCAGCAGTTTCCGCGCGAGGCTTTAGGCTCGCCAGAAACATAAGTAAAAAAGCAGCAGTCTTAAGACCGCTGTTACTTAACTCATCTGCCACCTCTGAGGTTGCAGACAGCAATCATTCCGATTGGATCCGATCGGGATGATTGACACCCCCTTCTAGCGGCTGATTGGCCGTGAATGTGCAGGGGGCGGCATTGCACAAGCATTTCACTAGAATGCCAAAAGCATATGCTGTCTGCATTTATCGATGTCAGGAGGACATTATTCGCAACAGCGGATCATGTCCACCCGAACATGATAAATTGGCCCCTATACCTTTAATAGACAGCTTAGAGAGCTCTATTAGCCCACTTATTTGGCTTATTACAAGTGTTATGTGCTACACTCAAGCGCAATCCATACTAGCACTATAACATTTTGAGCTTTTTGAGATCTAAAGTAAGCCATTATCGCTGGCTAGTTTTCATAAAAAACACATGACAATGCTATGAAAATAAAGATTTTAAGTTATATTTAGACTTAATACTTATTTTTATACTTAAGTTTTGTGGTAGATCTATCCTACAGGTATATTTTAATGCCCTCTACAGTATAGCTCAAGCCTAAGAGTACAATCATGCAAGTTTAACTGTTGCTCTCTTATATACATCATAGATTTTTTTTAAAACATTTAGTATAGTTGTCCTTTTTTATTTGAGTCCTTGTTATTTATCTCCTATATTACTTATATTTAATCTTATTTTAATATATAAATGTTTTATATTGCAACACATTGTTTATATTCGCACTCCCCCCCCCCCCTAAAAAAAAGCAGAAAATGTAACTTTTTAATTCAGTGCGATCACAATAGCAGGTTATCAGATATTTTCTGCACCTCCGATTCCATTTTAAGCTCTTTGTTAAAAGCTAGGGCTACTATGGGGATGAAAATTTCTCAGAATCTATTATTTTTTAATTATTTTTTTTAATTTTTTTTTATAATCTTTTTATTAAAGTTTGAAAGTAAAGATACATTACAAGGTTATTTGTACATCATATATTATTAAATAACATGTTAGCATCATTAACAGAAAAGCCAGTCATAAATAGCGCATTGCATTATACCAAGAGGGTATAGTAACCATAAAAGTGAAAACATCAGAATGTAGTCCAGGATATCTTAGGTGTAAGGCACAGCAGGAAAGTCTCTGGGAATCTTTAGCCAAAATTACTAAGTTTATATGAGCACAGACACAAATATGAGCACATATGAAGGGAAAGAAATACCTCACATTTTCTAATCTCACTGACCTGCTGGGGACCTGAGCTCAGTTCCTTTTTTGTTCTTTATGTGCTTTTGTCAGCTAATCTTTAGTACACTGTGCCTGCATATTTTCTCTGATCTTATACTTTCCAGGGTTCGCCAACGTTTGGTCCTCTTCCATTTCAGCCAACGCTATCCCGGCTTTCATATCTGTCTCCCCAGGCTGTACATGTATCTCATCCAGTCTGAAAAGTGGTGCAATAAGAGCATCAGTTTTAACCACAAAACTTTTTCTCCTCAGCAGAACAGTGTCAAGCCCCATCTACTTGCTCAGAAGTATAGTGCTAGGAAACTCTTCAGAGTCAGCTCGGTATTGGTGCAGCTGTTGCTTACAATAGCCCATTCCAGTGGTGAATTAATCTTCCCCATATATTGCTTGCAGATTTTGCAGTGTGGCTACTTATGGTCCCCCCACCTTATCTCCTTCCTTTTTCAGACACAGCTTTAGAGAAAACTAAGTTACCATCTTTGTGGGTAGTCACACTTATATCAGTGAAGCAGCCATCTAGTAAATGATACAGCTTGATAAAATGTTCCTCTAATAAAGTACACAACATTTCCTGTAGATTGTGCATGTCAGCCACCATTGCACGTACCTGTCAAAAAAACAATCTGAGTGAGCATTCTGGTTATATCTTATTAGCATAGATGTAGAAAAATGCAGTACACCTTGGCACTGTGCTGCTACATATAGGAGTTGTGCCGAGGGGGTGTTGTATTGAGAGGAGCAGGCCTCAGATTAAAGTTCCTGAGTATTGTAGGTTAGAGATACAAAAATGTACAGCAATAGTTGCTGCCTTGATATCCGCAGGCTCAACCACAAAAAAATGCAGGATACCTCAGATATCGTATAGTTAAGTCTGAGATCTGGATCAGCTCACAATATTGCAGGCAAACTTGACCACCATCCAAAAAAATCTATTTTTGACAGAACTTTCAATAACTTTTCAAAATCAGTTTTAACTTTTCAAACCTGATAGCTCAGCGCAATTGATAAAGACCTGAAATGGCATTTAGGACATCTTTGCTATGATTCCAAGACTAGTGAAAAACACTCAGAATTGACATTTTAGACGTGTATTAACATACATGGTATCAATTCATTAATTAAACCTCTATTCATTACTATTATATAGTTCATCTGCAGTAGACAGACACACATTTACATATGTATAGGTTAATTTACATATGTATATGTTTTGAGTATGGGATATCCTGTATAGCTAAGGGGATCTGCAGGAAAAGTGAGATCAGGACCCCAACATCTGCAAATAGTATGTAGTAATCTCTTTCTGTTACTGTTTGATTCAAATTCACACTAGCACTTTTGTGATTGTACTAATAGTACAGACATCTTCATAACCAGCCTTATTTAACGCACGTTCATTAAGATGCAATCCCATATAGGAGTTAAAAAATGTAGGCACAAGCACTGTAAAATGCACTGTTGTAAACGTGCCAGTAATAAAAGCACAATCTCATTTGAACATCTTCTATGCAGATACCATATTGTGAAGCAAAGGGTTCACACTTTAAAATTTCAGTAGTGTTAAAATCCAGTATAAAAAGATAAATCCTTCTAATAGTCTTCATCTTGCTTTTAGATGGTGCTTTTACAAACAATACATGTAAATATAAAAAAAATGTACTTATAAAATATTAAAAGTTACAATAAAGCCATTGAGCAATTATGCCCAGTATGCCCACCATGCCAAGATACAAACAACATTCAGATAGTTAAGCAGTGGTGAAGATGGAATCAGATAGGTTAATCCCATTAATGTAAATATTTTTTTTCTTTAAACACTGAACAAAGTGGCTCATTCAAAAAAAACTTACTTTAACTTAAAGAGGTGTTGTGAGCTTGTGGCAGCAATTAGTACTCAGAAAATTAACCAGAGATCTGATCTCTGGTTAATTTTCTAAAAATGACCCAAATGTCCTCAAAATAGAGGGGATTATAGCATTTTTTTAAAAATAAAAAACAACTGCACTAGGAAGTTTTTGGGGGCTAAAGTTAGTGGGATTGTGGTATTAGAAAACAAATGGCACTTAAAAGTACTTTTACTTTGCGGTCTATGGAAACTGTGTGTTCCCAGTAAGAGAGACCTTGATGTGGTACCTGGGCTTGTCCCTTTTGGCCAAATGCAGAAACTAACTCTTCCGGTTTTGCTTTTTAATCCTAGCTGAGAGCATGTTTGTAAGTGCTGGACTTTATGGGCGAGATCCGATAAACGGCGTAGTTTGCAGCGCAAGCGAGGGAACCGGTGTCGCCCGCAGTTTCAGCTCGCAACTCGAGCTATCCAATATGCGGCGCCGTCAGTTGCTAAAGTGGCGCAAGTCTGACAAAGTAGCGATGTCCAGAAATCTGCGTAAGTACAGATTTTTGGAGTCGCCAGTGATTTGCGCCACGTTAGAAACTGCCAGCGCCTACAAAACCTGACTAAAGTATGAAATCACCCGCACTGTCTAACACGCCTCCTAAACATAGCCCGACACGTCTAACCCTCTATCCGCTATCCCCCCTCACTAGCCTAACAATAAAAAAAGTAATTAACCCCTAAACCGCCGCTCTCGTACCCCGCCGCAACCTAATAAAGTTATTAACCCCTAAACCGCCGCTCCCGTACCCCGCCGCCAGCTATATTAAATCTATAACCCCCTAAAGAGAGCCCCTACCCCGCCGCCATCTATTTTAAAATTATTAACCTCTAATTTAATCCCCCTACCCCGCCGCCAGCTATATTAAATTATTTAACCCCTAAAATACTAAACTATCCCTACCACTAAACCTAAGTCTAACCCTACAAATAGCCCTGAAAAGGGCTTTTTGCGTGGCATTACCCAAGGTAAACTGCTCTTTTGCCAGCCCTTAAAAGGGATTTTGATGGGGCTTTGTCACAAAGTAAACAGCTCTTTTGCATCTAATCTAAATCCCCCTACACCGCCGCCAGCTATAATAAATGTATTAACCCCTAATCTAATCCCCCTACACCGCCCCCAGCTATATTAAATACATTAACCCCTAATCTAATCCCCTACACCGCCGCCAGCTATATTAACTATATTAACCCTAATATAATTAGGGTTAATATAGTTAATATATATAATGTAATAACTATATTAACTATATTAACCCTAATTATATTAGGGTTAATATAGTTAATATAGTTACTATAGTATTTATATTAACTATATTAACTCTATCTAACCCTAACACCCCTAACTAAATTCTTATTAAATTAATCTAATTCATATTATAAACTAAAATATTCCTATTTAAATCTAAATACTTACCTATAAAATAAACCTTAAGATAGCTACAATATAATTAATAATTACATTGTAGCTATGTTAGGGTTTATATTTATTTTACAGGTAAATTGTTAATTATTTTAACTAGGTATAATAGCTATTAAATAGTTATTAACTATTTAATATCTACCTAGTTAAAATAATTACCCAATTACCTGTAAAATAAATCCTAACCAATCAGCCAATTGGATTGAACTTGAATCTGATTGGCTGATTCAATCAGCGAATCAGATTTTTCTACCTTAATTCCGATTGGCTGATAGAATCCTATCAGCCAATCGGAATTCGGCGGACGCCAACTTGGATGACGTCATTTAAAGGTACCTCATTCGTCGTTCAGTCGTCGGCCGGGATGGATGCTCCGCATTGGCGGAGCGAAGAAAGAAGATTGAAGATGCCGCTTGATGTAAGATGCTGCCGGAAGGAAGAAGACGTTGCTGCCGCTTGGAGAAAGACATCGCCGGGATGAAGATTTCTTCTTTGCCGCTTGGAGGAAGACATCGCCGGGATGAAGATTTCTTCTTTGCTGCTTGGATAGACATCGCCCGGATCAGATGAGGAGTTTGGCCCGGCGTGGTGAAGACAAGGTAGGGAGATCTTCAGGGGGGTAGTGTTAGGTTTTTTTAAGGGGGGTTTGGGTGGGTTTAGAATAGGGGTATGTGGGTGGTGGGTTATAATGTTGGGGGGGGGTATTGTATATTTATTTAAATGCAAAAGAGCTGAATTATTTGGGGCATGCCCCACAAAAGGCCTTTTTAAGGGCTGGTAAGGTAAAGAGCTTTGAACTTTTTTTAATTTAGAATAGGGCAGGGAATTTTTTTTATTTTGGGGGGCTTTATTATTTTATTAGGGGGCTTAGAATAGGTGTAATTAGCATAAAAATCTTGTAATCTTTTTTTATTTTTTGTAATTTAGTGTTTGTTTGTTTTTGTAATTTAGTTTAGTTTATTTAATTGTATTTTTAGATAGATATTTGTAGTTTATTTAATTTATTGATAGTGTAGGTGTATTTGTAACTTAGGTTAGGATTTATTTTACAGGTAATTAGGTAATTATTTTAACTAGGTAGATATTAAATAGTTAATAACTATTTAATAGCTATTATACCTAGTTAAAATAATTAACAATTTACCTGTAAAATAAATATAAACCCTAACATAGCTACAATGTAATTATTAATTATATTGTAGCTATCTTAAGGTTTATTTTATAGGTAAGTATTTAGATTTAAATAGGAATATTTTAGTTTATAATATGAATTAGATTAATTTAATAAGAATTTAGTTAGGGGTGTTAGGGTTAGATAGAGCTAATATAGTTAATATAAATACTATAGTAACTATATTAACTATATTAACCCTAATATAATTAGGGTTAATATAGTTAATATATATAATGTAATAACTATATTAACTATAATATACTTAGGGTTAATATAGATAATATAGCTGGCGGCGGGGTAGGTAGATTAAATTAGGGGTTAATAATTATAATAGAGATGGCGGCGGTGTAAGGGGCTTACATTAGGGGTTAATACTATTAATATAGGTGGCGGCGGTGTAGGGAGGGCAGGTTATAGGGCAAAAGAGCTGTTTACTTTGGGGCAAAGCCCCGCAAAAGGCCCTTTTAAGGGCTGGTAATAGAATTTATTACTTTAGGGGGATTAGATTAGGGGTTAATAATATTAATATAGCTGGCAGCGGTATAGGGGGATTAGATTAGGGGTTAATAATTTTTATATAGGTGGCGGCGGTGTAAGGGGTCAGATTAGGGGATAGATAAGGTAGATGGGGGCAGTGTAAAGGGTTCACATTAGGAGATAGATCAGTTAGATGGTGGCGGTTTTAGGGGCTCACAGTAGGGGGTTAGTTTATGTAGATGGTGGCGGGGTCCTGGAGCGGCGGTTTAGGGGTTAATAACTTTATTAGGGATTGCGACGGGGGATCGCGGTTGACAGGTAGATAGACATTGCGCATGCGTTAGGTGTTAGGTTTTATTTAGCAGATCGCGGGTGACAGCTAGATAGACATTGCGCATGCATTAGGTGTTAGGTTTGTTTAGCAGGTAGATTAGGGAGTTACGGGGCTCCAATAGTCAGCGTAAGGCTTCTTACAGCTGCTTTTTGTGGCGAGGTGAAAATGGAGTAAGACTTCTCCATTTTCGCCACGTAAGTCCTTACGCTGTATATTGGATACCAAACTGCGCTGGTTTGGTATACCTGCCTATGGCCCAAAAAACTACGGGCGACGGCAGAAATATACGCGCGTAACTTCTAGGTTACGCCGTATATAGGATACCAAACCAGCGCAAATATTGGCGTCGCCGGCTTTTGCGGGCGACGATTTTTATCGGATCAACCCCTATGTGTGTTGTATTGTATTGTCTGTTTCTGTAATTCTCCCTAAGGATCTGCACCCTGGCAGGCCCGGGGTTAACTGCCTGTGACTCTGCAGATAGAGGAGCTTTATGTGAGTATGTTAGCAACCAAAGCTGAGCCTGTTTGTGGGTCATGGGATGTGTACCCGGTCCAGTCTGGATGTGCTGTCCTTATAACGTTTTTTGTTTTTCCCAGGATGATTACAAAAGTCTGTTAACCCTGACTTGTTCCCAGTTTGTTTGATTATTAGCTTGCATTTGTGGGCATGGCTGCAGTTGTGTGGCTGTATTAGGGACCCAGGTGAGTGGAAGAGACCTTGATGTGGTACCTGGGCTTGTCCCATTTGGCCAAAAGCGGTAACTAACTCTTCCAGTTTTATTTTTTAATCCTAGCTGAGAGCTTGTTTGGGAGTGTTGGACTTTATGTGTATTGTATTGTCTGTTTCTGTAATTCTCCCTAAGGACCTGCACCCTGGCAGGCCCGGGGTTAACTGCCTGTGACTCTGCAGATAGAGGAGATTTATGTGAATGCGAAAGCTCTTTGTTAAAAGCTAGGGCTACTATGGGGATGAACATTTCTCAGAATCTATTATTTTTTTATTTTTTTTTTTATTTTTTTTTATAAACTTTTTATTAAAGTTTGAAAGTAAAGATACATTACAAGGTTATATGTACATCATATATTATTAATTAACATGTTAGCATCATTAACAGAAAAGCCAGTCATAAATAGCGCATTGCATTATACCAAGAGGGTATAGTAACCATAAAAGTGAAAACATCAGAATGTAGTCCAGGATATCTTAGGTGTAAGGCACAGCAGAAAAGTCTCTGTGAATCTTTACCCAAAATTAGTAAGTTTTATATGAGCACAGACACAAATATGAGCACATATGAAGGGAAAGAAATACCTCACATTTTCTAATCTCACTGACCTGCTGGGGACCTGAGCTCAGTTCCTTTTTTGTTCTTTATGTGCTTTTGTCAGCTAATCTTTAGTACACTGTGCCTGCATATTTTCTCTGATCTTATACTTTCCAGAGTTTGCCAACGTTTGGTCCTCTTCCATTTCAGTCAACGCTATCCCGGCTTTCATATCTGTCTCCCCAGGCTGCACATGTATCTCATCCAGTCTGAAAAGTGGTGCAATAAGAGCATCAGTTTTAACCACAAAACTTTTTCTCCTCAGCAGAACAGTGTCAAGCCCCATCTACTTGCTCAGAAGTATAGTGCTAGGAAACTCTTCAGAGTCAGCTCGGTATTGGTGCAGCTGTTGCTTACAATAGCCCACTCCAGTGGTGAATTAATCTTCCCCATATATTGCTTGCAGATTTTGCAGTGTGGCTACTTATGGTCCCCCCACCTTATCTCCTTCCTTTTTCAGACACAGCTTTAGAGAAAACTAAGTTACCATCTTTGTGGGTAGTCACACTTATATCAGTGAAGCAGCCATCTAGTAAATGATACAGCTTGATAAAATGTTCCTCTAATAAAGTACACAACATTTCCTGTAGATTGTGCATGTCAGCCACCATTGCACGTACCTGTCAAAAAAACAATCTGAGTGAGCATTCTGGTTATATCTTATTAGCATAGATGTAGAAAAATGCAGTACACCTTGGCACTGTGCTGCTACATATAGGAGTTGTGCCGAGGGGGTGTTGTATTGAGAGGAGCAGGCCTCAGATTAAAGTTCCTGAGTATTGTAGGTTAGAGATACAAAAATGTACAGCAATAGTTGCTGCCTTGATATCCGCAGGCTCAACCACAAAAAATGCAGGATACCTCAGATATCGTATAGTTAAGTCTGAGATCTGGATCAGCTCACAATATTGCAGGCAAACTTGACCACCATCCAAAAAATCTATTTTTGACAGAACTTTCAATAACTTTTCAAAATCAGTTTTAACTTTTCAAACCTGATAGCTCAGCGCAATTGATAAAGACCTGAAATGGCATTTAGGACATCTTTGCTATGATTCCAAGACTAGTGAAAAACACTCAGAATTGACATTTTAGACGTGTATTAACATACATGGTATCAATTCATTAATTAAACCTCTATTCATTACTATTATATAGTTCATCTGCAGTAGACAGACACACATTTACATATGTATAGGTTAATTTACATATGTATATGTTTTGAGTATGGGATATCCTGTATAGCTAAGGGGATCTGCAGGAAAAGTGAGATCAGGACCCCAACATCTGCAAATAGTATGTAGTAATCTCTTTCTGTTACTGTTTGATTCAAATTCACACTAGCACTTTTGTGATTGTATTAATAGTACAGACATCTTCATAACCAGCCTTATTTAACGCACGTTCATGAAGATGCAATCCCATATAGGAGTTAAAAAATGTAGGCACAAGCACTGTAAAATGCACTGTTGTAAACGTGCCAGTAATAAAAGCACAATCTCATTTGAACATCTTCTATGCAGATACCATGTTGTGAAGCAAAGGGTTCACACTTTAAAATTTCAGTAGTGTTAAAATCCAGTATAAAAAGATAAATCCTTCTAATAGTCTTCATCTTGCTTTTTAGATGGTGCTTTTACAAACAATACATGTAAATATAAAAAAAATTACTTATAAAATATTAAAAGTTACAATAAAGCCATTGAGCAATTATGCCCAGTATGCCCACCATGCCAAGATACAAACAACATTCAGATAGTTAAGCAGTGGTGAAGATGGAATCAGACAGGTTAATCCCATTAATGTAAATATTTTTTTTCTTTAAACACTGAACAAAGTGGCTCATTCAAAAAAAACTTACTTTAACTTAAAGAGGTGTTGTGAGCTTGTGGCAGCAATTAGTACTCAGAAAATTAACCAGAGATCCGATCTCTGGTTAATTTTCTAAAAATGACCCAAATGTCCTCAAAATAGAGGGCATTATAGCATTTTTTTAAAAAATAAAAAACAACTGCACTAGGAAGTTTTTGGGGGCTAAAGTTAGTGGGATTGTGGTATTAGAAAATAAATGGCACTTAAAAGTACTTTTACTTTGCGGTCTATGGAAACTGTGTGTTCCCAGTAAGAGAGACATTGATGTGGTACCTGGGCTTGTCCCTTTTGGCCAAATGCAGAAACTAACTCTTCCGGTTTTGCTTTTTAATCCTAGCTGAGAGCATGTTTGTAAGTGCTGGACTTTATGTGTGTTGTATTGTATTGTCTGTTTCTGTAATTCTCCCTAAGGATCTGCACCCTGGCAGGCCCGGGGTTAACTGCCTGTGACTCTGCAGATAGAGGAGCTTTATGTGAGTATGTTAGCAACCAAAGCTGAGCCTGTTTGTGGGTCATGGGATGTGTACCCGGTCCAGTCTGGATATCCTGTCCTTATAACGTTTTTTGCTTTTCCCAGGATGATTACAAAAGTCTGTTAACCCTGACTTGTTCCCAGTTTGTTTGATTATTAGCTTGCATTTGTGGGCATGGCTGCAGTTGTGTGGCTGTATTAGGGACCCAGGTGAGTGGAAGAGACCTTGATGTGGTACCTGGGCTTGTCCCATTTGGCCAAATGCGGTAACTAACTCTTCCAGTTTTATTTTTTAATCCTAGCTGAGAGCTTGTTTGGGAGTGTTGGACTTTATGTGTATTGTATTGTCTGTTTCTGTAATCCTCCCTAAGGACCTGCACCCTGGCAGGCCCGGGGTTAACTGCCTGTGACTCTGCAGATAGAGGAGCTTTATGTGAATGCGTTAGCAACCAAAGCTGAGCCTGTTTGTGGGTCATGGGATGTGTACCCGGTCCAGTCTGGATGTGCTGTCCTTATTCCTTTTTTTTTTAAATATTCTTTTATATATATATATATATATATATATATATACAAAACCGGCAAAGTGCACTACTAACTTCACTAGTCCTTGGGTGCAGCAAATAAAGTATGCAGTACTGTAGAAAAAAAGCGCACTCCAAAGGACTTACATAAGTATCTACTTTAATGTGTGAACGTTTTCGAGCTGAGTCTGTCTGAGGACGAGCTGACTCAGCTTGAAAACTTTCACATATTAAAGTGGATACTTATGTAAGTCCTTTGGAGTGCGCTTTTTTTCTACAGTACTATATATATATATATATATATATATATATATGTGTGTTAATATGTGTATATACACATAGTAACACATAAATATACAGTATATGTATATAGTGAAATACATATTTATTTAAAAATATGCTGCCATTGCTGCGCTACTTAACCCTTTGCTGTGCTTAGGTTCTGATTCCTTCTCTGATGGCATCAGAACGAGGCTCCCATTGGAGCTTATGGATAGACATGTGCGATTCGTTTCGGATCGATTCGGAAATTCGGAAAATTCGGAGATTCGGATCGATTCGAATTTCCGAATTAAAATACTGCCGAATCTACCGAATAAATCTGAATCGAATCGAATACATCCAAATCGATTTGAATACATCCAAATCGATTCGGATGTATTCGGTAGATTCGGATGGCCATGTATTACACTAGTATTGTACAGTATATTAGGTTTTATCACTCTGCTATGGGTTAAACCTAATATACAGTACACAATACTAGTGTAATACACAGCACATCCCACCTAACACTTACCGAAATTCCAAATTTCCGAATCGTTTCGAACCGAACCGAATCGAACCGAATCGAACCAAACCGAATTTTTTCCGAATCCGAAAGAATCCGAATGAATCCGAAACGAATTCATTCAAATTTTTCCAAATTCGAATAGATCCGAACCGAAATTCGAATCGATCCGAATCGATTCGAACTGAACCGAAACAAATTTTTCGAAGCTGCACAAGTCTACTTATGGAAGCACGCTCTCATGAGCACAATGGTTCCCAGCAATGCGAACGTGATCTCGCAATCGAATTGCAGTTAACTTGTAATACCAGTGCACATTAGCGTGCGCTGGTATTACACAGTGGAGTGCAAATATCGCTTTCATGTAATCTGGCCCTTAATGTTTGCTTAAAGTTTAACCATTATTTTAGTGTATAGAATTGAAAAAAAAGGACAATTATACTGTTATCTATATGTCTGTCTTTGTTTATTCTTGTCTAACATTTTGAAAACAATTTGAGCAAGCCTCACTAAGAAAAGAAGGTTTTATTAGTAAAACTCCAATAATAAAGGCTTAGCTTTGCTATTATTTAAGAACATATGAAGAAAAATTTGAACTATACTGTTATCGATATGTCTGCCTTTGTCTATTCTTGTGTATAATCCTGAAAACAATTTAAAAGATTCACTAAGAAAGCAATATTTTATTAGTACAAATCTAATATTAAAGCAATGTATTCACTGTACAAGTAAACACAACAGGGATTTTATACAAAAGGGATTTGAATAATATATTATGTTGAAGCAATCATTCAGATATTTAATATATTTCATTTCGTTGGCAAGGATTAAAAAAAGATTATTTTAAAATGCATTCTAGTTTCGATATTTCTGTAAGTATTAATTTTGTTTTATTTTTTTGCTTATTCTTTAATCAAAGATGACAATGGGAAATATGAAAATAATTAAAAAAAAATCATTCTCAACTTAGATATAAAGCAATGGTCTTTCATTTAAGATGTGCATTAGGTATAATTTAAACACAGCATTTAATATTCATACACATAACTATTTGTTCACAATGATCAAAATAGCTTAGAATTCAGGAGTGGTCCTACAAAGAAAAAAATCTTTACCTTACAATTCATTTACTTTCAGCCTACCCTGATAATCTTCAGTAGGAAATGATGTGGGACATATAAGAATTAAGGTTATAGCCTTGTTTCAACCCAATTGAAATAAAAAAAATATATATGAATAAATAAGTGTGTAAACATAATTCTGTAGTTTAAGCAGTACAATAAAACAGCTATACAACAATGAAACCATGTAATACTTTAAATATCATAACAATGTCTTTGACAATGAAACAATTAATTTGCTTCATAATAGTTTATACAATATATGTTAATAGAAGAGCAATCAGGTTGATTACAATCTACTGTATAATAATACACACTTTTACACATATACAAATTGGTGAAATCCATCAAATACCTCCATTCAAATCCCTTAGAAAGACATATTATGACAATATAACTATTTCATGACATTTTCAGGAGTTTTCAGGAGTTAAAAAATAGAAATAGAATGAGAGCTGCTTTTAATCCTATTGGATGATTTGAACAGCCAATAGGATTTAAGCAGCTCTCATTCTATTGGCTGATTCATCATCCAATAGAATTAGAGCTGCTTAAATCATATTGGCTGATTTTAACAGTCAATAGGATTTTATCAGCTCTCATTCTATTGGCTGATTCAAATCTTTCAGCCAATAGGAATGCAAGGGACGCCATTTGAATTGCGTACCTTGCATTGAAGATTCAGTACACGGCGGCGACTGTATGAAGAGGATGCTCTGTGCCGGATGTCTTCAGAATGGACCCGCTCCACACCATCGGGATCAAGATAGAAGATGCCGCCTGGATGAAGATTGAAGAGGCCGTCTGGATGAAGACTTCTCACCGCTTGGATGAGAACTACTCAGCCGGGATGAAGATTTAAGAGGCCACCTGGATGAAAACTTCTCGCCGCCTGGATGAGGATTTCTCCGCTGGGATGAAGATCGCCCAAGCGGGACTTCAAAAACTGTAAGTGGATCATCTTGGAGTTAGTGTTAGGTTTTTTAAGGGTATTTTGGGTGGGTTTTATTTTTAGTTTAGGGTTTGGGCAGTAAATGAGCTAAATGCCCATTTAAGGGCAATGCCCATACAAATGCCCTTTTCAGGGCAATGGGTTGCTTAGATTTTTTAGATAGTTTTTTTTATTTTGTTAGTTTGGGGGGGTTGGGGTTTGTAATGTTAGTGGGTATTTGTATTTTTTTCTTCAGAAAAAGAGCTGATATCTTTAGGGCAATGCCCTACAAAAGGCCCTTTTAAGGGCCATTATTAGTTTATTCCAGATTAGGTTTTTTATTTTGGGGTGTTTTTTTAATAAGTATTATATTAGGAATCATTTTTATTATTTTTGATAATTTATTTGTTTAATGTATTTTTTTAGGTGTGTTTGTTTTTCTTTTGTAGGAAGAGAGCTATTATCTTTAGGGCAATGCCCTACAAAGGCCCTTTTAAGAACCCTTGGTAGTTTGGGGGGTTGGGGGTTTGTATACTGTTAGGGGGTGTTTGTTTTTGTGGCAAACGAGCTGTTTAATTTAGGGCAATGCCCTACAAAAGACCATTTTTAGAGCTCCCAAAAGGCCCTTTTAAGGGCCCTTGGTAGTTTGGGGGGGCTTGTATACTGTTAGGGGGTGTTTGTTTGTTTTTGTAGCAAAATAACTGTTTATCTTAGGGCAATGCCCTACAAAAGGCCCTTTTAATATTAGAGTATTAGAATAGGAATAATTTTTCTTATTTTGGATAATTTCATTTGTTTGTTTTTTGTAATGGTAGTTTTTTTTATTTTTTGTAATGTTAGGTTTTAGTGTAAGGTAGCTTAGGTTTTATTTCACAGATAAGTTTGTATTTATTTTACCTAGGTAGTTAGTAAATAGTTAATAACTATTTACTAACTAGTCTACCTAGTTAAAATAAATACAAACTTACCTGTGAAATAAAAATAAAATCTAAGCTAGCTACAATATAACTATTACTTATATTGTAGGTAGCTTAGGTTTTATTTCACAAGTAAGTATGTATTTAGTTTTAAATAGGTATTATTTAGTTAATAATTGTAAATTTAATTTAGATCTATTTTAATGATGTGTGTGGGTGTTAGGGTTAGGGTTAGTTTTAGGGGTAGGGGTTAATAGTTTAATTTAGGTTGTTGTGATGTGGGGGCAGGCGGTTAAGGGGTAATAGGTTTTATTTAGTTAATAATTGTAAGTTTAATTTAGCTCTATTTTAATTATGTAAAAGTTAGGGGGTGTTAGCATTAGGGTCAAGTTAGGGTTAGGGTTACTTTAGGGTTAGGTTTAGGGGTTAATATAGTTTTAATTTAGGTTGTTGCTATGTGGGGGACTGGCGGTTTAGGGGTTAATAAGTTTATTTAGTGGAAGTGATGTGGGAGGCCAGAGGTTTAGGGGTTAATAGCTTTATTTAGTTGCAGCGATATTGGGGAGCGGCAAAATAGGGGTTAATAACTTTGGTATAGTTGCGGCTATATCGGGAGCAGCATATTAGGGGGTTAATACCTTTTTTTAGGTGGCTGCGATATCGGGAGTGGCAGATTAGGGGTTAATAACTGTAGGCAGGCGTCATGATGTCGGGGGCAGCAGATTAGGGGTGTTTAGACGTGGGGTTTATGTTAGGGTGTTAGGTGTAAACCGTATTTTCTTTTTCCCCATAGACATCAATGGGGTTGCAGTACGGAGCTTTTTCTTCCACGATCGCAGGTGTTAGGTTTTTTCTAACCCGCTCTCCCCATTGATGTCTATGGGGAAAGCATGCACAAGCACGTCAAATCAGCGCTTGTTTTTGGTGTGGTATGGAGCTCAATGCAACCATATTGCCTGCACAAGCCTGGTTTTTAAAACTTGTAATGGCAGTACTATAGGGGATTACATAACGCCACTTTTGTTGCGTTCGTTAATTTCCCTATAGTGCTCAAAACTTGTAATCTAGGTGATAGTAAGTCAATACCAGATGATACAAGCACCTTAGGCTCTCTGAAAAGTGATGTGTTTAAAATGCTGGTGCTGTGTTTAAAATGTTGGTGCACGGTGCATACTTAAATACACATTTGAAACAACTATAGTTTTTGTTAGAAGCATTTTTGCTAATACATGTATATTTAAAAAATGCTTCTAATTCAAAACTGAAATGCATGCATGTGAATTCCAGTGTTGGCTGTAATATCCCTTTAACAGCAGAAACATTTTAAGATTGTGATCACTGGAAAACAAAACATGTCATCTTAAGTTGAATATATCTATCAGTTCCTGGCATGAGAATTGGTATTTGATAGTTGATTTCTTAAAATAAATAGTTTTTATTTGTCTCAGAATTTAGGATCTGAATATATTCTGAAATTATATCTATATTGGCTGTTTATAAAAATTAAATAGGAAATAAGAAAATGTACAATAATTTGTAATACATAATACAGGAAGAAACTAAAAAACTAAGCTCATGTAGACAATATTTAACATGGTTTTGTACATCGAAATTGAACAACATGTTTCCAACACAGACAATAACAAACAATAAGCAGATTACTGACGCTAAGTTGCTCATACCTTGTCTATGAGATGCTTAGACTAGTTAGAATAGTCAGAATAATGGAGAAAGCAGGACCAGGGGAAAAACAAATAATACAGGTGTGCATTTGTGTTCTTACGAATACACATTCATAACAAAAAATGATATTTCTTGCATTTTGACAAAATAAATATCCGAATAAATGCACCAATGAAAATAAAAGAAAACAAATAAATACTGACACAATTCCTTTCATTTTTTTAAGGATTAATATTTACCTTTTGCAAGCTGGAGAGGGCTCTATCCCGATCCTCTTCGTGCTAGAGCCCCGGCCACGCTAACAGGAGGCTTAGCGCAGTCGGCTCTCAGGACCTGTTAGTGCATGTCCTGGGAACCGAGAGCATTAAGCCTGCTGTTAGCGTGGCCGGGGCTCTGGCAAAAAGAGGATTGAGAAAGTGATCTCTCCAGTGTGCAAAAAGTAAGTATAAAGCTACAGGTGAACTTTTTAACCTGTAGCTTTAAACATTTACATTTGCTTTCACAAAAATGAATGTAAGTGTTTAATTACAATTCAGTATTTGTTTTGTTTTAAACTAAACAAATACCGAATAAGACAGCCAACGAATATTCAAGGAAATGAATTTCCCTAAATATTCATTACAAAAATTTCTACTGAAATGAGATGTCCTTGGCTGCACAAGGCTAACAAATAGCATCCATTCACACTGATCCCTAGAAAAGAATCCCAAACTACTTATTGCAAAAAAAGATAAAGGGCTAGATTATGAGTGGAGCGCTAAAAGTAACGCACAAGCAAAAAAGGTATTTATCGCAGGTGTTTGCAGACTTCTGTGTTTTTTGCTCATATAACAAGTAGAAAGTAAATGCAATTGCTTAAGTGCAATTGAAGGTAATGTGTAATAGAAACATAGAAACATAGATATTGACGGCAGATAAGAGCCATAGGCCCAGCAAGTCTGCCCGACCTTACCTAACAGTATAAACTTATCTAGTTCGTAGGATAGCCCTATGCTTGTCCCATGCATTTTTAAAGTCCCCCACAGTGTTTGTTGCTACTACCTCTTGAGGAAGTTTATTCCATAAATCAATCACTCTTTCTGTAAAGAAGTGCTTCCTCAAATTACTCCTGAATCTACTACCCTTAAGCTTGAGCTCATGACCCCTTGTTCTTGAATTTTCCATTTTATGTAAAATACCCACAGCCTCAGTTTTACTAAACCCTTTAATGTACTTGAAAGTTGCTATCATATCACCTCTTTCCCTTCTCTCCTCTAAGCTATACATATTTAGGGTCATTGAGCCTATAGCTGGTAAGTTTTATTTTTTAGACCATGTACCATTTTGGTAGCCCTCCTTTGCACAGATTCAAGTTTGTTAATATCCTTCTGAAGATATGGCCTCCAGAACTGCACACAATACTCAAGATGAGGCCTAACTAATGATCTATAAAGTGGCATAAGAACCTTACTATTTCTGCTGCAAATACCTCTACCAATACATCCAAGCATTCTGCTAGCCTTACTCGCTGCATTACTACATTGTTTACTAAGTTTTAAATCATCTGAAATAATAATTCCCAAGTCCTGTTCCTCGTCTGTAACAGTCAGTAAAGTGTCATTGAGTCTGTAATTAACCTTTGATTTTTCTTCCCTAAATGCATTTATTTTACACTTTGCTGTGTTAAACTTTAGATCCCAGTCGTTTGTCCAATCCTCCAATTGTTGTATATCACTTCTCATTTTGTCTACCCCCCCTGGAACATCCACTCTGTTTGCAAAATTTTGTATCATCTGCAAAGAGACATACTTAATTGTTCGCAAAATGAAAAGAAAGTGTTACAAAACACATCAAAAATACATTCCGATATTTACCTATTCGTGGAAACCCAGACTTTTCCTGCAGGAACTGATACTTTACCATTCTCATGTTGAGAGAGGCAAGGTCTATATTCCATTGGCGCTATAGTAGATCCATTGACACGTCAATTAAAACTTTTGCTTCCCTAATACTCACTTACCTGGGACTCCCTGTTTACCTCTAACTTCGATACTATGTGGGCCCTATGGTCAGAGACAATGCAGATTTCTGGGAGGGATCACCCTTTAGACTCTCACAGGCTTTATATAAAATGTGAAGGTTTTCTCTGAAATATTTTAAACCTTTCTACAGGTGCTTTTAACAAAAAACTTCAACCAACGCATTTGGCAAGCTGGGAAGAGAAGGATTTACAGGGATTATACACAAGCACATACCATAATATTTTTTTTATATTATTTATGTAAGGGATTTTTTTGTGTTTCGTGCCACACATTGTGATGGGGGATAGTTATCCCTTTTGTGCTTTTTCCCATCATAGCTAGTATATTTTATTTTTTTTATTTTTTTGCTGGGCCCTGGAGTCACCAGTATTTCATTTTAATTTTTTCCCTTTTACATGTTTTTACCTATGTTTTAATTTTTCACTTATAAAGGATATATTTTATGAGAATAATTATATGTTATATTTTTAGGGACTTCGTAATTCTGTAAATGAGTTTTTTTACTGTCTCTGAGTGCTTAGGGGGTATTTCTTTTCTGTCTCTATTTTTTTTTGGTATTACATTTCCTTGCATCTAGCACCGCCCTGGTGGCAGTTTCTCTTTAGTTCACTAGGGTTACTTATTTGAATTTCCATTAGTCTCTCCTTTTGTTATTTAATTTGACCCCCATATTTTAAATATACAGAATATTGCACAAAAAAGTTATAAGAGCTCAAATTTTTTTTTTAAGAAACGTTTTTTATTGAGGACATATTTTTAACATACAACCTTTCTCAAATAAAGATATAAATAGTATCAATATTCAGCAAAGCATAAAAGGTACATTTATATGTGCAGGGTTCTGTAACTGCAGACAACAAATGAGGAGTGTAAACTTCTCCTGCGAGGGAGTCCTCGTTTTTACAGAGGTCACCTTTCATATATACAATGAACTTTCAGGGGTATACAATCATATATCATCATTCTACAAAGGTGTTATCCTTAGAACAACAAACCAGTCAATGGAAGTGATCAAATAGTGTAATTTAACTATCTTGTTACATCACAGACTCCTATTAGTATGGGGGGCCCTCCGACCCCTCTCCGCTCGTTATCTGCTAGTTAGGGCTGCTGGGGCTACTATCTTAGCTTCTAGGGAGGTGTAGGGGATAGGGGGGCAAGTAAGGGGGCTAGGGGTTGAGGTGGCTGGAGGGGGTGCATTCCTATTCATCTTCCTATTTCTGAGTATTCAGGTGGGGGTTAGGCGAGTCAGCATGGTTTCCCATGGTTCCCAAATTAAGCAGTAGTTGTCCTCGTTCACTAGCAACATAATTTTCCATATTTTTAATATAGTTCACACCCTCAATTACACTCTGTAGCCTGGGGGGTTGACTCTTTTTCCAATTCCTAGCTACGAGCAATTTAGCAGAGATAAGGATATATATCAGAAGATTTTGCTTGGTTTTGGGGAGTTTGTCTACACCTAGGTGGAATATGGCCAGAGCTGTGCTCAAGGCTGGTGTTAGCTCCAATTATTTACAGATCTTTTCTACTTTCTGCCAATAAGTCGTCAATTTAGGACAGGTCCACCAAACATGGATGGGGGACCCTGGCTCTCCACACTCTCTCCAGCACTGCTGTGAATGTTCAGGAAAAAGTGACGCAATGGGTTGCCTTTTTCGTTAAACTAATGGCTTTGCCCCAGGCATCTGGTGCAAACGTGGCCTGCAAGTCTCTCTCCCAAGCTTCCATATGAATTGTTTTTGGAGTAGTCTCTTCCTCTATAAGACAGTGATAGTGTACTGTGAGGGGTTTATGTTGTTGGGTATTGGTTATCCACAGTGTCTCCCAAATAGTCAGGTCTCTCAGTGTAGGAAGGCCCAACATGTCCCTATGTGTTCTTAACTGTCCATTACAGAAGAAGTCTCCAACTGTGTTTATGCCCGTAGTAGTCCATGCTTTAAGATGTGTGTTAAGTAGCCCCACTAGGAGGCCCCTTATTGGGTGTATTGGTGAGGGGTGCGGCGCCACTAACTTATTGTGTCGCAGCTTAGATAAGAGCTCAAATTTATGAGGTGTCAGATGTAAAGGGAAAAGGCAAAGAGCTTTAGCATAGTGATACATACACATACATGTCTATATATGTTTGTATGTGTGTACATATGTATTTGTGTTGATATGTGGCGTCTTTGTACACCAGCATCCCTCATGATGCTGGTGTCAAAGCTATTCAGGAATTCTGTTCCAAAAGTGATCTCCCTCCCCCACAAGTTACATTTTTGGTGGATAGTATTTATTTCATATTAGATCATAACTACTTTGACTTCAACAAGACATTTTACAAACAGATACAAGGCAGAGTGATGGGGACCACTATGGCCCCATTCTATGCCAATATATATATGGCATTGTTTGAGGATAAATATATTTGGGAGAATAACCCATTTTGTGAAAACATAATAGCATATCGACGTTATATAGATGATGTTATTATGATTTGGAAAGGAGACACATCTTTGGCCGATCAATTCTGTAGCCACATCAACAATAATGCTTTTAATTTATTTTTTATGCATAAGAATAGATAGCGATCAAATTGATTTTCTGGATTTTACCCTTTATTATAATACCATATCTGATAGAGTAGCAGTTAGAATTTTAGGAAGCCCACTGATAGCAATGGCTTTCTCAATGCCAAGAGTAGTCATCATTATAGCTGGAAGTCCAATATACCCTATAGACAGTTCCAGCGTATTCGTAGGAACTGCACTACTGAGGAAGATTTTACAAAAGAGGATGATATTTTGGAGAAAAAGTTTTTAAAAAAGGGTTTCAATCAGGATCTGGTAAAAAGGGCAAGGGACAAAACAATTAATACATCTAAAGAGGCTTTGCTACATGCACATACCAATGTAAAAAGACATGAGGATACTAAGTTTATTACTACGTATAGTGTAGGAGCCCAAAATAATTAAATCAGCACTATAAAAACATTGGGATATTCTTAAATTGGATCCCATTTTAGGTAGGAATCTCCCAGATAAGCCCAGTATAGTTTTTAAACATAACCAAAACCTAAAGAACATTCCCTCCAAATTAAAACCCCTCAAAATATCTAAAGCAATAGGGACCAAACCAACTAATTCTATATCAGGGTGGTTATGTTTAAGTAATGGCCTTTTCAAATGTAGACAACTAAATTAGTAAATTGTTGTCTATGTCCATTGATTAAATCTGGGACCCAATTCCACAATTGGGATAGATCTCAGAGTTTTGAAACCACAATTTGCTCAACTTGCAATACCACCTATGCAGTTTACATGCTCACCTGTAGCTGTAATTTAATTTACATCAGTCGGACTAAGAGAAAAATTAAGAAACGTATTTATGAACATGTTAACAATATAGAAAAAGGATTAAAAAACCATAGTGTGTCAGATCACTTCCACAGATGTCATGCCAAGCAAGTAGACACTTTAAGGTTTATGGTTATTTAAACCATACCCTTTATGAAAAATGATGAATGCAGAGGCTGTTGAATTTGCGGAAGTGTAAGACTAAGTGGATCCATATAATAGGAAGCCTACATCCTCAGGGCTTAAATATTGATTTGGATCTCCAGGCCTTTATGGATTAGTGTTTCTGGAGATATCATAATGGAGTTACTTTAGGGGGTGTGTTTTTTTATTGTGCTCTCTTCTTAGTTTTTAGTTTGATTATGAACTTAACATTTTTTAATCTTTAGCATTTTAGCAGATTTTTTGTCACTATTCTATCGTTGGTCTATTTTTAATAGGTATATTTTAGCTATCTTTATTATTATTAAGGACATTGTATAAATTTTGTGTATAAAGATTAATTTTTTGTATTATACATATGAGCAATATAGTTATGAATTTTATAGGTAGGAATAATTTTAATACACAGCATCCTCTGTATATGTGAAACACACTTACCCTCTATTGGATAGTGCTATAGATCGATTAATTCAGTTAAAGGGTCAATTTGTATAGTACACATGTTACATGCGCTAGTTCATATATTATATATAATGCGCTATATTGCATACTTAGCAATCATATGTAAGCCGCACTTCAGGAATTTGGCTTCTAACACTCAGCAACCTTCTTGTTATTTTACGTCACCTCGTGTGAGTTGACATATTTCCAAGGAGTGTGTGGGGGTGTTCCTCTAACTTACCCGTAATTTGCTATATTGTCTGTAAGGCTCTCCAATCAATAGAGGGGGTGTGTTCGATAGACCTGGCATATAAAGTACCCGGCATATAAAGTGTGTGTTAGTTTATGCAAGTTATACGTTCTGTTAAAATCTCTTGACAAAGTCTGCTTAGGTGGCAGACGAAATGCATAGAGTCAGAGGGATCCAAATCCATTCAGGTCCTTTGTGCTATCAGCTGATGAACTTTTTAATATTGGACTCGCCTTGGATCCTGAGTTTTTAGTGAGACTGTTTTCTGCCAAAATATCCTGTGATGTGCCGTTTTTATCTGCAATCTTGTAAATGCAATCTAGCACATTTTGTTGGAATAAATTGTGTTTTACTTCCTTGAATCTGGGTTGCACTTGTATTTTTTCCTCAGAGCATCTACTGCTTGATGAAACGCCAGCGACACGTTTCTTAATTCAAGCAGCACCCAGGAAGATTACATTGGTAAACGCTGGAACCCATTGGGCATATCTACCAGCTAATACAGTGTGGAAACTTTTGGCTAGATTACGAGTTTTGCGTTAAGCTGAAAAAGCAGCGTTAACAGGTCCTAACGCTGCTTTTTCACTACCGCTGCTATTATGAGTCTTGCAGGTTTAGGGGCACCGCACACTTCTTTGGCCTTACCGCAAAACGACTTACGTAAACTTCGTAAACCCTTTTTTCTATGGGACTTCCATAGCGCCGGTATTACGAGTCTGTCCTGGGAAGCCAAAAAGTGAGCGGTACACCCTCTACCTCCAAGATTCGTAACGCATTCTAAAGTCAGTAGTTATGAATTTTACACAACAACGCCATAGCATAAAACTCATAACTAAAGTGCTAAAAAGTACACTAACACCCATAAACTACCTATTAACCCCAAAACCGAAGCCCACCCGCATCGCAAACACTAAAATACAATTATTAACCCCTAATCTGCCGCTCCGGATATCACCGCCACTATAATAAACATATTAACCCCTAAACCGTCACACTCCCGCCTCGCAAACACTAGTTAAAAATTATTACACCTAATCTGCAGCACCTAAACGTTGCCCCGCCACCTACATGTATACTTATTAACCCCTAATCTGCAGTCCCCAATGTCGCCGCCACTATATTAAATGATTTAACCCCTAAATCTAAGTCTAACCCTAACCCCCCCTAACTTAAATATAATTTAAAAAAAGCTAAAGAAAATTACTATAATTAATTAAATTATTTCTATTTAAAACTAAATACTTACCTATGAAATAAACCCTAAGCTAGCTACAATATAACTAATAGTTACATTGTAGCTAGCTTAGGGTTTATTTTTATTTTACTGGCAAGTTTGTATTTATTTTAACTAGGTAGAATAGTTATTAAATAGTTATTAACTATTTAATAACTACCTAGCTAAAATAAATACAAATTGACCTGTAAAATAAAACCTAACCTAAGTTACACTAACACCTAACACTACACTACAATTAAATAAATTAACTAAATTAAATACAGTTAAATAAATTAAATTAAATTAGCTAAATCACAAAAAAACACTAAATTACAGAAAATAAAAAGTAATCAGCTCTTTTACCTGTAAAAAAAAACATACAAACAACCCCCCCAACAGTAAAACCCACCACCCCCACAAACAACCCCCAAAATAAAATACTAACTAAAAAAAACGAAGTGGTCCTCCAGACGGGCAGAAGTCTTCATCCAGATGGCATCTTCTATCTTCATCCTTCCAAGCGCGGAGGCGGGTCCATCTTCAAGACATCCGACGCGGAGCATCCTCTTCAAACGACGGCTTCTTCGTATTGAATATCTCTTTAACTGACGTCATCCAAGATGGCGTCCATTAGATTCCGATTGGCTGATAGAATTCTATCAGCCAATCGGAATTAAGGTAGAAAAAATCCTATTGGCTGATGCAATCAGTCAATAGGATTGAGCTGGGCATTCTATTGGCTGTTCCATCAGCCAATAGAATGCAAGCTTAATCCTATTGGCTGATTGGATCAGGCCAACAGGATTGAAGTTCAATCCTATTGGCTGATTGCATCTTGGATGACGTCACTTAAAAAGATATTCATTACAAAGAAGCCGTCGTTTGAAGAGGATGCTCTGTGTCGGATGTTTTGAAGATGGACCCGCTACCGCGCCGGAAGGATGAAGATAGAAGATGCCGTCTGGATGAAGACTTCTGCCCGTCTGGAGGACCACTTCTGCCCGTCTGGAGGACCACTTCTGCCGGCTTCGTTGAGGACATCTTGCAGCTTGGATGAAACTTCTACCGGTAAGTGAATCTTCGGGGGTTAGTGTTAGGATTTTTTTAAGGGTAGATTGGGTGGGTTTATTTTTTAGGTTAGGGCTTTGGGCCTGCAAAAGAGTTTAATGCCCTTTTAAGCTTAGTTTTTTTTTTAGTTCGTATTTATTTGGGGGGGTTGTTTGTGTGGGTGGTGGGTTTTACTGTTGGGGGGGGTTGTTTGTATTTTTTTTTTACAGGTAAAAGAGCTGATTACTTTGGGGCAATGCCCCGCAAAAGGCCCTTTTAAGGGCTATTGATAGTTTAGTTTAGGCTAGGGTTTTTTTTATTTTGGGGGGGGCTTTTTTTATTTTGATAGGGCTATTAGATAAGGTGTAATTAGTTTAAAGATCTGTAATTTGTTTTTTATTTTCTGTAATTTAGTGTTTGTTTTTGTGATTTAGCTAATTTAATTTATTAATTGTATTTAATTTAGTTAATTTAGTTTAATTTTATTTAATGTAGTTAATTTTATTTAATTGTATTTAATTTAGTTTAATTTTATTTAATTGGGGTGTAGTGTTAGGTGTTATTGTAACTTAGGTTAGGTTTTTATTTTACAGGTCAAATTGTATTTATTTTAGCTAGGTAGTTATTAAATAGTTAATAACTATTTAATAACTATTCTACCTAGTTAAAATAAATACAAACTTGCCTGTAAAATAAAAATAAACCCTAAGCTAGCTACAATGTAACTATTAGTTATATTGTAGCTATCTTAGGGTTTATTTTATAGGTAAGTATTTAGTTTTAAATAGGAATAATTTAGTTAATGATTAGAAATTTTATTTAGATTTATTTTAATTATATTTCAATTAAGGGGTGTTAAGGTTAGGGTTAGACTTAGGTTTAGTGGTTAATACATTTAATGTAGTGGCAGCGACGTTGGGGCGGCAGATTAGGGGGTTAATAAGTTTAGGTAGGTTTGCGGCGACATTGGGGGGTGGCAGATTAGGGGTTAATAAATATAATGTATGCGGTGGCGATGTTGGGGGCAGCAGATTAGGGGTTCATAAGTATAATGTAAGTGGCGGCGATGTCTGGAGCGGCAGATTAGGGGTTAATAAGTATAATGCAGGTGGTGGCAATGTCGGGGGCGGCAGATTAGGGGTTAATAAGTGTAAGATTAGGGGTGTTTAGACTCGGGGTTCATGTTATGGTGTTAGGTGGTAAACATAAAATGTGTTTCCCCTAGGAATCAATGGGGCTGCGTTACTGAGTTTTACGCTACTTTTTTGCAGGTGTTAGAGTTTTTCTCAGCCGGCTCTCCCCATTGATGTCTATGGGGAAATCGTTCACGAGCACGTACAACCAGCTCACCGCTCACGTAAGCAGTGCTGGTATTGGAGTGCGGTATGGAGCACAATTTTTGCTCTACGCTTGCTCTAAACGCTTTCCTTTTAATTGCCGGGTGTTGTAAAACCTGTAATACCAGTGCTGTAGGTAAGTGAGCGGTGAGATAAAACTGCTTTGTTAGCACCGCATAGCTCCTAACGCCAAAGACTCGTAATCTGGTCGGTTTATGTTTTGGAAATCCAATTCATCCCAATTTTACAATATCTTTACTAATACAACACTGGTGACTATTGTTTTTTTAGGTTGTTTTTAAATGTATATAATTATAGGTTATTTTTAACTTGCACTATATTTTTATATATCTCTTACTGTGAGATTCTGGTTGCCTTTTTTACGCCGTGTAATTTGTTTGTATCAATATATATATATATGATATATATATATATAGACATTATATATATATATACATTATATATATATATATATTATATATATATATATATATATATATTATATATTATATATATATATATATTACAATTAAACTCATAACGTTTTTACAGGATTTTCACTTCTTTTAAACTGTAAATCTCCACCCCGCTTAATTGGTGCTTAGTATCTATCTAAGAGATCTAGGAGATGTGCAACTAGTAAACAGGTTTTTATAGGGGACAATCCTCTAAACTCATTTCATGACAGTACATATTATTGAACTTGTAGTCTGGAATAAGCATTTGTAGTCGTGAGTTTAATAATATATTGAGCGAACGAGTTTCCCAGTAATCCATTAAGAAAGAAAAGCATTATCAAAATTGGGCTGGGCCAAATTTTGTCCAGGGCTGCTTTTTATTCCAGTCCATCCCTTGAATAGACATTCCTACATTTCAAGAAACATACAAGTCTGTTTTCGCTAAGATTTAGCATTTCTTCCTCTGGCATACATTCTTGGTCCAAATGCTTAAATACAAGGGTTGCTTAGATTGCTGAATAAATATCTGTTGTTAATCTATATCTTTTAAATAATACAAAAAACATGTTAAGAGTTCAGGTTCCTAGATTACATAAATACAAGACAGGTAAATTCTTTGGTTTAACTTTTTATTACAATAACCTTCTAGCAGGGTGATAAATTGCATTCAGTGGTGTGCTGGTCTCTCCTTGTAGAAGAGCTAATGAATATGGGTGTCTAAATCATCTATTATTTGGATAAATAATCTCATTCTGGTTCAATAAGAGCTTAAAAGGGACAGTCTAGTCAAAAATAAACGTTCATGATTCAGATTTTGCTTTGTTCTCCTGGTATTCTTATTTGAATGGCTAAATCTTGGAACGCTCATATGCTAATTTCTTAGCCCTTGAAGGTCGCCTCTTATCTGAATGCATTTTGTCATTTTTTTCACTACTAAAGGGCTATAGTTTCATGTTGCCATATAGATAACAGTTGTTGCTCACTCCCATAGAGTTATTTATGAGTCAACGCTGATTGGCTAAAATGCAAGTCTGGTCAAAAATACTGAAAATAAATGGTAGCCTGCAGAGGCTTAGATACAAGGTAATCACAGAGGTAAAAAGTATTTAATATAACTATGTTGGGTTTATGCAAAACTGGGGAATGGGTAATAAAGGGGATTATCTATCTTTTTAAACAATAGAAATTCTGATGTAGACTGTCCCTTTAATATTTCAGGGATTGAGAATTAATGCTGAATTCACCATTGGCAATATACTAGATGAGCTTCCATTTACATAGTACAACTGCTTGCAATTTTATCATTAGAGCAGCAAAATCTAGTTAATTATACTAAAAGGGGGCTTTAAACACTGTTTGCGTTTGTGTAAAAAAAAATACTTCTTCCCACACTCCCTTGAAAGGATAAAAAAGCGAACTCTACAAACAGCAAATCTTTTAATCTAATAGCTGGTTTAGGCAATATGAAACATAGATTTGCTTTTTGGCCTCTCTAGGGAAAGTGGGATAAAGTACAATTTTAACACAAAAACAAAAGCTTTCAATGGCCTTTTCACAGAAATTTTCAAAACCTTAAAGGGACATGAAACCCACATTTTTCTTTTAATGATTTAGAAAGAGAATGCAATTTTAAGAAATCTTTCTAATTTACTTAGTATTATCTTATTTTGTTTTATTCTCTTGATATTCTTTTCTGAAAAGCATATCTAGATATGCTCAGTAGCTGCTGATTGGTTGCTGCACATAGAAGCCTCGTGTGATGGCTCACCATCCTGCATTGCTTTTTCTTCAACTAAGGATTATCTAAAAAATGAAGCAAAATAAATAATAGAAGTAAATTGTAATGGTGGTTTAAATTTGTATTCTCTATCTGAATCATGAAAGAAAGATTTTGCGTTTTAGTGGCCCTTTAATAAAAGTAAAAGATGCACAACCAAAGCAAAACTTAATTTGAATGTGTTTTCCACCTATCCAATAATAGTAATCTGTAACCTGTGTAACAATTTGAAGTTTCATTTAGACTAACATTTTTTAAACAACCAAAACTATTTATTTATTTTTAAATATACAGGTTAATAATTAAATGTTATCTAAGGTACAAACTTACGCTAGATTACAAGTTTTTGGCGGTATGAGTAAAAAAAGCAGTGTTAAGGCTCATAACGCTGCTTTTTCACTACCGCTGGTATTACGAGCCTTGCAGGTTTAGGGGCACCGCACACTTTTTGGCTGTACCGGCAAATTAACTTACGCAATTTGCGCAAAGTTCTTTTTTCAATGGGACTTCCATAGCGCCAATATTACAAGCTTTTCTGGGAGGCCAAAAAGTGAGCGGTACAGCCTATCCCGCAAGAATCGTAACGCATTCTAAAGTCAGTAGTTATGAATTTTACGTTACAGAGCTGTAGCATAAAACTCATAACTAAAGTGTTTACAAAGTACACTAACACCCATAAACTACCTATTAACCCCTAAACCGAGGCCCTCCCGCATCGCAAACACTAAAATAACAGTATTAACCCCTAATCTGTCCGAGTCCCCGACATCGCCGCCACTAGAATAAACATATTAACCCCCTAAACTGCCGCACTCCCGCATCGCAAACACTTAAATAAAATTATTAACCCCTAATGCTGTCGCTCCCGACATCGCGCCACTAGAATAAACATATTAACCCCTAAACCGCCGCACTCCCCGCATCGCAAACACTAGTTAAATATTATTAAACCCCTAATCTGCTGTTCCTATAACATCGCCGCAACCTACATTACAGTTATTAACCCCTAATCTGCCGCACCAATGTCACTGCCACTATACTAAATTTATTAACCCCTAAACCTAAATCTAAACCTAACCCTAAAGCCACTAACTTAAAAATAATTAAAATAAATCTAAATAAAAATTACTTTCATTACCTAAATTATTCCTATTTAAAACAAACGCCTAGATTTGGAGTTTTGCGTTAGAAGGGGTGCGTTAGGCTACGCGTGCTTTTTTCTGGCTGCTCCTTTAAATACCGCTGGTATTTAGAGTTCACAGAAGGGCTGCGTTAGGCTCCAAAAAGGGAGCGTAGAGCATATTTACCGCCACTGCAACTCTCAATACCAGCGGTGCTTACGGACGCGGCCAGCTTAATAAAACGTGCTCGTGCACGATTTCCCCATAGAAAACAATGGGGCATTTTGAGCCGAAAAAAAACCTAACACCTGCAAAAAAGCAGCGTTCAGCTCCTAACGCAGCCCCATTGTTTCCTATGGGGAAACACTTCCTAAGTCTGCACCTAACACCCTAACATGTACCCCGAGTCTAAACACCCCTAGACTTACACTTATTAACCGCTAATCTGCCGCCCCCGCTATTGCTGACAACTGCATATTTTTTTAACCCCTAATCTGCCGCTCCGTACACTGCCGCAACCTACGTTATCCCTATGTACCCCTAATCTGCTGCCCCTAACACCGCCGACCCCATATATATTTATTAACCCCTAATCTGCCCCCCACAACGTCGCCGCCAGCTACCTACAATAATTAACCCCTAATCTTCCGACCGGACCTCACCGCTACGCTATAATAAATGTATTAACCCCTAATCCGCCTCACTCCCAGCCTCAATAACCCTATAATAAATATTATTAACCCCTAATCTATCCTCCCTAACATCGCCGACACCTAACTTCAATTATTAACCCCTAATCTGCTGACCTGACCTCACCGCTACTATAATAAATGTATTAACCCCTAAAGCTTAGTCTAAACCCTAACACTAACACCCCCCTAAATTAAATATAATTTAAATCTAACGAAATAAATTAAATCTTATTAAATAAATTATTCCTATTTAAAAGCTAAATACTTACCTTAAAATAAACCCTAATATAGCTACAATATAACGAATAATTATATTGTAGCTATTTTAGGATTTATATTTATTTTACAGGCAACTTTGTATTTATTTTAACCAGGTACAATAGCTATTAAATAGTTAGTTTACTATTTAATAGCTACCTAGTTAAAATAATTTCAAAATTACCTGTAAAATAAATCCTAACCTAATTTACACTAAAGCACACACTATCATAAATTAATTAAATACAATACCTACAAATAAATACAATTAAATAAACTAACTAAAGTACAAAAAATAAAAAAGAACTAAGTTACAAAAAATAAAAAAAATATTTACAAACATTAGAGAAAATATTACAACAATTTTAAAACTAATTACACCTACTCTAAGCCCCCTAATAAAATAACAAAGCCCCTCCAAAATAAAAAAATGCCCTACCCTATTCTAAATTAAAAAAGTTCAAAACTCTTTTACCTTACCAGTCCTAAAAAGGGCCATTTGCGGGGCATGCCCCAAAGAATTCAGCTCTTTTGCCTGTAAAAAAAAACATACAATACCCCCCCCCCAACATTACAACCCACCACCCACATACCCCTAATCTAACCCAAACACCCCTTAAATAAACCTAACACTAAGCCCCTGAAGATCTTCTTACTTTATCTTCACCACGCCGGGTTCACTGATCCGTCCACCGAAGTCTTGATCCAAGCCTCCGAAGTCTTGATCCAAGCCCAAGCGGGGGCTGAAGAGTGACGTCCATCCTCCGGCTGAAGTCTTGATCCAAGCGGCAAATGAAGAAGTCCATCTTCTGGAAGAAATCTTCATCCTATCCAGGCAGAAGAGTAGATCCGGACCGGCAAACATCTTCATCCAAGCCGCATCTTCTATGTTCTTCCATCCGATGACGAGCGGCTGATCTTGAAGACCTCCAGCGCGGATCCATCCTCTTCATTCGACGTCCAACTGAAGAATGAAAGTTCCTTTAAGGGACGTTATCCAAGATGGCGTCCCTCGAATTCCGATTGGCTTATAGGATTCTATCAGCCAATCGGAATTAAGGTAGGAAAATTCTGATTGGCTGATGGAATCAGCCAATCAGATTCAAGTTCAATCCAATTGGCTGATCCAATCAGTCAATCAGATTGAGCTCACATTCTATTGGCTGTTCCGATCAGCCAATAGAATGCGAGCTTAATCTGATTGGCTGATCCAATCAGCCAATCGGATTGAACTTGAATCTGAGGGGCTTAGTGTTAGGTTTATTTAAGGGGGGTTTGGGTTAGATTAGGGGTATGTGGGTGGTGGGTTGTAATGTTGGGGGGGGTATTGTATGTTTTTTTTTACAGGCAAAAGATCTGAATTCTTTGGGGCATGCCCCGCAAATGGCCCTTTTAAGGGCTGGTAAGGTAAACGAGCTTTTCTATTTTAATTTTAGAATAGGGTAGGGCATTTTTTTATTTTGGGGTCTTTGTTATTTTATTAGGGGGTTTAGAGTAGGTGTAATTAGTTTAAAATTGTTGTAATATTTTCTAATGTTTGTAAATATTTTTTTTATTTTTTGTAACTTAGTTCTTTTTTATTTTTTGTACTTTAGTTAGTTTATTTAATTGTATTTATTTGTAGGTATTGTATTTAATTAATTTATTGATAGTGTAGTGTTAGTTTAATTTGTAGGTAATTGTAGGTAATTTATTTAGTTAATTTATTGATAGTGTAGTGTTAGGTTTAACTTGTAACTTAGGTTGGATTTATTTTACAGGTAATTTTGTAATTATTTTAACTAGGTAACTATTAAATAGTTATGAACTATTTAATAGCTACTGTACCTGGTTAAAAATAATTACAAAAGTTGCCTGTAAAATAAATATAAATCCTAAAATAGCTACAATATAATTATTCGTTATATTGTAGCTATATTAGGATTTATTTTACAGGTAAGTATTAGCTTTAAATAGGAATAATTTATTAATAAGAGTTATTTTTTTCGTTAGATTTAAATTATATTTAACTTAGGGGGGTGTAAGGGTTAGGGTTAGAGTTAGCTTTAGGGGTTAATACAGTTATTAGAGTAGCGGCGAGGGTCCGGTCGGCAGATTAGGGGTGAATAATTGAAGTTAGGTGTCGGCGATGTTAGGGAGGGCAGATTAAGGGTTAATACTATTTCTTATAGGGTTATTGAGGCGGGAGTGAGGCGGATTAGGGGTTAATAACTTTATTATAGTAGCGGTGAGGTCCGGTCGGCAGATTAGGGGTTAATTATTGTAGGTAGCTGGCGCCGAAGTTGTGGGGGGCAGATTAGGGGTTAATAAATAAAATATAGGGGTCGGCGGTGTTAGGGCAGCAGATTAGGGGTTCATAGGGATAACGTAGGTGGCGGCGGTGTGCGGTCGGCAGATTAGGGGTTAAAAATTTAATAGAGTGGCGGCGATGTGGGGGGGACCTCGGTTTAGGGGTACATAGGTAGTTTATGGTGTTAGTGTACTTTAGAGCACAGTAGTTAAGAGCTTTATGAACCGGAGTTAGCCCAAAAAGCTTTTAACTCCTGGTTTTTTTCTGCGGCTGGAGTCTTGTCGCTCACTTCAGCAAGACTCTAAATACCGGCATTAGAAAGATCCCATTGAAAAGATAGGATACGCAAATGGCGTAGGGGGTATCTGCGGTATGGAAAAGTCGCGGCTGCAATGTGAGCGTTAGACCCATTTCATGACTGACTCCAAATACCCAGCGGGCGGTAAAATACCAGCGTTAGGAGGCCTCTAATGCTGGTTTTGACGGCTAACGCAAAACTCCAAATCTAGGCCAAAATACTTACCTGTAAAATAAACCCTAAGCTAGCTATAGCTAGTTTAGGGTTTATTTTATTTTACAGGCAAGTTTGTATTTATTTTAACTAGGTAGAATAGTTATTAACTATTTACTAACTACCTGAGTTACACTAACACCTAACCCTTACATTACAATTAAATAAATTACCTAAATAAAATAAAAATACCTAAATTACAAATAAACCCCCCCCCCACTAAATTACACAAAATAAAAAAGAAATGATCAGATATTTAAACTAATTACACCTAATCTAATAGCCCCTATCAAAATAAAAAAGCCCCCCCAAATAAAAAAAACCCCAAGCCTAAACTAAACTTTCAATAGCCAGTTAAAAGGCCTTTTGCGGGGCATTGCCCCAAAGTAATCAGCTCTTTTACCTGCAAAAAAAAATACAAACACCCCTCAACAGTAAAACCCACCACCCACACAACCAACCCCCAAATAAAATTATAACTAAAAAAAAACTAAGGCTCCCCCACTGCCCTGAAAAGGGCAATTGGATGGGGCATTGCCCTTAAAATGGCATTTAGCTCTTTTTCAGTGCCTAAACCCTAACCTAAAAATAATACCCACCCAATAAACCCTTAAAAAAAAAAAACGAACACTAACCCCCAGCTTGCATTCTATTGGCTGTTACAATCAACCAATAGAATGCGAGCTTAATCCTATTGGCTGATTGGATCAGCCAATAGGATTGAAGCTCAATCCTATTGGCTATTGCATCAGCCAATAGGATTTTTTCACCTTTAATTCCGATTGGCTGATAGAATTCTATCAGCCAATCGGAATTCAAGGGATGCCATCTTGGATGACTTCATTTAAAGGAACCTTCATTTGTCGTTAGTCATCGGAAAGAAGAGGATGCTCCGTGCTGGATGTCTTGAAGATGGAGCCGCTCAGCGTCGGAAGGATGAAAATAGAAGATGCCGTCTGGATGAAATCTTCTGCCCGACTGGAGGACCACTTCTGCCGGATTGGATCAAGACTTCTCCCAGCTTTGTTGAGGACTTCTTGCCGCTTGGATGAAGATTTCTCCCGGCTTCGTTGAGGATGGATGTCCGGTCTTCAAAACTGTAAGTGGATCTTCAGGGGTTAGTGTTAGGTTTTTTAAGGGTTTATATTGGGTGGGTTTTATTTTTAGGTTAGGGTTTGGGCACTGAAAAAGAGCTAAATGCCCTTTTAAGGGCAATGCCCATCCAAATGCCCTTTTCAGGGCAATGGGGAGCTTAGGTTTTTTTAGTTAGGATTTTATTTGGGGGTTGTTTGTGTGGGTGATGTTTTATTTGGGGGTTGGTTGTGTGGGTGGGGATTTTACTGTTGGGGGGTGTTTGTATTTTTTTTTACAGGTAAAAGAGCTGATTTCTTTGGGGCAATGACCTGCAAAAGGTCCTTTTAAGGGCTATTGGTAGTTTAATTTAGGCTAGGGTTTTTTTTTATTTGGGGGGGCTTTTTTATTTTGATAGGGCTATTAGATTATGTGTAATTAGTTTAAATATCTGATAAAGTCTTTTCATTTTGTGTAATTTAGTGGGTTTTTTTTGTAATTTAGGTAATTTTATTTTTTTTAGGTTATTTATTTAATTGTAGTGTAAGGTTAGGTGTTAGTGTAAATCAGGTTAGGTTTTATTTTACAGGTAAATTTGAATTTATTTTAGCTAGGTAGTTAGTAAATAGTTAATAACTATTTAGTAACTATTCTACCTAGTTAAAATAAATACAAACTTGCCTGTAAAATAAAAATAAACCCTTAGCTAGCTACAATGTAACTATTAGTTATATTGTAGCTAGCTTAGGGTTTATTTTACAGGTAAGTATTTAGTTTAAAATAGGAATTATTTAGGTAATGATAGTAATTTTTATTTAGATTTATTTTAATTATATTTAAGTTAAGGGGTGTTAGGGTAAGACTTAGGTTTAGGGGTTAATAACTTTAGAATAGTGGCGGCAATGTTGGGGGCAGCAGATTAGGGGTTAATAACTGTAATGTAGGTTGCGGCGATGCTAGGGACAGTAGATTAGGGGTTAATAATATTTAACTAGTGTTTGCGAGGCGGGAGTGCGGAGGGTTAGGGGTTAATATATTATAGTGGCAGAGTAGATGTAGGTGGCAGCAATGTCGGGGTGGCAGATTAGGGGCTAATAAGTGTAAGATTAGGGGTGTTTAGACTCGGATTCATGTTTGGGTGTTAGGTGTAAACATAACATTTGTTTCCCCATAGGAATCAATGGGGCTGCGTTACGGAGCTTTACGCTGCTTTATTGCAGGTGTTAGACTTTTTTTCAGTTGGCTCTCCCCATTGATGTCTATGGGGAAATCATGAACAAGCACGTAAAACCAGCTCACCGCTGCCTTAAGCAGCGCTGTTATTGGAGTGCGGTATGGAGCACAATTTTGCTCTATGCTCACTTCTTGCCTGTTATTAACTCCGGGTTTATGAAACATGTAATACCTACCAGCGCTGTAGGTAAGTGAGCGGTGACATTAACTTGCAAGTTAGTACCGCACCGCTCATACCACAGAACTCGTAATCTAGCTAGCCGTTAATATTTTAAAATGTGATTTAAACTATATTTTAATCTTTTATTAAGCTACAAAATTGATTGTACTTTTTAACACATGGGGCCCCATGTATTAACTGGCTTGCAGACAAGCTTCTCAACTTGAGAAGATGTCTGCACCCCTTCGCTGCATACAGGCAGCGGATCTGTTTGTCCTCTGGCCCGTATGCATCATTACAGACTCTGATGAGTGTAGTAATGCCCGTCCCTTCACTTGCATGACTGTCAATCACCAAGAGCGAGCAAGCTCTCTGTGATTTCTCTGCTGGGAAGAGTGTAAGAAGCAGCATTCTAATGAATAGGATTTTTTCACCTTTAATTCTGATTGGCTGATAGAATTCTATCAGCCAATCGGAATTCAAGGATGCCATCTTGGATGAACTTCATTTAAAGGAACCTTCATTTGGTCGTTAGTCATCCGGAAAGAAGAGGATGCTCCGTGCTGGATGTCTTGAAGATGGAGCCGCTCAGCGTCGGAAGGATGAAAATAGAAGATGCCGTCCTGGATGAAATCTTCTGCCCGACTGGAGGACCACTTCTGCCGGATTGGATCAAGACTTCTCCCAGCTTTGTTGAGGACTTCTTGCCGCTTGGATGAAGATTTCTCCCGGCTTCGTTGAGGATGGATGTCCGGTCTTCAAAACTGTAAGTGGATCTTCAGGGTTAGTGTTAGGTTTTTAAGGGTTTATTGGGTGGGTTTTATTTTTAGGTTAGGGTTTGGGCACTGAAAAAGAGCTAAATGCCCTTTTAAGGGCAATGGCCCATCCAAATGCCCTTTTCAGGGCAATGGGGAGCTTAGGTTTTTTTAGTTAGGATTTTATTTTGGGGGTTGTTTGTGTGGGTTGATGTTTTATTTGGGGGGTTGGTCGTGTGGGTGTGGGTTTTACTGTTGGGGGGGTGTTTGTATTTTTTTACAGGTAAAAGAGCTGATTTCTTTGGGCAATGCCCCACAAAAGTCCCTTTAAGGGGTTATTGGTAGTTTAGTTTAGGGCTAGGGTTTTTATTTTGGGGGGGGGCTTTTTTATTTTGATAGGGCTATTAGATTAGGTGTAATTAGTTTAAATATCTGATAATGTCTTTTTTATTTTGTGTAATTTAGTGGGGGGTTTTGTAATTTAGGTAATTGTATTTAAATTTAGGTAGATTTATTTAATTGTATGGAAGGTTAGGTGTTAGGTTTTATTTTACAGGTAAATTTGTATTTATTTTAGCTAGGTAGTTAGTAAATAGTTAATATCTATTTAGTAACATTCTACCTAAGTTAAAAAAAATACAAACTTACCTGTAAAATAAATTTAAACCCTAAGATAGATACAATTTTAACTATTAGTTATATTGGTAGCTAGCTTAGGTTTATTTTACAGGTAAGTATTAGTTTTAAATAGGAATTATTTAGGTAATGATAGTAATTTTTATTTAGATTTATTTTAATTATATTTAAGTTAGGGGGGTGTTAGGGTTAGGGTAAGACAGGTTTAGGGGTTAATAAATTTAGTATAGTGGAGGCGACGTTGGGGGCGGCAGATTAGGGGTTAATAAATGTAGGTAGGTGGTGGCAATGTTAGGGGCGGCATATTAGGGTTAATAATATTTAACTAGTGTTTGTGATGCAGGGAGTGGCGGCGGTTTAGGGGTTAATATGTATATTATAGTAGCGGCGATGTCCGGAGCGGACGATTAGGGGCTAATAAGTATAATGTAGGTGTCGGCGATGTCAGGGGGCGGCAGATTAGAGGTTAATAAGTGTAAGATTAGGGTGTTTAGACTCAGGGTTTATGTTAGGGTGTTAGGGTAAATGTTGTTTCCCATAGGAATCAATGGGGCTGCGTTACGGAGCTTTATGCTGCTTTTTTGCAGGTGTTAGACTTTTTTCATCTGGCTCTCCCCATTGATGTCTATGGGCAAATCGTGCACAAGTACGTAAAACCAGCTCACCGCAGCTTGCATCAGCGCTGGTATTGGAGTGCGGTATGGAGCTCAATTTTGCTCTAAGCTCACTTCTTGCCTGCTAATGCCCGGGTTTTTGTAAACCTGTAATACCAGCGCTGTAGGGAAGTGAGCGGTGACAATAACGTGCAAGTTAGCACCGCACCCCTAATAACGCAAAACTCGTAATCTAGCCGTAGGATTACAGCACTCTTTTAAAAATTATCGAAAAAATAAACCCTTAAATTAAATTATTTCACAGAACCAGAAAATTATAACTACTCTTTCTTTTAATATCTGGTTACGTTATCTTTAAAATTAGTTTTGTAGCCAACCTTCTTGATTATGTGTGTTAATCATATTATATCCCTCTCAGTTTTGTAGACATGTGCATTTGTTTTTGGAACAATCAAAGAAAATAACGAAAATTGCATTTTCTGTATTTTTCTTTGCTTTATCAAAACAACCGAATATGAAAAAACAAAAAGAAAATAAAAGTGCTTTATTTTTCTTTTAAAATTTTCATTTTGATGCTGTTTTTATGATGCAAACCGGCATATATCCAATTAATGCAAACAAGAAAGGAGAGGCAGAATAGATTGACAGTTTAACTAAGCCTGTCAGTGGATGCCTGTGAGATTTTCTAGCAACTAGCATTTTTAGGGGAGGGAAGGAATTGAAAGGATAATTTTTAACTTATTGCAGACTCAGTGCTCAGAGACTAAGATCTGTGGAGGAACTGGGAGGAGGCTTTGGGTTAAACTACGGTGGTTTTGTCACAGTAGCAATGCTGGTGGCACTTTGCACTGCTACTTTTTTTTAAGTGGGTCAGTCACAAATAATTTTCATGTAACCCTGGCTGAAGGTCAAGACTCAAATAAATGAAACAGACTGCCAGTTGTCCTACTAGTTTTTTTCAGCTGGCGGCTGCGGGCTGAGATTCAAAAAAGGAAAGCCTGCTTTTTGAGTGGTTGGAAAATATTAAGGTAAATAAATCTCCAGGCCCAGATAGAATACACTTAAGGGATTTACAGGAATTTAGCACTGTTATTGACAAACCTCTACTCTTAATTTTTCAAGACACATTATCCTCAGGCCTAGTACCCCAGGATTGGCGTAGAGCTGATGTGGTGCCACTCTTCAAAAAAGGGAAGCAGGGCTGATCCAGGAAGCTATAGACCAGTTAGTCTGACATCAATAGTGGGGAAGATACTTGAAGGGATTATAAGGGATTATATTGATGAGTATATTCGTGTAAACAAGATTGAGTGCAAATCAGCATGGTTTTATGAGAAAAAGATGATGTCAAACTAATCTAATTATATTCTACAAGGAAGTAAGAAAAAATATAGATAAAGGGGTATCAGTTGATGGGATATACTTAGATTTTGCAAAGGCATTTGATTCAGTGCCAAAATTTTAGCTCATGGATAAATAACTGGATAAAAGACAAGGAGCAATGAGTAGTAGTAAACGGATCATACTCAGATTGGACAAAGGTAATCAGTGGAGTCCCCCAGGGATCAATACTGGGCCCTATTATTTTTAATATTTTTATTAATAACTTGAGCAAGGATTAAATAGCAACATCTCTATTTTTCAAAAGCAGGATAAACTTGCGTTACAAGGGGATCTTCAAAAATTAGAAGTATGGGTTGGTAAATTGAAAATGAGATTTAATACGGGAAAATGCAAGGTTCTACATTTTGGAAGCAAAAATAAGCAGATAATGTATTATTTAAATGGCTTGACTAGTCTTAGCCAAACAGAGGAGGAAAGGGATTTGGGAATAGTAATAGATAACAAGCTAAATATGGGTGTCCTGTCCAATGCAGGGCAGTGGCTTCTAAGCCTAATAAGATACTAGCATATATTAAAAGAGGCATTGATTCAAGGGAGGAAAGCATAATTATGTCACTATATAAATCCCTTTTAAGACTTCACCTTGAATATTGAGTGAGTTCTGGGGACCAAACTAAAAAAAAAGACATTGCAAACCTTGAAACAGTTCAGAGAAGGGCCACAAAAGCTAATAAGGGGAATGAAGAATTTAAGCTATGAGGAGAGGCTAGCCAAACTGGGTCTGTTTTCTCTAAAAAAAAAAAAAAGGTGCTTGAGAGGTGATATGATTACTTTATAGAAATATATTCAAGGCTCATATACAGAGATGGCAGAAGCTCTGTTTATTCCAAGAAAATTGTTTGTGACAAGGGTGGAGGAAAGGAGATTTAATCTTTTGCAACAGAAATTTTTTTTCACTGTAAGAGCAATACAATTGTGGAACTCCTTACCAAAGAAGGTAGTGAATGACAATACCTAAGATACTTTTAAAAATGGTTTGGAAACAATTCTGGCTTGAAACAGAATGCATGGAAATGATTGCTTGTGTTAAATGGGTCACCTTTTAATGGGATTAATTTAAGCTTAACTGAACTTTTTTGTAAATATATTAGATTTGTATACGTTGAAATCGATGGACTTCGGTCTTTTTACAACCTCATCTACTATGTTACTATGTTACTACATTTTGGCGGTTCTTGTCCCTTTAAGAATTACATAGAATGACAAAATTAAAGCTAATATAGCTTATTACAACTTCAGTTAAAAAGAATGGCAAAAATCTGCACTGTACCTCAAAATTAAAATTTTTGTTTGAATCAAAAATTTCAAAGAACATTTGTTACGACCATGAACAAAAATGAATTAAAACAAAAACGCAATAATAACATGCAAGACCAATGTTATAAGGGAGCCTCAGAGCAATACTATTAAGAAAGTTTACTTTACATGTAATTAGTTATTTGAGTACAATAAATAGCAAAATTTATAATATATGTATATATATATATATATATATATATATATATATATATATATATATATATATATATATATATATATAATCTTATTATGTGGCTCCATCTCTACAATAGTCAAACATGAAACATCCAGATCAACAATGTTGTATAAAATTTTTCAGCTGGCTTTCACCAGATGGGACTAAGTAATTAATAGAAACTTAGAGTTATATACCTAACATAAACCATGTATTAAGTAATCCCTGTCAGTAATGGGGAAGATATATCACCAATTAAGTGCCCTGAGCCCTGACATCATGTCTTTCCATGGCATCTCCTCTTAATCATCAACAAAGAGCATTGTATTCATGGGTGGTGCTTTGTAAAATGAAGGAAGTGCTGTTTTTTACCATGCAATTGTGAAGAAATCAGGGCATCCTCTAAAATAATGCTGCCCTTACAATTGATTGCAGAGCCCAGTTAAATCTTAACTGGCCAATACACATTTACTTCTAGATAATTTAAAAATACTTATGTTGCCTGTAGAAGTAATGGCAGTAACAAGGAAAGGAAAGTTATATTTTCCTGCAGCTTTTCTTAGCTATGAAGCACAGTTTAGGGCAAATACCTGGTATAAAAAAAATGAAAGGCCATTCAAATTACTTTTAAAGAGTGCAGGCTGCCCATGAAGAGTACTCACAGTTAGAGCACTATGACAAAAAAAAAGAAATCAATTTATCAACTAATCCTATACACCTAGATTACGAGGTTTTGTTTTAGAGGCTATGCGGTGCTAACGAGCAGTTTTGCCTCACCGATCACTTACCTACAGCGCTGGTATTACGAGTTTTCTCAGAAACCAGTCGTTAAAAGACAAGAAGTGAGCGTTGAGCAAAATTTTGCTCATTACCGCACTCCAATACCAGCGCTGCTTAAGTCAGCAGTGAGCTGGTGTAACGTGCTCATGCACGATTTCCCCATAGGAATCAACATGGAGAGCCGGCTGAAAAAAAGTCTAACACCTGCAAAAAAGCAGCGTAAAACTCAGTAACGCAGCCCCATTGATTCCTATGGGGAAATACATTTTATGTCTACACCTAACACCCTAACATGAACCCCGAGTCTAAACACCCCTAATCTTAGACTTATTAACACCTAATCTGCCGCCCCCAACATCGCCTACACCTATATTATACTTATTAACCCCTAATCTGCTGCTCCGGACACCGCTGACAACTACATTATACTTATGAACCCCTAATCTGCTGCCCCCAACATCGCCCGCCACCTACATTATATTTATTAACCCCTAATCTGCCACCCCCAATGTCGCCCGCCACCTACCTGAACTCATTAACCCCTAATCTGCCGCCCCCAACGTCGACCCCACTAAAATAAACATATTAACCCCTAAACCGCCACACTCCCGCCTCGCAAACATTAGTTAAATATTATTAACCCATAATCTGCCATCCCTAACATCACCGCCACCTACCTACATTTATTAACCCCTAATCTGCCACCACCAACGTCGCCACCACTATATAAAAGTTATTAACCCCTAAACCTAGGTCTAACCCTAAACCTAACACCCACTAACTTAAATATAATTTAAATAAATCTAAATAAATATTCCTATCATTAACTAAATAATTCCTATTTAAAACTAAATACTTACCTGTAAAATAAACCCTAAGCTAGCTACAATATAACTAATAGTTACATTGTATCTATTTTAGGATTTATTTTTATTTTACAGGCAAGTTTTGTATTTATTTTAACTAGGTAGAATAGTTATTAAATAGTTATTAACTATTTAATAACTACCTAGCTAAAATAAATACAAATTGACCTGTAAAATAAAACCTAACCTAAGTTACACTAACACCTAACACTACACTACAATTAAATAAATTAACTAAATTAAATACAGTTAAATAAATTAAATTAAATTAGCTAAATCACAAAAAAACACTAAATTACAGAAAATAAAAAACAAATTACAGATCTTTAAACTAATTACACCTAATCTAATAGCCCTATCAAAATAAAGAAAGCTCCCCCAACTAGGTAGAATAGTTATTAAATAGTTTATTTAATAACTACCTAGCTAAAATAAATACAAATTTACCTGTAAAATAAAACCTAACCTAAGTTACACTAACACCTAACACTACACTATAATTAAATAAATTAACTAAATGAAATACAATTACCTAAATTAAATTAAAGTACAAAGCCCCCCCCCCCACTAAATTACAGACAATAATAAACAAATTACAGAAATTTAAACTAATTAACCTCATCTAATAGCCCTATTAAAATAATAAAAGCCCCCCCCAAATAAAAAAAACCCCTAGCCTAAACTAAATTACCAATAGCCCTTAAAAGGGCCTTTTGCGGGGCATTGCCCCAAAGTAATCAGCTCTTTTACCTGTAAAAAAAAATACAAGCAACCCCCCAACAGTAAAACCCACCACCAACACAACCAACCCCCCAAATAAAATATTATCTAAAAAAACAAAAACCTAAGCTCCCCATTGCCATGAAAAGGGCATTTGGATGGGCATTGCCCTTAAAAGGGCAGTTAGCTCTTTTGCTGCCCAAACCCTAATCTAAAAATAAAACCCACACAATACACCCTTAAAAAAACCTAACACTAACCCCCTGAAGATCGACCAGGAGACGTCTTCATCCAAGTCGGGCGAAGTGGTCCTCCAGACGGGCAGAAGTCTTCATCCAAGCTTTTATTAAGGGTTTATTGGGTGGGTTTTATTTTTAGCTTAGGGTTTGGGCAATGTAAAAGAGCTGAATGCCCTTTTAAGAGCAATGCCCATCCAAATGCCCTTTTCAGGACAATGGGTAGCTTAGGTTTTTTAGATAGAATTTTATTTGGGGGGGTTGGTTGTGTGGGTGATGGGTTTTACTGTTGGGGGGATGTTTATATTTTTATTTGCCAGGTAAAAGAGCTGATATCTTTGGGGCAATGCCCCGCAAAAGGTCCTTTTAAGGGCTATTGGCAGTTTAGTTTAGGCTAGGGGTTTTATTATTTTTGGGGGGCTTTTTTATTTTGATAGGGCTATTAGATTAGGAGTAATTAGTTTAAATATTTGATAATTTCTTTTTTATTTTGTGTAATTTAGTGTTTATTTTTTGGGGGGGCAGAAGATTAGGGTTAATAAGTTTAGTTAGGTGGCGGCAATTTTGAGGGCAGCAGATTAGGGGTTAATAACAGTAATGTAGGTTGCGGTGACATTGGGGGTGACAGATTAGGGGTTAATAAGTGTAGGTAGGTGGCGGTGATGTTGGGGATGGCAGATTAGGGGTTAATAAGTGTAGGTAGGTGGCGACTAAGTTGAGGGCGGCAGATTAGGGGTTAATAAATTTATGTAGGTGGCGGCGACATTGGGGGCGGCAGATTAAGGGTTAATAACAGTAATGTAGGTGTTGGCGATGTTGGGGGCATCAGATTAGGGGTGTTTAGACTCTGGGTTTATGTTAGGGTGTTAGGTTTAAACATAAAAAAAAATGAGCTTGAGAAAGAACACAATTTGAAACACGTTGCTCTTTTGCTTCCGTAGTGAAGCACACCTGTAAATTACTTAATTTGGCAATTAAACTCTAACCTAGTGGCGCAGTTATACTGCCGATGGTAGATCTGAGGGCTTTTGATTTGTTATATATATTATATATATATATATATTTGTTATATCAGACCCAACAGAAACATTACCTGCAGCACTGAGTTTCGTCTATTCCTAGATACATTATATTACGTATATACTTACATCTCGACATACACCTGAAAGGTTATTCTTTCTGACATAGACCAATAGAGTACAAGGTTTTTGGCAACTCCCCATTTAGAGAAACTAGATTGATCTGTGTTTGATGCCGACAATAGCAATTTTAACTGTGAGTAAAGATATTGTTTTTTATCTACACAACTGGATGTTGCATTAAAAGGAACTCCCCTCTCTATAGGTGGATTCTTACGCTGTAAAGGATTATACAAAGGATAGCTGCTTGGAAATCCTAAAAAGGCCCCATTAGATCATCTTGCAATAGGATATATATTGGGACTTTTACTATACAGATCGCTCTGCAACAGCCTATTCGTTCCTTATCTAGGACTACAAACAGCTTTATTTAAGTTGCCTTATTGAGCCAACTTAACTTGTTGTGATTTGTTTGTTTTATGCTTGTTACATTTTTATAAGTATGATATAATCTGTACACTTCTTTCTGCAATATATGTGTGATACGTTTTTAATATTGCACTAGGTCGACCTAATAGTGACCCTTTATTATCGATCTTTTAATGTTTTATATGTAACCATTAAATTAGTTTATGTTTTATATGTAACCCAGCACCTTCATTTTACTGGGTTTTTTCAATATTATTCACTTGCACTTTAACCTATCTGGTTTCATTAATTATCATTTTATTTTTCTGCTCATTTTACATTTGCGGTTAATCTTCTACCATTTGTTTCTTTGAGTAATAATGTTGATTTGATTTTTTATAGTTTCTGTTCATATTTGTTACACTTTGGCTTATTATTGTAGCACTCCCTAGTTACCTATTACTCTAGCATTCCTGTTATAGGGCTTATTGAGAGAACCCCTATCTTCTAGTTGGAGTTTGTTGTATCATTTAGTTTGGCGCTGGTCACTCCCCCCCTTTTTTTCATAAAAAAAAATTCCCCATCAATGGGGCTGCGTTACGGAGCTTTACGCTCTGTGATTGCAGGTGTTAGGCTTTTTTTTAAACGGCTCTCCCCCATTGCACGAGCACGTAACAGCAGCTCAAGCAGCGCTGGTATTTGTGTGCGGTTTGGAGCTCAATGCTGCCATATCACCTGCAAACGCGGCTTTTTTTAAACTCATAATACCAGCGCTATAGGGAGTGAAAATACAGCAGAAAATGCTGCGTTTGTTAATTTCCCTATAGCGCTCAAAACTCGTAATCTGGCTGAGTGTTATTATAAGTGTAAGTGTGCTTTCTAAAGTATTTTTGAAGTATTTTGTGTCACTTTTTATTTTAAAAAAAAAATACAGTTAACCACAGCCCTGAAATCGCGGTAATGATTGTAGCGTAATTTGATTGAGCTTAACTTGTAATATCATCGCAATTTAAACTGACCGCAAATGATTGCAAAAGCCCTTGTGCAATTGTTTGCTCATCACTTACATTCTAGCCCTTAAAGCATAATAATCTGATTTGTATTAGCTGCAGCATTTAATTTTTAAAGTACACCTGCTGCTTCCTGCTAATTTTACTCTGCTCAGCAACATTTCCCTTTTCAGGTAGCACCTTCCCTTTCTATGGGAGACATCTTGCAATTTGCAGGGATAGCCCATTTTTATAGCATTTCATATGGGCATCAACTGTGAGTGCTGAAATGGAAAACAATGTCTGACCAAGCAAAGTTTTTATAATTTAGGCTCGCCGAGAGAACACCTTCTGAATAGTGTTATTTTTAAGAGAAATTAATCATATAGGGTCCCCATCTCCATGTTCTCATGTTACATTTCTACTGAACTTTAATCTTTGAAACAACTGATAATTGAGGGATGTGAATTCATTTTTGGTCCCAGGCACTATGATTCACTAAGGAAATGCTGGAAAAGATAGGTAAAGCAATGCTTAACAAATTTTAAACATGATCTCAGCTGGTTTAAAAACACCATACCATGGGTAACTTCTACAAAAAACAATTACATCAATGCTTTAATAGAATAAAATGTTACAAAATGCAGACCCCTTCATATTTGTTTCATATTTGGTAATATTGGAATCTTATGCTAAAATGGTTTTAAATTACCCCCCCCCATCAATCTTCACTCCATACCCCATAATGACAAAGCAAAATCAGATTTTTTTCTAACTTTGCAAATGTATTAAAAATAAAAAAAATGAATAACCAATAGGTATTCAGAGCCCTTTTCTATGCTAGTTGATTTTAGCTTAGGTGCATCCTTTTTCTCTAGATCATCTTTGAGATGTTTCTACACTTTGATTGGCATCCACCTGTGGAAAATTCAATTGATTGTACATGATTTGGAAAGGCACACATCTATCTATATCAGGTCTCACAGCTGAAAATACATATCAGAGCAAACCAAGCCATGAGGTCAAATGAACTAACTGCAGAGCTCAGAGACACAATTGTGTCAAGGTGCAGATCTAGGCAAGGCTATGTACAAAAATTCAGATGCATGGAAGGTTCCCTAGAGCACATTGGCCTTCATAATTTTTAAATGGAAGACTTTTTAACAACCAGGACATTTTCCTAGAGCTGGCCACTCAGCCAAACTGACAAATTGGGAGAGAAGGGACTTGGTAAGAGAGATGACCAAAAACTGATAGACACTCTGGTTGAGTTCCAAAGATTATGTTAAGATGGGAGAAACTTGCAGAAGGAAAACCAATACTGCAACACTCAAACGATCTAGTCTTTATGGCAGAGAGGCTAGAAGGAAGCCTCTCGTCAGTGCAAGACATATGAAAGCCTGTATGGAATTGCAAAAAAGCAACTAAAGCACTCTCCAATTGTGAGAAACAAGATTCTCTGGTCTCATTTCCATGCATCATGTCTGGAGGAAATCAGGCACCACTCATCACCTGCACAATACTATTCCAATTATGAAGCATGGTGGTGGTAGCATCATGATGTTGGGTGATTTTTTAGTGGCAGGAACTGGGAGACTGGTAAGGGTGGAAAGCTGAATGTAGGAAAATACAGATAAATCCTTAATGATTATATATAGAAACATGTATTAAGAATAAATAGAAAATAGTTGGCTATGTGAAGAACATTGGATTGTGAAATATTAATACTTTATGTCGGGTTTAGCTCAATGGATATTAGGGTGTGTTTGTTTACACTTCATTGACTTCTATGTGAAAAGAAGTTAGCGAGGTTGATATTTATTTTTTGTGCATTTTCGGGTTTACGCTTGTGCTCAAACGTTTTACTTTCAATTTGTAATACTAGCGCAACCTGAAACATGCAAAAAGCCTCTATCTAGCAAAGTTAATGTGTGAGCAGGAGCACTAAATAGCGCTCCACTAGTAATATACCCCATTATGTTTATTTTTCTTTATGTCTATATAAAATTATACTTGTTTGGCTTCTAAAAAAAGTGACTTGCTGGCTTAATATTTGTAATGGTTCCTATATTTTAAATGAACTTACCAACCTCTGATGTAAAAAATTATATTCATACACATAAACGTATGTCTCTGATCCTCAGAAGGTTACAAATGATAAAGAAAATGGTTGCAGATAACAATGTGACAAAATAATCTTTGAAGCAAAGCAAAATGCAAATAACCATATTCAAGAAAATCTTTACTTTTCTGTGAAGACAATTTTGAGGATTATCAAAGGTGTCATTGTACTGCAAGCTACAAACAACTTTAAAAGCTTCGACTTTGATGTGCACTTTGCTGGGATTTAAATGTCTGAATAGGTTATCAGGTTATTGAAAGAGCCATTTTAATTGCACTCAAATTAATTAAAATTCTAAATAATATTTTTTTTTAAAAAAAAACCAATGCAATGTTCTTTTGCCTTGTGCCTCTTATAGCTTTCATTTAAAGAATGGATATATGGTTTTAAGCTGACGGAAAACCCAGCATTTCCATGATATTGTATCTCTACTATATTTTTTTATGAAATGTGAGCTCTTCAGTATTAAAAAAAAATAATTATGTATTTAGCTATTCTTAAACAAATACATATTCTAAAATATGTATTTCAATCAGCATTTTCATGAGACTGCGCAGGGATATTTGCTAATTTGTGCTGGTTGTATCTATACCATATTTATTTTATGAAATGGGAGCTCTTCAGTATTAAAATAAAAAAATCATTATTTATTTAGCTATTCTTAAACAGATACATATTCTAAAATATGTATTTCAATATCTCCTTAGTAGTCAGCCAGTTGTCACAAGACATACATTTCAATTCATATGAATAAAAAAAAACATTTGTTGAATTCTTTTTTTTTTTTTTTCTTTTAAAAAGAGTGGTCTCTAATAAATAAACTAAGGACAAAATAATGGTACAGCAATAAAATTTGTTTTTTCATTCGAGCCATAAAAGGCTTTTCTGCAGGCGGGAAAGGGTTACATTTATAGCAAGTTCAGATTTACTGTATTCAGGTTGGAAATGTTTCAGAAGTTTCAATTTACAATATTTAATAACTATATCCAGCAATTTTTTAGACAGTTGATTGACTCCTGTGTCGGTCAACTGCTGGCTTGTAGCTCTAGCTATTACTACAATTTATTTTAAGTTCAAGATGCTGTTAAGCTGCTCCTCTGCTGCCCTGAAGACATTCCTTAACGCTGCCACTGATTCTGCCTTACAGCCTTCTAGTTCCAAGTTCAAGAAATTTTAGGTAGGTAGGTAGGAAGGCAGGTAGGCATCAACTGTTATAAATTTGTATGCTGTTGCAACTCAGGGTTTGTCAATCCTGCCAGTACTGAACTATTTCACATCCCAGTGCTGGTTTTAGTTGTTTAGCACTTCTTGCATTTAAACATACATTTAATAAACAGCATAATATGGAAAAAGAACACCAAAGGAATTAAAAAAAAAAAAAACAATTATATTTTGTTTGTAATTTTCTAGGGTACAAAAAAATGTTTATATCAATTTTAATAGTCACGTAATCTGTCCACTGGGCAAAACTATATAAAAAAATGACTGACCCTCGCTGTGCCTTTCCAATCTACCAAATACCATAATTTAGAACCCCAAAATGTAGAGTCCAGGATGCGGGAAACTTCAAACTGATACAAAATGGCCCAACAAACCAGAGATCGTGTTAAGCAGAGGGTGGTTTAAGTCTTAGGTAATGGGTAGAAAAACCTTGCTATTAACTCGAAAATGGTTACTGTCAGTTCTATAATGGTCAGTGAAGGATTCAGAGGTTGAGAGAGACTGGAGCAAAGTCCGACGGATGCGTTGCCAGTGGTGTAGTAAAGAGTGTACCCAAAGGAAGGCAGTAAGAACATCAGATGACTGTGTAATCAAAGGAAAGGTGCAAGGTTGATATCCCAAAGCTGCTTAAAGGGATACTGAACCCAAATTTTCTCTTTCGTGATTAAGATATAGCATGCAATTTTAAGCAACTTTCTAATTTACTTCTATTATCATTTTTTCTTCGTTCTCTTGCTATCTTTATTTGAAAAAGAAGGCATCTAAGCTAAAGAGCCAGCAAATGTTTGGTTCAGAACCATGGACAGCACTTATTCACCAAAAATGGGCTGGCATCTAAACTTACATTCTTGCTTTTTTAAATAAACATATCAAAAGAATGAAGAAAATTTGATAATAAGAGTAAATTAGAAAGTTGCTTAAAATTGCATGCTCTTTCTGAATCACGAAAGAAAAAAATTGGGTTCAGTGTCCCTTTAAGCAGGTGTTGTCTTCAGGGAAGTATTCCATTGAGTGATGTGAGCCAACTCAGCTAGAGGCAGCAGAGATTACTAATTGTTCTGATGTGCGTTGATGTAATGATGAAGATAAGTCTTCAATGATTAATATGTACGTTCCGTAATTCCATTTCATTGGGGATGGAAAGCTGTAGATAATTAGATGGCCATTCCTTATTCTTTGCAGGCTGCTCTCCAGAACGAAGAAACACATAGGGGCCTATCTCTCAAGCTCCGTATGGAGCTTGAAGCCCTGTGTTTCTGGCGAGCCTGAAGGCTCGCCAGAAACACCAGTTATGAAGCAGCAGTCTAAAGACCGCTGCTCCATAACCTGTCCGCCTGCTCTGAGGAGGCGGACAGACATCGCTGCAATTCAACCCGATCGAATATGATCGGGTTGATTGACACTCCCCTGCTAGCGGCCGATTGGCCGCGAATCAGCAGGGGCAGCATTGCACCAGCAGTTCCCAACAGCTGCTGGTGCAATGCTGAATGCGGAGAGCGTATTGCTCTCCGCATTCAGCAATGTCTGTCGAACATGATCCGCTGATCGGATCATGTTGGACAGACACACAATAAATAGGCTCCATAGTGTTTCCTGGTCAAATACAATATCAGAAGGAAGTCCATGGAGATGTATGATGTGTTAAATAAACAGCCTGAACCATTTCTGAGCAGTGGGCAACCTAGGTAAAGGTATGAAATGAGCCATACGGGAAAAGCAGTCTACCACCACCTAAAGAGTAGAATAGCCTCCCAAATCCGTAATAAAGTCCATTGACAAATGGGGCCATGGAATGTTTGGGGTTGGCAAGGGGTGGAGAATACCAGCAGGAGTTTGTCTGGAAACTTATTGGCACTATATACAGCATAGGAGATGACATAAGTATGTAAATATTTATTTAAGAGTTAGGCACCAAACATGTTGTTTGAGTACCTCCAGGGTTTATTGTATCCCTGAATGTCCAGAAAGCTTATTATTATGGGGCCCGATGAACATCTCAATAAGCATTGATTTTGGAATGTATAGAAAATTCGAAGGGGGTCTGCATAAGATTGCTTTATGTTTTTCTGGATCCATTTCAAAGCCTTTTTGTGAAAAAAGGGAATTTTGCTTTGATGAAAAGAACACTTCTCTAGCTTAGCAAACACATGGTGAGATTATAAGTGTTAAAGGCAGCGTTAAAGTGTAAAAATCTAGGTTGTCATCCAGATAACAATTATAAACTGATGTGGAAAAAGCACAATTTGGACGAAGTGCATCATCTTTGACTTTAAAAAAAAACATCAGCATAATAATCATAAGCAGATGGTACTTCTGACAGAACCGATGCAGGCGGTCTATAGGATAGTGACGTCGATATCCGGGGGAGTGACTCATCACAGCACAGAAGTTCCAAGGCATGCAAATGGAGTAGGAGTTGCAGAAGTTCATTTGAGATTAGGTAAGTGTGCCACATACCCCTAGATCAATGAGTAAACTGGATTGTTCTTATGCAGATTAAAATTTATATAGCGCTTGTGATAATTTTTATTGCCCAGTGCACATGCAATACACTTAATTGGCCATTGCACATGCAATATGGAGTTACTAAGGCATTTGAATGTTTAAATTATGTTAAATTAGCTACTATGCCCCATCCAATAGTGAGGTAGCTGATTTAACAGATTTTAAAAGATATAACGAAAGTATGTAGAAGCTTCACTTTTAAAAATAAAAACTTTTATTTGATTACATATATATATATATATATATATATATATATATATATATATATATAGTGTCTGTGTATAAATATATATATATATATATATATATATATATATATATATATATATATATATATAAAATTATTTCTAGAAAAATATGCTAAGATATCTAAGCCTTAGAGAGAAAACTGGATGCAAGGGTTGACACATTGTTTTTTTAAGAAAGTAGATCTCTTGTTAACCAAAGAAAATTGGATTATGAATTCTTAATCAAGGTTTTCCTACAATTACAGGAAATTTGGTAGAAAAAACTAAATCAAAACTCAATCTCTCAGTGTGAAGAACTCTAACTGATAGCAGTAATAGCCTGGTTTTGAATTGAATGGTGCCCAAACTTAAATGTTGTTCTTTTAAGGCTGGGACTTTAAGAAAATTAGCTTTCCTAGCGCAGAGTATTTCATTCTTATGGGCAAATACTTCTTCAATAAATTATCTGTCAGTGCCAAATCCACCATGGCCTGTAGTTGAAGAGTAATAGTTTTGCAAGTTATTGCCACAGGAACAGTACAGATCATATGGCAGGAAAAAAAGAAGCAGTATTGATTAACTCAGCTCCTCCACTTGAATTAAGTTCTTCTATTTTACTGGGAAAACAGGACAATTTCTTAGTAAATTACCTTTCTGTGCACAGTAAAGGTAAATCCCAAAATGTTCTATGTAAGCATTCAGAATTGGTAAAATTAATTGTACCAACTTTCATTGACTCTTCCGTGTTTGTAACAGCAGCTGGATTCAGAGAAATAAATTGAGGAGTAAGTTTAACAGAAAATCTTTGTGACTTATGGGCTCTTTCCCATTCTTGTATTCTCTCAATAAGTTGGGTATACAGGCAAATACATAGGTTGATAAATGAGTCAAATGATTAAGAGATATCTCTAAAGATTAATTCATCCTTTAGTCAGTCAGATAAGCCCTTCCTGAAGGCAGTGTTCAAACGCTTTTCATCCCAACACATCTCAGAAGTTCTGAATTTGATCTCAAATTATGCTTCTGAGCAATTTCCTTGTTGCAGCTCAAGCGAAAAAAATGCAGCTGTAGCAGCTCTACCAAGTTTATAAAAAACACTTTAAATAGCAGATAAGAAGAGGCTGGAATCACTGAGGATGGAATCATCTTTTTCAATAAGCATTGAAACCCAGGTTAAGGATTTGCCTTTAAGAAGCAACATTATGAATTAAACCTTGGTAGTTAAATATTCCTGGATTAGTTCTGAAATGTAGACTGAATTGATTTAAGCATCTTCTGCATTAATTTAGATATCCATCATTTTTTTGGGGGAGAGGTATCTTAAGAGTTGGGACCATTCAGGACCAGAGGCAGGCACACTTTCAGAAGGGTTAGTAGATGTTGCAGAAGCTGCAGTAGGAATAATAGACTGAGAGAGAGTTTGGAACATACATGGGACTTGGTCTAACTTGGAATCTATAATCTATTAATGAACAGCAAGGCCTTCCAGTAATTGTCATTGTTGTGAGATAGCTTTTGCCACTTCTTATGGTATCCAGCATAGTGGCCCAAGTATTATGTTAGCCCTGCAAGGAAATCCACCTATCAATCTAATTACCTGGCCAGTAGTCTTTTTATTCAAAATACACTGCTAAAAAATAACACTGAGATCCAGTGGCTAAGAAAAGGTTAAAATAAATCTGTCTCCCCTCAGTGAATAAATCTCAGGACAGGACCAAACAATTGTTGCAATGGTCAAGGCAAAAACGACAAGCCAGGGTCAAAGCCAAATGGTCAGCAGAAGTATCAATTCATAATCCTGAGGCGTAGTCAAAAAGAAAACAGCAGCTTAGAAACCAGTCGCATCAAAACAGGAGCAGAGTAGATAAGCAAAAGAGTAGTCAGCAGGCAGGTAGGGAGGCAGCAGATTAAAAAATATGGTAAACTAAAATACAACGAAAGCACACCCATGAGGTAAAGTCAATACTTGGGTGACTGAACATGTGAACCAGAAGAATAAAGAGGGATAAGGGCACCAAAAAACATCAACTATGGCAGATGAGTAAAATGACATGAAAAGACTTGATGGAATTGACGTGAGGATAGCAACAGTAAAGTTGCATCAAAAAATGATCTGCAATCCTAACAGTTAATGGCAGGAATGTTCACTGGCAATTGGCTAGAAAAGATAGCTGAAGTTAAACTCAGTGAGTTTCAAACATGATCTTCCCAGTCAAATATCCCCTTTAACTCTTAAAATACATTTTTATAATCTATTTTAAGGGTTAAAAGGGATATTTGACCGGGAAGATCATGTTATAAATATGTGTAATAGTGTATTTTCATTTGTTTGAGATGTGTTTTGTGCAACTTTTTTTAATCCTAAAACTTTTACAATTGGTGTTCAGGTGTGCTAATTTTGTTTGCTCTTAAGAACAATGTGTAATTTTAATTTGTAATGTGCATGCCAGTTAGCCTGTTTTCGATCAGGTTGATTTTTGTCCACTGCCTCAGAGCAGGCAGACAAGTTACGGAGCAGCGGTCTTTATTCCATTCGGAGCTTGATAATTCAGCCCCTATGTATTATAAACATCTAGAAAAAGTTATATAGTTATTTCTCCTGCTTAATTATTAAAAAATCCTTCCTACTTTAAAACTGAATATATTCAAAATCAATACCAACCAATATTAACTTCTTGCATTCCTGCATACAGATATTCTTCTGTGCTCCGCTTGTTTTGAAATTCAAATTCTACCTCTCACCTCACCTTATAGTAAATCCTATTTCATACCACAATACATTTAAGCACACACTCCAGATATATTACTCATTACATTTTATTACTTTGGTCATTTTTTTTATTTCTATCCACAGTTTTTCAAGTCCCAATATTTATCTATATACTAGAATAATTATGTCTATAATGTTAGCTCTTGTAAGAATGCCAAACCTCTTCAATCTGGTAATGCAAAGTTTAACGATATAACATTGAGTGCAGGTATTTGCATTTAGCAACAAAGCGATGATATTGGTATACACACACAAAGATGCAATAATGATAAAAGATAAATATAAATCAACCTAGATTATGAATGGAGCACTATTTATCGCTCCTGCTCATGTGCTAACTTCACTAGTAGTAAGCTTTTTGCAAGGGTTTTGGAGCGCAATTAAACAAGTTGAAAGTGAAAAGTTTTTGCATGAGCGTTAACTCGACAAGCAAAAAGCTGAACTTTGAATTTCATGACCACTTTAATGTATTCTCCATTAGACTTCAATGGAACAAGAAAAGTGGAAAAAACATCCAACAAGTTACCCAAACACGATCACATTTTCTCAAGTGCACTAACCTGACATGAAATATGAATATTTCACATTCCAATGTTCTTCACATAGCAGAATATGTATATGTATGTATTTAAGTGTTTATATGTGTATATAGGTCTGTAAATACATATATCAAATATAAATACATATGTATACACACACACACACACACACACACACATATATATATATATATATATATATATATATATATATATATATATATATATATATATACATACATACATACATACATACATATTTAGACATGTATATGTATGTATCACTATGTTAAAGCTCTTTGCTTGATTTTTTTCTCCTAACACCTGAGATCTCATAACTTTGAGCCCTTATAACTTTTTACTGCAAATGTTTTTAAAAATTTTTTATTAGATAGTGTTATTTTGAGTGTAATTGTACTTTTAATTATAATTTTGATGTGTTTTGTGCAGCTTGTTAAAGTTAAAGAGGGCTCTAAAGTCCTGCTAACCTGATGCGCATTCAATTCAATTGCGCTTAAGCTAATGCATTTACTAATGATGCACGCAAAGAGCCACAATAAACCCCTTTTCACTTGTGCACAACTGTTAGCACACCATTCGTAATCAAGCTCATTGTTAAGCAACCAACAAAATGGGCAAAGAAAATTTAATCCCAATGAAAGCACCAAACATCTTCCAAGTAAATAAAATATTCAAGGATTCCTTTATGAATATAGGAATCCTAAAATTCCTCCACTTAAAATTAATTCATACCATCAACCACCATAGAAGCAAAAGACAAGTGAGAAGGGAAATATTACGAAGGATTAAGAAGGAAAGGCTTAAAGAGATTTTGATATAAAATGTTTAGTTATAAATTATAAAACAACTTTGTGGCATATTTTTATTTTGCACCACTTTCATGTGATTTTAGCTCTTAAAATTCAGAATTTTCTTGAAATCCATTCTGCTAATGACTCAAGGCTAACTCCTAGACATGTGCACGGCTAAAAAATTCGGTTCGTTTTCGGTTCGGATCGATTCGGACTTTTCGAATTTCGTTTCGGATCAAATCGGATTCGGCAAAATTTGAATAAATTCGTTTCGGATTTATTCGGATCCGAATAAATTCGTTTCTGATTTATTCGGATTCGGCTGAATTCGGTTCTATTCGGTTCCGAAATTCGGTATGTTTTAGTACACTAAGTCACTAACACCCATAAACTACCTATGAACCACTAAACCGAGGCCCCCCACATCGCAAACCCTATAATAACATTATTTAACCCCTAATCTGCCGATCGGATATCGCTTCAACCTACATTATAGCTATTAACCCCTAATCTGCTGTCCCTAACACCGCCGACCCCTACATTATAGTTATTAACCCCTAATCTGCCCCCCCCCAACGTCGCCGCAATCTAACTACAAGTATTAACCCCTAATCTGCCGACCCGATATCGCCGCCGCCTACATTATAGCTATTAACCCCTAATCTGCTGTCCCTAACACCGCCGACCCCTACATTATAGTTATTAACCCCTAATCTGCCCCCCCCCCAACGTCGCAGCAATCTAACTACAAGTATTAACCCCTAATCTGCCGACCCGATATCGCCGCCGCCTACATTATAGCTATTAACCCCTAATCTGGTGTCCCTAACACCGCCGACCCCTACATTATAGTTATTAACCCCTAATCTACCCCCCCACATCGCCGCAATCTAACTACAAGTATTAAACCCCTAATCTGCCGACCCGATATCGCCGCCGCCTACATTATAGCTATTAACCCCTAATCTGGTGTCCCTAACACCGCCGACCCCTACATTATAGTTATTAACCCCTAATCTGCCTCCCCCCAACGTCGCCACAATCTAACTACAAGTATTAACCCCTAATCTGCCGACTGCAAATCGCCGCCACTATAATAAATGTATTAACCCCTAAACCGCCGCACTCCCGCCTCGCAAACACTATAATACATTTTATTAACCCCTAATCTGCCCTCCCTAACATTGCCGCCACCTACCTACAATTATTAACCCCTAATCTCCCGCCCCCAACGTCGCCGCTACTATAATAAGGTTATTAACCCCTAAACCTAAGTCTAACCCTAACACTAACACCCCCTAACTTAAATATAATTTAAATAAAACGAAATAAGTTTACTATAGTTAAATAAATGAATCCTATTTAAAACTAAATACTTACCTGTAAAATAAACCCTAATATAGCTACAATATAACTAATAGTTACATTGTAGCTATTTTAGGATTTATTTTTATTTTACAGGCAACTTTGTATTTATTTTAACTAGGTACAATAGCTATTAAATAGTTAATAACTATTTAATAACTACCTAGCTAAAATAAATACAAATTTACCTGTAAAATAAATCCTAACCTAAGTTACAATTACACCTAACACTACACTATCATTAAATTAATTAAATAAATGAATCATATTTAAAACAAAATACTTACCTGTAAAATAAACCCTAAAATAGCTGCAATATAACTAATAGTTACATTGTAGCTATTTTAGCATTTATATTTATTTTACAGGCAACTTTGTATTTATTTTAACTAGGTACAAAAGCTATTAAATAGTTATTGACTAATTAATAGCTACCTAGTTAAAATAATTACAAAATTACCTGTAAAATAAATCCTAACCTAAGTTACAATTAAACCTAACACTACACTATCATTAAATAAATTAACTACAAGTACCTACAATTATCTACAATTAAATAAACTAAAGTACAAAAACCCCCCACTAAATTACAAAAAAAAACAAACACTAAATTACAAAAAATAAAAAAATATTACAAGAATTTTAAACTAATTACACCTAATCTAAGCCCCCTAATAAAATAACAAAGCCCCCCAAAATAAAAAAAAATGCCCTAACCTATACTAAATTACAAAAGTTAACAGCTCTATTACCTTACCAGCCCTGAACAGGGCCCTTTGCGGGGCATGCCCCAAAGAAAACAGCTCTTTTGCCTGTAAAAAAAAAACACAATCCCCCCCCCCACATTACAACCCACCACCCACATACCCCTACTCTAACCCAAACCCCCCTTAAATAAACCTAACACTACCCCCCTGAAGATCTCCCTACCTTGAGTCGTGTTCACCCAGCCGGGCCGAAGTCTTCATCCGATGGGGCAGAAGAGGACATCCAGACCGGCAGAAGTCTTCATCCAAGCGGGGCAAGAAGAGATCTTCCATCCATCATACAAGTACCAAAATACAAACAAACACTAAATTACCAAAAATAATAAAATATTACAATAATTTTAAACTAATTACACCTAATCTAAGCCCCCTACTAGCTATTAATATAGCTACAATATAACTAATAGTTACATTGTAGCTATTTTAGGATTTATATTTATTTTACAGGCAACTTTGTATTTATTTTAACTAGGTACAATAGTTATTAAATAGTTAATAACTATTTAATAACTACCTAGCTAAAATAAATACAAATTTACCTGTAAAATAAATCATAACCTAAGTTACAATTACACCTAACACTACACTATCATTAAATTAACTAAATAAATGAATCCTATATAAAACTAAAGACTTACCTGTAAAATAAACCCTAATATAGCTGCAATATAACTAATAGTTACATTGTAGCTATTTTAGCATTTATATTTATTGTACAGGCAACTTTGTATTTATTTTAACTAGGTTCAATAGCTATTAAATAGATATTGACTATTTAATAGCTACCTAGTTAAAATAATTACAAAATTACCTGTAAAATAAATCCTAACCTAAGTTACAATTAAACCTAACACTACACTATCATTAAATAAATTAACTACAAGTACCTACAATTAAATACAATTAAAAAAACTAAACTAAAGTACAAAAAAAACCCCACTAAATTACAAAAAATAAAAAAATATTACAAGAATTTTAAACTAATTACACCTAATCTAAGCCCCCTAATAAAATAACAAAGCCCCCCAAAATAAAAAAATGCCCTACCCTATACTAAATTACAAAAGTTAACAGCTCTATTACCTTACCAGCCCTTAAAAGGGCTTTTTGCTGGGGCATGCCCCAAAGAAAACAGCTGTTCCGATCAGCCAATAGAATGCGAGGTCAATCTGATTGGCTGATTGGATCAGCCAACCGGATTGAACTTGAATCTGATTGGCTGATTGAATCAGCCAATCAGATTTTTCCTACCTTAATTCCGATTGGCTGATAGAATCCTATCAGCCAATCGGAATTCAAGGGACGCCATCTTGGATGACGTCACTTAAAGGTACAGTCACTTAGTCGTCGGATCAAGAAAGAAGAGGATGCTCTGCTTGGGATGTCTTCAGGATGCTGCCGCTCCGCTCCGGATGGATGAACAGAGAAGATGCCGCCTGGATCAAGACTTCTGATGGATGGAAGACCTCTTCTTGCCCCGCTTGGATGAAGACTTCTGCCGGTCTGGATGTCCTCTTCTGCCCGATCGGATGAAGACTTCAGCCCGCTGGGTGAAGACACGGTAGAGAGATCTTCAGGGGGGTAGTGTTAGGTTTATTTAAGGGGGGTTTGGGTTAGAGTAGGGGTATGTGGGTGGTGGGTTGTAATGTGGGGGGGGGGGTATTGTGTTTTTTTTTACAGGCAAAAGAGCTGTTTTCTTTGAGGCATGCCCCCGCAAAAGGCCCTTTTAAGGGCTGGTAAGGTAATAGAGCTGATTACTTTTGTAATTTAGTATAGGGTAGGGCATTTTTTTATTTTGGGGGGCTTTGTTATTTTATTAGGGGGCTTAGATTAGGTGTAATTAGTTTAAAATTCTTGTAATTTTTTTTATTTTTTGTAATTTAGTGTTTGTTTTTTTGTACTTTAGTTTAGTTTATTTCATTGTATTTAATTGTAGGTACTTGTAGTTAATTTATTTAATGATAGTGTAGTGTTAGGTTTAATAGTAACTTAGGTTAGGATTTATTTTACAGGTAATTTTGTAATTATTTTAATTAGGTAGCTATTAAACAGTAAATATCTATTTAATAGCTATTGTACCTAGTTAAAATAAATACAAAGTTGCCTGTAAAATAAATATAAATGCTAAAATAGCTACAATGTAACTATTAGTTATATTGTAGCTATATTAGGGTTTATTTTACAGGTAAGTATTTAGTTTTATATAGGATTAATTTATTTAGTTAATTTAATGACAGTGTAGTGTTAGGTGTAATTGTAACTTAGGTTAGGGTTTATTTTACAGGTAAATTTGTATTTATTTTAGCTAGGTAGTTATTAAATAGTTATTAACTATTTAATAGCTATTGTACCTAGTTAAAATAAATACAAAGTTGCCTGTAAAATAAATATAAATCCTAAAATAGCTACAATGTAACTATTAGTTATATTGTAGCTATATTAATAGCTAGTAGGGGGCTTAGATTAGGTGTAATTAGTTTAAAATTATTGTAATATTTTATTATTTTTGCTAATTTAGTGTTTGTTTGTTTTTTTGTACTTTTCTGATGGATGGAAGACCTCTTCTTGCCCCGCTTGGATGAAGACTTCTGCCGGTCTGGATGTCCTCTTCTGCCCCATCGGATGAAGACTTCGGCCCGGCTTGGTGAACACGACTCAAGGTAGGGAGATCTTCAGGGGGGTAGTGTTAGGTTTATTTAAGGGGGGTTTGGGTTAGAGTAGGGGTATGTGGGTGGTGGGTTGTAATGTGGGGGGGGGGGGATTGTGTTTTTTTTTTACAGGCAAAAGAGCTGTTTTCTTTGGGGCATGCCCCAGCAAAAGGCCCTTTTAAGGGCTGGTAAGGTAATAGAGCTGTTAACTTTTGTAATTTAGTATAGGGTAGGGCATTTTTTTATTTTGGGGGGCTTTGTTATTTTATTAGGGGGCTTAGATTAGGTGTAATTAGTTTAAAATTCTTGTAATATTTTTTTATTTTTTGTAATTTAGTGGGGGGGTTTTTGTACTTTAGTTTAGTTTTTTTAATTGTATTTAATTGTAGGTACTTGTAGTTAATTTATTTAATGATAGTGTAGTGTTAGGTTTAATTGTAACTTAGGTTAGGATTTATTTTACAGGTAATTTTGTAATTATTTTAACTAGGTAGCTATTAAATAGTCAATATCTATTTAATAGCTATTGAACCTAGTTAAAATAAATACAAAGTTGCCTGTACAATAAATATAAATGCTAAAATAGCTACAATGTAACTATTAGTTATATTGCAGCTATATTAGGGTTTATTTTACAGGTAAGTCTTTAGTTTTATATAGGATTCATTTATTTAGTTAATTTAATGATAGTGTAGTGTTAGGTGTAATTGTAACTTAGGTTATGATTTATTTTACAGGTAAATTTTTATTTATTTTAGCTAGGTAGTTATTAAATAGTTATTAACTATTTAATAACTATTGTACCTAGTTAAAATAAATACAAAGTTGCCTGTAAAATAAATATAAATCCTAAAATAGCTACAATGTAACTATTAGTTATATTGAAGCTATATTAATAGCTAGTAGGGGGCTTAGATTAGGTGTAATTAGTTTAAAATTATTGTAATATTTTATTATTTTTGGTAATTTAGTGTTTGTTTGTATTTTGGTATGATGGATGGAAGACCTCTTCTTGCCCCGCTTGGATGAAGACTTCTGCCGGTCTGGATGTCCTCTTCTGCCCCATCGGATGAAGACTTCGGCCCGGCTGGGTGAACACGACTCAAGGTAGGGAGATCTTCAGGGGGGTAGTGTTAGGTTTATTTAAGGGGGGTTCGGGTTAGAGTAGGGGTATGTGGGTGGTGGGTTGTAATGTGGGGGGGGGATTGTGTTTTTTTTTTACAGGCAAAAGAGCTGTTTTCTTTGGGGCATGCCCCGCAAAGGGCCCTGTTCAGGGCTGGTAAGGTAATAGAGCTGTTAACTTTTGTAATTTAGTATAGGGTAGGGCATTTTTTTTTATTTTGGGGGGCTTTGTTATTTTATTAGGGGGCTTAGATTAGGTGTAATTAGTTTAAAATTCTTGTAATATTTTTTTATTTTTTGTAATTTAGTGGGGGTTTTTTTTTTGTAATTTAGTGGGGGGGGTTTTGTACTTTAGTTTATTTAATTGTAGATAATTGTAGGTACTTGTAGTTAATTTATTTAATGATAGTGTAGTGTTAGGTTTAATTGTAACTTAGGTTAGGATTTATTTTACAGGTAATTTTGTAATTATTTTAGTCAATAGTTATTAGTCAATAACTATTTAATAGCTATTGTACCTAGTTAAAATAAATACAAAGTTGCCTGTAAAATAAATATAAATGCTAAAATAGCTACAATGTAACTATTAGTTATATTGCAGCTATATTAGGGTTTATTTTACAGGTAAGTATTTAGTTTTAAATATGATTCATTTATTTAATTAATTAAATGATAGTGTAGTGTTAGGTGTAATTGTGACTTAGGTTAGGATTTATTTTACAGGTAAATTTGTATTTATTTTAGCTAGGTAGTTATTAAATAGTTATTAACTATTTAATAACTATTGTACCTAGTTAAAATAAATACAAAGTTGCCTGTAAAATAAAAATAAATCCTAAAATAGCTACAATGTAACTATTAGTTATATTGCAGCTATCTTAGGGTTTATTTTACAGGTAAGTCTTTAGTTTTAAATAGGATTCATTTATTTAACTATAGTAAATTTATTTTGTTTTATTTAAATTATATTTAAGTTAGGGGGTGTTAGTGTTAGGGTTAGACTTAGGTTTAGGGGTTAATAACCTTATTATAGTAGCGGCGACGTTGGGGACGGGAGATTAGGGGTTAATAATTGTAGGTAGGTGGCGGCGATGTTAGGGAGGGCAGATTAGGGGTTAATAAAATGTATTATAGTGTTCGCGAGGCGGGAGTGCGGCGGTTTAGGGGTTAATACATTTATTATAGTTGCGGCGATTTGCGTTCGGCAGATTAGGGGTTAATACTTGTAGTTAGATTGCGGCGACGTTGGGGGGGGCAGATTAGGGGTTAATAACTATAATGTAGGGGTCGGCGGTGTTAGGGACACCAGATTAGGGGTTAATAGCTATAATGTAGGCGGCGGCGATATCGGGTCGGCAGATTAGGGGTTAATACTTGTAGTTAGATTGCGGCGACGTTGGGGGGGGGCAGATTAGGGGTTAATAACTATAATGTAGGGGTCAGCGGTGTTAGGGACAGCAGATTAGGGGTTAATAGCTATAATGTAGGCGGCGGCGATATCGGGTCGGCAGATTAGGGGTTAATACTTGTAGTTAGATTGCGGCGACGTTGGGGGGGGCAGATTAGGGGTTAATAACTATAATGTAGGGGTCGGCGGTGTTAGGGACAGCAGATTAGGGGTTAATAGCTATAATGTAGGCGGCGTTAATATCGGGTCGGCAGATTAGGGGTTAATACTTGTAGTTAGATTGCGGCGACGTTGGGGGGGCAGATTAGGGGTTAATAACTATAATGTAGGGGTCGGCGGTGTTAGGGACAGCAGATTAGGGGTTAATAGCTATAATGTAGGTGGCGGCGATATTCGGTCTGCAAATTAGGGGTTAATAAAATAATGCAGGTGTCAGCGATAGCGGGGGCGGCAGATTAGGGGTTAATAAGTGTTAGATTAGGGGTGTTTAGAGACTCGGGGTACATGTTAGGGTGTTAGGTGCAGACTTAGTGTTTCCCCATAGGAAACAATGGGGCTGCGGTGTTAGTTTTTTTTCAGCCGAAACTCCCATTGTTTCCTATGGGGAAATGCCGAATTTTACCGAGCTAATTCGGATTTATTCGGAGATACGGCAGCTATTTCGGATTCATTCGGTAGATTCGGAAGTATTTTAATTCGGAAATCCAAATCGATCCGAATCTCCGAATTTACCGAATTTACCGAATTTCCGAATTAATCCGAAACGAACCGCACATGTCTACTTACTCCTCTCTGTATCTATTTAACTAATAACAACTGTAAGGCAATCCATTTCATACTGAGATTTTGACCTTAGCTAACTTTCGGCTAGATTACAAGTTTTGCATTATGAGCGACTCAGTACTAACTTGCAAGTTTTTGCCACCACTCACCTCCCTATAGTGCTGCTATTACAGATTTGCAAATCCCGGCATTAGCAGGGAATATGGCAGCGTTGAGCAAAATTGAGCTCCATACGGCACTCAAATACCAGCGCTGCTTTGAGTTGGTTTTACGTGCTCGTGCATGATTTCCCCATAGACACCTGCAATAAAGGAGTGTAAAGCTCCGTAACGCAGCCACATTGATTCCTATGGGGAAACAAAATTAATGTTTACACCTAACACCCTAACATAAACCCTGAGTCTAAACACCCCTAATCTGCCGCCCCCGGCATCGCCGACACCAACATTACACTTATTAACCCCTAATCTGCTACCCCTAACATTGCCGCCACCTACATTACACTTATTAACCCCTAATCTGCCACCCCAAACATCGCCTCCGCCTACATTACAGTTATTAACCCATAATCTGTCACCCCCAACGTCGCCTCCACTATACTAAAGTTATTAACCCCTAAACCTAACCCTAAGTCTAACCCTAACACCCACTAACTTTAATATAATTAAAATAAATCTAAATAAAAATTACTATCATTAACTAAATAATTCCTATTAAAAACTAAATACTTACCTGTAAAATAAACCCTACGCTAGCTACAATATAACTAATAGTTACATTGTAGCTAGCTTAGGTTTTATTTTTATTTCAGAGCTAAGTTTTATTTATTTTAACTAGGTAGACTAGTTAGTAAATAGTTATTAACTATTTACTAGCTACCTAGTTAAAATAAATACAAATTTACCTGTAAAATAAAACCTAACCTTACACTACAATAAAATAAATTACATTAATTAAATACAATTAACTAAATTACAAAAAAACACTAAATTACACAAAATAAATTATCAAATATTTAAATTAATTACACCTAATCTAATAGCCCTATCAAAATAAAAAGCCCCCCCCCCAATAAAAAAACCCTAGCCTAAACTAAACTGCCAATTGCCCTTAAAAGGGCCTTTTGCGGGGCATTGCCCCAAAGAAATCAACTCTTTCTATCAGCCAATCGGAATTAAAGGTGTAAAAATCAGCCAATAGGATTGAGCTTGCATTCTATTGGCTGATTGGAACAGTCAATAGAATGAGAGCTCAATCCTATTGGTTGATTGGATCAGCCAATAGGATTGAAGCTCAATCCTATTGGCTGATTGCAATAGGAACTTGCCTGTGAAATACAAACTTGCCTGTGAAATAAAAATAAAACCTAAGATAGCTACAATGTAACTATTAGTTATATTGTAGCTAGCTTAGGGTTTATTTTACAGGTATTTAGTTTTAAATAGGAATTATTTTGGGGGCAGCAGATTAGGGGTTAATAACAGTAATGTAGGTTGCGGCGATGTTAGGGACAGCAGATTAGGGGTTAATAATATTTAATTAGTGTTTACGATGCCTGAGTGCGGCGGTTTAGGGGTTCATATGTTTATTATAGTGGCTGCGATGTCCGGAGCTGCAGATTAGGGGTTAATATTTTTATTTTAGTGTTTGCAATGTGGGAGGGCCTCGGTTTAGGGGTTAATAGGTAGTTTATGGGTGTTAGTGTTCTTTTTAGCACTTTAGTTATGAGTTTTATGCTACAGCTTTGTAACATAAAAGCAAAAACTACTGACTTTCATTTTACGGTATGGATCTTGACAGTATAGGCTGTACCGCTCACTTTTTGACCTGCCAGGCAAGCTCGTAATACCAGCGCTTTGGAAGTCCCATCGAAAAAGTACTTTTTGAAAGCTGCGGTAGTTACGTTGCGTTACGGCCAAAAAAGTGTGCGATACAGCTATACCTACCAGAAAAAATAATTTAAACAGCCTCTTCCTCAAAAGAGAGAAAAGGGGCTTTTAAATACCTTGGCGCTGCAGATTGCGGCTAAAACTAATAATAAAGAAATATGCTCTGTTATAAGTCAAGGTGCACAAAGTAAAAACTTGGCCTCAGATTGGATAACAATATAAAAAATATATTTATTTGGTACAATGTTTAAAAGCTGATCAGCGGGGAAATGGATTAAAAAATGTAACAAATATTGTCAATATATATTTGCACAAGAAATTACAGTACAAATGACTAAAGTGAGTGAAAACTAAAAATTGAATACACAAAATTGAATACACAAAAGTAAAAACCCCTATCTAAATAAACCAAAAACAAACTAAATAAGTGTAGCATCAAATAAATAAATGAATAACAAAACAAATTAGTTTAGTAGGAAAAGAGGACAAATTGAGCCCTGTGGTAAATCCAGCCGGTTGAAATCACAACGAAGATAGTCGACATCCACAGCTGAAGTTAGATTCGGCAGAGTGGTGCTGGAACGAGAAATTGATCCAGATGAAACAGAGGCAGAAAACCAAAATTAAGGTGTTCACTTTTACTTACACCATGTCTTGGTTTCTGCAGTGGCGATGAAATCCTTTGGGTGGGCTGCAGCAGAGCCAGATAAGTTTTGAAAGCGGTGAAGATTTTCCTTTATTGCGGTCCCGCTCAAGTTTGGAACAAACACAGATGCCGGTCTGTGAACGTAGTGCAGCGTCAATTTGCGTGTAGTGGGAGGAGCAACGCGTTTCAGCCCGATCAGGGCCTTTGTCAAGTTCCAGAAGAGTGTCTGGCAGAGACTTTTAAACAGATATCTGGGGCAGAAGTTTCTGTACAGAGGTCTCCATTGTTTGTCGGAGAGAGGTGACTGCTGGGAGCGAGGGTACAGTGAGAAAGGTGGTCCTGAGGTCACATGCAGCTCTAGGATACGTAAGTACACGAGCACGAGCTGATACTGGGCTCTTCCTGCAATGGGATGTGCAGGATCAGTGTTGTAAGAGCGTGCTTCCGTGATACAGCTATACCTGCAAGACTCGTAATAGCAGCGATAGTGAAAAAGAGCCATAATGCTGTTTTTTCACCACGCAAATCTAGCTGTTTGTTGTCTGCAGACTAAAGCCCAGATTGGCTCCTCCAAATAAGGCAAATGGTGGGAGGAGTTTGGCTATTGAAAAACAAAAACATTAAACTGGATATTAATTTTGTTTTAAAAACGTACAGGGCAAGATTACAAGTGAGGCGCAACGGCAATTTTGTGATCCATTTTTCTCCCGCTGATATTACAAGTCAGGAGAAATCGCCATTACGCTAATGCAAAAATCTTTTCCGCTTCAATCCATACAGCGATTTTAGAGCACTGGTAAAGTGTTCCGAAATAAAAGTTGCACAAAACACCACAAAAACACATTACAAAGCACACTTACACCCATAAACTTCACTATGGAATTCAAATATAAAAAAATATATAATAGAGGGTAAACTTAAAATTATTTTGAAGTATATTTTTCAGACAGAAATGTATCTTGCTCCAGTATTGTCTAATTTTCAGACAATCCCACAAACAATGCATAATGTCTGCCTTCTCCACCTTGCATTTATGGCATTTGCCTTTTTGGTTATTCTGGGCCCACTTAATAATTCTATCAGGTGTGTAGTAATATTTGTTTATAACTTTTAGTTGTGATTCCCTCCAGCTAATTATTGATGTAGCTTTTTCTGCTAAGGTCATACTCTTCAGCAGTGACATGCAGTAATAGGAGGCAGGGGAGGCCGTGCCTCCCCTGTCAAATCAGAGAAAAAAAGTTTTAAAATCTGCTTAATAAAATTTATTTATTTTTTTTCTGTTTTTTTTTTTTTGGACAACCCCCCCCAGGTACCCCCCCGACCAGCCCCCCCCCCCCCCGCCGGCACCACCTGATACACATTAATATTGTATTTTATAGGCATTACATTCAGCATCCATTGTTGCGTAATAGGGAGGCAGTGAGCAGTTCCGCTGCCCTCCATTTATTGTGTAACCTGGATGCTGAATGCTGTTCTTCGCTCAGCATGAGCTAGCACCACCTAGTGGTGGCTTACCGGGACCCATACAAGCTTCAATAGAGGCGGTTCTCAAAACCGCCTCTATGATGGAGCAGCTCCACAGCCAATGGCAATCAGGAGGCGTGCCTGCTGATCTTGACTGAGTGACGTGAATGACGTCGCACATTGGCGGGAAGACAGTAGACACTGACAGCAGTAAGCAGGACTCAGGAGAGAGCTGCTGTGCGCCGTAGTATATGAGCCGGGAGCGGGGAGCTATGTGTGAGACAGGAATCTTGCTCTGTCACAGACTAGTCTGTCAGGAGGTCAGTCACAGTCAGTAGTGAGTGAGGGGAGCGAGCGAGCCTAGCAAGGAGGTGTCCACTCCACTGACCGGCTGGCAACTGTCAACGACGTGTCTAATACAACAGTGCAGTGTACTCGTAAGTACTAGACTTTAAGTATTACAAGTTGTTACAACAGTAATTACCTCCAAAGTTTCCAAACCAATATTACAATAATGAATATTATTATAATGAATATTATTGCTTAAAAAGCCAATAAATATTTCAGCAGCAAATGTTCCCCCCATTGCTTTAACCCATTGTGTGCTGTGATGATTAACTACACACTGCAGGACAGGTGTAACAAGGGAGATATTAAAATTATTATTTATGATAAAAGGAGCATGAGCAGTTTGAAAGAAATACAATTAGCAAGTCGTTTATCAGCAAATGTTAGCTTTAGATCCTGTTTCAGGAGTCTGGGTTTAGTGCAAAATTGGGAGACAGCTCTCCAAGAACAGGAAGAGCAGATGTGATTGAGTTTTACTAAAACATAAAAAAAACATATTAAATCTTTCAGCTAAACTCTCCCTGAAATGTCCCTGCTCCAGTTTCACATAATCTAGGAGAGAGGTGCCCTTATTTTATTTAATATGTGCTAAACTGAGCTCATTTTAATTGCATCTATCAACTTTACTCATTAAACACATAGCGGTTAATTAAAAGTGACAAGGGAATGGTTTTAATTCAACCTTTTACTTTTTAATAAAGTATTATACAACCAATCAGCAAAATCCCCTGTTATCTGAGGGGCTTACACATTCTGAAACTCACAATGGAAGATCCCTGTTGTGTAAGTGTTAAGCAATTTAAGTGTGAGTGGTCCCAAAAAGATGAATGTGAGTGCACCCATACAGGGAAATTTGTATTTGAGTGCAGCCATACAGGAAAATGTGAATGCAGCCATACAGGAGAATGTGAGTGCAGCCATACAGGAGAATGTGAGTGCAGCCATACAGGAGAATGTGAGTGCAGCCATACAGGAAAATGTGAGTGCAGCCATACAGGAGAATGTGAGTGCAACCATACAGGGGAATGTATGTGAGTGCAGCCATACAGGAGAATGTGAGTGCAGCCATACAGGGGAATGTATGTGAGTGCAGCCATACAGGAGAATGTGAGTGCAGCCATACAGGGGAATGTATGTGAGTGCAGCCATACAGGAGAATGTGAGTGCAACCATACAGGGGAATGTATGTGAGTGCAGCCATACAGGAGAATGTGAGTGCAGCCATACAGGGGAATGTATGTGAGTGCAGCCATACAGGAGAATGTGAGTGCAACCATACAGGGGAATGTATGTGAGTGCAGCCATACAGGAGAATGTGAGTGCAGCCATACAGGAGAATGTGAGTGCAGCCATACAGGAGAATATGAGTGCAGCCATACAGGAAAATGTGAGTGCAGCCATACAGGAAAATGTGAGTGGAGCCATACAAGAAAATGTGAGTGGAGCCATACAGGAAAATGTGAGTGCAGCCATACAGGGAAATGTGTATGCGAGTGCAGCCATACAGGGAAATGTGTATGTGAGTGCAGCCATACAGGAAAATGTGTATGTGAGTGCAGCCATTAACAACTTTCCAATTTACTTTTATTACCAATTTTGCTTTGTTCTCTTGGTATTCTTAGTTGAAAGCTAAACCTATATGTCATATGATAATTTCTAAGACTTTGAAGGACGCCTCTTATCACATGCTTTTTTATTTGCTTTTCACAACATGGGAGAGCTAGTTCATGTGAGCCATATAGATAACATTGTGATCATGTCCGTGGCTGGTGGCAGACACTGCACTAATTGGCTAAAATGAAAGTCAATAGATAATAAATAAAATGTCATGTGATCAGGGGGCTGTCAGAAGATGCTTAGATACAAGTTAATCACAGAGGTAAAAAGTATATTAATATAACACTATTGGTTATGCAAAACTGGGGAATAAGTATTATAGGGATTATCTATCTTTTTAAACAACAAAAATGCTGGTGTCCCTTTAAGTTAGTTTAAACCAGCATCTGTATTCTGCTACTGAGAAAAGAAAGGCCAGATCAATGTGTGCATGTCTGCCAACCTGTGCAAAATCAAATATATAATATTGTACAAAAAGATTGTGGCAGGTGCATCAAAGACTGATGCCTAGTGCAGTTTGCACTATTAGGCTATGTAGCTGGATGATTCCTACTACTAGTACCATAACTGGGTTAATAAATAGTTGAATAACCACACATTTTATATAATAAACCTTATTTCTGTGGTAAAATGTAATTGCTCAGTTATGTCTCTGCAAGATTTGGACACTAAGACAGGCTATATATATATATATATATATATATATATATATATATATATATATATATATATATATATATATATATATATATATATATATATATATATATATATATATATATATATATAAAATGTGTGGTTATTCAACTATTTAACCCACTTATGGTACTAGTAAGAATCATCCAGCTACATAGCCTAATAGTGCAAACTGCACTAGGCATCAGTCTTTGATTGATTACATTTTATTTGCACCTGCCACAATCTTTTTGTACACCATTATATATTTGATTTTGTACAGGTTGGCAGGTGTGCACACATTGCTCTTGCCTTTCTTTTCTCAGTAGCAGAATGGTTAACTTAAGCTTTGCAGTTTGCACAGTGCAGTGAAAGATACTTTTAGTGAGTAATATAATGTATGAGGTCAGTATATTGGGGTTGGTATTGGAGCTGAATTTGAGATATATTCATTCCTTTACTTTATGGTTTTATCTGCTGGTATTGGAATTGTATTTGAGATATATGCATTACTTTTACTACATGCTTTTATCTGCTGGTATTGGGTTAGGCACATTTTAAACTTTATATATAGCAATTCCTTGTTAGGCTAAAAGTTAGACAAGAGCAGTTTGTGTGTGCTCCATTGAGCAGGGCTGCATGCAATGTCTTTTTCAGCTTCTTACATTTATAATAGGAAACTAGGAGTGGATTTCTGGCACCTCCTAGTATGGTAACTTATTTTTCTTTTTACAAGAGCTTGTGTGTCATTATAATTGCTTAGTAATTGTGCCACAGAATTGTGTGAATGGGTATGTGAGCAGAGTGTGCCTGTAGTGTGTGTGTCAGTGAGCACAGTATGTGTGCTTTATTCTCCAGGTAATCAACACATTTCAGATGAGCTGGTGCTTTAGTGCATTGTTTCTCAACCACGGTCCTCAAGTACCCCCCAACAGGCCAGGTTTTCATTATAGCTGAATTGGTGAAGTAATCAGCTGATTAGTAACCATGGTTACTAACTTGCTCTCATCCATCAGCTGAATATTTAAACTGTGCACTTGTTCAGCTATAATTAAAACCTGCCCTGTTGGGGGTACTTGTGGCCCGCGGTATATGTGTTTCTCCGGCGTATCATATCTAGTGCCTCACCAGCCTCTGACCTTCAGTATATATTGTGTCTTTATGTCTGGAAAATATTTAGTAAGTCTCCTCTTCAATTTTTTAATGTAATCCTGGCCACATTTTAGTTAATTAAAATTTATACCAAAATTCAATAGATCGCCTACTTGTTCTATATATGGTAATCCCAGCATCTATTTCTTTCAGACCCCAATCCCAACATTTTAACTAACACATCTGTACAATATAACTCCTAATTTGCAGATATGCATAACAAATTTTTGAGGGAAGTTAATATTTTATGGATAATTCTTCATTGCTGTTTTATCATTGTTAATTAATTGTGCAAAAGTGATTAATACCCTCTCTGAAGACTGGATTTTTAAGACCAGGTGTAAAATCAGGTATACCCCTGATCAGTAAAAAATGTGAAGTTCTATAGTCAACCCCTACTACATTACAATATTTCTGCAAGGCCTGAACAATATTTGTAAATGTCAGCATTGATCTGACATTACTTGGGGCGTCTAGATTTGATTCTATATCATAGTAAGTAGTATATTGTGCTTCTGTCAGCCAGTCTACTTCATATTTGACCATTGTAGTATTTAATGTTTGGTAAAGAAAATCCCCCGAATATTCGAAGTTGAGTTAATCTGTCTATCCCATATAAAATGTGCACATGCCCTATTAAACCTAATGATATCTTGTTTTGGTACAAAAATGGGTACATTTTTGTAGGAGGAATAAGAAATTTGAAAAATTATAGTCTTAATCAGCATGATCCTTGCAGAGAGAGACAGAAAAAACATAGTCCACATATTTAACTCTTTGTCTAAGTTTTTAAAGATTTTTGAGTAATTAATGGTGTACCATTCCTATGGATTTCTTCCTAGTTTTATTCCTAAATAATTTATATATTTTTTTTTATGTTTAATGTAGCTTTTGGATGTTTTATGGATCCATAAAATTTCTGATTTTGTTGGATTTATTTTATAACCTGAAAATTTACTATAACAAATCACTTCTAGAGATTTCAGGATATTTTACATTTTTCTTATTAAGAAATAACATGATGTCATCCGCAATGAAATTACCACGTTTTTCCGTCATCTTTGCCCATCTTAAGATATTCTTTTTATTAGCCAGTGTGAAATATTGATTTCTCTTTGCAACTCTGCCTAGAAGGCCAGCATCCACTGTTGATGTTGAGACTGGTGTTTTGCAGGTACTATTTAATAAAGCTGCAACTTGAGGACCTGATGTGTCTGTTTCTTAAACTAGACACTCCAATTTATTTAAGTCCCACGGGTTTCAATACCATTTGTATGCCGATGACACCCAAATCTATCTCTCTGCACCAAACCTACCTCCTTCCTTACTAACCCATGTCACTATCTGTCTTTCTCATATCTCATCTTGGATGTCCTCTCACTATCTTAAGCTAAATATTTTCAAAACTGAACTCCTTATTTTTCACCCTTCCTCAAAAATCTGCACCCCCCAATTTTCTGTAACTGTTGATAATTCCATCATTACCCTTATCCTTACACTTGACTCAGAACTTTCTTTCACTCCTCACATTCAGTCCTTGGCTAAAGCCTGCCACTTCCACCTTAAAAACATCTCTAAAGTTAGACATTTCCTTACACAAGACACAACTAAGATTTTAATCCACTCTCTCATCCTTTCCCGCTTCGACTATTGCAACTCCATCCTTTCTGGTCTCCCTAGCTGCCACCTACAATCCATAACTGGCTTCCTCTTGCATCTAGGATTAAACACAGAATTCTCACTCTAAAAAACAAAGCCCTCAACTGCACTGCTCCCCCCTATATCTCAGACCTTGTCTCCAGATATTCTCCCTCCCATCCCTTACGTTCCGCTCATGATCTCCTACTCTCCTCCTCTCTTGTTACTTCCTCACTTTCCCACTTACAGGACTTTTCCAGACTGGCTCCCATCTTGTGGAACTTCCTGCCTCGCTCCACAAGACTCTCCCCTAGTTGGATGCCAGAACTGAATCCATATACACTTTCACATCTGATTCCATTGAAGATTCTTCAGCAGCAGCCAGCGTAAGCCTGGAAAGTGTATCTGCCACTACCAGTTGTTTCCCCGGCACATGCACTTCCTGAACGTTGAACCTGAGCAGCCTCATTAGAAGTCTCTGGCATTTTAGGGGTGTTTTGTCAATATCATAGTAGTTGATTAGAGGGACTAGCAGTTTATGGTTAGTCTCCAGACTAAATTTCTCTAAACCCACTAGGTAACACTGGAAGCGCACACAGGTCCAAACTGCAGTCAGGCACTCTTTCTAAATTGGGGCGTATTTTGAGTCAGCAGAGGAATAGAAGGCTGTAGTTTGTTCTCATTCAGCTGCAGGAGGGCATCCCCTAGCCCATAACTGCTCGCATCAGCACTAACCACAGTCTTTTTAGAAGGGTCGTAGAACCCTAACACTGGAGCAGACCCCAGCAAGGACTTGACCTGTACAAAAGCTTCTTCCTGTGGAGGACCCCAGAGCCAGGCAACATCTTTCTTCAACAACTCTGTGATAGGGTGTAGTACTGTGGATAAATCTGAAAGGAACCTGCCCACATAATTCACAAGGCCTACTATTTGTCTAAGCTTGTGTACATCAGAAGGACTTTTCATCTGTTCAATAGCAAGGATTTTATCAGGGTCCGACTTGATGCCATCTCCATTGATGATATGCCCAAAGTAACATAACTCAGATTTTCTAAAATGGCACTTCTCTTTATTTAATTTCAGCCCGGACTCTGTATTGGTCTGCAGCGCACAGCTCAATCACTGATCATGTTCTTCCAATGTAGACCCATACACTAAAATGTCATCCATGATGACTGCCATGCCCTTGTGGTCCCTTAAGAGGGAACTCATCTCTCTTTGAAAGATTTCAGGAGCAGAGGATATCCCAAAGGGGAGTCTGCAGAAGCAAAACTGACCTACCGGTGTAATTAAGGTAGTCAGTTTGAAGCACTATGAATCTAGAGGTATCTGCCAGAAGCTGCAGGAAGCATCCAGTGTAGAGAAGAACTTCGCCCCCAGCCAGTTTCGGAGCTATGTCTTCAAGCATCGGCAACACATATCTCTGTCTCTTCAATGCCTCATTCAGCCTTTCAAATCTACGCAAATGAGTACCTTCCCGTTTTTCTTCGCAACAGGCACAATGGGGGCACACCAGTCAGTTGCTTCAACAACTTCTTCAATAACTCCCATATTCTTCATACACAGAAGTTCCGTCTCCACTTGAGGCATGAGCGGGAATGGAATTCTACAAGGAGTGGTAATGCTGTATGGGACTGCATCACTTTTAAGTGGTATTCTGACTGGGTTGCAATTCAGTAGGCCCAATTCACCGAACATGTCTTCCGAAATCTTATTCACTCTGGTGACAAGGCCCAAACCACAGGCTGCTTTCCTGCTCAATAGGCTGTTAACACACTGACCTCTAATTACGTGTTTTCACATGGTGAATTTCCTCTGCTTGTACTCGCAGCTGGCAAGAAATTTCCCCTCACAATCGATGCGGCCACCAGGACTATTAACTTTCATTGTAACATTTGCTAGCTGAGGCTGTTGAGGCAGTTTTATGAATGCTGCAAGGGATATTACAGTGATTTCTGCTCCCATGTCAATCTTGAAGGCAACTTTGGCTCCCATTACAGTAAGGGTAACCCGCCAATCTTCATCTAAACCAGACAATTCAACAACAGATCCTACAAAGGACACTTCTTGACCCTCCTGGTCACTATCCATCTGCATCTTCTTAATGCATTCAGTTTTACATGCCACTTCAAAATGGCCCATTCGATTACACTTTCTACATCTTTTATCTTTAGCGGGACACAGGGCCGGATTTCCCATTAGAAACAGTAGGCATGTGCCTATAGGCGCCTTGCAGTGAGGGGCGCCTGCCTGTCAGTAATAAAAAAGGGCATTCATTTTAGTAAGAATTGTGCTGCCAGGTGCTTACAGAGTCGAGTGTTTCATTGGGAATATGTTACAGCAGTTGAGGGAGCCATGAAGGAGAGAGGGGCAAATATTAAAACTAAACCCCTCCCATTTTCGCCAGGCATGTTTAGTTGCACTTTTATTTTATGTACTTCTGTTGCCTCACACAGCCAAGCTCCATGCTGATGTGTAGCAGACACTTTTTGTTGAGGAATGAAAGCTTCAAAACAACAGGTTAGGACTGTACAAGGCTTCTAATGCTGCCTAGAATGACAACATAACAAGCAGAGCACTTTAACCCCTTGGCTACCAGAGAGGGTTGCAGTGTATTCACTTGTTATGTGCTGTAGGGCATTTTTATAGCCAGGGGGTTAAATTCTGCTTCAGGATGAATGTTTTTGTTCTATAAACGCCTTGGAGGTGTGAAGGTTATGTGAGACTAGCTGCTCTGCTCTTTATTACAAGCTGCCAATTGTGATTTACAGCCTTTAGGGCACTTTGACAACAAAGTTTGTAGACTGTAAGGCTGTAAAATGTGTATGTGTGTAAACCACTCACATGGCATATTTGTTTGTATATATATGTATGTGTATATATATATATATATATATACACACACACATCACATTAAAAATTGTTAATCTGTTCTTTTATCAAGTAAGTGTGGTATTTTTGTATTGTGGTAAATTGAATTTCTAATTTCTAATTTTAAACACATTTGGTGACCCCTGGATTACATATAATCTACAACATTCCATGTTTTCCTTTGAGAGCAACATCATATTATATTTATATTTCAGAACAAAATAAATGTAACATTTGTGTGTATATGTACCAAAAATATCAGAGTTCACAAGATTTTTTTCATGTAGTGGAAAAAATACCTACATTTTATGTTTTCTTCCACTGGCTGCACAGGTTGTTGATGAGCTTGCATGCTGCTAGTTTTAATATTGCTATTGTTTACACAAAACTGTGTTTAACTCCAACAAAATGTTAAGCACATAGTCAAAGTCATCTCCAGAAAAGCATTACACTAATGGCTTGTCAATAAACATGTCCTATGAGCACATCTGGGTCTGCACAGATGTGTATTGCTGTCTCAGAACTGACATTGACTATGTGTTTAACTCTTTTACAAGAGGCTAACACACTTCTGTGCAAGCACTAGTGTAATATTAAAATGCCCTAGCAAACTGTCACATTTTATGTCCCTTTAAATAGGGTTTTCTTTAGAAAAGTTTGCATTAAAAGTTTAACATGATTTGTTTTTGTCATACATAATAGAAATTGTATGGCCATTTGAGTCAAGTGAATATTGATTTTTGGTGTAGCTTCCATTACAACAAATATTGCAATTGGTGTGTGTATTTGTGTATCTCCATAAAAGAGAAAATGTAATTTTACATCTAATATTTATTAAGGTCCAAACCCCCTATTACGTCCTACATAGTGTAGCATAACATGAAATAATAAGACAGCACACCAAGTTGGGAGGAAAAGACCGGTCACGGTCGCGTTTATTAAAATAAACGAATGACTAGTGCCTAAAGCGTTATTCGAATTTACCTTAGGCACTTTACTTAATACCAAACTTGGCAACAAGTTCGTTAACAACAAAAATGTTGGCGGCATCTCACCCTAACCTAGCCCCTTTAGTCAGATGGTCAAGGCCCCTTTCGATGCCTGCAACGTGACACCCGGCTGTCACGCCCAATGGCACTGAGAGAGAGCTGTGATGGTTTAGAGGTGTTCGGTCTTGTTCGCCAGGGAGAGGACCCCCAGGCCGGCGCCTGGCGGGCATAACCCCCCCCCTTTAATTAGACCGGCACTCTTCTCTCTCCGTGCCCGCTCCCCAGGGCCCTGACCACCCGCCTAACTAGGCATCAACCCCAACCCAGTACGGTGACCTCTCACAATCGAATCGTACAACCCTATTGATAGAGGTGGGTGACTAAATTAAGAACCCGGTCTTACATAAGGCTAGCTCAAATAAACCTACCCCTGCCGGGTTAGCTCACCCTACAAGCCACATCGCCGCCAATCCACTGCTACTCCGGGGACGGGTGGGCGGGAAACTTTCCTCTTGAAGTCTGGAACCGAAAAGAGGCCGGATACTCTGCTGCAGGACCCTATAAAGGTAAGAACAAAACACCGCCTCCTCTCCTGCAACAATGTAACAAACAAAACACAATCTCCAGACTTCAAGTTGGTAATCCCTTAGTGATGTTACAGGCCCACTAGAGGGCCCTCCACTCTCATAAGGTCCAAACCCCCTATTACGTCCTACATAGTGTAGCATAACATGAAATAATAAGACAGCACACCAAGTTGGGAGGAAAAGACCGGTCACGGTCGCGTTTATTAAAATAAACGAATGACTAGTGCCTAAAGCGTTATTCGAATTTACCTTAGGCACTTTACTTAATACCAAACTTGGCAACAAGTTCGTTAACAACAAAAACGTTGGCGGCATCTCACCCTAACCTAGCCCCTTTAGTCAGATGGTCAAGGCCCCTTTCGATGCCTGCAACGTGACACCCGGCTGTCAGGCCCAATGGCACTGAGAGAGAGCTGTGATGGTTTAGAGGTGTTCGGTCTTGTTCGCCAGGGAGAGGACCCCCAGGCCGGCGCCTGGCGGGCATAACCCCCCCCCCTTTAATTAGACCGGCACTCTTCTCTCTCCGTGCCCGCTCCCCAGGGCCCTGACCACCCGCCACAAGAGCCAGGCGTTCTCTTGCCGCCACTTAACCGACAGGCACCTACAATACAATAACATGTCAACAGTAACAAATAACCAAATGAACAATAACAATCAGCCCCTTTTTTTTTTTTTTTTTTTTTTTTTTGAACTATAATACCCTCAACAAAGTGCTCTTAATGTCTGACAGAAACATGTCCAACCCGACATCAGTCAGATGGACCCCATCAGGGCGAAATAGGTCCTTCTTGTCGGCCGTTATCCCATCGTGTCTAATCACGAAGCCCCCCAAGGCCGTGACCGCTCTTCCCAACTCTCTATTGACCTTCTTCCGCACGTTATAGGCTGCTTTCTGGGTCACAATGTGTCGCCAATGCAGCCGAGCAACCACATTTGACCAACCTATTTTGACCTCTTTCAACCATGTGTGCACCCATTTAATATCTGCTGTCATCCTTTTAATAAGGTCCAGGGCCGGCAATGCACCTAAGTCATTACCCCCCAAATGCAGCACAATGACATTCGGCTGCCCCCACCTCCTATGTGCATCCTGCAACAAGGCTGGTAAATCGTCCCACACAAGACCCCTGCGTCCCAACCACCGGAAGTTTGCCCTGGACGTTCGGAATCCAAGTTGTCGCCCTTCTGGCATCCGCAGTGCCCTAATGGATGCCCAGTGGATAAATGAGTGTCCCACTATCCACACTTGAACCGGTGGTGAACTTCCCACTGTACCTGGTAAAACAGACGACACCAAATTAAACCTGGGCTAGCGCCCTAGCCCCGCAATAACCGCCCACTCACCTTCTGAAAATCCATCAGCAGCCCTATCCCCCACACGCACCCGCCACCCCACCGGGTGTCGCGCAGAAGCCAACTCGCATAACACTCAAAGCCACCAGGCCGCCACCTATCCTAGCAATGTGGACCTGGTGTGGGCCTAATATATGCCTTAAATTGGGCCGACTTCCATCTACCCAAGCGCTTAATCTCCGCCGATGGTTCCCCTTTCTCCGCTGCGCTAGTTGCAGCGCCTATCCGAAAGGAATGGGCCGCTATTCTCTTTGGGTCCAAGCCCGCCAACTCAGCCGACTTAGCGAGAACTCTCCTAAACTGAAATTTGGACAATGCGGACCCATCCTCGTGCACAAGAAATTGCGGGCCTTGTCCCGGACGGAGTTTCGCAAACTCCTCTACGCAACGCACAGGGCAGCATATCGCTACCTCATGGCGCGTGAGAGGCAGCCATGTGCCTTTGCCCTCCTGGTCGGTTTTAGACCTAGGAACGTACAATAGCACACCCCCTTGTGCTAATCGAACGTGCTCCGCCAATACCCCCCCAGACCCCTCCGTCTTCGACGAGGAGACCAGTTCGCTCACCCGAAGGGCACCCGCAAATGCCAACGCAAAAGCGGTTCTAAACAGCAACGTCTCGTAGTCAGACTTGCATACGTCTTGCAGACACCGAGCCAACTGCTCTAGCCTGTCCGTTGTAATCGGTTCCCTTTTATCCTTTACACGGGGAGCAGTTCTCCCCCATCCCTTCAGCACTTTCCTTACTAGGAAAGCCCTGGAGTGGTCGACAAAACCCAACGCCTGGTTAAAGAAAGACACCGCTGCCAGCCTACCAACTGCTCCAGCCCTGCTAATGCCTTCCCCTTTCAACTGAGCCAACCATCCCAACACTTGCACCCTCGAGGCCCCTTGTACCTGAACCTCCCTCTGCCGACAGAAAGTCACCCATCTGTTCCAGTGGCCCAGGTAAGTAGCCCATGTCTTCGGAGCCAGTGATGTCTTAACTAGCCCGAGGATGCCTTCCCAGCCTTCGCCAGCTGCCAAAGAAAAGAAGGGCACGTTAGACCCTCCTTAGCCGCCCTGGGCGCTGCTCTCCTAAACTGCCCCCAGTTGAATCAAGAGAGTGCGTCAGCGATAACATTCTGCACTCCCGGGACGTGTTTGGCGGTGAAAGAGATGTTGAGCTGCAAACAGCGCAACACCAGGTGCCTCAGATAGCTCACCACATGAGGTGAAGCCGCCGACAACCTATTAATGGCGTACACCACGCTTAGATTGTCTGTCCAAAACACCACTGACCTATTTGATAACCGCGCACCCCATATTTCTACAGCAACCACTATGGGGAACAGTTCCAAAAGCGTCAAATTCCTGACGTACCTGGCCTCTATCCAATCCCTGGGCCATGGAGCGGCGCTCCATTCCCCATCCAGATAAGCTCCGTACCCGAAGCCACCTGCTGCATCCGTGAAGAGGTGAAGTGCCTGATTGGAGACTGGTGGGTGCCTCCAGAGGCAAACCCCGTTGAAGTCAACTAAGAATCTGGCCCAGACTTCCAAGTCCTCCTTCACCTCTATCGTAACGCGCGCCCATTTCGCCTGACCTGGAGGGCCTTTCAACTGGCCCTCCAAACGTCGATTGAAGACCCGGCCCATCGGGATCACGCGCCCAGCAAAGTTCAGGAGGCCTAGCAATGATTGCACCTCCTTGATAGGCACCCTGTCACGTTCCATAATTGCTCGGACCGCCTGCAGCATCCGCTGCACCTTGTCGCCGGGCAATCTACAGACTGCACACACCGTGTCAATTTCTATCCCCAGAAATGTGATACATGTGCAGGGGCCCTGCGTCTTTTCATCCGCCAGGGGCCCCCCGAAACTGGCCATTACTTCCTTCATGATTCTCATCAGCCGTTCGCAATCCGCGTAACCCGCTCTCCCCACCAGAAGGAAGTCGTCGAGGTAATGGGCGATCGCCCCACCCCCCAACGCCGACCAGACCACCCAGTGCAGAAAGGAACTAAAACACTCAAATAGTGAGCAGGACAAGGAACACACCATTGGTAGGCACCTGTCCACATAAAAGGACCCTTCGAACCTCATCCCCATGAGCCTAAACGCTGAGGGGTGAAGGGGCAGCAGTCTGAATGCCGACTCAATGTCGAGCTTTGCCATCAATGCCCCAGAGCCACACTCCCTAACCACCTCCAGAGCATTATCAAAAGACTGATAATGCACCGAGCTGATTTCCGGGTCGATCGCATCGTTGACTGACCCGCCTTTCGGGAAAGACAGGTGATGAATCAACCTGAATTTCCCCGGCTCCTTTTTTGGCACCACCCCCAATGGCGAAACCACCAGGTTCTCGATGAGAGATTCCGCAAATGGGCCAGACACCCTACCCAATGCGACTTCCTTTGCCAATTTCTCCCTCACCACGTGTGGGAATTCGTAAGCCGTCTTTAAATTTTTGTGTACCCCAGACCCACGCACCATCCTTGTAACCGGTATCTCGAAGCCCCACTCCAGGCCACCCCGGAGCAGCTCCGCTGCCCCCCTGTCTGGATAACGGGCCAGCCAGGGAAGCATAGGGGCCAGCTTAAGCGGGGTTGGGGCCCTTGACCACAGCTCCAGATTTTGGTGCTGGCTTTGATTGCCCCGGTTCCTTGCGTTTGCTGCAATCGACCCCCACATGCGGTACTCCACAATATCTGCAGATGTGGCGAAAGGAGCAACTGCTCCCTCTGTCGCACTGCTTGTCCTGGAATTTCCAGCACTCTCGCCCGCGCCGACCTACCCTCGCACTCTGCCTCGGCGACCCCAGCCGCGCCTGCGTAGGGGGGGTGGGGCCCCCTTCCAACCCCAGCTTCGACCACAGGTGCATGTCCTGCGTGCCGAAATGAAGTAGGTGGTTGCCCACCATCTTCCTCCTGAAGGCCATGTCATATTCTCTCCAAGCACCCTCTTTAAACCTGCAATGGATATCCTCAATAGTATCCTGGTACTTAAAGAGGTTGTGGCCCTGCAGTGGCCACCTATCCACATAACACGCTGCCAGCACTCGGAAGCATTTCAGCCACTCCTCGTATGTTTCAGGCCTGCGCACTTTTTTGGGCCCTGACCCATCTTGGGCCCTTTCTTTCGCCCTAAACGCGTCCAGTGAGAGGTCAAAGACATTAACGTAACGACCCTCCTGTATTTTCTTCACTGTTTTCAACTTGAGGTGCCCATACAGAGAATGCACCAAACACGGGTACGTGTCTCCCTGTGCCGCCACCTTACGAGGCACCGCGGCCCCAGGGGGGGCGTCCCCAGGCCCTGCGGGCCCTTGGACCCCTTCAGCGGGTCCTGGCGCCCTGTCCCTCTCCTTCGCCTGCCCTGCCGCCATCTTCTTGATCCAGCGAAACATTCTACGCTGACCCTTTCCAACCAGCCCCAGGTCCTCCCCACTATCCGAACCTGAACCACTAGATGAAGACCCTGTGTCAGCGTGCAGTGTGTGTGGTGCATAGTACTCACAACTTCCCGAGCGGTCTGCTTCGATGGGTGCCTGGGACGAAGATCCGGCCTGCTCTCTTTGCTCTGTGCACTGTCCTGCCACCACTAGCGCACTGGATGCTTCTGCTGCCATTGTGGAAGTATTCCTACTCGATACCTGGGGAGACAAATTAACTCAGGGAGTACTCTGGGTGGAGCGTCAAAAGAGCGATTCCTCCCCTCCACCCTGAGATCCCCCCCAGCGTCCATCCCCAGAGCCGCAACCACAGCCCTTCTAATCAACAGTTCTTGCCCAGGCCCCTCCTGGGCATGAGCACTAAACCCTTGAGGGGCCTGCTGCCTGGCCATCTCGCGCAGCGCAATCTCCACAGCTCTCTGTATCATTGCCTCTTGCCCCAGTGCAGTCTGCGGTGCCTTAGGCCTACACCCCGAAACTCCTGGCCTGTCACCACCAAGCCTCATATTCCCAGGCACCATACGCCCATACACATCCTCACCAACCGTAACACACTGCGACCCATGTGCACTGACATGCGTTATCCCCGCATGTGTCCTCCCTCTGCCCCCAGTGACATCCCTCATACTCCTGCCACTGCTGGCTTCCATGACTCTCACAGTATTGCTGCCCATATTCATGCCCCTTCCAGCTCCAGACACTCTCACATGACCGCTAGCACTAGGCCCCCCTTGCGCCTGCGCGCCTGTACCTCCGCGACTCATGCCTGCCTGCGCCGTCTGCGTAGGCCCCACAGCTCTCAACCCCACAGACTCACACCTCCAGCCAGCATCCACCAGGCCTTGGCGCTCCTGCGCCCTCACTACAGGCCCATCAGTACTCGTGTGCGCATGCGCGCTTGTACTAGGCCTCGCCTCCTCGCCGCGCTGCTGAGATCCTGCCGCCCCAGCCGCCCTAATGACGACCGGTAAGTCCTGCTGCCTCCGCTGTGCGCTGCCCTCTGCCGCCCCGCCCGCGACCGGGAGCCTCCCCAAGTTACCTGGGCCGCTCCGGTCGCGGGTGGTGTCCTCCGGTCCTCTGACCCTCCCTCCAAGATGGCGGCCGCACTCCTCCCCCTCCGATGAGCTGGAGGAGAACATCTCGCGCGACCCGCCATCTGAGAGGGATGGGCCTGCTGCGCACTCTGCCATGTGGGACCTCGTGGACCCTGAAACACCTGCTCCACTCACCACAGCCCCACCGCCAGCCAGGGCCGCGCTCCCGCCCTGCCCTTGAGCCTCAGGGGCCATCACAGAAGCCAGTGATTGGGCCAGGGCTAGTACCGCCGCCATGGCTACCGGTGGCAATGCAGGCAAAGCCCCAGCCTGTTCACACCCTCCGGTGACAGCCGGACCCCTGCCAGCCTCACACCTCTCCCCAGGGGCCTCCCGCCCCCCACTAGTGCCGGCCTGGGCCTCCACACCGCCCATACCCCCCGGCTGAGAAAGGGACACATCCCTGGGCCCAACAGAGCCACCCCCTTGTTTCCCTGCACCCCCTCTCCCCTTATTAGCCTGCCCTTTCCCCTTATTGAAACTCCTCTGGGTTGGCCTTTTGGGAGGGGTGGGGGGAACAGTTTCGTCAAACCCATGCTCCTCTGCTTGTCTTGCAGGTCCTCTCTTCCTGGATGACATCTCCACAACCTCTCTATATCTTTTGGGTGGTAGAGATTTCCTCCTGGATCTATCCATCAGCAAAACTTCCTTCAGGGACACAGAAACTTTCCTCTTGAAGTCTGGAACCGAAAAGAGGCCGGATACTCTGCTGCAGGACCCTATAAAGGTAAGAACAAAACACCGCCTCCTCTCCTGCAACAATGTAACAAACAAAACACAATCTCCAGACTTCAAGTTGGTAATCCCTTAGTGATGTTACAGGCCCACTAGAGGGCCCTCCACTCTCATTTTAGTTGTCCTAAATAATAATAAAAAAAAGTCCTAATTTTTTCCACTTTTTTTTGGGGGGGGGGTAGGGGGCGCTTCAGGTTTTTGTGCCTACAGGCACCTGAGATGTAAATCCGGCCCTGGCGGGGCATATGACATTATGATCATGGGTACGGTTATACCGCATGCAGTGAGCCTGCTGCGCCCATCTGATTCTGGGCCTATCTGTTGCTCTTGGTATACTGCTTACACTGTGCCTTTCACCTGCAGCTCTCCTGAACTGCTGCACTTCATTCACAATACTCTCAGACCTCAGATCAGCAATTTGCTTTTTTCACCAGTTTACTCTGGCGGGCAATCCTAATAGCCCCATCTAACGTTAATTCAGCCTCCAACTGTAGCTTCAGTAAGACCTCAGCATCTGCAATTCCTATGACTATTCTTTCTCTGATTTGCTTTTCTTTAGCAACACCAAACGTACAGAATTCAGCTAGTTCATACAGGCTTTGCACAAATGACTCCACAGATTCTCACACATGTTTAGCACGTTTGTGAAAACAAGCCCTCTCATGAATCACATTTCTTTTGGGCACAAAGTGAGCACTGAGTTTGTTCATAACTATTTTAAAGTCAAATTCTTCCCCTTTTTGGAACGTAAAGGCATTAAACACTGGCTCCACATCTTTACCCATAGAGTATAAAAGAGAATTAACTTGTATTTCACCACTCTCCTTGTCCAGCTTGGAAGCAATGCTGAAGTGTTGAAACCGCTGACGCCATGTGGGTAGGGTTGCCACCTCAGCCTTGTTTTCCTGGACACTAAGTCAGAAACACATAAGAGAGGCGCACAACGGATTAAAGATTTATTCTGTATATAAAAACAAAGTGACACATAAGCACATCTAAGAAAGCAACATCCAATTTGTAAGCAGCTAGAGCACAGTGATATCTCAAGGGCTGTGTTCCGACACCTCCTGTCAGTGTGTTAGTTCAGTGGAATGTTTTTCCTCAACCACACTTGAATTGGCGTCTGACGTCACTGATGACAAAGATTCTGGAGCGTCCCCCAGCTTACAGATGTCTCACAGTCAGCTGTTTACATAATCTGTAGATTTCCCTTGAGAAAGTCTGGCCGGGTGCCGGATGAAACGCGTAGGGTTTGTTTCTTAGAAGTTTTGCATGACTGGATTTCAGAGTGTTTCTCTATCAGACTGTGAGACATCTGTAAGCTGGGGGGCACTCCAGGCTCTTTGTCATCAGTGACGTCAGACGCCAATTCGTGTGCGGTCGAGGAAAAACATTCCACTGAACTAACACGCTGACAGGAGGTGTTGGAACACAGCCCTTGAGATATCACCGTGCTCTAACTGCTTACAAATTGGATGTTGCTTTCTTAGATGTAAGTGCTTATGTGTCACTTTGTTTTTATATACAGAATAAATCAGTTGTGCGCCTCTCTTATGTGTTTCTGACTTAGTTCTATTTGTGCCGTGGTTAACTGGAAATACCGCTGAAAGAGGGCAGCACCGACCTACAACAACCTGTTAACCTTTGCTGGACTGTTTTCCACTTATTTGAAGCTTACAAGGACTTTCCATTTTTGGGGGTAACAACATTTTACCTGCCTGTGCCGTTTGTTTCGTTATTGAGGTTGTATATTCTTTACAGTTTATAAGTCTATACTTTTATAGAGATATTTACATCCAGTTCATATATTGTCATGTTCTATTGTCATTAGGTATATTCCTAACATTCTAATTCCTTCTCTCATTTATTATTTCAAAGGTATATTAGCGCCGATTTATATATTTTTTGTATTTTCCTGGACACTAATGAGTTACACATGCTGCAGGGTGTGCAGGGAGAAACATGTATTGTGTTTCTGGACAGCACTATTCATCATATTCCTCCCTGCACACCCTGCAGCATGTGTAACTTATAAGTGTTCTGTATTTTAAGGGATGGGTGGCAACCCTACATGTGGGCCAAGCTGCAGGCTGAGAGAAATCAAAAGGCTCATGTGGGGTAAACTTCAACATTGTCATTAATTAGGAAACAGAAGTGCAGGCAAGTACTTCTGAAACCATGTCATGAGATGCTTCGAGTCACAATATCTCTCATTTTAAATAGATGTGCTTACAAGAAATTACAAGTAAGTAGAAAGCACCATTGTCTAGTATGAAAATTAAATTGAGTACAACTGTTATACAATTGAACTAGTATACAGTATAGGAATTATGTTCTATAATTGTAATACAAATATATAATTCAACACAAATGTTAAAATAGAATTGCATTAGAAGGAGAGAGAAAAAAAAAAAGCAAGAAGATTCTCCTAGGGTTATTCCCATAACTGTCTTTAAGGTGTATTTGTGCTTACCGGACTTTTCCATTCTTCACCGGATGACTCCCCACATACCTTCCTCTAGTGAGTACCCACTGGATCATCCATCATTTCAAGTCAGGTAAACTACACCCAGAAAACTTTGGTGCGATGGTAGAAGTTTGGAGCCATTGCAGAGGGAACCTTAGCTGGGATGGTATCTGGTTTACCTGGCTTGAAATACAACTTAAAGCAAGATTACAAGTGAGGCGCAAATGGCTTTGCGCTAGCGCAATCAGATTTTTGCGAGTCATTTTAATTTTGCTGCTATTACAATCAATTGAAATCACCCTTTACGCTTCAATCCTTTCCCGTGATCTCAGAGCTGTGGTTAACTGTTTTCCGAAACTAAAAACTTGAACAACACTTCAAAAATACATTAAAAAGTACAGTTACACTCATATTAACCCTGTCTGATAAAAAAAATTTACAAAAATATTGCACAAAAAAGTTATAAGGGCTCAAAGATATGAGATCTCAGTATTAGAAAAAAAAGGCCATTTGTAATCCAGCCCTATGTCAGATAAATTGTGAGGAAAGCTTTGAACTATATGTGAATATATAAAATAATTAAAGTGAAGGTAAAGTTTTAGCCTTCATTTTTTATATTTATAATCCTGTTACCCTGTTAAATCTAGTCGCTATATTTTTTTTTAATAAAGATTATTTATTTATATAGTTTTAAACATTCATTTTTATTACCCTTGCCTTTCGATTCTCCTCCCATTCCTTATTTCCGGCTTTATGATATAGTGACGTATAGAGCGGTCCCACCCCCTCTATATGTGTCTACCAAGCTCGTGCACATCGATCATCTACAAACTGCGCATGCGCATCCTTATGGCACTATCACCTTTGCGCATGCGATGCGGTTTACACACTTCCAGAAAAATGAAATTGATCATGCGCAAAACGTGGACGCGCTCGCCTGGACACTAAGAACTACAAAAAGTTACGCATGCACATATTGAGCCACAAAATGATTACGTCAATTGACGGCCGCCTAACAGCCAGAGAATCAATTGGCTGACTAAAGAACGTGATCGTTGTTTAGAAGAAAAAAAAAAAAAAAAACGGGTTGATTTTCGGATAGCGCAATTGGTGAGAAAAATATAATATATCTAAGCTAATAATTAAATAAAGAACAATTGATGAATGAAAGTAATATTATTTTGGGTTAATAAATTAAGTTATTCTTTATAGACCGTTTTAGTTTACCTTCACTTAAATTTATATATCAAATTTTCCTTTGGATTTCAAATTTGACTATAGTCAAATCAATAGGCCTAAAATAGACTTCATGATCCCAACCTCCTCCTGTTAAGATACACACAGGCTAGGATATCTAAAGAATAGAGACATTATTTGTTCAAATTTTAGAGATGTACTTCTGAGAACCTTTGTCACACTGTCTTCTAAGATTGGAATCTCCAAATGAAATTACCTTCAACAAATTCTTACCTAGATAGCTTATCTAGGAAACCATTAGATCACAGGACCCCTGTGGTGAGAGAGACAGTGGGTCTAAAGATGAATACATATACTCAGGATGACAAGGAAAATGAACCATTTCTCACTTAATGGTTAATTAATAAATGCTGGGTCAGTATACAAATATACATACTTTGTGTCTATTCTGAATTTAGCAGAGGATATATTCTTAACTTGTAATATTATCAAGGGAAATTATACTACATTTAATATTATGATTTTACATGAAATGATTTGTGTATATAATATTAACATAGTTAATATACATCAGTACTGTATAAATGTACCACTACATAACCCTAGGATAAAAATCTCATGCCTAGCACTTATACTAACTATGAAGTGACTTTCATATGTGTAATATCTGTACTTATAATGGTTACTAAACCAATATGGTAAACCTAAAATCGTGGACAAATTGTATTTAGAATAAATTACATGTTTATTAAATGTATCTGATGTACCAATGTATAGAGGTTCTGAAATGACTAATACATATCTATGGGAAATAAATGATACTCTGATTGATATAATAAATATGTTTTTATACACTCAAATATGATTAAGGAATGTGAACAAATAACTCAATATATCCATTTCAGATAGTCAATAAGACTCATATATATATATATATATATATATATATATATATATATATATATATATATATAAATGAATTGGTAAATGAAAAATTACAATTAATATTGGCAGTACTCTTGTTATTTTGATATCTAAATATCTGGACTAACATGGCTTCTCCAATCATTGTCTATCTATCATCTATCTATCTATCTATCTATCTATCTATCTATCTATCTATCTATCTATATACTGTATATATTATTTGTGCAAAAAAACGAAGGTCCAGAGGAAGTATATTAAAAGTCCAAAATGTATTAATAAAACGTTATAAAACGCATGGAAGGTACCAAAAAATGTGAAAACAAAACAAAAGTATCACTGCAAAATAGGTGCTAACATATTTCGGTGCTAGGCCGTATTCATAGCTAGAGTATATACATAGTAACATAGTAGATGAGGTTGAAAAAAGACTGAAGTCCATTGAGTTCAACCTATACAAATCTAAAATATATACAAAAAGCTCCAGTAATCCCACTAAAGGAGACCCATTTAATACTAGCAATCATATCCATTCATTTTTTTTATAGACAGAAATGTATTCAAACAATTTTTAAATGTATCTAGGGTATTGGCATTCACTACCTCCTTTGGTAATGAGTTCCACAATTTTATTGCTCTTACGGCGAAAAAATGTTTCCTTTGCAGGAGATTAAATCTCCTTTCCTTCAACTTTAAATTGTGACCTCTGGTCACAAACAATTTTCTTGGAATGAACATAGCTTCTGCCATCTCTGTATATGGGCCTTGAATATATTTATATAAAGTAATCATGTCACCTCTTAAGCGCATTTTTTCTAAAGGGTTAAATTCTCCAATCCCCTTATTAGCTTTGTGGCCCTTTTCTGAACTTTTTCTAGTTCTGCAATATCTTTTTTGCAGAACTGCACTCCATACTCAAGGTGAGGTCTTAACAGGGCTTTATATAGTGACAGAATTATGCTTTCCTCCCGTGAGTCAATGGCCTCTATTTATCAAGATGTCAACCGCAAATACGCTGGAATTCTGCAGCGTATTTGTGGCGAGCTTGATTTGCCTTAGTTATCAAACCCTACAAACCGGCAAAAGTAGAATTTAGTGACGTAACATACGATCCGCCGGATTCAGTCCGACACAGATCAATGCTTACGTCACTACAGATGTTCCGAACGCCAGTTCGGCACTATCTGACTACTTTTAGAAGTTATCAAATTTCTACCAGGTACACTCACCACTATTCCGGCCCAGCGTACCTGGTTGATTTCTATGCAAGTCTAAACACCCCTAATCTGCCACCCCCTACACCGCCACCACTTAAATAAAAGTTATTAACCCCTATCCCGCTGCTCCCGTACCCCACCGCCACCTACATTATACTTATTAACACCCCCTAACTTAAATATAATTTAAATTAATCTAAATAAATATTCCTAGCATTAAATAAATTATTCCTATTTAAAACTAAACACTTACCTATAAAATAAACCCTAAGCTAGCTACAATATAACTAAGAGTTACATTGTATCTATCTTAGAGTTTATATTTATTTTACAGGCAACTTTGTATTTATTTTAACTAGGTCCAATAGTTATTAAATAGTTATTAACTATTTAATAACTTCCTAGTTAAAATAAATACAAATGTACCTGTAAAATAAAACCTAACCTAAGTTACAATTACACCTAACACTACACTATAATTAAATTAATTACCTAAACTAAATACAATTAAATACAATTAAATTAAATTAAATTAACTAAAGTACAAAAAAACACTAAATTACAGAAAATAATAAAATAAAAGAATTTTAAACTAATTATACCTAATCTAATCCTCCTAATAAAATAAAAAAGCACCCCAAAATAATAAAAATCCCTACCCTATACTAAATTACAAATAGCCCTTAAAAGGGTTTTTTGTGGGGCAACATCAAAACCCACCACCCACACACCCAACCCTACTCTAAAACCCACCCAATCCCCCCTTAAAAAACCTAACACTAACCCCTTGAAGATCACCCTACCTTGAGACATCTTCAACAACTGGGCTGAAGTCCTCAACGAAGCCGGGCAGAAGTGATCCTCCAGACGGGCAGAAGTCTTCATCCAAGCTGGGCAGAAGAGGTCCTCCATCCATCAGAAAAGTACAAAAAAACAAACAAACACTAAATTAGCAAAAATAATAAAATATTACAATAAGCAGAAGTCTTCATCCAGACAGCATATTCTATCTTCATCCATCCGGAGCGGAGCGGGTCCATCTCCAAGACATCCGACGCAGAGCATCCTTCCAGGCCGACGACTACCCGATGAATGAATATTCCTTTAAATGACGTCATCCAAGATGGCGTCCCTTGAATTCCGATTGGCTGATAGAATACTATTTTATTTAATGGTAATTAATTGTAGTTAATTTAGTTAATATATTTAATTATAGTGTAGTGTTAGGTGTAATTGTAACTTAGGTTAGGTTTTATTTTTCAGGTAAATTTGTCTTCATTTTAACTAGTTAGCTATTAAATAGTTAATAACTATTTAATAACTATTGTACCTAGTTAAAATAAATACAAAGTTGCCTGTAAAATAATAATAAACCCTAACGGCTAGATTTAGAGTTGGGCGGTAGCCGTCAAAACCAGCGTTGGAGGCTCCTAACGCTGGTTTTTACCGCCCTCTGGTATTTGGAGTCAGTCAGGAAAGGGTCTAACGCTCACTTTGCAGCCGCAACTTTTCCATACCGCACATCCCCCTACGCCATTTGCGTATCCTATCTTTTCAATGGGATCTTTCTAACGCCGGTATTTAGAGTCGTGGCTGAAGTGAGCGTTAGAAATCTAACGACAAATCTCCAGCCGCAGAAAAAAGTCAGTAGTTAAGAGCTTTCTGGGCTAACACCGGTTTATAAAGCTCTTAACTACTGTGCTCTAAAGTACACTAACACCCATAAATTACCTATGTACCCTAAACTGAGGTCCCCCCACATTGCCGCCACTCAATTAAATTTTTTTAACCCCTAATCTGCCGACCGCACACCGCTGCCACCTACGTTATCCCTATGAACCCCTAATCTGCTGCCCCAACACCGCTGACCCCTATATTATATTTATTAACCCCTAATATGCCGCCCCCAACGTCGCCGCTACCTACCTACACTTATTAACCCCTAATCTGCCGACCGGACCGCGCCGCTATTATAATAAAGTTATTAACCCCTAATCCGCCTCACTCCCACCTCAATAACCCTATAATAAATAGTATTAACCCCTAATCTGCCCTCCCTAACATCGCCAACACCTAACTTCAAGTATTAACCCCTAATCTGCCGATCGGAGCTCACCGTTACTCTAATACATTTTTTAACCCCTAAAGCTAATTCTAACCCTAACACCCCCCTAAATTAAATATAATTTTATTCTAACAAAATAAATTAACTCTTATTAAATAAATTATTCCTATTTAAATCTAAATACTTACCTGTAAAATAAACACTAATATAGCTACAATATAAATTATAATTATATTGTAGCTATTTTAGGATTAATATTTATTTTACAGGCAACTTTGTAATTATTTTAACCAGGTACAATAGCTATTAAATAGTTAAGAACTATTTAATAGTTACCTAGTTAAAATAATTACAAAATTACCTGTAAAATAAATCCTAACCTAAGTTACAATTAAACCTAACACTACACTATCAATAAATAAATTAAATAAACTACCTACAATTATCTACAATTAAACCTAACACTACACTATCAATAAATTAATTAAATAAAATACCTACAAATAAATACAATTAAATAAACTAACTAAAGTACAAAAAATAAAAAAGAACTAAGTTACAAAAAATAAAAAAATATTTACAAACATTAGAAAAATATTACAACAATTTTAAACTAATTACACCTACTCTAAGCCCCCTAATAAAATAACAAAGCCCCCCAAAATAAAAAAATGCCCTACCCTATTCTAAAATTAAAATAGAAAAGCTCTTTTACCTTACCAGCCCTGAAAAGGGCCCTTTGCGGGGCATGCCCCAAATAATTCAGCTCTTTTGCCTGTAAAAAAAAAACATACAATCCCCCCCCCAACATTACAATCCACCACCCACATACCCCTAATCAAACCCCCCTTAAATAAACCTAACACTAAGCCCCTGAAGATCTCCCTACCTTGTCTTCACCACACCGGGTCCCGATCTGTCCAGAAGAGCCTCCGATGTCTTGATCCAAGCTCAAGCGGGGGGCTGAAGAGTGACGTCCATCCTCGGGCTGAAGTCTGGATCCAAGCAGCGGCTGAAGAAATCCATCATCGGGCTGAAGTCTTGATCCAAGTGGGCACTGAAGAAGTCCATAATCGGGATGAAGTCTTCTATGAAGCAGCATCTTCAATCTTCTTTCTTCCGGAGCCATCATCTTCCAGCCGACGCGGAACATCCTCTTCTATCGACGCCTACTCACCGAATGATGGTTCCTTTAAATGACGTCATCCAAGATGGCGTCCGTCAAATTCCGATTGGCTGATAGGATTCTATCAGCCAATCGGAATTAAGGTAGGAAAATTCTGATTGGCTGATGGAATCAGCCAATCAGATTCAAGTTCAATCCGATTGGCTGATCCGATCAGCCAATCAGATTGAGCTTGCATTCTATTGGCTGTTCCGATCAGCCAATAGAATGCGAGCTCAATCTGATTGGCTGATTCCATCAGCCAATCAGAATTTTCCTACCTTAATTCCGATTGGCTGATAGAATCCTATCAGCCAATCGGAATTCGACGGACGCCATCTTGGATGACGTCATTTAAAGGAACCATCATTCGGCGAGTAGGCGTCAGTAGAAGAGGATGTTCCGCGTCGGCTGGAAGATGATGGCTCCGGAAGAAAGAAGATTGAAGATGCTGCTTCATAGAAGACTTCATCCCGATTATGGACTTCTTCAGCGCCCGCTTGGATCAAGACTTCAGCCCGATGATGGATTTCTTCAGCCGCAGCTTGGATCCAGACTTCAGCCCGAGGATGGACGTCACTCTTCAGCCCCCCGCTTGGGCTTGGATCAAGACATCGGAGGCTCTTCTGGACAGATCGGGACCCGGTGTGGTGAAGACAAGGTAGGGAGATCTTCAGGGGCTTAGTGTTAGGTTTATTTAAGGGGGGTTTGGGTTAGATTAGGGGTATGTGGGTGGTGGGTTGTAATGTTGAGGGGGGTATTGTATGTTTTTTTTTTACAGGCAAAAGAGCTGAATTCTTTGGGGCATGCCCCGCAAAGGGCCCTTTTCAGGGCTGGTAAGGTAAAAGAGCTTTTCTATTTTAATTTTAGAATAGGGTAGGGCATTTTTTTATTTTGGGGGGCTTTGTTATTTTATTTGGGGGCTTAGAGTAGGTGTAATTAGTTTAAAATTGTTGTAATATTTTTCTAATGTTTGTAAATATTTTTTTATTTTTTGTTACTTAGTTCTTTTTTATTTTTTGTACTTTAGTTAGTTTATTTAATTGTATTTATTTGTAGGTATTGTATTTAATTAATTTATTGATAGTGTAGTGTTAGGTTTAATTGTAGATAATTGTAGGTAGTTTATTTAATTTATTTATTGATAGTGTAGTGTTAGGTTTAATTGTAACTAAGTTAGGATTTATTTTACAGGTAATTTTGTAATTATTTTAACTAGGTAACTATTAAATAGTTCTTAACTATTTAATAGCTATTGTACCTGGTTAAAATAAATACAAAGTTGCCTGTAAAATAAATATTAATCCTAAAATAGCTACAATATAATTATTATTTATATTGTAGCTATATTAGGGTTTATTTTACAGGTAAGTATTTAGATTTAAATAGGAATAATTTATTTAATAAGAGTTAATTTATTTCGTTAGAATAAAATTATATTTAACTTAGGGGGGTGTTAGGGTTAGAATTAGCTTTAGGGGTTAAAAAATTTATTAGAGTAGCGGTGAGCTCCGATCGGCAGATTAGGGGTTAATACTTGAAGTTAGGTGTTGGCGATGTTAGGGAGGGCAGATTAGGGGTTAATACTATTTATTATAGGGTTATTGAGGCGGGAGTGAGGCGGATTAGGGGTTAATAACTTTATTATAGTAGAGGTGCGGTCCGCTCGGCAGATTAGGGGTTAATAAGTGTAGGCAGGTGGAGGCGATGTTGAGGGGGGCAGATTAGGGGTTAATAAATATAATATAGGGGTCGGCGGTGTTAGGGGCAGCAGATTAGGGGTACATAGCTATAATGTAGCTTGCGGTGGTGTACGGAGCGGCAGATTAGGGGTTAATAATAATATGCAGGGGTCAGCGATAGCGGGGGCGGCAGATTAGGGGTTAATAAGTGTAAGGTTAGGGGTGTTTAGACTCGGGGTTCATGTTAGGGTGTAAGGTGCAGACTTAGGAAGTGTTTCCGCATAGCAAACAATGGGGCTGCGTTAGGAGCTGAACGCTGCTTTTTTGCAGGTGTTAGGTTTTTTTTCAGCTCAAACAGCCCCATTGTTTTCTATGGGGAAATCGTGCACGAGCACGTTTTTGAAGCTGGCCGCGTCCGTAAGCACCGCTGGTATCGAGAGTTGCAGTGGCGTTAAATTATGCTCTACGCTCCTTTTTTGGTGCCTAACGCAGCCATTCTGTGAACTCTAAATACCAGCGGTATTTAAAAGATGCGGGGGAAAAAAAGCATGCGTAGCTAACGCACCCCTTTGGCCGCAGAACTCTAAATCTAGCTGTAAGATAGCTACAATGTAACTATTAGTTATATTGTAGCTATCTTAGGGTTTATTTTATAGGTAAGTATTTAGTTTTAAATAGGAATAATTTAGTTAATGATACGAATATTTATTTAGATTTAGTTAAATTATATTTAAGTTAGTGGGTGTTAGGTTTAGGGTTAGACTTAGGTTTAGGGGTTAATATGTTTATTATAGTGGTGGCGGTGTAGAGGGGGGGCAGATTAGGGGTTAATAAATATAATGTAGGTGGTGGTTTGCTCCTGGAGCGGCGTTTTAGGGGTTAAAAATGTATTTAGTTGCGGCGGGGTCCGGGAGCGGCAGGATAGGAGTTAATAACTTTATGTATGTGGCGGGGCGGCAGATTAGGAGTTAATAAGTGTAATGTAGGTGGTGGTGGGCTCTGGGAGTGGCGGTTTAGGGGTTAATACATTTATTAGAGTTGCAGCGGGGTCCATGAGCGGCAGTTTAGGGGGTAAAACAGTATAGTGTGGGTGCTTAGAGACAGGGTACCAATAAAGCTGTGAAAAAGTCGAAGAGCAGCGAGATCGATGACTGTTAGTTAACAACAGTCCGCTGCTCATTGCACCGTACTTAGTGCGCGGCTTTTTGACAGCTTTTTTGATAATTTTGTAGAACGTATTCAGGTCCGCGGCGGCGATGTTAGGCGAACTTAGGCGAGCGTATTGGTGCCGGCGAATGCAAGAAAGTCGACGGCTTGATACCTAGGGGCCAATGCCTCTTTTAATACATGCTAGTATCTTATTAGCCTTTGAAGCTGCTGCCCTGCATTGTGCACCCATCTTTAGCTTGTTATCTTGCCCCAAATCCCTTTCCTCGTGTGTTTGGCTAAGTCTTGTCCCATTTTAGTGCTGTTAACTCTTCGTTAACCTTGTTGTTTACTACATACTTTTTACTTATACAATGCCAGATTAATACAGACAGTAGGGTTCATGGATATATAAACCTTCTAACATCATGATATTGTGCATACAGTGCAATATGTAAAAACACTAATGTAAAATAGAACAAATTCCTATATACAAAAACAGAACATAAGTACATAGTTAAATCGGATAAGGAGAACAAATTTCCTATTTTCCAATATATGGAACAATTGAACATCACATCATGATATGAAACATTTATATATATATATATATAACACAGAGACACCCAGCACTCACCAGCTAGCTCACAGCTAAGATAAAATCACAACTGGAAAGGTTAGTTACCGCATCTGGCCAAATGGGGAAAGCTCAGGCACCACGTCAAGGTCCTTTCCACTGCCTGAGTCCCTAACACAGCCACACCATGCGAGCTTACAAAGCCAAACAAACTGAGAACAAAGAAGGGGTGCACAGGTGGATGTAATCACCCAGAGAAATACAAAACACGGAAAGGAACTGCACTCCAAGACCGGACCAGGTACACATCCAGTGACTCAGCAACATCCCAGCCCTGGGTGCTAAATAGCACTCCAAAAAAGCTGTGATGTCACCAGAGCCACAGGCAGTTAACCCCAGTCCGGAATGGGTGCAAGAAACAAGGGGGATTACAAACAAAAAGTAATACAATACAGAGACACCCAGCACTCACCAGCTAGCTCACAGCCAAGATAAAATCACAACTGGAAAGGTTAGTTACCGCATCTGGCCAAATGGGGAAAGCTCAGGCACCACGTCAAGGTCCTTTCCACTGCCTGAGTCCCTAACACAGCCACACCATGCGAGCTTACAAAGACAAACAAACTGAGAAAAAAGCAGTGGTGCACAGGTGGATGTAATCACCCAGAGAAATACAAAACACGGAAGGGTTCTGGTGACATCACAGCTTTTTTGGAGTGCTATTTAGCACCCAGGGCTGGGATGTTGCTGAGTCACTGGATGTGTACCTGGTCCAGTCTTGGAGTGCAGGTCCCTTCCGTGTTTATATATATATATATTCAGTTCAATTTAATAGCCCATATAATTATTGACCCAATGGTTTACTAAAATTATAATATCATAAGTGTGTAAATATGCACTTTATAAAAAATATCTCAGATATATTTCCCTGAGGTATTGAAAAATAAACTCATCAGACAGGTCCTGTGCTCCCCCAGTGGCCACAATTGAATATAACCCACAATATATTTAACTGAGCTTTAACCAAAAAGAGCTGTCGCTGAATGTTTCACTGGATGATTAACAAAAAGGGCGGAGAACACGAAAGAGAGAAAATACCTCTTACAGGGTTAAGAGGAGACTACTCTTGACTTGAGAAAACAGTCGACTACACTTTTTGGGAACACTCTTTTTTGGAGAAACTCTGGAAGCTAACTTAAAGCTGACTTTGGTGGCTTTAAATCCTGGTTCTGACAGGGAAACTTGGGTTGTGAACAATCTCAGATCTTACTATCTGCCCATCTGGTAATGTATAATAGAAATTAAATATTGTAATAGTCCCTATAGCTAAAAAATCCTTATAACAGTAGTGTAATACCTGAAATTTCAATTGTGATTTAAATATATATTTCATGGATCAGTACCTTCTAGCTAGATAAAAATTATATTAGCATTTAGAGAATTTACTATTGAAGGGAAGGGGTTCTGTAATAAATACTCATAAATAGATTTTAAGTTTATTTAAAGGGACATTAAACCCACATTTTTTTCTTTCATGATTCAGATAGAGAATACCATTTTAAACAACTTTCGAATTTACTTCTATTATCTAACTTGCTTCATTCTCTTGATATTTTTTCCTGAAAAGCATATCTAGATAGGCTTAGTAGCTTCTGATTGGTGGCTGCACATAGATGCCTTATGTGATTGGCTCACCTGTGTGCATTGCTATTTCTTTAACGAAGTATATCTAAAGAATGAAGCAGATTAAATAATATAAGTAAATTGGAATGTTGTTTAAAATTGTATTCTCTGAATTATGAAAGAAACATTTTGTTTTTAATATCCCTTTAAACTATTTTAAGAAATTGTATTTAAAATGTAGCTATATTTTACTCATTGCTGTTGTATTGATTAATATAATGGTTTGCTCCTATTGTATAAAGTTCTAGGGTTGGTGTACTGAGCTTATATATGACTATTTTGGTTAGATAGTTAAATTGTATTTCCTGTAAATTCTATTAATCTATTGAACTGTATATAAGATTTTATTTGAGATTAACTGGCTAATTCTAAATTGTTCTAGTAAATTTTAATTGTGGTATTTGACATTTAGTTCTTTTTTGGGTTAAGATTAATTTCAAAATAATATTGTGCTTATATCCAAAGGGTTACAGGCGATTTAATTGAATCTAAATTATTCTAACTATTTCTATAGCTCGTTTTAATACTTTAAAGTGAAGGTAAATTTTGGTGAATGAAAGCACGTTTTTTAAAAATACTATTAAAAACAGGGGCACATTCATTCATCAAAGTTTACAAAGAAGCCGTTTTGTTAAAAAAAACGACCTTTTTTTCTTTTCACTGCTACAGCAGCTTCCCCCACCTAGAGATCCTCTATTCACACATCAGCAATGACTAATCCGGCTTCCTCCAATCACAGCATGGCCCGCCTCAGGCAATGACTACCCTGGGGGGAAATCTGTGATTGGAGGAAGCAGGATTAGTCATTGCTGACGTGTGAATAGAGGATCTCTATGTGGGGGGAAGCTGCTGTAGCAGTGAAAAGAAAAAAAAGGTAATTTTTTTTAACACAATGGCCACTTTGTAAACTTTGATGAATGAAAGTGTCCCTGTTTTTAATAGTATTTTTAAAAAATGTGCTTTCATTCACCAAAGTTTACCTTCACTTTAATAATGCAATAATCTGTTATATATTTGATCTAATTGATACCCTTAATTACTTCATAAATATAGTCAATGTGTCTATAATCTTACACCTTTGATAATATGACCTAACTATAATTCATTGATCACAATATTCACTGGTACACTTAACAACCATATGCTTCTAAGCTACAATAGTGGCTGCCAAATTATTATTTAGTGAGTTGTGCTAATCTTATCTAATTGTTTTTGTACCTTAGTGTGCAAGCGTGTTACAACACACATACTATTGGCTGACAGCTGTATAAAATTTGTTCTCAACTTTTCTAATTTGGCTGATATTGGTGCGGACCTTTACCACAATACAGACTAATAATCACCATGAATAATGATATTTAAAGGTTTAACCTAGGTGGGAGATCATTTCATTTAGCCTGCATTGTTGCTCTGATACCTTTAATATAATTCAACCAAAGTTACCAATCCGCAGTTGCTTTATAACTATCATTACGAAGATTACAGCAGCTATATTAAGCTATTTCAATCAGCACTTGTCTCTGATTAAATGATAGGCTCCTAAGAGTGTTTTTAACCTGGCACTTTTCCTTATTTTGTGTGTATTTGAATTAATAAAAGTTATATTTTAATTTCCTGAGTTGAATCTTTCACTGGAGATTCAATTTTCTCCAGTTTGTCTATTTTTAGCTTTACTAGTTATAAAGTAAAAGCAATTAACTATTTGATACCCTCCATTACCCCCTTGAGTGCTACTCATGTAGTCTTCATTTCAAAAGTTGGTTTCTTTACCTCTCTTGAATATTCTTATGTACATCATAAGTCTGTCTACACATTTTACATACTTTTTTTGCACCCAATCTAACTAAGCTTTGAGTTTCAAAGTACGGATGTATGTCTACTAAACTGGTTTCCTGCCATTCTATTTATGCAGGTTTTTCTATGCCTGAAACTAAGAATATATGGTACTTTGAGGTACTTCAAGATGATTTGCTAGATATGAAGTGGATACCAACAAGCATCTTTGCTAATTTCTAATAACTGCTGTGCACTTTAATGTGATATATTAGTTTCAAGTGTTTTATATGCTATATTCCAATGTGATGGCTCTCCAACTAGCTTGGTTCTTTCTATAGTAGCAGAGATTTTGTAGCGACAAGGTCGATGATAAAGTGATACACACAGGGTGCCTCAGGAAGTGATAGCTCCCTCATGTTTATACCTATAACATACAGGATTACGGCAAGTCTGACTTTTTGAACTATTGCAGTCTTCCTTCTTTAGGGGACACTTTATACATCTCGGAAGCTTTTGACTGTCATATTGCCAAGAGGGCAATCATCTAGGGAAGCTACATGGTTTTATTGTACCTCCCGGGTTGGTTCTCTATATATATGTTTTGACCGGTCAAACACTCACTTCACTACTGTGGTTTTTTGCAGTAATACATTTTATTGTGATTGAATCTTGATATTGTGTTATATGACTTTGTTCCTCCTGGGTGACCATTGTTATTCAACTGGGGGCAATTGATTTATATTTATAATCAGTGCTGGCCAAGGTAGTCTTTTGGTTCTTTTTTGGGACCACATTCTTCTTCTTTTTTTATATTTTCATATATAACTATCTCTGTGCACCTTCAGTCTGCTACATACTGGGTTACTGCAGAATGAAGTTGATTCTCTATATACATACATTTTTAAAGATATATGTATGTCTATGTTAAAGCAATGTGCCTACCTTTTTTTTCTTTCTAATACCCAAGATCTTATATCTTTGAGTCTTTATAACTTTCTTGTGCAATATTTTTTTAATATTTTTTATTTATGTAATTTTTTTTTTAATGTGTTTTGTGCTACTTTTATGATTCTAAAACAGTTAACCAGAGCTTTGGAGTCACTGTAATCATTCTAAAGTAAATTGCAATTGCGCTCAAAAGATTGCATTTACTTTCAACTTGTAATACCAGGGGTAAGCTCGACAAACGCAAACACCCGTGATAAACCCCTTATTGCTCGGGTGCTAATGTTTGAGCTCCATTCGTTTGTTGGTTATTCCTAATATATGCAGCAAGTGGCTCAATAGACAAAGCAAACAACAGAATTGACAGTGGACACCCCTGTCTAGTGCCATTAGCTATTGAGAACAATGGTGAACAAAAGCTGAGACCTCGTACTCGAGCTGAAGGGTAGAATATAATGCCTTAATCATTTTTTGCATTTCATCAGGGAATCCAAACACTTTTAATTCTTCACAAAGATACTCTCAATGTACTCGGTAGAAGGCTTTTTCGGCATCTAAAGAAATCGCAGAAAAGGGCATCCTAAGTATAGTTGATTCCATAAAGAGGTCGAGTAATCTCCTGGTATTATCAGGGCCTTCTCTATTGAAGGTCAAACCTACTTGATCTAAACGTATGAGGGAGGGCAACAGTGTAGTTAGACGTTTAGCCAAGATTTTTGAGTATATGTCCACAATGATCAATGAAATGGGTCTATAGCTCTCATATACAGATGAGTCTTTCCCTGGTATAATTGTGATGGAAGCTTCTAAAAATTGCCTATCAAAAGAACCATTCTTAGCAACTTCCCTAAACATTCTAGAGAGAAGGGGGGCAAGCTCTGAGTGATATGTTTTATAGAATGCATAACTAAATCCTTCAGTGCCAGGGGATTTTATTACTGATTAAACATTTTTTGAAGTAATAGGGGCAGTAAAGGTGTCTATCTTACTTTCAGTAAGTCTAGGTAAGTTTAGAGCCTTGAGAAAGGATAAAAAAAATCTGCGAAGGGGCAGAAGTTAAATAATTATACTCATTTAGTTTATACAGAGTTAAGACCATTAAGTTAAGTTAAGACCATTATGTCTAAGCAAATTAATTTGGGCTAACCCTGTACAGCATCTCAGTTTATTAGCTAACAGAGAGTCTGCCCTATTTCCTTTAAAGAATAGTATTTGTTTTAAATGTAATAAATTATATTGGACTCTACAAAGTTCTAAATTACATATATGGGATCTTAGTTCAGCAATTTGAATGCTCAGCTCAGGTGTTGTGGTGGTACAATTCCTAATTTCCAAACATCTTAGCCTACAGTTAGGCCTTGAGCTATTTTGAGAAAGGATTGTCATTGAATTATGTGTCCTGGAATAGTGGCGTTTAAAGCTCCCCAAAGAGTGAGGTGAGTTACAGACTGATCATCATTAAATAATAAATACTTTTGAATATTTTTCTGCAGTTCCTCGCGATAAACAGTATCAAATAATATATTGGAAGATTATCGCCACTGGGGACTCACAGATGTTAAATCAGACACACTAATCTCAAATGTCACCTGATCATGGCTGAACAGGGACATTTGTGTGTTTTAGCTGATTTAATGTGATCTAAGCTAGTACTGGGGCTAAAGAAATAGTCAAGTCTAGCATAAGAATTATGAGGGAAGAGAAAAAAAGGTGTAATCTTATTTTGAAGGTTTATTAGAGGGTCAAATATTTTAAAAGTTATATTGTGACATTAACAATTTAAACTGAGAGGCTAAAGAGTCTGAATTGAGGTCCAAGGAAGCTGCAGCAGGTGTACACTTATCCCATTTACATCCCATACGATATTAGAATCACCACCTATTATAATACAACCCTTTTTAACCTTGTCTACTAAAATCTTTTTAAGATAGCTAGGTTTCTTAAAATTAGGGAAATAGACAGGTACAAGATTATAAAGAACATGGTCTAAATTACATACTAAGATCTGGCTTGGGGATCTCTTTCAACATGAATAAATTGAAAGACAATTTGTTTGCTAATAAGGATTGCAACATCTCTGGCTTTCTTAATGTAAGCATGTTCTACAACAGGGAATTGCTTATATTTTAAGCAAGAGGCATTTTAGTTTCTCCAATGAGTCTCCTGTAAGAAAGCCACATCAATACAAGAATGTAACAGAGAATGTTGGAGTAAACCCCTTTTAGCTGGGGTATTGTGTAGTCATGAGTATTGCAGATGGTAAATCAGTGACATAAACAAAACGAGAACACAAAGAATATAAAAGGAAAAATCTTGATTGTTTCCAGCCGCTTTACGGTTATTGCAGTGATGCCTCGATATTGAGGCATCCTGCAATAACCTTTCTTACCCTTACCCTTACCTTTCTTACCCCTCCGAAGCAGAGAGAGGCGCTCTGTGGCCCTCTCTGCAACGGACATCGATGGCCATAATCGTTGGTGGGAGCCAAAGTGGGAGGCAGGTGGGCAGCCATCGATGGCTTCTTGGCTGAAGAGGGGGGAGGGATCGTGGGCGGGGTAGCCGGGGGCAAGCACTGATGCTGCCAGTACCAAGATGGCTCTCAATAAGGTAGAGGGGGAGGGTTAGAGAGCTGTTGTGGGGGGAATCAAGGAGGTTGGGGACTAAGGGGGGATCATATACAGCAGCATATGTAAATATGCTTAAAAAAAGATATCTTTTTTTTAGTACTGGCAGACTTTTTGCCAGTACTTAAGATGGTGGGGACAATTGTAGGGTGGGGGAGGGAAGAGAGCTATTTGGGAGGGATCAGGGGGTGTGATGTGTCAGGTGGGAGGCCGATCTCTACATTAAAGCTAAAATTAACCCTAGAAGCTCCCTACATGCTCCCTAATTAACCCCTTCACTGCTGGGCAAAATACACATGTGGTGCGCAGTGGCATTTAGCGGCCTTCTAATTACCAAAAAGCAACGCCAAAGTCATATATGTCTGCTATTTATGAACAAAGGGGATCCCAGAGAAGCATTTACAATCATTTATGCCATAATTACACAAGTTGTTTGTAAATAATTTCAGTGAGAAACCTAAAGTTCGTGAAAAAATATTTTTTATTTGATCACATTTGGCAGTGAAATGGTGGCATGAAATATACCAAAATGGGCATAGATCAATACTTTGGGATGTCTTATAAAAAAAAATATATACATGTCAAGGGATATTCAGGGATTCCTGAAAGATATCATTGTTACTATGTAACTAGCCCTAATTTTGGAAAAAAATGGTTTCGAAATAGCAAAGTGCTACTTGTATTTATTGCCCTATAACTTGCAAAATAAGCAAAGAACATGTAAACATTTGGTATTTCTAAACTCAAGACAAATGTTTTAAACTATTTAGCATGGAAGTTTTTTGGTGGTTGTAGATGTGTAACAGATTTTGGGGGTCAAAGTTAGAAAAAGTGTGTTTTTTTCCATTTTTTTCTCATATTTTATAATTTGTTTTATAGTAAATTATAAGATATGATGAAAATAATGTTATCTTTAGAAAGTCCATTTAATGGCAAGAAAAAAGGTATATAATGTGTGTGGGTACAGTAAATGAGTAAGAGGAAAATTACAGCTAAACACAAACACAGCAAAAATGTAAAAATAGCCCTGGTCCCAAACGGACAGAAAATGGAAAAGTGCTGTGGTCCTTAAGGGGTTAAAGAGAATAGAAGGTAAAATAAGAAAGAAAAAGAAAGAAAAGAAAAGGAAGCAAATTCTCGGTGAAAGTAATTCACCTTCAGCAATCCCTTGAAAGGACATCTGATGTAGACATGCATATTAGCAAGAATCAAGTCCCAATGAGGTAAAATAGACCTATTAGAAGGACATAAAAAAAGAAGATAATTCTCCTTCTACTCTCTTTCCCTCTGTAAAGGTAGCTATCCTCTCTAAGGAAAGATACCCTTTCTGGGTGATGTAAGGAAAAGGGAAAGGGAATATGTCCTACCCACACTAGTTGGGCAGGAAATGAGAGAACAAATGACAATTACCAATACCGTGAAGTGTTACCCTTTCTAAGTAATGTGAGGAAAAGGAAAATAGGATGCAAACTACTTAGATAGGTGGGGTAGCATATGAGAGAGGGTAATCTATATGTTTAGGGAGAAATAAAAAAGAAAAAGAAAAAAAAGGGAACACCATCAAGCATAACAAATACATCAAGCAAAATAAAAAAAACAAGGTAAACATGAATAGGTATATAATAACTTTGAGAGAATGTTCTTATGCTAACATTCACATTTAAAAAAAAAATACACCGCAAGAACAATGCAGGTCCACTAAAGACCTATCACCCTGAAAAAGTTTAACTTGTAGATATTTTAGTAACAATGGTAACAGGAACCATGCAAGTTTGGTCTCAGCAAGCTGTGGTCTCCCTAAAGATTGAGTAGCAGAAGGGGATAGTCTCCTAAGTTTTTTATTTCTTTGCCATCTGTGGCTCAATTCAGGAGCAGTAACCCTTAATGTCCAAATTGAATTGTTTGGTTGTTATTGGTCTGCTGGTTTAATACCCCAGGTAATCAACAAAGCCAATCCTCTTGAGGGAGAGATGAGACTATATGAGTCTGATTATAGGCCCTGGGCTGTGAGAAATGATCCATGACTGATTTATGAGTCAGATTTAGAGGTTTAGATTTTTTTTTCATGAGGAATGAAGCATGGTGCATGAGGTATTCCCTGCAAAGGATTGAATTAAGTTTCTGTACCCTGACTTCTGTCAGACCTCCCCACTCAAACACAATAGGGAAATGTTTAGTGAGAAAGCCAGAACATGGATAACTGGGGAACCAGCATATTACGCAAATGTAGTAGTGTAGAAAACATTTATTATTAATAAGGTACTAGTTTATTTGGGACATTAAGTATTAGAGATATGCTGCCTACACCAGAGACAACTTAGAACTGACTGAGAACATAACCATCAAGAACAGGTTAAATTTCAGAGAAATAAATTATGAGCTAGTCATATTAAAAAAAATGGAGTGAGGTCTGGAAAAACCACATATGCAATTATAGTTGTCTGGCTATAAATATAATAAGGGACTCCACACTCTTCCCCCTCTGAACTAGTGGATAAACCCTATAAGAGGAAAAGGAAAGTGACCCACTCAGACAAGCTGAGCAGGAAGGGGAGAAGAGGAAGAGTGTGAGTCTGTTAAGCAAAAAAGTGAAAGTACACAATTTTAAAGCTCCCAATCTAATCTCAGAGAACCTAGTGCACAAAATGAAGGTTTAGTAAATGAATCTTTACTTTGACTTCATAGGTACTGGGGGATACACTCTGCTAGAGGGGGAAAAGGTATGGGTAGGTGACCAACTTACTAATACAATATGAGCAGGAAAGAGAGAGAAGAGAGAGTAGGTGATTAAAAAGCAGTGTAAAATGGAATTAACAATTTGGAGAACATAACTGGGTATAGACACAAAACAGGGAGATGCAATGGTCACATTTTAATTGTTTATGATAAGATTAGCAAGATAGTTAAAGGGACAGTATACTCAATAATTTTCATTGTTTAAAAAGTACCTATTTGACAGTTTTACATAACAGACACAGTTATATTAATACACTTTTTTACCACTTTGATTACCTTGGATATAAGCCTCTGCAGACTGCCCCTTATGTCAGTTCTTTTGACAGATTTGCATTTTATTTAATTAGTGTTGAATCATAAATAACTCCAAGTGAGTGAGCACAATGTTATCTATATTGCATACATTTACTAGTGCTGTTTAGCTGTCAAAATGCACTGAGATAAGAGGTGACCTTCAAGAGCTTTCAACAAAGAATACCAAGAAATCAAAGCAAATTTTATGATAAAAGTAAATTGGAAAGTTGTTTAAAATTGCATGCCCTATCTGAATCATAAAAGTTTAATTCTGACTAGAATGTCTCTTTAAATGGGCTTGAAACCCCCCCCCCAAAAAAAAATGTTTGTAATTCAGATAAAGGATTAATTTTTAAACTATTCTCTAATTCACTTCTATTACTAAATTTGCTTCTTCCTCTTGGTATTCTTTGTTAAAGGGACAACAACACACTACTGGAAACTAGTTGAACATATCAAGTGACGTGTACAGCCACCCGTCAAGAGTTAGCTGCAACTAGAGCACAATTGGTCCTCAAAAGGGACAGTCTACACCAGATTTTTCTTTGTTTAAATAGATAGGTAATCCCTTTATTACCCATTCCTCAGTTTTGCATCATCATCACAGTTATATTGACATACTTTTTACCTCTGCGATTTCCCTGTATCTAAGCCTCTGCAGACTGCCCCCTTATTTTAGTTCTTTTGACAGACTTGCAATTTAGCCAAACAGTGCTGACTCCTAGGTAAATTCAGGTGCATGAGCACAATGTTATATATATGGCACACGTTAACTAACGCCCTCTAGCTGTGAAAAACTGCCAAAATGCCCTGAGCTAAGGGGCGGCCTACAAGGGCTTAGAAATTAGCATATGAACCTACCTAAGTTGCTTAAAATTGCATGGTGAGTGCCGCCTTCCTCATCTTACTAACTTTCTCTGCTGTGGGATATTCCCTATTATTCTGGCTCGATGCCAGGAAAACAAGACTACTGGCCGAGTTCGGTCTGATAGAGGAATATCGGCTGACCACCATACAGTTATCTGGGTTGTGGTGGATCGCTTTTCCAGACTGGCTCATTCCGTACCCCTAACCAAACTGCCTTCTGCCCAAGAATTATCGTCTCTTTTTCTCTTGCATGTGGTATGACTTCATGGCATTCCTGTGAATATCGTTTCCGAAAGAGGTCCACAGTTCATCTCTACCTTTTGGAGAGCCTTTTTTAAGTGAATTGGCACCACTGTTTCTTTGTCTTCTGGCTAACATTCTCAGATCAATGGACTAACTGAGAGAGTAAACCAGGATCTTAAAGCCTACCTTAGAGTCTTTGTCAACTTTTGCCATACCAACTGGTCTGAGTTGTTACCCCTAGCTGAGCTGTCAAGAAACACTCATTGGCACTCTTCTCTTCGATGTTTTCCATTTCAAGCCGCAGCAGGGTATCAACCTCATGTTTTCCCTCTTTCTGCTTAGTCCACTGGGTTTCCTGCTGCAAACCGACAGGTCACTGGACTCACCACTCATTGGCAACATATTCACTCTAAGCTACATTCAGCTGTCTCTAGATATAAGAAGTTTGCTGATCTTCATAGATCCTCTATACGTGCCATCCCAGTGGGTGAACGTGTTTGGATCTCTACTCAACACATTTGTCTACGTCAATCCTGTCACAAATTGGAGCCTAGGTTTATCGGCCCATTAAAGGTCCTGAAAAGACTGTCTCCTGTTGCCTACAAAGTGGCCTTGCCAAAAACCCTGCGCATACACCCAGTCTTCCACTTCTCACTACTCAAGCCTTACATCAAGAATAGATATACCCGGCTCCAAGCTCCTCCTCCGCTCCTGGTCCGTGGTGACCCCGAATATGAGGTAGCTAAGATCCTGGACTCCAGATACAGACGCAGACAACTGCAGTATCTGATACATTGGAAGGGTTACTCGGTGGTAGATCATTCCTGGGTTCCTGCCCGTGATGTGCATGCTCCTTCTTTGGTCTCCAGATTCCATGCTGCTCATCCTTTGAGGCCATCTCTGGTTCCCGGAGGGAACCCTTGAGAAGGGGGCTACATCATGCCGTGCCGCTCTAGCCGTTGCTTGGGGCATGGCGCCTCCTTCCCTGCTTGTTGCCAGGGGTTGTGTCAGATCCGGATGCGTGCGGCGCTGACGTCATCGCCGCACGCTCCTCTCTTCTTGATGCCGGTCCGGATGCCTGATGCAAACTCATTTAGCCTACTCGTGTATGATCCATGCCTGTGTGACTACTCTGCCTGATATACCCCTTAATTACTGGATTGATATACTGTTGCTGAACCCTGCCTGTCTGACTACATTGCCTGCTATAACCCTTAATTACTGGATTGATATACTGTTGCTGAACCATTCCTGTCTGACTACTCTGCTTATTAACCCCTGTTTTTCTGGATTGCCTATTTGTTTCCGAACCCTGCCTGTCTGACCATTCTAGTGGTGTGCCCTTGGACTGCTTTACTGTTGCCAAATCCTGCCTGCCTGACCATTCTAGTGGTGTGCCCTTGGACTGCTTTGCTGTTGCCAAACCCTGCCTGCCTGACCATTCTAGTGGTTTGTCCTTGGACTGCTTTGACGTTGCTGCTGGGGACTATCCAGCCTGTGGTGAGTGCTGCCTTCCTCATCTTACTAACTTTCTCTGCTCTGGGATATTCCCTATCACTGGCCAAGTTCGGTCAGATAGAGGAATATCCCACGAGCATTACACTTTTTTACTTTTATTTTAATAAAGGATGATTTTTAACAGTATTTTGTACTCCTCATAATATTAACTGTCTGAGCTGTATATGGATAGTGATAGTGTTATTTGTTCACACAAACCAAAATGTATGTGTTTACACATCTATCTATCTATCTATCTATCTATCTATCTATCTATCTATCTAAAACACAACTAGAAACATAGAAGAGTTTTTTTTTTCAGAATTTGACCAAATGGTAATAAGCCAAGAGATCACTCCAAGGTTTCTTCTTAACTGGTTTCTAACCTATAGCAATACATGCTAGCTATCAACCAAACAAAAGGATAGAAAAACAAGGATGCCACAGCTATAGGTAATCCCTTCTTGTCAGGGTTATAGTTTAAAACCAGGATGGAGCTCTATGGCAGGGATAGGTGTAAAGTCATAGGCTGCTCAATCTATATCCAGAGATCACTTCATTGTTTGGCTGGCATCCAGAGAGGATGGAGCTGGGAGACAAACCTGATGATTATAATATTCTTGCACAATCCCCTGCAGGTGCACATGCTTTAGTGGCACAAACAGTGCAAACTGGACTATAAACCTGGTGTCCCGGGTTCTATCCCAGGTGGGGAATTGTGAAGGAAGTTACCATTTATGTCGCTACCATACAGTTTGCATTTTAGCATGAACAGAGCTTAAGGAATCCAGACACTTTTAGACACATACAAAAAAAAGAACAGAAAAAAATGCACTTTCAAACCAGAGGGCAAACATATCCAATGCCATTAGCCAAACCCACAGAACTGGGTTCTACCCAGCACAACTGTGTCAGCAATCAGTATTTCAGGCATTAAAGTACTGAGTGTTGGTTATTCTGTGTGTTGTGTTTAATATTTTCTAGGTGATTTTGTACCCAAGCTTGTCTAGGGTTAACTGCATATATATAGCTGTATATATAGGGGTTGAACAATAATAATTTGAACACCTGGGGAATAGACGATATGTCTTTATTTATAAGGTGTTGAATCACCTTTAATGCAGCTTCCAACCTTTTTTGAAAAGATTCATACAACTTTTGAATAGCCTCCAGTGGAATGTTGTACCATTTTTCTATCAAAACATCTGCCAATTGCTTCAGATATGTTGGCGGAGAGAGTCTGCTTCTTACTCTGCTCTCCAAACTGCCCACAGTGGTTTGATGATATTTAAATTAGTCTATTAAGCTGGCCAGGGCAGATGTTGAAGTTCATATTAGTGCTCCTCACACCAAGTCCTGATATTCAAACGTATGAGCAAGCAAAACAAAAAAAGGAGTATTATGTAAGTGCAGGGCCCTGATCAGCCTGGAGCGTCTTAAGGGTTAAGGTTGCAAGGAGGAGGAGTGTGTGTGGAGCTGTAGGTTAGATTGCAACAGTGTTGCAGATCTAAGGGAGGGGTTTCTACTCACAGATAAGAAGGGGATTCTGGGAGTTTGAGGCCCTCTTTCTGTTCAGGAACATCTGGAATCTTCTGCTGCACTTAGCTGAGAGAATTTCTTTGTCATCATGGACAGGTCTCGCAGGTCTTCGCTTCCTCCATTGCGGTTCAGGGATGAGGCTTCATCTTCAGGGAGAAGTACACCTGTGGATAGAGAAAAAGAGATAAGTGATCAGGATATTGTTCCCCCTTCTCCTAGGCCTCAGGGCTCACCTCTGAGGCTAGGCCATCGTTCCCTCCAGGCCCAATTACCCACTAGTGTTAGTAGGGTGGGAGTTTCCCAGGCAGGGGGGAGTGGATTAAGGGGCAGGTCATTAGAGGAGGCTGGGGGGTCAAGTTTAGTCAGGGTAGGCCCGGGCCCTTCATTTGGGCCTAGCACCTCTAGGGACGCCCCTGGGGTTTGCGGAGCAGGCCCCACGGGTTCAGGACAGGCAGAAGCCATTTTGGGTTTGCAGGAGGGACAGCTGGAGGCCGTCTGATCTCTGGTGCCATCCCTCACTGCTGTTTTGGGCCCAGTATTTGCCGGATCTGGTCTCGCGTCCAGCGCGGGGCCTACTCTGGCGCCCGTGTCCGAATCGAGTACCGGATCAGTTGTGCCCCCTATTGCCCCCTTACTGGGCGTGGATGGGGCTGGATTGCCCCTGGGAGAGCCGCAAAGTGTGGCACCAGAACCTACCGCCACACCACTGATTCAGGGGACACCCAGGGCCGCATCCGGTCATGCAGTGGTAGCGGATGGGCCCAGGGTTGACCCTATGGCCGGACGGCCTTCAATTGGCCCGATCTTGGGCCTACCCCGCATGCTGCGCCCTCTTCTACCGCCACACCACAGGATCAGGTGGGCCAACCCGGCCCACGGACAGTGGGGCCCCAAGCTGTGGCGCGCGTATGCGGCGGTGGGCCAGATCATGGGCCTACCCCGCATGCCGCGCCAGTTTCTACCGCCACACCGCTGGCTCCCGTTGGGCTACCGGGCCCTCCCGGCCCTCAATTGCCCCAGCGCAGCCCAGCGGTCGGGCGCCACCCGACACTTACATCTGCCACTGATGCGGCGGAGTCCTCCATTCCAGTCCCGGTCCCGGTAGCGGCCCTGCCCACTTCTGATCACGCAGTGGGCGGGACTTCCGGTCGGGGCCTGGCCAGAGGAGGTGTCGGCTTGGCCCAGAGAGGAGCCAAGATAAGCGCTCTCTCCGCATCCCTATCTCCTCAAGGTAGGAGAGGGGTGCCGGCCAGGGGGAGGGGGCAGATGAGGGTGGTGTTGGAAAGGCATCAGGGGGGAGGGCGCATGAGGAGTGGGTCCCTGCAGACTATCTATCTGGGGGGGGGGGACAGCACAATGAGCCCTGGGGCCCTTGGCCCTGGGGACAGTACTTTACATTTTCAAAACCCAGGAACTGGGCCCAGGAGGTTTAATATTGATCAGTCATTTCAAATGCGTGAAGTTTCTGTTCCAGATCATGATGAATGCATGTGGGGGCCAGGGGACACTGCAAACAGGGGGTTTGTGCAGCAGAATCAGTCTGGGGAGCAGATGGGTGCGCCTTCTGTGCAACAGCCTGTGTATGAGTGTGGTGTGCATGGTCCCTCCTTCCCTCAGGTGGCTGGTACTCCTCTCTTATCTTTGTTTCCCCAGATGGACACTCAGGAGTGGCTTCGATCCAGTGCTGGTGGAGCGGTGGTGCCGACAGCGGGACAGTTCCCAATGGACGGCGCAGGGGCAGGAACATCGTCAGCGGGGCAGCTGCAGCCTGTGGAGGGTGAGCTATCTGGGGGGGCTGGGTCGCAGGATGAGAGTGACTCTAGTTCGCCAGGGTCTAGCTCAGAAAGTGAGGGGGCCTTGGGTTTTCACAAAAAAGGAGAGAAGAGGATGTACAGGATGCTTAGGACGCTAGTGTCAGATAGGGATAGGGCCCGCAGGTGCGAAAGTAAGGGTGCTAGCGGCGTAGCTGTGAGCGCCAGCGAAGGCTCAGTGGTGCCGGCCACCGTGCCACAGGGTGGCGGTTTAGTGTTGCAGGCTAATAAGCGAAAGTCAGCGCTTGAGGGAGACTCATTTTCTTTCACCATGCATTCCCTATTTGAGCATCTCGAATCGAAGATGGTGAAAAAAATACAGGCTAGGAAGTATGTGAATATTTTTGAGCTGTCAGCGGAGGCTCAAAAGCAGAAGGAGAGGGCCGAGGATGGAACAGGGCCAAAAAAGCTCAAGAGGCCCGACTCCTACGAGGAATGGGTGAGCTGCTTTCGTGTGCTGGCCTCCTGCTACTTGGCGAGGTGGCCGGACCAAGGGGCGGATATCCTGAAATATCAGGATACGATAGAAAGGGTTTACAAATGCCATAAGGAAGGAGCATGGAGGGACTATGACATGGGGTATCGCAGGAAAATGGCGGCGAACCCTTCCCTCTCATTTGGAGCTATTGAGATGTCCTTATGGTCTAAGCTTGGGCCGGAGGTGACGCCATCACCTCCCCCTGCAGCGAGCAACCAGCCCTTTCAGTTGGGACTTAGGGCCCGAAGAAAGGGATGGGAGTGTTGGAAGTTTCAAGAAAAGGCGTGCGACAGAGGGAGCGCGTGTTCCTTTCGGCACGTCTGTCGATACTGTGGGGGGCAGCACCCGGGTGCCGAGTGCTCTAAAAAACATGACCAGGCAGGAGAGCGTGGGGGAGGCAAGCCTGCCTCAACTGGAAAGAGCGGCCACCCCAGTGGCCACCCTTGAACCATGGCTTGCGAGGTATCTGAACCAGGCAGTGGCAGGCTTGCTGCTCTCTGGTCTAAAGGTGGCTTTCCATATCCCGGTGGGGGACCGGGTGGAAGGTTCGGGGGTTCATCGCAATTTAAAATATGCCTACCAGCTTCCTGAGGTGGTAAAGGAGAAGTTGGATAAGGAGGTCCGCCTGGAGCGCATGGCGGGCCCCTTCCCAAAGCCACCTATCGAGGGTTTGGTTGTGTTCCCGTTAGGGGTAGTCCCGAAAAGGGAAAATTTTGCTTGATTCAACACCTTTCGTATCCAAAAGGGAGGTCAGTGAATGATGCCATTCCACCAGAGGTGTGCTCGGTTCAATATCAATCATTTGAATCGGCGGTGGCCATTGTCCGGAGGGCGGGGGTGGGAGCGCTGATGGCGAAGCTGGACATAGAGTCAGCTTTCAGGCTCCTTCCCATCAACCCAGAGTCGTTTCGACTAATGGGGTGCCACTTCAGGGGGGATTACTACGTGGACAAGTGCCTCCCTATGGGTTGCTCGATTTCATGCACTTATTTCGAGGCATTTATTTAATTCCTCCATTGGGCAGTATCCCAATACACTGGTTCAGGCAACATCGCCCATTATTTGGACGATTTCCTGCTGGTGGGGGCGCCAAATTCTATGCAGCATGGTGCACCTCATGGGCGTGTTCGGCATACCTCTGGCATCTGACAAGTCGGAAGGCCCGTGCACGCGGTTAACTTTCCTGGGAATCGAAATAGACTCTATAATGGAGCGTTGTCGATTGCCTGCGGACAAGTTGGAAAGGTTAGAGGCAGTAGTCAAAAGGACTATGCGGGCACATTCTATCTCTGTGAAGGAATTACAGGCCCTTTTGGGCCTGTTGATCTTTGCGGGGAGGGTCATTCCCATGGGGCGTGTTTTCAACTGGAGGTTAGAAGCAGGTTTGGGGGGCTCCAAACCACAGTCAGCGAGAATCCATATCTCGGAGGAGATGAAGAAGGATCTACAGGTGTGGGAACTGTTCCTTGACAAATTCAATGGCATATGTATTTGGCAGAGACTGCCTGAATCCAATCAGTCGCTCCACCTGTTTACAGATGCAGCAGGTTCTGGAGGGTACGGGGCGATGCTGGGGGTGGACTGGAGCGCGGAAGCTTGGCCCGGGGAATGGGTCCAAGCTGGGCTGACCAGGAACCTGTGCTTCCTGGAGCTCTTCCCTATCATTGTGGCGATTGAGCTGTGGGCTACTCGGTTGTCCAACCGGGTGGTGGTCTTTTGGTGCGATAATCAGAGTGTAGTTTATTCAATAAATCGTTTATCGGCCACTTCACCAGGAGTTGTTAGGCTGCTTCGGCAACTAGTGTTGCGTTGCCTGTAGTATAACATTAGCTTCACCGCTAAGCATGTGCCGGGTGTAATAAAAATGTGATGGCAGATGCATTGTCTAGGGGGAAGTGGGAGATATTTAGGAAGGTGGCTCCTAGAGCATCTCCTCATGGCACGCCTTGTCCTTCTTATCTCTGGCAGCTCGGGTTCCATGGGAATCTGTCCTCCCGCTAGTCCAGGCCTCACTGGCTCCAGCGACGTGGAGGACGTATCTGAGGCATTGGAATGAGTGGCAATCATTCTGCAGGTTCAAGCAGCTGTCATGCTATCAGGTGTTGCAGGTAAATCTGTTAGAGTGGTTGGTTTCCTTGCGCCAGAGGGCAATTAAGAAATTGCTCGTGCAGGGGAAGCTGGCAGCTATATCTTTTTTCAGTAAGTTTTTTTAGCTGAAAGATTGGACGGGGACCTTCTTGGTGAGACAGTCGGTCCGTGGTTGGGGCCGCGGAGAATTGATAAGGAGGGACACGAAGGAACCCATCACTCTCACCTTATCATGTTGCTGCTGGCGCTAATTGACTTATGCAGGGATCCATACGAGGTGCGCTGGCCTTTCATGGGGCTTTGCGGGTGGGGGAACTGGTTTCCCCATCGGGAAATGCACCACAGGCAGGGGTTCAGTGGCAGCATGTGAGGTTATCAGAGGGGTCGGTATTGTTGTTTATCCTGAGATCTAAAACCGACCATGATGGGAAAGGGGCGTGGCTGAATCTCCCACAGTTGGGCGACTGCAGGGCATGCCCGGTTGCGCTGTTATCTGAGTTTGTGGCGCGCCGCCCGGTGGGTGGTGGCCCTTTCTTGATGCATCAGAATGGCCTGGGGCTAACGAAATTTCAGTTCAGAACAGTGCTAGTGAAGGCGGCAGTGAAGGCAGGGTTGGATCCGTGACGCATAGCCCCGCATTCATTTAGAGTGGGGGCGGCAACTTCGGCCGCGGCATTGGGGTGGTCTGAGATAGGATCAAGGCTCTGGGAAGGTGGCAGTTGCAGCGCTATAAGACATACGTAAGGCCTCTGGGGGACCCTTCCCAATGAGACGGTAGGGGTGTGGCCACAGGGATGGGATTTGTGGGGGTCCTTGCGGGTGGTTAATGTGTTGTTGTGTCTTTTCAGGTAGGGGCAGGGCCCCAAAAAAGATCTGGATAGTCGACCACTCCTTTGTTCATTGGGCATCGTTAAGGGCTTTAGCAGTCCCGGATGGGAGCCGCCTCGGCTTTCACCCCTCCCGGGCGTCCGTCAGGTGGCTAGGGCGCAGAGGGCTATGCTGGCATGAATTTCCAGGGCTTATCCAGGAGGCTCACCGGAGGTGGGGTCGTCCAAATATCGTGGTTCTACATCTCGGGGGCAATGACCTAGGAGCATTGCCTACCCTTGAGTTGATCAGTATCATGGGGGCGGACATTAGGTGGCTACACGCCTGGTTGCCCGGGCTGAAAGTGGGGTGGTCCTGTGTCATTCCGAGATTGCATTGGAGGCACATGGAGAGTCACAAGGCAGCATTTGGGGTCCGCAAAAAGTTGAATAGGGATATAGGCAAGATTGTTTTGGAATGAGGAGGTTTTGTTGTGAGGCACTCCAACATCTCGGCCGGGGATAAGAGCCTATACCGAAAGGACGGGGTGCATTTAACAGAGGTAGGGCTAGATAGGTTCATTTCTAACATAACAAAGGCCTTAGGATCAGTAATTTAAAAAAAAATATTTTTTAGTGTTTCCTGCAGTTAGGGTTGGCGGCAAGAATAGGTTGAATTGTCTTCTTGTGGCGGGCGGTAGCATCCCAGGAGGCAGATAGAAAGCGGGGAGGAGTGACGGCCATTGCAGGGGGCGTGACGTACCCAGGCGCGTGCTTGGGGAAAGCGCCTCCTGGGTTGCGGAGGGCCGAACAGCTCGAGTATGTAACCTTCTATCTGGTACCGCGTTGTAGCCAGGCTCCGCTTTGTCTCAGTTTGCTTGAGGGGCTGCTTCCCGCTTCATATGGGTTATCTAGGTTTAGGCATTGCCGCTGAACTGTTTAAGTAAAATTAAATAAGAGTTATAGTCATTTACCGTACTGGGTAAATGAAAAGTTTAAAGTTTGGAGAAGGCCTTGATGCTTTAAATTAAATCATTCAAGAAGTGCCTCGTGTTAATACAATTGACCTATTTGGTCTTAACCTCCATATTGTTGTCTTGTCTTTATTTATGGTACATTTAGGATGTAAGTTAGTTGCCGCACCCGCACGACATTGAACCTTTAACTACCTTAACCCTTTAAGGACACAGCTTTCAGTTTGCTCAATTGTTTGATGACGGAAAAATTCCGTCATATGTCCTTAAGAGGTTAAGGCAACACCAAAAGAGGATAAAAGTTAAAATTGCATCTTTATTCCATGTTTCATTAAAAGACTCTCTGCACACACACAGTAAAAAGCCCCAACACACAGGATCTGCACTCTGATGCATTTCCTGCTTCTACAAGCACTTTATCAGTGATGCGAAGCTGTGTTCCCTGTTAGTATTTATACCTTATATTAACCCTTAAGTAACCATATTTAAAACCTTGCCACTCATCTGTATGGCAAGGTCCTTAATTATTTTAGAAATACAAATTTTATCTTGAGAAATGTTTATGTTGCTATGTGAAACAGAGACTTTATCATATTGAAAAAAGCATCATTGTTGGGGTGCAATATTTACACCATATGATGTACTTGATCTCTAAACTTGTGCAGAGCTCATTTGTTTTGGATGAATCGTTCAGGAAAAATATTCAGAAAAAAATATTTTTTTAGAATATTCATGTGCTGCACTATTAAGTATTTGGTTAGCTTAATACAAAAAGAAATACTGAACATTACTTAACATTTATATTTTATTTAATTAAATTTAATGTAAATGTTATCATGCTGCAGGTGGCACACTGACACCTGTAGTATAATAACCCAAAGCATGCTGGGAAACTTATAGACTCTATATGATAAAGGTCAGATTAGTTAGAAGCCCATATATAATTGGCCTCATTGGCGTATTAACAAGTTGAAAGTAAAAATGTAGCATGTGAGCAAAATACTCAGGAGTGCTAACCCCAGGACTTTGAATCCATGCTTAATCCTCCCCATAGACTTCTATAGGACTTTCTGAAGAAATGTCTGTTTGTTATTGCACATGCACTAACCCGACACCGCACTAGATCAGCTGAGCTAAACCCGAAGGTGCGTTAAGAATATTTTGCATTCCTACATTATTAACATAGAAGAAAATGTTGTTCTAATTTTCAAACCAATAATATATGATGTATATTATTATTTTTTTGTAAACTATGAATATAGATAGATAGAAAGATAGATAGACAGGCAGACAGACTGAGAGACAGAGATAGATAGATAGATAGATAGATAGATAGATAGATAGATATTGTATATACAGATAACATTTTTTTCTAAGTAAAGAACGTAGGAATTTAAATTATTTCTATGAAAAACCCATTAAAAAACATTGAAAATGTAATAAACAATATTTTGATTGTTTTAAGGTATTTGACAGGGAGGGGCTCAAAGTGTATATACTGTATATGTCTATATATGTGTATACATGTATATTTATGTATTTATCAATATAAAGAAAAAGGTCTGATGTGTTAACCCTTGAAGGCTTGAAATCAGTATGAAAAGGTTTAGGATTGCACTTGATACATCTGGTAGTTTATGATAGACAAAGTCTCATATGAAATAGCTGACAGATATTAAATGACTGTAATCCATATAAAATGTGTGCCAAAGTCTTTCATTAGAGCTATGTATATAGAGAGAGTCTTTTTTAAATATCCCTACCTTGGTTTTAAAGCCTTGTTTTAGTGTAATCTGTCTTCCTTTAAATGTTCCCTGAAGACTTTTCTGTTCAGGGAAGCCTACCACCCAACTCAATAATACATGAATTTCACTTACCTAACATTTCCCTCATCTAACTCTGTATTAACATCTTTCCCAATCTTGCAGTCCTCACCTCCTGTTTCTCAACCTCCTACCCTTCTAGATTGTAAGTTCCCACGGGAATAGGGCCCTCAATTCCTCTTTTATGTGTTTGTAAATTTTGTCCTGTCTCTTGCAAGTCTTGTTTTGTTTTATTTAAATTAATTGTATCCATGGACAGCGCTGCGGAATATGTTGTCGCTTCATAAATAAAGTATAATAATAATAATAATAATAATAATGTATGACAAGCTGAATGTCTCATAGTGATAGACAGATGTAATAATAAATAGAAACACTCACTCACCAAGTCTTTCTTCGTCCTGTGATGTGCTCCTAGGTATTGTATACCAGGTGAATCTGGAGATGTGATGACACAGGAGTCCGGGTTGATCCTCTGCTTGGTATGCAGTGAGTAATGCAAGGAGCGTTAGTATCAGCTGGAAGCAGTTGCAGCCCTTAGACAAACCGCAAATTAAACAGATAGCAAACAAAATTCACCAAGGTGAAAAAATCCAGCTGCCAATGGACTGAATACTTGAAAGTAAAAAGTAACTTTTTTTTAATATGCATTAAAATGATTTGTACAATAAGTCAGCAAAGTGACTAAATCACAGCAAGAGTAACAACTAACAGCACATATCAAACATCCAACAATTTTGTGCCATTACAGCACTTCTTCAGTGCTGTAATGGCACGAAACATGTTGGATGTTTGATATGTGCTGTCAGTGGTTCCTCTGGTTGTGATATAGTCACTTTGCTGATTTTTTGTACAAGTTGTTTTATTGCATATTATTAAAAGTTACTTTTTAGGCATGTCTAAGCCATTAGCCGGATCAGTCACATATTTTGCATCTGCAGCAGAATTATGAATAATTTTCAAATTATTCTAGGGGATTTTTCAACTTCATCTCTAAAATATTACTATATCTCAACTCCTTATTTCTTGCTGAATTGAGTCATGAGCAAATCAGTGGTATATCTTCCTTTCTACCGGACCAACTATGGAGCAGAGGCCTAACCAGCATACTCGCCATCTTTCCTTTCCCCATAGTACTACGGGCCATTGTGCTGATTTATTCTAATAGGCAAATTAATCCTGCACAAATCCTATCATGCAAGACCTAGAAACCACCCTGCTCGCATGGCTCTCAGAACTGAGTGTTTCAATGGACAAGAACTTTGCCCAGCTCTCTAGAGACATTGTGGAGTGTTTCGGTGCACATGGGGATCCTTATAACTTACCAGATGGAGACACACAGGATCCTACCTTTCCCTCGATAAGCACAGCGACTAGAATCTCAGAAAAGCCACAAGTTGATGTGCTACAGATGCCCTATGGCGAAGATTTGCGGGAGACCTCCACCCGGTTTGTATATGAGAGCACTGTTGCTCTCACTCACAATGTGGAACAGGGTTACAACGTTGCAGGAGATCCCCAGAGACTGCAGAGGTATAGAAAAGAACCTCACCATCAGCTGTCCCTGATCAAGCTGCAGCAATCTGCTGACACTACGTTAGTGCCCAAACAATATCACACGCAATCACAGCTGGTCCCCCTGCTAACATTAACGGTCCTTAATCTCTATGACAAAAGAGGCCTCTATCCTCCACAATATAATCCAGCCGAGTACGGACTATTTCAGGAAGCATCACACCTCCTAAGCCAACGCAATAGCCTGGGGTAACTTTATTTCATTATACTCGATAAGGCATGGTACCTCTCAAAAGGGACTATACTGCTTTTTATGTATACATAAGGATGCCCATTAGATGGCCTGGAGGGATCTGGTTTTTCCATAACTGTATGACTGTTTCCATGTGGCTACATGACAAGAGACTTTGGCTGACACCAGAACCACAGAATTACTAACCCATCCTTGTTCTACTGTTTTTTAAAATAGATATAGGGAGGCACTTACACTCCCCACTGTTAATTTGTATTCCTCTTTATTAGTTGCCTATAGTTGGTATATATGTGAGGTTGAGCTTATTTGACTATATTGCCTTGAATCCCCTAGTTTACCTATAACTTGTTCATGATGGTGATTATGCATGTACTAGTTTAAGGCCATAAATGTCAGTTTAACTAACTTAGCTAGAAATGCCATACCAATAGAGAACAAGTGTATATACTGTACTATATTGGTTGATAATCTGACCTACATAATATAGGGCAGCCCAGTGCCTGGACCTATGGACTAGGGGTTGATAGATTTATATAGTGCCAGCTGTTAAAAATCTTGTCTGGGAGTCTGTCTTTGAGTTTGAATCAGACACCAAAATGTAGATAAGTCTCATGGTCAGTGCAGAACGGTTTAGGTTAGATATTTTGTGTGTATACATTTCTGGTATTGATACAGAAAATATGCAGCGACTGATTCCTATGTATCAATCTAAAATGTTCCTTATCTTGATCCTTATATACCAAGCCAAAATTATTTTATTGTCTGCACATTTATGATTCTCTTACAGGGTTTGTGATATCATATGAGATCCTTACTATACTCCAACATTGATCCTGACCCAGTGTACCTACTACATATACTCAATGAGACATCTACTCAATATAGAGGCTGCCCTCATTATTTTTATATATGTTAATATACTCCTATGGTTACTTATTAGTAATAGCTGTTTACAGTAACTAGAAATGCTTTATTAGGTTAATGAGATTAAGTACCAGGACCATATAATATGATCTAACCACTATACTCTGTGTCAGGGGTCCACCATTTGCTCTCTAGTTTGCAATATATGGACGGATTTCCTGTTACACCACTTTATATGAAACTCATTCAAGTCAATCTATCATAGGCTCTAGTTGACATAGAGCATCTGTAGTACCCAATTCTACCGGCAGACATTTAGTTTATCACTGTATAGGATAGCCCTTCTTTATGTAATATTACGCACTCCTGCCCCCTATTACCATACACCAAACAGTTGCCCACCCCTCTAAAAATATTCCATTCCCTATTCCCTATCCCTTATTTGAGGCCCTTTGAGTTTTTCACCACAGATAGGAGCTTATTTTTAGACTTTCATAATTTGCTCTATGATCTTGACAGTAAGCCATAGTTATAAACTCTTTAGCTTAGGTTATATTAACATACCCTTGGACACGCCCCCCCCTCCCTCAATACTAAAGCAGCTCTGGTCTGCTGTCTACCCCTTATGTTTTTCTTTAATACTATTTCACATTAAACTTTTCCCCTATTAAAAAATGAGATTTCTTCCTACTAAGTTCAGTTCATTCACATATTCATGAATAGAATTGCAAGATGACCAACAGATACGTGTCCAGAAAATGTTATAATCTGGTCGTTTCTATGACAAACATGCAAACTGGTTCTAATGTATATTGTCTATACTATATACCTTCATATTCTATGTACTTTGTAAATCATTGTTGATGTTAATCAACATTATTTAACCTGTAATATTTGCCAACAATCTCAATAAAAATTATATTTAAAAAAAAAAAAAGTTACTTTTTACTTTCAAGTATTCAGTCCATTAGCAGCTGGATTTTTTCACCTTGGTGAATTTTGTTTGCTATTTATGTATTTATATGTGTATATATACTGTATGTATGTGAGCACAAACATATTTATATATATAAACACACAGATACACAGGTATACACATATATGCACATATATAAACATGTCTACATACACACATGAGTTTTAATATGTTTTTGAAGTATTTTGTGCAACTTTTTTTTAACCCTTATGCTTTACTTTTGGTCTCAAGTCTCGCTAAATATTCTAGTGCTGTTTTAGATGTTGCTCAAGTGCAACCTATAACTTTCAATGTGTAATATGAGCACTATTTAGCATGTTGATGATCTAGATTGAAAGTATAGATTGCGCTAGAGCAATATCGGTAGTACTAACCCTTCTCTGGTAAATTCAATTTACCATGGACTTGTAATATCAAGTCACATGATAATGTTAGCATGGTCTTCGGGGCCTTTATAGTTCTTTATAGGCCTTTTTGGTAGTAGTCAATCACCTTTAAAAGGTGAGTTTTGGGGCTTTCTACAACTTGAGGAAGCTGAGATTGAGGGTTTGAAATATTTACTCCCCTTTTAGCTATCTTAACTCCTGTGCAGCTTCTAGGTTTCAAGGTCTTGGTGATGTCACTCATGAGTGGTGATGTCACCAGCATTCCCGAATTCCCCAAATGATGCTTGTGTTGACACTAATAGCTAACTAAAAGTGCCTCTCCCCCGGTATGATGACACATAGTTTTCATGCATTCCAAAAGCATTGTGTGGATTACAACCACACGTCATCAAATATAGTAAAAGGGTTAAGTAACATTATATACTTTGGGTATAATTGTAATTGTAGTGAGTGTCTTTGGAACTGGGACAAAGTATTTGTATTGCAAAGGGTACACTTCACTGCTAATGTTGAAACATTAACACTGCTCAGCAGACTATATATATACAGTATATAAATTAATGGCCCCTCTAATACTGACTTTCTACCCCGTCATATATACTTCCTGGAGACACCTCTGATGGAGACCAAAAGAATTACTACATTTTAGGTGATTATTATTTTTATTTTCTTTGTAAACTGATCACCTTAAAAATATGGGAAGTTAGTTTATATTTTTTAAAGTGCACCCAGCCTCTAGTAATATATGACCCAGTGTACCTACTACATATACTCAATGAGACATCTACTCAATATAGAGGCTGCCCTCATTATTTTTATATATGTTAATATACTCCTATGGTTACTTATTAGTAATAGCTGTTTACAGTAACTAGAAATGCTTTATTAGGTTAATGAGATTAAGTACCAGGACCATATAATATGATCTAACCACTATACTCTGTGTCAGGGGTCCACCATTTGCTCTCTAGTTTGCAATATATGGACGGATTTCATGTTACACCACTTTATATGAAACTCATTCAAGTCAATCTATCATAGGCTCTAGTTGACATAGAGCATCTGTAGTACCCAATTCTACCGGCAGACATTTAGTTTATCACTGTATAGGATAACCCTTCTTTATGTAATATTACGCACTCCTGCCCCCTATTACCATACACCAAACAGTTGCCCACCCCTCTAAAAATATTCCATTCCCTATTCCCTATCCCTTATTTGAGGCCCTTTGAGTTTTTCACCACAGATAGGAGCTTATTTTTAGACTTTCATAATTTGCTCTATGATCTTGACAGTAAGCCATAGTTATAAACTCTTTAGCTTAGGTTATATTAACATACCCTTGGACACGCCCCCCCCTCCCTCAATACTAAAGCAGCTCTGGTCTGCTGTCTACCCCTTATGTTTTTCTTTAATACTATTTCACATTAAACTTTTCCCCTATTAAAAAATGAGATTTCTTCCTACTAAGTTCAGTTCATTCACATATTCATGAATAGAATTGCAAGATGACCAACAGATACGTGTCCAGAAAATGTTATAATCTGGTCGTTTCTATGACAAACATGCAAACTGGTTCTAATGTATATTGTCTATACTATATACCTTCATATTCTATGTACTTTGTAAATCATTGTTGATGTTAATCAACATTATTTAACCTGTAATATTTGCCAACAATCTCAATAAAAATTATATTTAAAAAAAAAAAAAGTTACTTTTTACTTTCAAGTATTCAGTCCATTAGCAGCTGGATTTTTTCACCTTGGTGAATTTTGTTTGCTATTTATGTATTTATATGTGTATATATACTGTATGTATGTGAGCACAAACATATTTATATATATAAACACACAGATACACAGGTATACACATATATGCACATATATAAACATGTCTACATACACACATGAGTTTTAATATGTTTTTGAAGTATTTTGTGCAACTTTTTTTTAACCCTTATGCTTTACTTTTGGTCTCAAGTCTCGCTAAATATTCTAGTGCTGTTTTAGATGTTGCTCAAGTGCAACCTATAACTTTCAATGTGTAATATGAGCACTATTTAGCATGTTGATGATCTAGATTGAAAGTATAGATTGCGCTAGAGCAATATCGGTAGTACTAACCCTTCTCTGGTAAATTCAATTTACCATGGACTTGTAATATCAAGTCACATGATAATGTTAGCATGGTCTTCGGGGCCTTTATAGTTCTTTATAGGCCTTTTTGGTAGTAGTCAATCACCTTTAAAAGGTGAGTTTTGGGGCTTTCTACAACTTGAGGAAGCTGAGATTGAGGGTTTGAAATATTTACTCCCCTTTTAGCTATCTTAACTCCTGTGCAGCTTCTAGGTTTCAAGGTCTTGGTGATGTCACTCATGAGTGGTGATGTCACCAGCATTCCCGAATTCCCCAAATGATGCTTGTGTTGACACTAATAGCTAACTAAAAGTGCCTCTCCCCCGGTATGATGACACATAGTTTTCATGCATTCCAAAAGCATTGTGTGGATTACAACCACACGTCATCAAATATAGTAAAAGGGTTAAGTAACATTATATACTTTGGGTATAATTGTAATTGTAGTGAGTGTCTTTGGAACTGGGACAAAGTATTTGTATTGCAAAGGGTACACTTCACTGCTAATGTTGAAACATTAACACTGCTCAGCAGACTATATATATACAGTATATAAATTAATGGCCCCTCTAATACTGACTTTCTACCCCGTCATATATACTTCCTGGAGACACCTCTGATGGAGACCAAAAGAATTACTACATTTTAGGTGATTATTATTTTTATTTTCTTTGTAAACTGATCACCTTAAAAATATGGGAAGTTAGTTTATATTTTTTAAAGTGCACCCAGCCTCTAGTAATATATGAAGAAGGGCAAAATCTGTTGTTTATAAGGATAAATGGGTCAAGAATTGGTCAACAGACGTAAAACTGTTTATCAGAATAAATGCAGAAGAGTACCTCCTGTGGCTGCAATTATTGATTTATATAAAAGATAACAAGCAACACTTGGAAAAAATAGCTATCAAAACAGTGAAATATTCCTTATATAATAAATCAACATGTTTTCAAGCTTCCCTTGTGTAAGAGCCTTTTGTACAAACTTATTTACTGTCATTTAGTTGCAAGAAAATGAATATCTATATTAAACCACATACTAAATAGCAAAAGAAATGCTTATAATTATTGTTCCAGACCCTTGGGAAGTTATTTTATTACCTTTCCAAACCGCACTTCAGAAGAATTAATTAATTGATGCTCTTAGCAGCCTCATTCTGACAAAAACATATGATACTCAAATGTTAAACATGGAAGCTAAGATGAAACTGTCAGAAGAAGCCTGAAAGTGGTTATTAATATGGCTTTTGATAAATATCTGCTCAGACTCACACTGTGCTTCGTCTGCTTTCATCTTTGAAAGTAGTTAATCTGATTGATGAAGATCCTGTTTCAGATAGTCTCCCATGCTGAGTTTAATAACTACACTTTTTTTGCAATAAAAAGAAAAGAAAAAGTTGTTCCTCATAAAATGAAAGGATTTTCTCCTTCATGTTTACAAATTACATCATAAGTATGTATCTCACAGTAGCTCACATACTTTGATTGATCCTAAATATCAGTAATTGCTAGTGTGGGAATATAACCTACCAAACTTTTTTTCTCTAGTTGATGCATGGGATGAATAGAAAAAAAAAAAACAACTAATAGAAAGGTTGCCAGAAAAATGCAGCTAATGTGTTAAACTGCACCCTTAGGCATGGATGAGCAAGCCCATTATTTCATAAGAAAATGCCCTAAGCTCAGATGGGCTTCACATATCTTTATCAGAACATGTAGATGCTAATGATTTTATATACTTATTTAAATGCTGCTATTAGAAATATATTAAGTAAATATACACAGTTGTGGTTTCTGGGGGAAAAAGGGAACCATTATGTACACAGCTAGATCACAAAGTATTATTTTATTATTATTATTATTATTATTATTAATAATAATAATAATAATAATAACGTAATTCTTAATTATGTTTGTGGTATATGGGCACATTTAGACAAACACATAAAAACAAACATGTATGTACAGTATGTTAGATGCCAAAAATCTTGTTGTAATGTACAAATGTGGGAAATCTAATCTAATGACCTAAAGAACTTACCTAATTTAAGTTTGATAATTAAACTCAATTACGCCACCTTTTAAATCATATTTGTAAAACATTTCTAAACGTTGTCAGTTATAATATGTTTCCCGAATTTTGGAATTTCAATTAAGTGAAAAATTCAGGACATAAATTCCACTATTTTTAGTGGTTGAATAAATACTTTCACATTTAAGTTTTGTTTAAATAAAAAAAAAATAATTTTATAACTGATATTTGTTTGTTTAATAATGGAAACTTCATTATAACTACTGACATTGTTTAAATAAATAAATAAATACATACTTACATACATACATACATAAACAAGACATTTATTTGAAAAAAGAATGCAAGGATAGGAGCCGGCCCATTTTTAGTTCATCACCTGGGTAGCACTTTCTGATAATAGCAAGGAAGAAAAATTGATAATAGGAGTAAATTTAAAAAGTTGCTTAAAATTGCATGCTCTATCTGAATCATGAAAGTTCAATTTTTGACTAGACTATTCCTTTAAAGTCTTGTTTATGTATGTATGTATATGTGTATGTATCTATGTGTATGTGTATGTGTGTATGTATGTATATGTGTGTGTATGTATGTATGTATATGTGTATGTATGTATATGTGTATGTATGTATGTATGTGTATGTGTGTATGTATGTATGTATGTATGTATGTATATGTGTATGTATGTATGTATGTATGTATGTATGTATATGTGTGTGTATGTATGTATGTATATGTGTATGTATGTATATGTGTATGTATGTATGTATGTGTATGTGTGTATGTATGTATGTATGTATGTATATGTGTATGTATGTATGTATATATGTGTGTATGTATGTATGTATATGTGTATGTATGTATATGTGTATGTATGTATGTATGTGTATGTGTGTATGTATGTATGTATGTATATGTGTATGTATGTATGTATATGTGTGTGTATGTATGTATGTATATGTGTATGTATGTATGTATGTATGTGTATGTGTGTATGTATGTATGTATGTATATGTATGTGTATGTATGTATGTATGTATGTAAGTACTTAACCATTTTCATTTCGTTATAATGAAGTTTCCATTATATCTGAAAAAAAGCAGAGGTCATGCAGCTTTGTGTTCTGATATCCTTTAAACCTGGATTGTTATCAACATAAATTGGCCATCTTGGTGAGCTACCTATTCATTGATTAGAATTACTGCAGATGTCTTTCATTTTATTTTATTTGTTATACTTATAATGAATGCAGAGAGAAAATCAGAAATCAACTGGATTAAAGTCTGGTAAGAGTTTTGTTGCTATCAGTTGTTAAGTTTACAACTTACATGGAATTAAGACCATAGTCATTTGGTCCATTTTGGGGAAAAAAATAAATATGTTTAAAAACAAGTCAATATACTGCTATGAATATTGTATATGCTTAAGGGACATGGAACTCACATCATTTTATTTCATTATTCAAACGTAGCATATAATTTAAAAAAAGATTCCAATTTACTTATATTATCAAATTTGCTTCATTCTTATGGTACTCTTTGTTAAAGAGATACCTAGGTAGGCAGCATGCACGTCTGAAACACTACAAGGCAGAAAACACTGCTGACATCTGGGGCGCGATCCAATATAGGTCGTAGTTTTCACAGGGAGAGGATTATGGACAGGAGGAGCAGCAGGGACCCTGTCAGGGAGTGAGTGGAGTGGGGAGAGGGAGAGCTAGAAGGGAGGATGGGAGTGGGGCTGCCCCAAGGCCAGGCACACTCAGAAGAGGGATAGAGGGTGCACATGGGGATAGAAGGGAGGAGGAGGGAGAGGATAGGGAGGAACCCACACCATCAGGCATAAGAAACGTTTCTTATGCCTGATGAAACGGTCTGCGAACCGAGAAACGCGTTGCAACCACTGGGGTAATATTGGATACCCCATTATCCACTTTTAAATAGCAACTACTGTGTTGTTTTTAGCATCTTTTGTTTTTAATAAACCAATTTGGATATTTTATTCATTGAGTGGATTTCTTCTACCCACCATCTGCCTGTACTGATATACAAGAGTTCAGCCTGTCATCTGAGCCAGCACTTTGGGATTACTACACACCTTGTTCCACCAACTACTAAGATACCACCTGTTTGGGTGAGCTGCCACACCTACCTAAATCTGCAGCCTGCTTCTACAAGCACATTGGTGTGCTCCTGGAATATGTGAGTACCCTCTATACTAAGAAATCACTAGTGGTTGTACCATTAATAGTCTGCACATGTGGTGCCTGTATCTTGTGTCTCCACTGTAGTACCAGCACCTAACGCTAAGAGCGCTGTTGAACGGGTGAGCTGTCACACCTTTACAATTCTGCAGCCTGCCCCTACCAGCACATAAGTGTGCTTTTGGAGGATGTGAGTACTCATTTGGCTTTATTTTTTTTATTTTACGTCTCCTACTGACGATACCACACATGAGGCGCCCCTCTGTTTCTCTTCATTTTTTATAGTTATACCTGGACCAGCCGGTGAGGAGGAGGCAGCCGACTCAGAAATTACTTTGTATTTGAAGAATATATAAAGGACATTTACACCATCTTAATTATATGCAAACAGGACTTTTATATCAGCCCCGAAGGTTTTTCACTGTTATACTTTGCCTTAATCTTTTCTTCAATTGTGCTATATTTCATATTTGTGATATATTTTATAATTCATTTTTTGATAATTTTTTGATAATCTTCTGAGCGCCCCCTCTGTGACTAGGTCACTTTCTTACAGCAGCCACCAATCAGCAGCTTCTGAGCCTATCTAGATATGCTTTTCATCAAAGAATATCAAGAGAATGAAGCAAATTAGGTAATGTAAGTAAATTACAAAGTTGTTTAAAATTGCATGCTCTAGCTGAATCATGAAAGAATAAAAATGGGTTTAATGTTCATTTAATGCTACTTAACACATTGAAATTCATTATATGAGGTGGAATAGTTAAATACTAACATGTCTCGGAGTAACACAGGCCACAAGCCACATGTAGAGTTTTCAGTAAATGGACACTATAGCCATCACAATACTTTTAGCTCAAGAAAGCACGTTATGTGCCTACATCAGGCTAAAGGAAATTGTGTGACCATAGTGTCACTTAAAGAACACATTTTCTCCATCACTGACATGTACACAGAACTATTGTATGAAACACATACATGTATACTTTGCATATTAAAATCCCTCATATCACAAATCACAATGTGCACATGCATGTTATAGAGTTTGACATGAGAATGAGTATAGGCCCTAGCATGTATAAATGTACATTGTATGCTCACATGGATATATATATGATTGTACTAATACTTCTCATCATTTGACTCCTCCACAGAACCTCCTGTCACCAGGGTGCAAACAGGAATGCATCCACCTCCACCACAACCACCAGGCCAGAGAATCCCTCGCTCCCAGGCATGAGGTGGGTTGGATCGCCTCTGTTGAGGACCCATACGTCATGCCACCAAGTTTGAAGAGGAGCCCTGGCAGGAGCCCTGGCCGGAGGACTATTCTTTTGGTTATGAGGGGCAGCCAAGGCATCCCCAAAGGGTAGTTGTCTTTACCCCCCCTCCCAATATCAGGCCAGTCAGGACTTTTACCACCAGGACATACAAACTGGTCAGGCTGAGTGGTCGCACACCAGTCGTCAATGGGACTACCAGTCCACCCGGAGAGCTCCACCATCCACTTCCCTTGGAAGAGCTCCAGCATATGAAGAGGAGCATATAGCTGTGGTAGTTCCTCCTGCAGCACCAGCTGTCATTGTTCCTCTTGAAGCACCAGCTGTCATTGTTCCTCATGAAGCACCGGCTGTCATTGTTCCTCATGAAGCACCGGCTGTCATTGTTCCTCATGAAGCACCGGCTGTCATTGTTCCTCATGAAGCACTGGCTGTCCTTGTTCCTCATGAAGCACTGGCTGTCATTGTTCTTCAAGAAGTACCGGCTGTCATTGTTCCTCATGAAGCACCGGCTGTCATTGTTCCTCATGAAGCAACAGCTGTCATTGTTCCAGATGCAACAGCAGCTAGAGGTGAACCTGCGCCTATAATCCCTGCTGGTGAACAGCCTTTAGATCCTCTGACTTCTGCCCTGGGTGACGAATACATTGCCCTCCAGAGGAGGCTCACATCAACCTGCGAGAGAATGCAGAGAGACCAACGCAGGTTTTACAGGAGCCAACAGACTTTACTCCAGCGTTCCATTGAGCTGCAATGGGACATGGCAGCATCTTTAAGTGGTATAGTTCAGAACCAATCTCAGATGTTGAGAGTTATTTCGGACATGCAGATGCAGACTGACAACAGATGGCGGGAACAAAACCAACTGTTGGGTGTGTTGGTGGAGCATTTCACACACCAGCAGGACACTGCCTCCAGCCTCTCATCTGTGGCCAGCAATCCTGCAGAATCCTCCGAATCCACACAACCCAGGAGAGGCAGGAGAGCCACTCCAGGCACCTCAGCCCCCTCATCTAAGAAGCCTAAAAAAAAAAAATATATATTGTTATATTTCAGCCTAAATCTTGTCCTCTGTTATTTACCATATAATTGTCATCCACATCCATGTGAGGGGTGTATTAGTACACTAATATTGTTGAAAAATATAATAAGGCCTGTGTGGACATGGCCCAAAAAAGGTAATATCATCATGTTTATGACATATTCATGTTCTCTAAACCACATCATATAGTTGTGTATGAAGGGTACATATAGTGATATTCACTTTTAAGATGTAAATCAAGGTTTCTCACATCCAATATAAATTGACCCATGTGCAGGGATAGGCACGAGCCAAGGCTGTGGCAGACATTTTCTAAGGTAAGGACTTTTAGTGAAGGACACCTTGCCTATCCCTGCACATGGGTATATATATCTAAATAATAATGTTTTTACAGAAGGTGTGAACATAAGCTATAAACATCCATTTTCATTCCTCGAAATGATAGTCAATAAATCATAGTGACCAAAACATGAATTGAACTAATGATATATTTTCAGTAATTAGGGTGGTTAAGGGAATGGGGGTGGGATGTAGTAGTTTCACTTACATGCAGAGGAAATCACAGTATGTAATTCGATGACCAGCTGCAGCAGGGGCAGCACCATCACCATGGACCTCAGCAGCAACTATAGAATCAGTATGTGTAGACGGAACAACAGGGGATTGTAGGGCTTCCAGCACCAATTGTGCCCCATGATGCACCCCTTGTGCCCCATGATGCACCCTTGTGCCCCATGATGCACCCCTTGTGCCCCATGATGCACCACTTGTGCCCCATGATGCACCCCTTGTGCCCCATGATGCACCCCTTGTGCCCCATGATGCATCCCTTTGTGATTGGTTTGACACACTTTCAGGGGCAGGAATAATAAATGCTTTGAAGAGGTTAACTATTTGTGATCAATCTGCTGATATGTATGTTGTTAAGCATGCATTTGTTAGGCCTTCAGAGAGTTACGTTGGTTTCTAAGTCAGTGCAAGGGTTGCTGCGCCTTCAATTTGTGGCGAGATGAGAATGGAGTAGATTTTCTGAAATCTGCGCGCAAGTCCTTACGCCGTATATTGGATACCAAACTGCGCGTGTTTTGTATGTCAGTCTATGGGCCAAAAAACGACGGGCGAAGGCAGAAATATACGCGCGTAACTTCTAAGTTATGCCGTATATAGGATACCAAACCCGCGCAAAATTTGGCATCGCCGGCTTTTGTGGGCGACGATTTATATCGGATCGGGCCCCTAGTGCATTTGCAAATGTATACCATTCTTTCAAAACTGCTTCCATATATTGTGGTGCAGACACTTGAACACTCCTGAGTTTACCTTACTTATTTCGACAAAGAATACCAAGAGAACATAGACAATTTGATATTAGATGTAAATTAGAAGGTTGATTAAAATTATATGCTATATCTGCATTATGAAAGAAAAAAAAAATGGTTTCCTGACCCTTTAAACTTTTGCACAAACAGTATGATATTCACAGTTAAAGATTTAAATTATTTTAGTAAAACCAGTATCCTAATATTGACCAAGTTTCCAATGCTGTTGTAAACTATGTAAATTGGTGGCAACATAAAACATCTCCACAAAATTTAATAGACATATTTAATGTTAATGGGACAGTCTACTTCAAAAAATTTTTTTTTCAAAAAGATAGATAACCCCTTTATTACCTATTCCCCAGTTTTGCACATTCAACATGGTTATATGAATATACTTTTTTACCTCTGTGATTAACTTGTACCTAAATCTCTGCAGACAGCCTCCTTATCTCAAGGCTATTTACAAACTTGCATTTTAGCCAATTAGTGCTGTGTTGTACACAACTCCACAGGAGAGAGCACAATGTTATCTATATGGCTCACATTGATTAATAGTGCCTTGTTGTGAAAAGCTAATAAAAAAGCATGTGATGGTAGACTTCCGGTGAGGGAGGTGCTGTGCAGATTACCTGCGCACAGATGTTGTGAGAGAATGCTACTCTATCGCTCCCCGCTCCCAGCCACTTGTCCTGGAGTGCTTACCAGGTGTCTTGTGTGGCGCTCTGCGAGGCTACGGCCCGCCCGAGTTAAGGAGTCTTCTAACAACTGATTCAGCAAGCGATTTGTTCGTGAGGAACTTTTAACTGCTTCAGGGGAACTTCCCCGCAAGCCTCCCTCGGAGGGAAAAGGAACATCCTGATATATCGAAGCTCTTTTACCGGTAAAGTGGGCCTGAACAGGGTGAATAGCCGTGGTTGTGTCGGTCCTTGCCTACCCACTACAGCAGACTTCCCGCTGACTCCCCGAGGAGGAACAAGGGTGAGCAGTCGTGGCGGTATCGGTCCCTGCCTACTCATTATAGCAGACCCGCTGTTGATTGGCTCTCGTGGTGATAGCGGTTGAGGGGGGAACCTACCGCGCCCGGATGCAGACGGTGTTTGGCAGGGCACTCGCTTACCTGTGTGGCCGCACTTAAGGAGAGGAGGTGTGCGGCTGGGACCAGACTACAGGTAATTCCTGGTGTCCTGCGAGGACCAGAGAAGCGAGAATTGGGGTAAGCCAGACCTGCGCTGAGAGCGTACATCAAGTGTGGAAAAGTGTGCTGTGTTGGGGCGCAGTGTTAAAGAACATAAGATAAGTTGATACTTATATTTCAGAACTCAGCTTCTCGCTGTGCTCTCACTGTGCTCAATTTGACTAGCCCCTGTTATTAATCTGCTGGTGGTCTCCTGGCTTACCCAGAAAAGGTTGGGAAAGAAATGAATAATCTTGCACACTGCAAGGATAAGCTGGATAAAGTGGAGTTGTAAGTTTACTGCGGGACTTGCTACCTCAACCATCTTTTCAGATCATAGTGATAAGATCCTGGCTTGAAACATACTAGTAACAGATACAAATTCTTCTGTTAGTGGTTGCTCCTTGTATGTTATGATTGATACAAACTGTTGCTAATTGTCATTCATAATGGTGCAACTAACAGACTTCAAGGCATGTATTACTGGCTTTTAAGACTGACTGCTTGATATTTCTACTCTTTACATCTTGGATTAATATATGGGAGTCTATTAAAGACACTACCTAGAGTTGTTATAGGCTTATTGTCTTTAAAAAAAAAAAAAAAAAAAGGAAAGGGGGTCAGAACCCTAATATATAGGTATTATTTGCTAGATTATACCTCTGAATTGGAGGTGTAATCGCTGGTTATAGCTGTAATAATTATATCTGTTAAGGAATACATGAAACTCTGCATTTGTTCCTAGCTCATGGCTTTTGTTGATTAAGGTTGTATTGTTACATGCATTAACGTGTTTGCTGGTCTATGTCATTTAATTAGGATCTTGCTTATGCAAACTGATGTAAACTGCAACATTAAGCTAAAATTATTCTATAGTATTTGCTGTACAACCCAGGCTATATTGTATTATGAACTAGCTGGTTTATGTCATCTAGCTAAGATCTTGCTTATATAACTTGTTGTAAATCGGGACATTAAGCTAAAGAATTATCTTATGGTATCTGCTATATGAACGCAGGCTATATTGTACAATATTTTTAGCGATTAGTATCCGCCTTTGGATTTGTAACCCAATATATTAAAGGATAAGGCCAAAGAAGAGATAAAGGGGTAAAGGGATAGAAAGGTAAAGGAAAGGGGAAAATAGTAAGGTTAAAAAACTTCTATCTTGGGAAAGTACAGTTAATTTCTCTTAAAATTTAAAGGTACCTTATAACTAAATACATAAGTAAAGGATTCAATATTGGTATAGGTGAGACTTAGTATTGTAAAGTCAAATAACTGAATACAGGCTTAATAAGCACTCAATGATACACATACACGAGCACCTCAGTATAATCCCCTCGGGATAGTAGTATTTCACTAATCCCTACACTAAGGGGGAACAAAATTCTCTTTCTTTTATCCACCTACTGGTGGTCTTTGATTCTCTGTTTGTTGCACCATCTTTCATATCACACTCACTTATTGGCTTTTTTTAATTTCTTTTTTATTTTTTTTTCCCCTTTCTTTTTATGCACATATTTAAATGGAAAAATTTGTCACCCAGGTAAAATATCACTCTCCCACAATGCCTGCCAAAGCTAAAGATAAAAGAACTAAGGTCACCGATACTAGTTCTGATTGTATTGAAACATCTCTACCCCCTTTTGACATGCAAACCCTAGTAGCACAGTTAAGCAATCTCTTCTCCCCACAATTCGATATGATTAAAAAAGAGCTATCGGGCATATCCTCTGAACTAATTACACTAAATACTGAGGTAAAACAGTTTGCCAATAGGATGACGGAGGTGGAGAATAGAGTCTCGGACCTAGAGGACCTAGTGGGTTCACAAGAATCAGCCCTAACTATACAAATATCTAAGATCCAAAATATGCAAGCTCGTCTGGAAGATCTGGAGGATCGCTCCAGACGTAATAATATAAGAATAGTTGGATTACCTGAAACCCAAGAATATGTAGATCTAATAGAATTTAATAGTAAGATCTTGCCCCAAGTACTCGGATTTCCTGCGCACTGTCTTCCCCTTCCTATTGAAAGAGCGCATAGAATAGGTGCTGGGAGACCTACTGAAAATAACTTAAGACCCAGAATGTGCATCTTTAAATTATTAAGATACCAAGACAAACTAGAACTATTAAAACTGTTCAGGAAAATGGATACACTTATGATAGGAGGGGAAAAGATCTTGTTATTTCAAGATTTCTCTGTAGAGACATCTCAGAAAAGGAAGAATATGGCCCCTATATGCTCGTTAATGATTAAGAAAGGTTTAAAAGCCCGTATGATATATCCAGCCAAAATCATAGTGGAAGAAAATGGTAATAGACATACATTTAGTGATACTAATGAGGCTAAAGAATTTTTAAATTCCAAATAACTGTCTATCAGGATACAGATTATCTGCAAAAGGATATAAATTTATTAGAAGCTAATTTTCAATAAGTATTATCATATGTGCATATACTTCTGCAATTCCGTCATAAAGATGTATATTCTTTTTCTTTTTTTTCCTGGGGGGGGTTCTCTATCCTGCTCTTCTTTTTTTCCTTTTTTTTCCTTTTTTTTTTTTTTTCTCTTTTCCCTCTCTCTCTCCTCTGTCTCCCAGTTAGACATTGTAATGCTAGTTTTAATTTTGGCTAGGAAGAAGGTAACAGAGGGGAATAAAAAAAAGAGGTGACTATGCTTGATGATCTGAACGTGCTTTCATGGAATATAGGTGGCATCACCTCACCAATCAAACATAAACTTATAATTAAAGAACTAGGCAAGCATAATCCGAGTATCGTTTTCCTACAGGAAACGCATTTGAAGGAGACTGAAATTTCTAAATTAAAAACCAAATGGGTCGGTGAGGTGTTGGCCACTCCATGTGTTAATAGAAAGTTAGGTGTTGCTATACTGCTAAATAAAAACTTAACCTATGAGGTTAATAAGATTGAATTAGATAAAGAGGCAAGGTATATGATTATACAGATTCAGGTTGATACAGTTAAGTTTGTGCTTTGTAACATTTATGCTCCAAACAAGTTTTCAGAGGAATTCTGGGAAAAAATGAAGGTTAAATTATTCCCATTTGCATTAGCTAATTTAATTGTTGGCTGTGATTTTAATATGTCCCTATTTCCAGAAGCAGAAAGATTTACTAAAAAAACATGAAAGTTCACAATAAATATGCCAAATACTTTAAGAGCTTTTGCTCCAAACTCAAGCTTCTCGATATTTGGCATATTAAAAACCCTAATCTACATATCTTTACATGTGAATCCAAATCGCATAAATCTTTCTCGAGAATTGATTTTTTACTGGTATCTGAATCTCTTTCTGTAATGAAGATTGAACCCCAGATAAATGATATTCTAGTATCGGACCATGCGATCATTTCATTGTCTTTTCAGATAGGAACTAGGTTTAAATCAGATACTCAAAACATCCCCTTTCCACGATATTTATATAATAATACTAGGTTTGCCTACTGGTTAAAACAGAAATGGAGAGACTATTGTACACACAACATCACATACCTCAATAAAGTCCAATTTTTTTGGGAAGCATCTAAAGCGATGTTAAGGGGAGAAATTAAGTCATATGTGAATAGTAGGAAAAAGAAAGCACTAGCCAGGGAAAGACAGTTATCTAATCAGGTCAAAAATGCGTATAAAAAGTTTTATAATAACCCATCAGATATAAATTGGGGGAATTATATAATAATAATGAAAAAATCAGAGACAGATTTGGAAAAACACACTACATCAAACAACACATCACATGCACTACTGCAAGTGTGATATATGTACTACAATGTAGTTGTAAATTAAACTATGTAGGTATGACCTCACGCCCACTCAAAAAGAGGGTGGGCGAACATATGTGTAATATAAGGAATGCTGAATCAGACCTTAAAAAAGGCAAAAAAATTACACAGATAGCTAAACATTTTCTGCATAAACATGATTCCAATACAGAATTTCTATCTTTCTTTGGCCTAGAAAAAATATCATTAGGAATTAGAGGAGGAGACCTAGAAGATGCATTACTTCAGGCAGAATGCAAATGGATTTATTTGCTTAACTCTGTCAATCCATATGGTCTCAATGAGAACAATAACTATTATGTATTTTTGCCTAAATAAGAGCATCACACAGAACTATACAATGATATTTTGGGTCAACATTCCAATGGATCAAAATCAGAAGATCCCTTATATAAATGTACCATCTTTAAGAAGTTGAACCAATTTAATGTCAACTCCATTATCTTGCATGGGCATATCACTGTGTGGAATCATATATACACCATTACAATATTCATATATGGATCCTATTTTCACACAAGTATTATTAAGTTCTCAGCACTATCATGCAATTTTATTTAATATTGCTTTAATCACAGACCACATCTTAATCTATATGGTCACAATATATTCAGTACTTTATGTATGTACGCTTTCACAACAAGTTTACACTGTAAATATAAAAAATGTTTTCTAAAAAATGTTTCATTTATTGATTATTTTTAGTTACACACTGATCTAATAGGTCCACACATCATATATCATTCAAAGAAGCACAATTTAATATTTTCTATTATTATTTTTATTCAATGATAATTAGACACAAATAACACAAACATTTCACGTTTTTATTTTCAATTTATTTATTCTTTTGTCACTTTTTCACAAGATTGATGTTAAGATATCAGAATAACACAATCACTAGAAAGTAGGAATTCTTTTAACATATAATAGGAAGATATGTAATTAAAATAAAATGACAAGCAAACTTATGGTATGCTTTAAATTAGATAAGACAATTGACACTAGTAACTACGAATATTGCAATCTTAAGTAGAAAGTTCAAATCAATATAGGATGTACCAAAAATATCAATATGCAATACATATAATCTATAATAAAACATGATTACCAAATCGTCATAGGTATTAAATAGGATGCGGGATATCAATACAGAATGAATTCCGAGTGACACATTGATGGACAGGTCTGTTATCCAATAACATGATATGTGAGCGTGATAGCAAAGCCACAGAGTAAAGATGACGTAGGTCTGAATAACCTGACATGCACGCTAAATAGACAGTTCCTGTAGACCAATCATCACTCGTGTCTCTGTTTTCCCAACTTAGCTTACCATGATTGACAGACTCGACAACCAATAACTAAAGGCTACGATGACGACCAACGTAATCAATTAATAATCATATACAAACCAATGTGTGATACTTGCATTAATTTTCTATTAGGCACAATAAGACCATGTGGCCAGCTAAATAATATTGTCAAATCGAAGCAGATAATAATATAATTAACGCAAACAGAAATTAATGACTGCAGTAAATGAACCAATCAATGTGTATCTTCTGCTACACACCCACTGCTATGATCAATCAAATCCATTGATACAAATAAGGCCCTCTCTAACAGCCAATCTGCTAACACTCAAGGGTATTTAAATCTCACGAAGACATAGTGAGACTGTTCTTTGATACAGCCACCACGGCGAAACGCGTCAGTGGCGTCCCCCCGTTCTTCCCTATCTGTTGTTTTTAATTAAATTTGTTGACTCACTACCTTATTTAATGACAACGCAATAATGGTATAAAAATCTTGTTTGCCGCATTAGCGGTTTCTAGTGTAAGCTATCTAGCCATACAAGCTATATTATAAACTTTAATTACTCATAAAAATCTTGTTTGCCGCATTAGCGGTGTCAAGTGTAAGCTATCTAGCCATACAAGCTATATTATAAACTTTAATTACTCATATGATCTATATATTACCCAAGATATTCATAAAGCAATAGTGGTAAAAAGATAAGGTTTACTTTATCTACGGTATTACAAGTGGTATCTATAAGGCAATATTTATAGATAAGATTTACTTTATTTACGGTATTACAAGTGGTACCTATAAGGCAATATTTATACAAAGACTTGATCTCCTTGAACCTGGATACTAAATAATGATATTCAATAAACGGTTTAAATGAGGTAACTTACTGTTGGAGTTTATTGGTAAACTCTTTATAATAATACTCATGGAAACCAAATTATAATCTATCACGGTATTAACAGGTAAAACAAAGAGCTTATCGGACTCCTTACTTTTTACAGTATCGTAGGTAGTACAATATTTACCACCATTGATTTAGATATTCATCAGTGATGATAAAAAAACGTTAATAAAAGGTAACCTAGATATTCATTAAGGATAAAAAACGGTAACAATAGGCAACCCAATATTAGAGTTTAACAAACTGACTCCTCACCACAATACTTTAGGAAACTCAAGTTTAATTTTGTGTGGTATTAACAGGTAATAATAAAGAGTTCACAAGATCTCTTACTCTTTATAGTATTGTGGGTAATACAGTATTCATCCAAAATCACAACTCATTGAGTCAGGTTGTGCAGACTAGAGTATTTATTTAAACTCACTCTAATCAGAGACTATCTTTACTCAGAATAATATACCAAGGGACAGCCTTGTCATTTGATTTATAAGGAGACCACACATTAACCTAACATGGGTGTGTGTCTCTATTAGCCAGTAGTGATATTATCTGGCGAATAGGTAGTGGATCCAAATTTTAATTTTTTTTTAAAAATGTTTGTAAATCCCCTGTTTTTAACTTGATCTAATAAAAGTTAAATTTTAATGTTTTCTTCATCTCCTGTGTTACACAAACACGTTCACTGAGTGCTACATTTGTACCCTTTTTTCAGTTTCTTACTGATTTTTTGCAAAGGTTGTCCATAGGTACAAGCACCTATCCCTAACAGACATATTATATTGGAGTATACAAATACCAAGTATACTCACCACTGTATGAATTATTAGGGGAACGTAAAAAACACATTAACAAATTGAGTAGTGCCATTGTCTCCCTTCCTGTCTGGAATTATAATAAGGCAAGACAGGAAAGGGATATCGTGCTAAGACAAAAATCTCAGGAAGAAGAGCAAAAGATTAGCACTAAGTTTAAAGGATTTCATGGTTGCTCGGCTAAGTACTTAGCCAGCATAATTAAAAATAGAAAGAAGAAAAATGTCATATTAGCTATTAAAGATGGCGACCAGAGGTATACAGACTCTAGAGATATTAGCAAGTTATTCTTTAATTACTACCAGCAGTTGTATACAAATACTAGTGGGGATGAGATTAATCAAGAAAATTTCTGGTCACAAGTCACAATACCTCGAATTACTGAGGAACAACTTACAGCCCTGAATGCACCTATCACTATACAATAGATAGTTAAGGCAATTAACGAGGCTAACTTAAATAAAGCGGCAGGTCCAGACTGTCTCCCAGTTGAATATTTGAAAATCTTGGTAGAGGAGGTTAGTCCGATACTACAAAAACTTTTTAATAGTTATTTTATACATAATAATCCAATATCAGCTTATTTTTCAGCGGCAAACATTACGCTAATACCAAAAAAAGGTAAAAATATGGAAGATCTATCATCATACAGGCCAATATCGGTCTTGAACGCAGACTACAAAATTTTAACATCAATTGTGGCTGCTAGATTAATGAATTGTCTTGATGGAATCATTCACCCGGATCAAACGGGCTTCATGGCATCTAGAAAATCATCAAAAAATATCCGCAAAGTGCTAACCTTTGTAGACTATATATATGGAATATAAAAAATACCAAAGGGAAACAATCAAAATACGATACAGCCTTATTAACGCTCGATGCCGAGAAGGCCTTTGACTCGATTGAATGGGACTATCTTTTCAAAACATTGGAAAAATTTGGATTCAAAAATCATTTTGTTCATTTTATACACAACTTATATAGGAACCCAATATCTTTTCTATTGATTAATGGATAACTAACTAGGGCAATCTCATTAAAAAAAGGCACAAGACAGGGCTGCCCACTCTCCCCGCTACTGTTTAACATTGCTCTTGAACCTCTGGCCATCCGGTTAAGACAGGTATGTATAGGGACCCCTCTAGTTACACCAACATTAAAAATCATTCTATATGCTGATGATATTATAATTTTTCTATATAATACTTCCCAGGTAATACCTGTAATCCTAACATACTTAAATCTTTTTAGTACTTTTTCAGGATATAAAATAAACTATACTAAAAGTGAATTGATGTGGCTTCAGAAGACTAAATATAGTATACGGGAACTTCCGTTTAAAGTTGTTGACACTCTTATATATCTAGGTTTATATCTGCATAAAAAAAAACAAAATTGGTATAATTTAAATTATCAAAAGCTTATTCAAAAGATCAAGACAAACCTAGAAATTTGGACAGCTTTTCCTTTATCTATAACAGCTAGAGTTAGTCTATTAAAAACAATTATTTTTCCACAATTATTATATCCCCTGCAGAATCTACCGTTACTCTTAAAGAAATCAGATATTAATAAAATAAATGCCATGTTTAGTAAGTTCATATGGCATGGTAAGAAAGCACGTATTTCTCTCAATAAATTGACTTAAAAACGTGATACTGCGGGCCTTGCGCTACCCAATATTAGTCTGTATAACCTGGCCGCTCTGGTCAAAATTGCATTTGACTGGTTAGCAGAAACCAATTGGTTTTCTGCAACTGATCTTGAAAGCTATATGATTTATCCTTATTCACTTAAAGCTATTTTACATAATTCCCCAGGTGAAATCCCGATGAATATACTTAACTTAATATCTTTTAATAATATATTGACAGCATGGCGCAAATTCTGTCATTTAATTGGAGCAAACTATTTGTTTTCCGAATATCTCCCAATAAGAGGCAATGCGGAATTCATTCCTGGAAATACCCAGGCAATATTTAAAACCTGGGAAGAAAAGGGTTTGAAATATGTCTATCAAATACTACTAGACTCTGGTCAGGCACTTTCATTTGAATCACTTGTAAGGCAATTTGGACTTCCCAGAAATAGTCTCTTTGCTTACTTACAAGTACGGCATTTTATTGGTAGTAAAGATTGGATCTTGGATAGATGTGGTGCATGGTCTGATATTAGAACATATATACAAAAATTCTCAGGTGGAACATCGTCAATCTCATTAATATATAATATAATATTGGCTAAACAAAGTCAAATTCTTTTAGATAAAATATCTGATACTTGGATACCCTATTTCCCTGATATGAACCATGAAAAAATAAAGACAAGCTTTCTAGCCCTGAGTAAATGTAAGATCTCAATGAATTGGAAAGAATCACACATGAAGCTGCTGAATAACTATTACTATACCCCATCTAGATTAAGAAGAATGTTCACATCACGAACATTTTCCTGCCCACGTTGTATGTATTTAAAAGCTGATATCCTGCACATGTTTGGACGTTGCCCTAAGATTAATCAATTCTGGAAAAAGATTATTTTTTGGCTTAATAAAACCTTTAGGGTTGACATTACTATTGGGTTAGAAGAGATTATATTTCTTAAAAATCATACAAATAATCAAGCCCTACATGAAAATATACTTAACACAATAATCTTACTGACTAGACATTTAATATTGAAAACATGGAAGGGAGGGGCGGAGCTAACCGCAGAACAGAGTGGCAGCAGATTTGGAGAGCTCTCTCCAGTTTTTGATCTATAAAAGTTATTTAACAACTAAAACTCCACAGAAAAGTTGAAAAACTGTCACCAATAATGGTCAGAAGCTCCCAAAGACTGAATCGAGAGAAATACAGAGCAGGGGCGAGATTTTTCTGCCTTCCACTTGCATAGGACGGAGCAGTGATAGCCACCTAGCAGTGAGCCCTGCAGCGGATCAGCAGCACTAGCTCCCAAGAACCCGGAGGGTCGGGGCTCCGGTTTGGGGCACACTGAGTGACCTGGCATCGCCTTGTGGACCAGACCCGTGGGACAGCAAAACGGCCTATATCTCATGCCGCACTCTCAATTGCGGCTGTGGAGGAAGCGCCAGATCTAGCAGTTACCTTGCGGCCTGGACGGCCGGGCACCGGAGAACATCTGCTCACTGAAGAGGCTCGGACTTAGCCGAAAACATCTGCCATCTGCCTTACCGAGCCGGCTGCTATACACACTATCTGCCTCCTGTGATCCGGAGGGTCGGGGCTCCGCTCCGGATCGAGCAGTGTCCATCTGCGTGCTCAGAAGAAGGTACCGGAGGAGCGTCTTTGGTAAGAGATCACAAGTAAGACCGGCCCTCCCTCACGACCAGCAGCCTACCTGGATTAGTGGCCCAAATCCATAAATTGCAGTGCGCCATGCTTTTGTTTTTGGGCGCGAATTTACGCCATTTTGGAGCCTTCTTCCTGTATCTGCTGCAGGCCTAGACAAGAAAATAAAGCAGCCTGACCAAAAGCGGGTAAGAGTCCCTATCATATACAGTGACTTCCTCCCTGCTGAGAACCCCATTGCCCCACTGGCTGCAGGTTATGATATTAGTCTTAAGCTCCCAGACCTTGGGACCTGCAGTCAGTCTTACTACACATCATAATTCTGTGCATAACGGCCATATAGCCTGTCACCTCCTAAATAGACGTTCAGCAGGACGTTCCACACCTGCTCTGGGCCATATAATATAACATTGTATGACTGTTACCAGCACACATCTTCTAAAAATAAGACTGAAAGGACTCCCTTAGCCCAGTAATAGTGCACAAATTACTGTGTGCTGAAATAAAGCACATTACTGCTCTCCACCACCCCGTAGCTCTATTGGGGCAAATTGAGTGACTTTGATCTGTATATGGTGGGAGCTGTGTTATTGTCTGGTGTCCTATATATATATGCAAGTTTTTTGTTTCAAGTATAGTGTAATTGCTGTTTATATGGTTACCTTGCTTTGCTCAAATATGGAGGTGTAGTTCATGTGACAAGGGATACATTTTGCTGGATTAGTCACTTTTACCTTTCATTTCAGTTTCTTGTGCTTGCTTGGGCTTCCTAGACATAATTTACCCCCTCAGTAATTGTTAATTGGTTCTGCCACTTCAGATACCAAGATACCCTAGACATTATACTGCAACCTATCTGTACACAAGCACAATCACCTGAACTATAAACCATTCGCAGCCACTTTCTTACACTCACCATAGTACCTTTTGACCATTTTAACCACTACAACACAGTTTACTGCTAAATACTACCGGCTTAGTCCGGGCCCAATACCCCACTATTTATAACTCACATATATAGAACAGTTGCCCTAACCTCCACATCACATAGTCACTCACTCTGTCACGTTCCTAACATATACCTCTAGGTAAATCTACACTCTATTTGCATACCACAAATTACTGCTTCATCCTATCCTCCTTCCTCTAGGTTTAGGAGGCATTTTCTATTTTGAGGAACACTAATACCACACAATCCTCTGGTTGCTTGTATTAAAATTAGAATTATATTGGTGTCTTACCACCCTACTAGTAGGGCATGCCCTCAGCACACATCTAGCATCTCACAGGCCAACTCTAGTTTCTGTAACTTCCCTAGCACCTCATCCTTTCCGGTCCAGTTAGTCTGGACTGGTCACTTCCACTACCCTTTTTCCCTTCTGCATAGTCGCATCCTACATTTCCCTGAGGTGCTGGGGGCCTAATAACTGGATCTTATATACTGTGTGGAAATTTATGATTTTTTGCGTATTGCATAATGTCTTAATAATAATGTCATAATTTTATAGGGTGTTAAGTATCCCTGCTCCGCAGTGCGAGTTTAGGTAGCAACAATCTGATAACCTTGCCTAACATTGATGTCTAATGATGGGATCGCTATAGAAATCCCTTATTCAATATAAATGTCTTAAATTGTAGTGGGAGTTAATCAACTTTTATTTGCAGCTTGAACAAAAGTAGAAAGAGTGGCACAATCACATGATAAAGTGACTCATCCCCTCAGGTTGACTTTTCTGCCTCATACTAGTAACTAATCTTGGTTCCACAACCATACATTGCAGCCTTTCCACGATGCCTCATGGTTCTAGGAAGCAGGGGAAGACCCCCACTGCAACTAAAAAGACTGTATATGATCATTTTGCACAAACAGGAAAAGAACCTAACCTAGTTCCTAACGAAGAGCTTAGCGACCCTGAATCTCTAGATGCTGACTCTCATTCGAGTATGCGCTCGGAAGCGCCCTCACATCATTATATAACAAAGGCAACTTTGCAACATATGCTGACCAATCAGACACGCTCTATTACCCAAGAAATCCAAAGATCTTCAGCAGAACTGAAAAAGGAAATCTCAGAGATTGGGGAGAGAGTCGAAGCACTCGAAAGGAAACAAGATGATCTAGTCATCGATCAGACGAACCTGCTTACATACTCTGAAACTCTGGCAGATCAGATGACTCAACTTGAATTTAAGATGGCGGACATAGAGGACAGATCTCGCAGAAATAACATCAGGTTTAGAGGCATACCAGAGGCGGTAGAGGCCACAGACCTGCAACCTTACCTGAGAGAGATGTTCATGGAACTGGTGGGTTCCCCAGCAGGGTTAACAGATACAATGGAAAGAGCCCACAGAGCCTTAAGATCTAGATCCGCTCCGGCTGACAAGCCAAGAGATGTGATTGTCTGTTTCCACAGTTACATTTATAAAGATAAATTGATGCAAGCTGCATTTAAGAGACCAACCTTACCAGAGAAATTCAAGGACATACTCCTCCTACCTGACCTATCAACTCATACACTACAGTATCGCAAAACATTCCAACAAATTACTTTAGCTCTCAGGAAAGCTAATATTAAATATCGGTGGGGACACCCTACAAATTTGGTGGTTACTAGAAATAACCAAAGTCACATAATATCTACAATTCCTCAAGGTATGGCGCTTCTTACCACTTGGGGCCTCCACTCGGACCAATCCCCGCCGCCACAACCTGCTTACCCAAAATTGAGAGCCTCGGCTCCCGAATGGTCCACCAAGGAACAGAGAGCAAAAAAGCCTAAAACTAACCCACCATAAATCTGGGTTGATGCCTAACTCTGGAATACACCAAAGACCTGCTGAGATAGGTAGATCCTCCTGTTTCTTTCAATTAGCAGTTTAAGTTATGTAGAGAGAGCCTGTGGGCGATCTGTAAGTTGTATTGTTTGTTTACCATGTTACTGATTACTTGTAGATGTATATTGTATATAATTATAGGTACAGTTTAGATTATATACTCACTGCGGAGCAGGGCCTGGCCTCCTGACCCCTGCTTCTGTTCACTGTTCTCCCCCCCCCCAAGGGTAGCCCACACTAGGGCTTCAGCAAAGCGGATTATTTTCGCTAACTCCCTTCCCACACCCTTTACCTAACTTCCCATACCGCTTACCCTTCTCTACCCGCTCCCCCCCAAATCGACTGAGACTTTCTTCTGTAGTTTTCCATGCCCCCCCTTACAATCTTAACCCATAATGTTAGAGGTTTAAATTCACCATACAAGCGTAGCCTGTTGGCCAGAATGCTCAAATTCCATAACCCGGATGTGGCTTTTCTACAAGAGACACATTGGTCTCTAGACAATCCCCCTAGCCTAATATCCAAAGATTATACTGTCCTCGAATACACTTCTTTCTTAAAGAAAGCCAGAGGTACGGCAATTTTAATCCACAAAAGAATAGCTTATGAACAAATCCAAGTCTTTAAAGACCCTCAATCCAGATATCTGATACTCTTATGTAAACTCGACCATGTTGACCACACTTTAGTGTCCATTTATCTCCCTAACTCGCACCAGCCTCGATATCTCAAAAAGATTTTACTCAAAGTGGATCAGATGAGAATAGGTAAAGTCCTGCTGGCGGGGGATTTTAACATGACTTGGGACCCGTTACTAGATAGGACAAAGACCACCAGCACTAAACACCCTATCCCTTCGGCACAACTTTCGCAGAAATTTAGGCAAATCATTACCCAACACCATTACTATGATATATGGAGATCAATCCATCCTAGACACAGGGACTATACCCACTTTTCTCATCCTCACAAATCCTACTCAAGACTTGATTACGTTTTCTGCTCAGCAGACACCTTAGACCAGGTAAAACAATCCACCATCTCCCTATGCCCTTGGTCTGACCATGATCTTGTCAAAGTGACTTTTCATTCCATAGAACAAAATAATACGAGACCTTCTTGGCGCCTCCCACACCATGTCCTTCAGGACGTTGCTTTTAGGGAAACACTCAGAAAGGACATTTTATTCTATACCCAATCTAATGATAATAAGCAGGTCAGTGATGGCGTGTTGTGGGGAGCGGCAAAAGCCACATTTAGGGGTCTTATACTTAAGAGACAAAGTTATCTAAAAAAACTTTCAGGTCTCCCACTATCTAGATCCCACATTGAGCTGCGCAGGTTAGAACTCCTTAACAGAAACACCCCATCGGATAGTATTATAGATCAAATTGCAAAGATTAAAAGCCACATTAACCAATTAGAATTTAAACGTACCCAAACAAACCTATTTAAGCTGAAACAGATCTCATATCATAAGAGCAATAAAGCTGATACACTATTAGCAAATAAACTTAAAAATAAGGCAAGCACTTCAAGAATCCACCATATCCAATCGGGAAACCAGATATACAGAAAACCTACAGAAATAGGTGTATGCTTTGAGAAATTTTATTCCAAGCTTTACAACCTGGAAAAATCCTCGGATCACCCGCTAGCCCCTGCCACTAGTATTCGTCTTTTTCTAGATAACCTAAATCTCCCCTCACTGACATTAGAGGATCAGGAAACACTCGCTTCTCCCTTCACACCTCAAGAACTTAAACATGTAATAACGCATTTGAAAGCCTTTAAGGCCCCAGGTCCAGATGGATACACAGCGTCTTTTTACAAAGCGTATAGACATGAATTATCTCCACTACTCCTAAGATTTTTTAATCAAGCTAGAGAAGAAGGTAAATTTGCTAGAGAATTTCTAGAAGCCACAGTAATTACTATACCTAAACCACACAAAGACCCATCCCTCTGCTCAAATTACAGACCAATATCATTAATAAACTTGGATGTCAAAATTTATGCTAAGTTGCTCGCAACCCGTATCTCTAAATTACTTCCACAAATTATAAATTTAGACCAAGTGGGCTTCATCCCGCACCGTGAGGGCCCAGACAACACAAGACGATTATTAAATATCTGTACAGAGGCTACTAGACTCAATAGGCCATTCTCTGTCATCTCGTTAGATGCAGAGAAGGCTTTTGACCGCATACGGTGGTCTTATCTATGGGAGGTCCTTAGGACCTTTGGCTTTCCAGACCAAGTCATCCAGGCGATCCAAGCACTATATTCTACTCCCACGGCAACAGTTAGGGGCCTAGGATTCCTCTCCCCCTCTTTTCCAATCTCCAATGGTACTAGACAGGGATGTCCCCTTTCTCCTCTGCTCTTTACCCTTGCGATTGAGCCGTTAGCTGAACAAATTAGGCAAGACAAGAAAATAGACGGGATCCGCTTACACGGAACGATTCATAAAATAGCGTTATTTGCGGATGACATAACGATATTCTCTTCAGATCCTGAATCCTCTTTCCCAAGGCTTAAGAAAATTTTAGAAGCCTTTGGCCCTATATCTCTGTATAAACTAAATATGGATAAAACTGAAATATTTACCTGGGGATATCCCCATGATACACTCAAAGCCCTTCAAACCCAATATGGAGTCCAATGCACCAATACTTATATATCCCACCTAGGAGTTAAAATATCCAATAATATCCCACAGATGATCAAAGAAAATTACCTGCCACTGTTAGCAGAGTTGCGTACTCTGAAAGATAAATGGGATTACACTTATATATCATGGATAGGTAGATTAACAGCCCTCAAAATGTCATTTTTACCTAAAATTACCTATCTCTTTAGATGTCTCCCATTTCGACTCCCAGGATGTCTCTTGCACCAATTCCAGAGCGAATTTACAAAATACATATGGCAACATAAACCCCCTAGAGTAGCACATAAAATTCTCCAAAGTCCTCCCAACAGAGGTGGGATAGCTTCTCCCTCAATCTTAAGATATTATAAAGGAGCGATGCTTACCCATATATCGCAATGGGGCGCCAAAGACTCTTTTAGTAAATGGAAAACCATAGAACAAGCCTCGCTACCAAACCATATATTTCTACCTGATTTAATCTGGATCCCCCCGCACACTCGGCGAACAGCAGATATCAGTAATCTCATAATTCGAGAATGTCTTGCTATGTGGGATAAATTGAGGCACTACTCACATATAGCTCCACACCCCTCGCCCATTACTCCCTTGTCAGGGCTTCTCCAAGGATTGCCTGACTCCCATCCACATCAGTGGGCCCAAGCTGGTATTAGAACAGTCTCGGACCTTTGGCTCACCTCCCCATCCCCGCGCTTTATAACACTTACAGAACTTCAGGATAAACTCACTTTGCCTAGACACATGATTTACGAATTCACAAGGCTGAAAAGCTTCCTCCTTAGCTGGGGTTTTAAACCTGACCAACATAGACCCCGTACCCCATGGGAAACAACATGGCAACAGGGTAGTAAATTACACAGACCTCTTTCAATCCACTACTCTCTGTTAGGCGGCCCAGACTCTGAAACCAAGCTCCCTCATTTACTTAAATGGGAGCGGTCTCTAAATATAGCCATATCCGCACAGATATGGCAACATGCAATAACTCTCACCAAGAAAGCCTTACACTGTGTCACTTTATTTGAAACGTATTACAAGATTCTTACACACTGGTACCTTACCCCCTCCAGACTCAACAAAATCTATGAATCTTCTTCGCCCCTATGCTGGCGTAATTGTGGGAAACGAGGAGATCCATTACACATATGGTGGGAGTGCCCTAGGCTACAATCATTATGGAAGGTCTGCTTTCGGACACTAACTAGTCTGGGAATAGCACTTCCCAAGACCCCCGCAAACGCCCTCATACATGTTGGTATATGTAATTTACCTAAACACCAAGCGTATCTCTGTGTTTATTTATTGACTGCTACGAAAGCGGCAATAGCCAAGTCATGGAAATCGGAATCTCCCCCAAAATGGCCATATATTCTAAATTACATGGCATATATCTATAATATGGAGAAACTTATCTTTCACACCTTAAACACCCTAGACCTATTTGAATTGATTTGGGCTGACTGGCAAACTAAATATGAAAACATGGAAGGGAAAAACAGCCCCTAGTTTTCCACTCTTTATTAAAGAAATACCAAACCAAATTATATTTGAATCTTTTCATATGCAATTAGCAGGGGAAAAAAAATTAAAACATTTCTAATAAGATGGCTCCCCATAATTAAAACATATTCCGCCCAAGTCCAAAGATGCATATTGAATCCTTTCTTGAGCTCTGATAGCTTTGCAGAATTAGTATTACTTGGTGAATTTCCAGCATCTTGGATCTCACTTTACAGAGAAGTATACTAAGGGTTATTAAATATCTTAAAGGTTATTGCTCCTGAATCATACCTTACGGGCTAGGGCCTGGGCTCCTGGGAGACAGGGGGGAATCCGTTCTTTTTTCTTTTTTTTTCTTTTTTTTCCTCTTCTTTTCTCTCTCTTTTTCTTTTTTCTTCTTTTTTTTTATTTTCAGGTTCAAAAAATTGTTAATTGTTAATCCAAAAGCATATGTATAAATAAGAAGGCATCTTCTGAATTTCTGAGGTTAAAGATTTTCAGTCAAAATATGCAGATGTGTTTATTATGTATCTTTTTTCTTTTTTTCTGCTATTATGTCTTTTGCTGTACCTGTATATTGGATTGCAATCAATAAAAATATATGTAAAAAAAAAAAAAAAGCATGTGATAAGAGGCTGTCTGTAGTGACTTAGAAACAGGCAGAAATTTAGAGGTTTAAATATTATAAAGCAGGGGCGTATTATGGCCTAGGCACACAAGGTCTGTGCCTAGGGCGGCAAATTTTGGGGGGCAGCACTTTTTGACTCACTGCCAACCACGGTTGCCATAAAAGGGTAACAGGTATCAGGGGCACGGTGCACAAACAGCTTTTTTTATTTTGCAATGTTCCTCCCCAGTTCCTATGGACAGCTGAATATCCGGCCATGCTCCCTACTAAAGGTGATTTTGGGTGTGTGTTTTATACAGACAAAGCTGAGTGCAAGTTAGGCAACAGTGCAACTTAGGTGGAGCATGCGGTATATCACCTCCTAGGGGTCAGGGGAATGTGTTTTGGGAGCAGGGCTGTTATAGTGGTGGGTGAGCCGGTTATGGGGCGCAGGGAAAAATAAAGTGTGCAACTGTACAATCAGCAGAGGAAAAAAGGAGCAGTGACAACATCCTGGCCGGCTCTATAAGGAAAAAAATACAACCTTTTTTAATGAGCCCAGTTTGCGTGACTATTATACCTGTCCTGAGCTTTAGGCACTATGAGAACTTTAGGCTCTATGGCTGTTGGGAGAAGTGCAGGGATCACAGCTAGACTTCCCCCGGTAGAGCCTTTGATAGCAGGACTGGGGCTTGTTTGCTTCTCATGCTGACTAATGTCCCTGCCGTAGAAGTGAAGACAGCAGCAGGGGTTGGCTTTCAGCATGGAGAAGACAGAAGAGATATGTTATTTACTTAAAAATGCTCTGGTACTTTTTTCTGCCGATTTATAGCCTTTCTTTACTGCAGATAATCATACATCAATCAACTATGTTACTATGTGTTCTAAAAGACCGGGGAAAGAGGAGCATGCTTGGGACTTAGTAAAAAGTTTAATTGGACACTAATAATTGCACCAGAAAGCTAAAAGCTCAGAATGATAAATGTGCTCTTTTCTAAAAAAAAATAAATAAAATAGAATAGTACTTTGCTCTATTATACAAGTTGAACTGGGATGGTGCCAGCTGGGTAATGCCCAGTGTGTGTGTGAGAGAGAGTTTGTGTGTGTGAAAGTGTCTTTATGTCTCTCTGTATATATGTGTGTGTGTGTGTGTGTGTGTGTGTGTGTGTGTGTGTGAAAGTATCTCTCTGTGTATGTCTGTGTGTGTGAGAAAGTGTCTTTATGTCTGTGTGTGTGTGTGTGAGAAAGTGTCTTTATGTCTGTTTGTGTGTGTGTGAGAAAGTGTCTTGACGTCTGTTTGTGTGTGTGTGAGAACGTGTATTTATGTCTGTGTGTGGCTGTGTGTGTGTGAAAGTGTCTTTATGTCTGTGTATGTGTTTTTATGTGTGTGTGTGTGTGTGTGTGTGTAATTCTCTTTATGTGTTTGTGTGTGTGTGTGTGTGTGTGTGTGTAAGTATCTTTATGTGTGTGTGTCTTTTTTTCTGTGTGTGAGTGTCCTAGTGTGTGTGAGTGTGAAAGTGTATTTTGTGTGTGTGTCTTTGTGTGTCTGAGAGTGTGAAAGTGTCTTTATGTCTGTGTGTGTATGAGTGTGAAAGTGTCTTTATGTCTGTGTGTGTATGAGTGTGAAAGTGTCTTTATGTCTGTGTGTGTGTGAGTGTGAAAGTGTCTTTATGTCTGTGTGTGTGTGAGTGTGAAAGTGTATTTTGTGTGTGTGTCTTTGTGTGTCTGAGAGTGTGAAAGTGTCTTTATGTCTGTGTGTGTATGAGTGTGAAAGTGTCTTTATGTCTGTGTGTGTATTAGTGTGAAAGTGTCTTTATGTCTGTGTGTGTGTGAGTGTGAAAGTGTCTTTATATCTGTGTGTGTGTGAGTGTGAAAGTGTCTTTATGTCTGTCTGTGTGTGTGTGTGTGTGTGTGTGAAAGTATCTCTTTGTCTGTGTATGTCTGTGTGTGTGAGAAAGTGTCTTTACGTATGTCTGTGTGTTAGAAAGTGTCTTAATGTCTGTTTGTGTGTGTGAGAAAGTGTCTTTATGTCTGTTTGTGTGTGTGTGTGTGTTGTTATGTTTGTGTGTGTAAGTCTCTTTATGTGTTTGTGTGTGTGTGTGAAAGTATTATATGTGTGTGTCTTTTTTTCTGTGCGTGAGTGTCCTAGTGTGTGTGAGTGTGAAAGTGTATTTTGTGTGTGTGTCTTTGTGTGTCTGAGAGTGTGAAAGTGTCTTTATGTCTGTGTGTGTATGAGTGTGAAAGTGTCTTTATGTCTGTGTGTGTGGCTGTGTGTGTGTGAAAGTGTCTTTATGTCTGTGTGTGTGTATGTGTTGTTATGCTTGTGTGTGTAAGTCTCTTTATGTGTTTGTGTGTGTGTGTGTGTGAAAGTATTATATGTGTGTGTCTTTTTTTCTGTGCGTGAGTGTCCTAGTGTGTGTGAGTGTGAAAGTGTATTTTGTGTGTGTGTCTTTGTGTGTCTGAGAGTGTGAAAGTGTCTTTATGTCTGTGTGTGTATGAGTGTGAAAGTGTCTTTATGTCTGTGTGTGTGTGAAAGTATTTTTGACTGTCTGTTTGTGTGAAAGTGTGTGTGTGTGTGTGTGTGAAAGTGTCTTTATGTCTGTGTGAATGTAAAATTGTATTTATGCCTGTGTATAAATGTGTTTGTGAGTGAGTGTAAAGGTGTCTGTGTGTTTTTGTGAGTGTGAAAGTGTATTTATGTCTGTGTGTGTTTTGTGTGCATGAGTGTGAAAGTATCTTTATGTCTGTGTGTGTGTGTGTGTGTGTGAAAGTTTCTTTATGTCTGTGTGTTAGGGTTGCCACCCAGCCAGTATTTTACCGACACGGCCGGTATTTTAAGGTTCATGTCAATGTAGAAAATGAATAATAAATATTGAAAGAAAGCGCCTGCGAAAGTGAAACTTCTTCTGAGTGTGATGAATACTATTTATAAACAAATGAACATTTAAAATCAGTCCTATTAGCTTTAGTTTTTGAGTTATGCTGTTTAATTATTTATGCAAATTTATGTTAATTAGCATGGCTGGTATTTTCTTCCAAGAAAGGTGGCAAACCTAGTGTGTGTGTGTGTGTGTGTGTGTGTGTGTGTGTGAAAGTGTCTTTATGTCTGTCTCTGTGTGTGTGAGAAAGTGTCTTTATGTCTGTGTGTGAAAGTGTCTTTATGTATGTGCGTGAGTACCTTGTGTGCATGTGAGAGTGTCTGTGTTTGGGAGAGAGTAGGTGCTTGTGTGTATTTCTATAGGGCTGATGTCACATTTAACTGGTATATGTGATGGCCCAGTAGTAATTTCTCACTCAGCTACTGGGAACAACAGTTAGCAAAGCTGCTGATTAAAGCCATCAATGGAAATCAGCACTATCTCCTCACCCTCTCTTCACCCCTGTTCTCCCTCATTTGCCTTCTCTCCCACCCCTCCCCCATTCTCTTTCTTGCTCTCCCTCCTTTGTTCTGATTAATTATTTATGCAAATTTATGTTAATTAGCATGGCCGGTATTTTCTTCCAAGAAAGGTGGCAAACCTAGTGTGTGTGTGAAAGTGTCTTTATGTCTGTCTCTGTGTGTGTGGTGTCTTTATGTCTGTGTGTGTGAGAAAGTGTCTTTATGTCTGTGTGTGAAAGTGTCTTTATGTATGTGCGTGAGTACCTTGTGTGTATGTGAGAGTGTCTGTGTTTGGGAGAGAGTAAGTGCTTATGTGTATTTCTATTGGGCTGATGTCACATTTAACTGGTATATGTGATGGTCCAGTAGTAATTTCTCACTCAGCTACTGGGAACAACAGTTAATAAAGCTGCTGATTAAAGCCATCAATGGAAATCAGCACTATCTCCTCACCCTCTCTTCACCCCTGTTCTCCCTCATTTGCCTTCTCTCCCACCCCTCCCCCATTCTCTTTCTTGCTCTCCCTCCTTTGTTCTGATTTACTTAAAAAATGCCATGAAAATTTAAAAAAAGTCTTGGGCTGAGTGTCTAGGACAGCACAAAATCTAAATATGCTACTGTTATAAAGTATATTAATATAACGTTGGTTGTGCAAAGCTGAGGAATGGGCAGTAAAGGCGTTATCTATCTTTTTAAACAATAACATTTTAGGAACAGGCTGCCCCTTTAACACTAGTTTAAATGGAAATTAGACCTATGTGTATAAAAATGTTGAGTGATATTTAAGAATCACATGATGTAACTTTAAGAACTGTATACATTTTTTATAAGTATAGATCTTAAACTTTTCAAATAATTTACTAAACACTTGTGGGGCAAAAAATGTTATAGTCGTGTATATATAGTATATAGTGTCATAGTCGTATATAATCTTGGAGAAAATTAGTTGATTTAGTTTACACAGTATTACAAGGTTCACTATCACTGACTTAGGGCACTTAGAGTGCATTGCAGAGGCTCAATAGAGGCAACAACATAGTTAAATAACCAAAGATCTAAAATCTGAGCAGTCATTAGTAGTTTCAAAGGTTTAGTAGTGGATTGTTTGTCACTTGCTCTGTTACCTCAGAACTGCATTTAAATAACACCTGAACTAGATGATAAAGGTGTTTCACAATAACTCAGTAGGGGGATGGTTTAACTGTGATTTACTTAAAGGGACACTGAACACAATTTTTTTCTTTTGTGATTCAGATAGAGCATGCAATTTTTTTTTTTTTTTTTTTTTTTTTTTTATACCAACAATGTGACAAATTTGACAATATAATGATCCAAGCAAAAAAATGCAAACAAACGATAACAAATAAAAATACAAGACACCAATATTGCAATGTTTGTGTCTCTTCAACCTTATTTATACATAGATGCTTCATAAGAATGGACATATTCACCTTGCACCTTTATCGGTTGTATTTACTTCGATTTTGTGAAACATTGTTGGAATTTTTTTAACTTTATAACAAAACCACAAACAAAAGAAAAAAAGAAAGAGGGAGAAAAAAAAAAAAAAAAAAAAAAGGAAATAATAATGATTTTGCATACACTCTCTCCTCCTCCCCCCCCCCAACCGCGCCAGACCCCCACTACCAAATGCCCAATAGAACTATTTCAGAGTCTTGGAATGGAGTTATCATATACTCTATTTCCGCAGTGGAGAAACTTTTGATGAATTTTGACCATTTGCTAAAGAAGGCTACAATTTTGTGCTCTGAATGCAGATCTGTGGCAAGTTGTTCTACCCAATATTGCTTTTTAAGGTAATTCTTTACTTCGTTCGTTGTGGGTGTGAATCTGGTTTTCCATTTTTTAAAAATTAAATTCCTTGCGGCCAAAATAACTAAGTTCAATATTTTAGCGTCTCTGAAATCTTCCTTATTTCTTGACAAGAGAATTATGGTTAAGGGAGTAAATTTAAAAGGGTTCAATTTTCACCATTTTTAATAACCAATACTCTAGTCTCTGCCAAAATTGTTTAATTTTTGGACAGAGCCACATCATATGCAATAAGTCTGCGGCCAAAAGACTACATTTTGGACACTTATTGAAATCATTATTGTTCCATCTGTAGGCCTTATCTGGTGTGTAATATATCTGGTATAGAAGCTTTGTGTGGGACTCTCTCCAAGTTTCAGCAATAGTGGTGTCACGAAGTAGCGTAAGGGATCTCATAATATGAGATTCCTTGTCTATATTCATAGACAGTTGGTCTGACCATTTTTGAGCTAGTTTCTCTACATTACAGCTGCCTTCCTGAGAGTTAAGATAGGTATACCATGGAGAGATAGAGCAGTGACCTGCCTTAATCAAGGCTGGCCATGACTCCAGTTTCCCCCAGGTCCATTTCCAGCTAAATTGGGCATGCAGTTGGCTAGTATAGTGCCTGGCTTGCAGGTAGGCAAAAAAGTCTTGATTGTCAAGATTGAATTCCATTTTCAGTTCTTGAAAGGATTTAATAATTCCTGACTCTAAGTGATATAGCTGTGAAGCAAGTTTAAGTCCTTGTTCCTGCCATCTTTTCAGATGTGGAGCTTGAGAGCCCTCTTGAAATTCTGGGTTACCTATAAGAGTTTGGTATCTGGGAATGTTAGTGTTTATTCCCACCAATGCTCCGATCTTTTTCCAAGCCTGTATTATTACATACAGTGTTTTAAAACTTTTCACCTGCTTAGGTATTAAGTGAGCCGATGTATGTAATAGAGATACTGGCTTCAGAGGATAGATTATGCTATTCTCTAATCCATTATACGTGAAGTAATCGGCTTCTGCTACCCAATCTGCCGCAATTCGGCCTAAGAAAACTAAGTTGTAGAGATATAAGTTTGGGAGGGCTAGCCCAGCGAATTGCTTTGCCAAGTATAATCTCTGCAGGGAGATTCTGGGTTTCCTTGACTGCCATATAAATTTTCGGAGCGCCTGGTTGAGTTTCTTGATATCTTGTACTTTTACAAATAGCGGGAGATTTTGAAGAATATATAATATCTTTGGTAAAATTACCATTTTATATAGAGCAATACGCCCCGAAAGAGAGAGAGGCAGATTCTGCCAGTCTCTCATTAGTGTAATAGCGCGTGCAATCGTTGGGGTAATATTTAGGGAGTACCACTCTTGAGGATTAGCTGAGACTGTAATCCCCAAGTATCTAAATGATTCTAGAACTGTCTTTAGTGGGTTATTTAATTGTGAGGCGTCGGTCTTTCTTAGCCAGAGTAGTTCTGTTTTTTGTTTATTCATTCTGTACCCAGCAAAATGGCCAAATTGTTCAATTATATTGAGCAATTTTGGAATATTCCTAGAAGTATTGGATACATATACTAGCAGATCATCCGCGTATAGAGCCACTTTCAGCTCCTGGTTATAGATTTTGATGCCTTCGATGTGTTTTCTAATTTTTATGGCTAAAGGTTCTATCGCCAGATCGAACAAGAGCGGGGAAAGTGGGCAGCCCTGTCTCGTACCCTGCTCTAAGCGAATGCTCTTTGACTCTTGCCCGTGCATGACTAGTTTTGATGATGCCTGAGTACATAGATTGTTTACCAAGTTCAAGAATTTGTCTTGAAAACCATATTGTTTCAGTGTATTGAAAATATGATCATGGCTAACTCGATCGAATGCCTTCTCGGCATCAATTGCTATTATCGCTGCGTCCAAGGGGCTCTGACCTAGCTTCCTTTCACTGTTCTTGAAATAATCGATGGATAAGAGAAGTTGTCTGATTTTAGATGAGGATCTCCTTTTTAAAAGAAATCCTACTTGATCACTATGAATGACCTCAGCTAAACCTTTTTGCATTCTTTTGGCCAGAATTGAAGCAAATATTTTATAGTCCGTGTTCAACAATGCGATAGGTCTGTAGGATTCTCTGCATTGTGGGTCTTTACCTGCTTTAGGTATGAGAATGGTATGTGATGCTAGAAAACTGGAGGGTATTTGATTGTTTTGTTGAAACAGATAATTAAAAAGATTAGTTAATTGGGGAATAATTGCTTTGTCCAGACTTTTATAAAATTCGTTTGGTAAAGCGTCAGGACCTGGGGCTTTCTCTCCTTTCAAAGCTTGAATTGCCTGAGTTACTTCCAGTTCTGTTATTGGGGCGTTCAGTGTCAGATTAAATTCAGGAGATATTTTTGTAATATCAATATCTTCCCAAAAACTCTCCCTTATGTTTATGTTTACTGGATTGGCCGCATAAATTGAGTTATAATATTGGAAAAAAGATTCGGTTATTTCCTCTGGTGAGGTAAGCAGTTTGCCGTTAATTTGTATTGCTTCGATTGTTTTTGAGGTTCTCGAATTCTTTACTAGTTTCGCCATTAATTTACCTGATTTATTACCAAATTTGTAAAGATTGGATTGGTATCTTAGATTCGCTTGTGTTGAGTTGAGAATTAGAAAAGTATCTCTATCCTCTTTGGCTTTGATGTATCTCTTCCAGTTCTCGTCTGAGGAAAGATTCAAATACCTATTATAAGCGTTGGTTACGGTAGCTATTACTTGTGTCTCTCTCAAGCGGGTTTCCCTTTTGATATTCGCTGTGTATGCAATTATGTCTCCCCTCAATACCGCTTTTGCTGCTTCCCACAAAGTGACTGGGCTAGAGACCGAATCTTTGTTATTTTTAAGATAATCTTCCCATTTCTCCTTAAGCCACTCTCTGAACTTTGCATTTTTATTAAGATATTTGGGAAAATAAAAGCCTTGTCTTCTGAAACCAGCTTTCAGATCTGGAATGTTCAGCGTAATTGGCGCATGGTCAGAAATCAGAATTTCTGCAATTTGTGCTTTGACCCCCCTGTGATATAGACTATCGTTAATTAACATAAGGTCAATCCTAGATAAGGATTTAGTTGTTTTAGAGTAACATGTGTAATTTCTACTGTCAGGGTTTTGCACCCTCCAGATGTCTCTGACTGCTAAATTGCGTGTAATTGATTTAAATAGTTTGCTTTCTAGCTTATCTTTCTTATTTATCTTCTGTGTCACTCCACTTCTCAGTCTATCTAGAGGGGCTCGCGGGGACATATTGAAGTCCCCTGCTATAATTACATGACCTTCCGCTATTTGCAAGATTTTTGATTGGAGAGAATCCCAAAACCCATATTCGATTATATTGGGCGCATACAGATTACATATGGTGTATATTGAGTTTGAAATTTTTAATTTTAATATTATAAATCTGCTGAGTGGGTCAATCATTGTGTCTAATTTTTCATAGCTTAGTTTCTTCCCTATAAGAATGGCGACTCCTTTTTTCCTATTAACTGAAGGAGCAAAAATGCACTCGGCCACCCAGGAAGATTTCAGTTTTAACAGAGCATGCAATTTTAAGCAACTTTCTAACTAACTCCTATTGTCAAATTTTCTTCTTTCTCTTGATATGTTTATTTGAAAAGCAAGAATGTAAGTTTAAATGCCGGCCCATTTTTGGTGAACAACCTGGGTTGCCCTTGCTGATTGGACAGCACCAATAAACAAGTGCTGTCCACGGTCTAAACCAAAAATTTGCAGGCTCTTTTGCTTAGATGCCTTCTTTATGAAATAAAGATAGCAAGAGAATAAAGAAAAATTGCTTAAATTAGAAAGTTGCTTAAAATTGCATGCTCTATCTGAATCACGAAAGAAAAAATTTGGGTTCAGTGTCCCTAAACATAGAGGACTAGATTACAAGTGGAGCATAAAAATGTTAGCTATATTTTACATTAACTGCTTTTATTTTTGTGCTCATATTGCAAGTTCAAAGTAATTTGTAATAAATTAGTGCTTCAATGAAAGACTTGGGAGCACCAACATCTGTATGTTGGGGTGTATTAAATCACTCACATATTCTATGAGGGAGGCACTGAAAACTCATGTTGGATATTGCTCAAACACTAAGTCAAAGGTGTGCTAAGACTTGAAGCCCTTAAATTAATTGTTCTGAAAGAACATACAATTGTAAACAACTTGTCAATTTACTTCTATTGTCAAATTGTCTTTGTTTACTTGTTATTCTTTGCTAAAAAGCAGGTTGGTAAGCTCAGGAGTGTGCACGTGTCTGCACTACTATATGGCAACAGTTTTACAATGTTATACATTAGCAAGAGCACTAGATGGCAGCACTATTTCCTGTCATGTAGGGCACCAGACATGTGTATGCTACCTATCTTTCAACAAAGAATAACATGAAAACAACGATAATTTGATAATAGAAGTAAATTCGAAACTTTTTAAAATTGTACTCTCTATCATAATCATGAAAAAAAAAAAATGTGTTTCACGTCCCTCTAAGGCTGGCTTTTAAAATAAAGTGTAAATAATGTTATTTATTTATCTATAAAATACTTTACCAGGAAGGATACATTGAGATTTCTCTCGTTTTCAAGTATGTCCTGGGTCCACAAAACATTGCATTGATACAATTGGGTACAATAAATACAAAAACAATAATAATACACAATTGATGCAAAAATGTTACATAGAACAGGTAAGAAATATATAATCAACCATGACAGGTGCATTCTGTTTTGAGATATGTAGAGAGGGATCTCTTAAAGGATTTTAGGCTTGGGGAAGGGTGCGGGAGGTTGTTCCATAATTGTGGTGCTCGGTAGGAAAAGGAGGATCAAGCTGATTTCTTTTTTTATTGAGGCAAGCTAAATAATGTGCTGGTACTGGATCGGAGGTTATAGGAGGTGGGAATAGATTGGGAAGAAAAAATATATTTGAAATGTTAGCCATACTTCGGATTGCTCTATTCTTGCCCATTGTAAAAATAAAATTAAAATTATATATATATATATACACATACATACACACTTACAAATACACATACATACTTATATACTTCTTTTTGTCCTTCCCAACACCTTATCATATACATTATTAAAACATTTGTTTCAATAAAATAAACATTTATATATTTTATGTTTTAAAAGTATGTAAATGTGAATTACTTTAAAATATAAAAATGTGTTTTGTTATGCATATATTCAAGCCTTAACACTACTTCCGGTCTCCAAGAGTGCTATATTTTCCAGCACCATTATGCACCTCTAACCTAATAAAAAGAAACAATATAAATTATAAAGTGAAGTTAAATTCTATTTTCTCTGTGGGCAAATGATGCAACTCCTCTTTCTCAAAAAAAATTGTCAATTTACCCTTGCGGAGCAGGACCGGCAACTGCGGAGCCATGGAGTGTGGAGGATCCTCTTCGTACGATCGCTGCCGTACACTGAATAGTGAATTCAATAGTGAAGAATCAAATCAGCCAATAGGAATGCAAGGGAAGCCATATTTAAAAGCGTACTTTGAATTCACTATTCAATGTACGGCAGCGATCGTACGAAGAGAATCCTCTATGCTCCATGGCAGTCACTGGTCCTGCTCCACGCTCATCTCCGCTCTGTGCCGGCTTGGTCCTGGATGAAGAAGGAAGTGGAAGAAGATCTCGGCCGCTTGAAAGAAGACTTCACCGCCTGGAACAGGACTTTCTCTGCTGGACTTCAGGAATGGTGAATACCTATTTAGGGGTTATAGTTAGGTTTTTGTTTTTTTGGGGGGGTTAGATTAGGGATTTATTGGGCACTCTTAAAATAGCTGAATGCCCTTTTAAGGGCAGTAAAAGAGCTGAATGCCCTTTTAAGGGCAATGCCCAAAGAATTGCCCCTTTAGTAACAATGGGTAGTTTAGGATTTTTTAGTGTTATTTTTTTTTAATTTTGGGGGGTTTGTTAGGTGGTGGGTTTTACTGTTAGAGGGGGGCTTAGTATTTTTTAAGGTAAAAGAGCTGTTTTACTTAGGGCAATGCCCTACAAAAGGCCCTTTTAAGGGCTATTGATATTTTAGCATTAGATTAAGGGATGTTTTATTTGGGGGGGGTTATTTTCATAGGGATTAGGTTTAATTTTTTTATTTTGGAAAATTTTGTTTATTATTGTCTGTAATGTTAGACTTTTTTATTTTTGGTTATTTTAGATTAATTTAATATTAGGTTTTTTTATTTTTTAGTAATGTTAGCTTTTTTATTTTAATTGTAATTTAGTATTTTTTAATTTAGGTAATTGGGGTTAATTTAGGAGGTGTTAGGTTAGGGGGCTTAGCAATATAATTAGTTATTTTTGTTGTGGGGTTTTGGTGGATTAGGGGTTAATAGGTTAATTAGGGTACTTGCTTTGTGGGGGTTGGTGGATTAGGGGTTATTAATTTTCATAGGATTATTGCGTTGTGTGGGTTTGGTGGATTAGGGGTTAAAAGATGTATAAGGTTTGTTGCCATGTGGGTTAATGGCGGATTAGAGGTTAATACATTTATTAGGTAGTTTGTGATGTTGGGGTTGGCGGATTTAGGGGTTAATACTTTTATTAGGTAGATTGCGATGTGGGTGAATGGCAGATTAAGGGTTAATAGTTTAATTAGGCATATTGCATTGAGGGGGTTGTTGGATTAGGGGTTAATACATTTATTATTAGTTCCGATGTGGGTTTGATGGTGGATATAGGGGTTTTATGTGTCGGGTTTATTTTTGGGAGGCGGGTTAGACTTTTACGTGAGATTTGACATTTTTTTTTATTTTCTTAGGCGCCACCAGCAATTTCTAAAGTGCTGTAAGTCACTGGCGACTCTAGAAATTTGTATTTACGCACATTTCTGGACATCGCTAGCTTATTAGACTTACAGCACTTTATGAACTACTAGCGGGGTTTATGTGATACCCCGATGTGCGAGGTGAAATTAAGGGCAGCGCAGGTTTCAGCAGTTGTGCTGAAGCTTGCGCCGCATATATAATCTTGCCCTAAGTGCCTTGCATTATCTTTATATTGTGAATTTTTTTATTATGTTATTCTACTTTTTAGCAGTCCTTTAAAGGGACATAATACTCATATGCTAAATCACTTGAAACTGATGCAGTATAACTGTAAAAAGCTGACAGGAAAATATCACCTGAGCATCTCTATGTAAAAAAGGAAGATATTTTACCTCACAATCTCCTCAGCTCAGCAGAGTAAGTTCTGTGTAAAAAGTTATACTCAACTGCTCCCAGCTGCAGGTAAAATTTTTAAAAAAAATGAAGAAATGAACAGCAGCCAATCAGCATCAGCAGTGCTGAGGTCATGAACTCTTACTGTGATCTCATGAGATTTGACTTGACTCTCATTAGATTTCATTGTAAACTTCCTTTACCTGATTAGTGAAATAAGATGAGAGTGCACGATGCTCATCCCTTCAGATGTCCCAGGACAGACACACTAAAATGCTGCTTAGAAATCCTTTACAATGGGAGGTGGCTACTGAGGAACTTTTGAGGTAAAATATCTTTCTTTTTTACATAGAGATGTTCAGGAGATATTTTCTAGTCAGCTTTTTACAGCTATGCTGCATCACTTTCAAGTGTTTAAACATTTGGGTATTATGGCCCTTTAAGTTCTCCTGTTTGCATTAAGGTATTCACTTAATTTGTATATAATAATTTATAATTTATAATAAAAGATTATATTTGTTTATCTAAATGACACTAACTCACATTCTTAACACTTTTCTGTATTTACAAATACAAACATCTTCACATTAGAATAACAAAAGACAGTTATTTAAATGATTACACACTGTGAATATTCTATATTTTTCAGATTCAGTCATAAACAATTCCCCTTCTTATTCTTTATATTCTTCTTTATTTTTGTATTATCCAACATTATTTTCAGCTAAAAATGTATTGTCATTTGTAGGTCATTTAGGAGCAACACATTAATGTCAAAATGTTTTGTAAGTCAGCATCAGGCTGCCTTGACCTTTTCTTGTTTATTTATGAAAGATTTTATTCCAAATACAGAAAATATTGTTACTGTTTTTATATATGTCAGTTCTAATAAATTTGTGTTTGTCTCAGTGATAATGGTTAGTTGATTTTTGGATACGAGCAATGACGCAGCTTATTAAGGATTACACATATAAACACAATGGAAAAACAAATGGAAAAATAGAACAAGTCATAAGATACCGTTACAAATTATGCCTTTTTGTTTAGGAGACCAAGCTTTTATAGAAAATACAAATGCTTGGTCTTTGGAAAAAGCTTTATATAAATTAAAAATTTAAATAAAAACAATATTATATAAGGAGCATACAGATATAAAGGTATATTCATATATGAATTTTATTTTTTATGCAGTGTCAAAATTTGAATCATATCCCATATATAAATATTTTTGTTTAAATTTATATGAAGCATATAGATGTAAACATATGCTCATATACTATTTATTTCTCACACCATGCCTGGATTTGATAAATGACCTAGGTCACCAGAGGGCGCTCACTATGCAACATATGAAATAGACTGAACAATTAACAACATGAACTTGTGACAATAATGTTCGTGTAAATGCTGCTATAAAACCAAACCTTTATGCAATAACATTAAATAATAATGGAAAGAGGAACCTCATTAAATGGCGTTAGATTCAATGTCCATATGTGGTTGGTGATGTTGAATGTGGATTCCTAGGGGTCCTATAGATCCAAATCGGTCCAAGGCTAGGGAAACTTTCCCACGGCTGCACTCTCCACAACGATCCCAGGAAGGAAAACGTGTTAGCTGGAAAGATGAGATAAAAGAAGAGAGGTGCACAAATGTGTGTATCAATCGGTATAACTCGGCATACACTCCAAGTATTGTGTGCACAGGGTACTCACAATTTAGCACAGCACACCAGTGTGCTTGTGGAAGCGGGTTGGTACTCAGAGCTGACCAGCTGACTCTCTCCGGCTCTTTCCTAGAAATGGCGGCTTTCCTGTATGATGGACTGTCTGGTAGTGGTATGCTTGTATTCAAACTCCAGGCTCAAGTTAGGTTAAAACAAATTTAAAAACTTTTATTGCACAGGGTTGACAAGCACATAATAAAATTGGTACATGTGAAATATTGCTACGCGTTTCTCGGCCCTCCTGGCCGTTTCATCAGGCATATAAAATGAATTAAAAAAACGGCTTTTTATTACCGCCACTACCAAACAGTTAGAGACAGACACACCCCTTTCTCATTGGGTGTGTGTAGGTAAGCCTATCACCGTTAGTACATTTTTAGTAACGAGTGCTTAACAGACAAGTGTATCAAATTGTTATGACCCATATTTCTTTCTAGCTACATATTAGTCCTTAGTTGTAAATTGTAACAAAGATCGTTATGCAGTGATAGAAACTTAAAATAACATATATACATTTATATCGAGGACATATAATTTTAATAAGAAAGAAAGGCCCTTCGATAGGTGAAATAGCGGACCAATCGTGAGACTCCATTCTGTAAAATATTTACACACCTCTATTTATTTTGCATTGTAACATTGCTGATCTCCATTCTATCTAGCAAACGAAAATGATCATGATACCAGCTTTACATATCTACAGGATTTGGAAAACGAATTATTACTTGTTATACTAAATGTTATTAGCTTATCTCGGGGTGTGATGTGACCCCATAGTTCGGATATTTGACCCCATATCATACGGCCTAATGGTGGGTGGATACCGGAACACATACTAATAATACTAAACTGGATGAGTACGTGTTTATGATATATATGTGGGCAATAAAATGATGATTCTACTGGAAATTTGGATATCTTTAAATGGCTATATTGACCTCTAAAGTAAATGAGTGTAATGTGCTTAGTGATTGTGATATAGTGCATCAATATGAATAGTCGATGAGCAATTGAAGCAGGTTGTAAAATTTTGATAATTGGGTGGCTATATAAATGTACATGTGATAAAGTGATATACTAAAATTGGTGACTAGCATTCGGGATCAATTATAATCTATATAGTGATGATTAAACTAAACTATGCACGAGTGTGTGCGACTATGACCAACATATAAAACTAATGTAATCACATGGCTATTGGGTGTGTGATCTCTGATGGTCTAGTGGCCCCTCTAGTGTCTATACACATATAATATAATAAAGGGGAGGGATTGCCTAATGGCAGTGATGGATAGGTGCTAGGAAAGGCCAATATTAACTAGTGATAAACAATGGCTAGTGGGTGATGTTTGATGATAACAAAGTAAATTCATGCCATATAATTAGGTGGTCCTATTTGGTGGAAAACAATGATAGGACTTTATGTGTCTAAATTATGCACATACTATTTGGATATGATGGATAATGATATTGAGGAGTGTATATATGATGGGTTAGTATATGTCCTTAACTGAGAGAGGGAGATACCCCTCGTTGATAACTGAATTACCCTAGCTGGTTCTAGGGTGATGGACCTTGGGTAACTAAAATGCAGCAGAGTCTATTACCTCATTGAGGCCATTGGGGAAAAGGGAGCCGAATCTGAAAATCCAATAGATCTCCCTTTGGCGAAGTTTAGTGAACCTGTTGTATCTGTGTGAACTAGGGATGCTTTCAATAGGTGTTATAGTGAATGGACAGGCTTCTCCATTGTGTTCATGGACATAGTGCCTTGATACACTATGTTTCATGGATTTTTTCTTTATGTTTCGACTATGTTCACTCCATCTTGTGCGAGATGGAGTGAACATAGTCGAAACATAAAGAAAATCGCACAAGATGGAGTGAACATAGTCGAAACATAAAGAAAAAATCCATGAAACATAGTGTATCAAGGAACTATGTCCATGAACACAATGGAGAAGCCTGTCCATACACTATAACACCTATTGAAAGCATCCCTAGTTCACACAGATACAACAGGTTCACTAAACTTCGCCAAAGGGAGATCTATTGGATTTTCAGATTCGGCTCCCTTTTCCCCAATGGCCTCAATGAGGTAATAGACTCTGCTGCATTTTAGTTACCCAAGGTCCATCACCCTAGAACCAGCTAGGGTAATTCAGTTATCAACGAGGGGTATCTCCCTCTCTCAGTTAAGGACATATACTAACCCATCATATATACACTCCTCAATATCATTATCCATCATATCCAAATAGTATGTGCATAATTTAGACACATAAAGTCCTATCACTGGTTTCCACCAAATAGGACCACCTTATTATATGGCATGAATTTACTTTGTTATCATCAAACATCACCCACTAGCCATTGTTTATCACTAGTTAATATTGGCCTTTCCTAGCACCTATCCATCACTGCCATTAGGCAATCCCTCCCCTTTATTATATTATATTATATTATATGTGTATAGACACTAGAGGGGCCACTAGGCCATCAGAGATCACACACCCAATAGCCATGTGATTACATTAGTTTTATATGTTGGTCATAGTCGCACACACTCGTGCATAGTTTAGTTTAATCATCACTATATAGATTATAATTGATCCCGAATGCTAGTCACCAATTTTAGTATATCACTTTATCACATGTACATTTATATAGCCACCCAATTATCAAAATTTTACAACCTGCTTCAATTGCTCATCGACTATTCATATTGATGCACTATATCACAATCACTAAGCACATTACACTCATTTACTTTAGAGGTCAATATAGCCATTTAAAGATATCCAAATTTCCAGTAGAATCATCATTTTATTGCCCACATATATATCATAAACACGTACTCATCCAGTTTAGTATTATTAGTATGTGTTCCGGTATCCACCCACCATTAGGCCGTATGATATGGGGTCAAATATCCGAACTATGGGGTCACATCACACCCCGAGATAAGCTAATAACATTTAGTATAACAAGTAATAATTCGTTTTCCAAATCCTGTAGATATGTAAAGCTGGTATCATGATCATTTTCGTTTGCTAGATAGAATGGAGATCAGCAATGTTACAATGCAAAATAAATAGAGGTGTGTAAATATTTTACAGAATGGAGTCTCACGATTGGTCCGCTATTTCACCTATCGAAGGGCCTTTCTTTCTTATTAAAATTATATGTCCTCGATATAAATGTATATATGTTATTTTAAGTTTCTATCACTGCATAACGATCTTTGTTACAATTTACAACTAAGGACTAATATGTAGCTAGAAAGAAATATGGGTCATAACAATTTGATACACTTGTCTGTTAAGCACTCGTTACTAAAAATGTACTAACGGTGATAGGCTTACCTACACACACCCAATGAGAAAGGGGTGTGTCTGTCTCGAACTGTTTGGTAGTGGCGGTAATAAAAAGCCGTTTTTTTAATTCATTTTATATGCCTGATGAAACGGCCAGGAGGGCCGAGAAACGTGTAGCAATATTTCACATGTACCAATTTTATTATGTGCTTGTCAACCCTGTGCAATAAAAGTTTTTAAATTTGTTTTAACCTAACTTGAGCCTGGAGTTTGAATACAAGCATACCACTACCAGACAGTCCATCATACAGGAAAGCCGCCATTTCTAGGAAAGAGCCGGAGAGAGCCAGCTGGTCAGCTCTGAGTACCAGCCCGCTTCCACAAGCACACTGGTGTGCTGTGCTAAATTGTGAGTACCCTGTGCACACAATACTTGGAGTGTATGCCGAGTTATACCGATTGATACACACATTTGTGCGCCTCTCTTCTTTTATCTCATCTTTCCATGCCTGGATTTGAACCTGGGACTGCTAAATCACAGTCTTTTTCTCTATTCCTGAGCTACCAGAGGGCTTTGTTTAACCTAGCAGTTTTTGGAGATCTGTTTGCTGCTGTGGATTGCTCTCTGGCTCCTCCTGTTTATCAGCTGCAGGTAGTTATGCAATCAGCTCTCCTATAAAAGGCTGCTTTTGCATCCCACCTCTGCTAAGTTCCAGTATCCTGCACCTGTGCCAAGCTCTGCAGAGGGTGTCTGTCAAGTGCCTGTCTCCAGCTACTGTGTCCAAGCTCTGCAGAAAGTCTCTGCCACATTACCGCAACCAAGCTCTAAAAAGGATATCTGCCAAGTGTAATTATCTCTGTCAAGTTCTTGTGTCCAGCTTCTGAGCCCAAGCCCTGCCAAGCATCTGTGTCCTGCTCCTGTCCTGGCTTTAAGTGGGCGCCTCCTGTCTGGGCCTCAAGTGGGCATCTACTCTCTCGGGCCTCCAGTGAGCACCTCCTGTCTCACCCTCCAGTGGGCATTCCTATCTTTGGCCAAAGTTGGCAATTTGTTCCTGGCCTTACAGTGGGCACTCCTGTTCCTGACCATATCATGGGCATTACCTCAGACTCCAATTCTGGTGTTGGCATGCCTGCTCACCTATTCTGTTTCCAGTCTCCAAGTCTCCAGTTCCAGTACAATAAATGTATTTGTTTGTCTGTTACTAAACATGCCTAAAAGGAGAAATCCCATAAAAAGTACACACCATTGTATTCCTAAGCCTGCCACCACCATGCATAAGCTCCATGTCCCCGAACCAGCTCATCCGATTGTGATTGATTTTTTTATACAGTGTCTAAATGTTTTTAGTTACTAGTAATTATTTTGACAAATGTAATTTATACACTTCATGGCAAGTGTTATTTTTGTTTTTTTTATATGCATATATGCCTAATGAAACAAACTCTGTGAGAGTAAGAAATATGTTGCCTTTTAAGTTTTTAATAAAGAATTGAAGGCAATTACACTATGACACAAAGATCAATTTTTATATTGAAATCTGATGAATGAATATTGGAGTATCTGTGTATCCTGCCACTTGGAGTACCTTTCTATCCTGCTACCTGTGCTCAGTCAACTGGATGGAAGCTCTGGCTTGCTCTAGATCACCTGGAGGTGTTCTCTTTTTGTGAGTATTCTGTACACTATTTCATACAGTTTTGATGCAGACTGTACTAGGTCATTTTGTCACCCTTGTTTTCTTTGTGTTTTAGATTTCTTTGCCATGAAGTTTCACAGAGACCCTGACCAAGGAGCAGCCTGAGCCAAGGAGGAACAACAGTTATAGAACTTGTCTGAGTTGTACACTATTTATGCCTTTATTATACTTTGGTATTTTTAGAAAATAAATTTAGTTCACAGAAATATCATAATATGAGAAACTATTACCATGCGAAATGCAAAAATCAAATATATACATACATATACTCCAGCCTGGCCCTTAAGATCCAACAATGACCTGCTCCTTGCATCTTCTACCATCAAATCCTCCCATGCTAAACTACAGGGCTTCTCTCATGCAGCACCAACCCTCTGGAATGAACTTCCTCGAGCTGTCAGACCCCTAACCTCTACTCTTTTAAATGTTCCCTAAAGACCTTTTTGTTCAGGGAAGCCTTTCACCAAATCAGTAACAAATGAATTCCACTTGCCTCTTCTAACTCCACACTAACATCATTCTCACCTTGGCAGTCCCCACCTTCTGTTTCTCACCCTCCTACCCATCTAGATTGTAAGTTCCCACAGGAACAGGGCCCTCAATTCCCCCTGTATTTGTTTGTTTAATGTTGTCCGCTGTCTTATTTTGTATTGTATCACTGTTGTACTTTTATCTTTATACCCATGGACAGTGCTTCCGAATCTGTTGGCGCTTTATAAATAAATAAATATATATATATATATATATATATATACACATGTGTGTGTATATATATATATATATATATATATATATATATATATATATAGTGTGTATATACAGTATATATATATATATATATATATATATACACACACATTTAAAATTAGCAATAAAAAATTAGAATATAACATTTATTATTTTGTCACTATGAACTTTCTTGAAATTTATGCAGTAAAATGAGTAGGTACAAAATATCTAATTGTACTAATATTGTGAAAAATCAGACTAGCAGTTGCTGCCAGGGTTTCAGTCTTATAATGACAATCATATCTATAAGGACATGAAACCTATTATTTAAATTGTAAAACTTTACATTTCAAATGCTGGGTATTGTGATATATTATTATGGGGAGGAGATAATAAAGGCCCCCAAAATAGAATCAACGTTGAGAGTTATTTGCTTATTCTCCTTGATCTGTCTGCAGCCTTTGATACTGTTGACCTCCCTCTTTTGCTCCAAATCCTCCAATCCTTCGGCATTTGTGACACAGCCCTCTCATGTTTCTCTTCCTACCTGTCAAACTATACCTTTAATGTAGCCTTCTCTGGGGCCTCCTCTGTCCCATCACCACTTTATGTTGGGGTACTGCAAGGCTCTGTCCTCGGTACCCTACTCTTCTCAATCTACACGTCATCATTAGGTTACCTGATAAAGTCCCATGGGTTCCAATATCATTTGTATGCAGATGACACCCAAATCTACTTCTCTGCACCAGACCTATCTCCTTCCTTTCTAACCCATGTCACTAACTGTCTTTCTCACATATCTTCCTGGATGTCCTCTCACTACCTCAAGCTAAATCTCTCCAAAACTGAGCTCCTTATTTTCCCTCCTCCTTCCAAAATCTCTACCCCCAAGCTCTCTTTAACTGTCAACAACTCCATCATTACCCGTACCCCGCATGCCCGATGTCTTGGGGTCACACTTGACTCAGATCATTCTTTCACTCCTCACATTCAGTCCTTGGCTAAATACTGCCGCTTCCACCTTAAAAACATCTCTAAAATTAGACATTTCCTTACACAAGACACAACTAAGATTTTAATCCACACTCTTATCCTTTCCCGCCTCGATTACTGCAACTCTGTCCTCTCTGGTCTCCCCAGCTGCCACCTAGCTTCTTTACAATCCATAATGAATGCCTCTGCCAGGCTCATCTTCCTTACACGTTGCTCTTCATCTGATGCACCTCTCTGCCAATCACTTCACTGGCTTCCTCTTGCCTCCAAGATTTAACACAAAATTCTCACTCTGACATACAAAGGCCTCAACTGCACTGCTCCCCCCTATATCTCTGACCATGTCTCCAGATACTCTCCCTCCTGTTTCCTTCGCTCTGCTCATGACCTCCTACTCTCCTCCTCTCTTGTTACCTCCTCACACTCCCGCTTACAGGACTTCTCCAGACTGGCTCCCATCTTGTGGAACTCTCTGCCTCACTCCACCTAGTTTTGAAAACTTCAAGCGCTCCCTAAAGACTCTACTGTTGAGGGATGCATACAACCTACACTAACCTTTCTTTATACGGTTTCCTCTCCTCCATTGCTATCCCCTTGAACCCACTTAGCATGTAAGCCTAAGAGCCATGCTGTTTGTAGATCACCTTCTTTAGAGCTGACTACAACAGTGTGACTCTTAGCAGGGCCCTCTACCCGTCTGATTCCTATAAATGTTTCCTAGTATTCCACTTATGTTTATAGTGCTGCGGAATCTGTTGGCGCTCTACAAATAACCAATAATAATAATAATGATAAATATTTGTCACTGTTATCACAATTATCTAGTAGCAAGCAGACAGAGGACCTCTTATTTGAAAGAGCAATATTGCTGCTTTCAAATAAGGTGTTTCATATTTAATTATGCTTTCTGGGGGGCAACATACCTGATATTTATCCATATGTTTATGGTGACAGGTTATTACTGTTAACACAGACCTGGACATTTGATCTCTCTGCTTTGGTGCCTATTTTTGGGTGCAAGGGTCTCTTTTTTATCCCAGAGGACTGTAAAAGGCACAGAATATACAGGTGATTGCTATTTATATGGCAATCACCTGCTATTTAAAAGCATGAGACCACTAATTAAATTATGGGTAATCCCCTTTTTCACATAAGCAGTACTGTTTATATGTGTGTTTTATTAATTTTTTTAGGGGCACCTTTGGGTATAAATTAGGTATTATACATACTGTAACATTGCTAGCAATCCAAAAAATTATATATAAAATATTAGAAAGAAAGAGCTCTACCATATTTTAGAGAGCTAAAGCGGATTACAGGCCGCACCATATCACACCCACACTACCAACAGGTAATTAAACTAGCATGCTATGGATTTTTGAGCCGGCTCATAAAAGTTCATCTCTGTTACCGGGCACTTGAGTGTTAATACACGCTCCGGTTGTTAGTGAACAAAATGCCGTCCTTGATTCTCCTTAATTATTTTATTACTGATCCGGTACCGGATTTAAAAGATATATGCGAGAGTCAATGTGTGGCAAATAAACAACCAGTCACTCCAATCACATATGCTGCATTACAGCAATCCTCAGGGTGCAAGGCTTACTGCTGCACGGCTTACCTTCACTTCAGTCACACACTCAACGGGTATTACCAGACAGGATCCCTTCCACGGTGTGTATCACTGTGATGTGTATGGCTGATGCAGCTCTTCACTTGCCCAGATTGTAACACTTGATATTGTTATCGCCAACCTCACAGCTGTTTCACCATGCTGGCGTGCTCCATGCTGGCGTCCTCCACGCTTTTATGAGCCGGCTCAAAAATCCATAGCATGCTAGTTTAATTACCTGTTGGTAGTGCACTACACTTGAATTGTGTTATTAGCCACTTTCACAGTATTTGTTTTTGGCTTTGTTTTTAATAAATATATATATGTTCAGCATACCTGTTTAGGATATCCCCTTTATTAATTAAGTGTGGGTGTGATATGGTGCGGCCTGTAATCCGCTTTAGCTCTATATATATCCGCTTTAGCTCTATATATATTATTTAACACAATTTTAATGAGTAATGAATATTGGTAACAGTTTAATTTAACATGTCACAATATTGATAAAGGACACAAAATCTTTTATGTTCATTGAGATCATTTGTGAGGCTTGTAAATAATTGACTAAAATTGCTAAAGGCATGCCTAGATCAGATGGTAACATATCATACACAGGATGACTAAATTAAAAGGATTGTACATGAACAATTGAATTTTTACAAAGTGGAAGCAACTCCCCAAGCTTTGCCAATAGGTTAAAACGATAAAATGTTGATATTTATCATTTATAATCCAATCACAGGCATTAGGCTATGTTAAAATTAGGATGCTCAGTATTCCAAGATAAAGTTTCACATTTGCTAATAGCCCTTGAATATTGATTTTGGAACTGAATTTTCTCTACAGGAATATGTGTTATCAATTATATCATATATCAAATCTCATGTTAATTAAAAAGCAATAGCATTGCCTAAAGGATGCTTAAAATGTCAATACACTGTAATAAATGTTATTAAGAGTGTAACTGAAGTGTCCAGCTGCCAGAGAATCAAAGATAAGTAAGAAATCCATGGTAATCCACTACAGCGCTGTATAGCAGAGCTCAAATCCTACAAAAACACTTTATGCATGGTTATTTAACTAGTTTATTGTGATTATATATGATGGACTGAAGTAGATTGTATAATAAAATATTTGTTAATGCATTTTAAATTATTATAGCATTATTGAGCTATATATTACTCTTTATAATATATACATTGTGCACCATTTAATTACCCCTCATGCTGTTTCTTCTTATAAGAAAAATAATAAATTCCATTGACATGTTATTTGGTGGGGTTCATTTTAGAGTTATTGAAAAATAGTTTTGGTAATAAAATGTTACAACATGCTAAGGTCTGTGTTTTTTTATGTAAAAAATAATATAAAAGAATCCCACAGACAAAAATAGTAGCATGATTAGATGTTCCTGTTGTAAATAATTCTGTATGTCCTAGATGCAAAATAAAATAAATAAATAAATCTTAGAAAAACAAATATGGTTCAGTGGGAAATTAGATTTATAATTTGCTAATCTTATGAACATTATTTGTTAATGCATTGATAGCTTAATTGTTAATTTAGCTAAATTTGAAACAAGTTACTATGAATTTATTTCTGTAAATATCCTTGATATCACTATAAAATAAAGTGTTGTATATTCTAATCATTTTGATAAGATTATACATTGATTTATTTACAATATTCTCTATAAACTTTAATGATGTATTTGATTTTCTACATGATTAAAATATACCCAAATGTTGGTAATATTCTCATATACTCCAATCTGTTAAAAAATGTATACAAATGGCTTAGCAATGGTAAGTCAGTTTCTTGCCCATGTTAATAGAGATCTTTTTAAGCAAAAATCATGTATCAGAATGCAATTGAAGAGCTTAAAGGGAGATAAAACACATTTTTTTTCTTCATGATTTAGGTAGAGAATACCATTTTAAACAACTTTCCAATATACTTCTATTATGCATTGTGCTTCCTTCTCTTATATAGTACTAGTTGATAAGCCTGCCCAGAGGGCAGTCTATGTTTAAAAATTACAAGCTAAAGTTACAAAAAATAAAAAAAGTAAAATTACAGAAAAAAATAAACAAAGCTACCCAAAATAAAACATTTAAACTTAAACTAATACCCCTATAAAAAAATCCCCCCATTATAAAAACACTCCCTAATCTAATACTAAACTACCAATAGCCCTTAAAAGGGCCTTTTGTAGGGCATTGCACAGTAAAACAGCTCTTTTACTTAAAAAATTACCAATTACCCCCTAACAGTAAAACCCACCACGCAACCATCCCCCCCAAATAAAAAAAACTAACACTGAAAAAAACTAAGCTATCCATTGCCCCTAAAGGGGCATTTGTATGGGCATTGCCCTTAAAAGGGCATTCAGCTTTTTTACAGCCCGTTAAATCACAAATCTTAAAAATAAAAAAAGTACTAAGACTAAGTCCCAAATAGGTACTCTCCGTTTATGAAGTCTGGCGGTGAAGGTCTTCTTCCATATGGCTCCATCATCTTCTATCTTCATCCGGAGTGAAGGTGGCATGGAGTGGAGGTGCGGAGCGGTCTTCCCCGATGCGCGGATCTGGAGCAGTGGTTCTCAGGGACGGTCCTCAGCGGTGGTCTTCAGCAATCATCAGCGGCGTGGAGGCTCCTCTTCATCCGATCTCTGGCGTACACTGAGAATTTAATGCAAGGCACAGCATTCAATTTGGGTTAACTTCAGCCAAATTTCAGCCAATAGGAATGCAAGGTACCCCAATAAATATGGGGCACCTTGTATTCAATCTTCAGTATGCGAAGGACGATCGCATGAATAGGAGTCTCCAGGCCGCTGAGGACCGCCACCGCTGAGGACCACCGCTGAGGACCACCGCTGAGGACCACCGCTGAGGACCACCGCTGAGGACCACCGCTGAGGATCTGTGCATCGGGGAGGCAGCTCCGCTCCGTGCCACCTTCGCTCCGGATGAAGAAAGAAGATGATGGAAGAAGACCTTCTCTGTCGACTTCAGGAATGGTGAGTACCTATTTGGGGCTTAGTTTTAGGATTTTTTTTTATTTTTTTTTAATTTTAAGATTAGGGATTTAATGGGATGTAAAAGAGCTGATTGCCCTTTTAAGGGCAGTAAAAAAGCTGAGTGCCCTTTAAAGGGCAATGCCCATACAAATGCCCCTTTAGGAGCAATGGATAGCTTAGGTTTTTTTAGCCTTAGTTTTTTTTTATTTTGGGGGGGTTTACTGTTAGGGGGGAGAGTATTTTTTTAAATGTAAAAGAGCTGTTTAACTTAGGGCAATGCCCTACAAAAGGCCCATTTAAGGGCAATTGGCAGTTTAATTTAGATTAAGGGGTGTTTTTATTTTGTGTGTTTTTATTTTGGGGGGCTTTTTATTTTCAAAGGGATTAGGTTTATTTTTTTTATTTTTGATAATTTTGTTTATTTTTTTTCTGTAATTTTTAATTTTTTGTAATTTTAGATTTTTTTTGTAATTTAATGTTAGGTTTTATTTTAGTGTAACTTAGTATTGGGGTTCATTTAGGGGTTGTAAGGTTAGAGGGCTTAGTAATTAATTAGTTATTTGCATAGTGGGGTGTTGGCGGTTTAGGAGTTAATAGGTTAATTAGGTTTATTGCGATGTGGGGGTTTGGTGGTTAAGGGGTTAATAGGTGAAGAAGGTTTATTGTGATGTGGGGGGTTGTCAGTTTAGGGGTTAATAGGTTAATTAGGTTTTTGCAATGTGGGGGGTTGACGGTTTAGGAGTTAATAGGTTAATTAGGTTTTTTGCAATGTGGGGGGTTAGCAGTTTAGGAGTTAATAGGTTAATTAGGTTTATTGCAATGTGGGGGTTTGTCAGTTTAGGGGTTAATAGGTTAATAAGGTTTATTGCGATGTGGGGGTTTATCAGTTTTGGGGTTAATAGGTTAATTAGGTTTATTGCAATGTGTGGGGTTGAAGGTTTAGGGTTAATATTTTAATTATGTTATTTGTGGTTTAGGGGTTAATTACTTTATTATTTTTGCAATGTTGGCAGTTTCGGTGTTTGTTAATACTTTGTGCTGGAGGTTAGTTTTTTTTTGTTAAACTTCGTTTTTTCGTGCGGGCGGTTGCATTTTTTTTTTAAGGCTTTGTTTGCCTACGCCTCATCCAGGTGGATTCTGAAAATGGCCAGTGGATTCTTTTTCCACCCTGCCATTTTCGGAATCCACAGATTAATTCTTTTGGCTGCGCATGCAGCCAACATTCTTTTGGCTGCCTTGTGCAACTAGTGACGGACGTGTTACAAACACGATTATAGTATAGATATTTTGTTGAAGAAACAGAAATGCACATGGCTGAGCCAATAACATGAGGCATACATGTTCAGTCACCAGCAGCTCCTGATCATATCTAGATAAGCTTATTTTAAAGGGACACTGGACCCAATTTTTTTCTTTTGTGATTCAGATAGAGCATGCAATTTTAAGCAACTTTCTATTTTACTCCTATTATCACATTTTCTTCATTCTCTTGGTATCTTTATTTGAAATGCAAGAATGTAAGTTTAGATGCCGGCCCATTTTTGGTGAACACACTGTGTTGTTCTTGCTGAATGGTGGATAAATTCACCCACCAATAAACAAGTGCTTTCCATGGTCCTGAACCAAAAAAATAGCTTAGATGCCTTCTTTTTCAAATAAAGAAAGCAAGAGAATGAAAAAAACATTGATAATAGGAGTAAATTAGAAAGTTGCTTACATTTGCATACCCTATCTGAATCATGAAAGAAAAAAATTTGGGTTCAGTGTCCGTTTAACAAAGAATTCCAAGAGAACAAAACAAATTAACTGGAAAGTTGCTTAAATTGTATGCTATCTCTGAATCACAAAAGAAAAAAAAATGTGTTTCCTCTCCCTTTAAGTTATGAACATGTCACCTCCCACTTCTCAGTATCAGAAGTGGTTTTTTTGTGCGGATTTGTATGTGTGTATTTATATATGTGTATGTATGTGCATGTGTGTGTGCATATGTCTGTGCACACATGCATTCATATATACAACAAATAGACGGATCCACAGTGGAGATATAAAAATAAATATCCTTTATTACACAAGTAGAAGACCAATCATACAACACACAGCAAGACTAAGAAAAAGCATCCAGTCTTGCCGTGCCTTGTAAGATTTCTCTTCTACTCATCTAGTAAAATATATTTACTTATGTATCTGCCTATTTGTTGTTTAACCTCTGCCTCACTACGGTGTTTCAGATTAACCCATGCGTCATCTACACTGTCAGGAACTGGTAAGTAGAACTCAATTTGCAGATTTCACAAGGAAATGTTCCCTCTGGAGAGAGCTAGTGAGTATTATTAATTCCTTATTAAGTGGGAGAGAGGAAAATGGTATTTGATAACCTGCAACATCACTTGAATAATACTCTCCTTGAAGGAAAAACAATATGATTGCCTATACACAGATTAGCTGAGATTTGCAAGTCTCTTATTTAGTAATGTAACAGCCGATACACAGGTGCTCTGAGATTCACAAGTCACAGATATAATAATAATACAGTCTCTGGGTTAATCAATTCTCAGCAGGACCTCTCAGTAATACTTTATAGCAACAGATTGACACAAGAGTTTAATTTGTAACAGCAGGGATAAGGTTATTGTGTAGAAAAATGAAGGAAGAAGATTACTCACTCTGTGGTAGTTTGCTCAGCTGCTGGTTGATTCCCTTCCAGAGCAGTTAGTGATTTTCAAAGCCAAAGTGGGAGGAGTTTTACTCCGGTTTCAGTTCAGTCTCCACAGGTACAAACACAAGCAAAATAGATTGTACAGTTGATGCAGATCTCTGAGGAAGAGAAATCAAATGAGGAATTTGCTTATGAAGAGGTTATACCTTTACAGTGAGATCCAGAGCTGTAAGGAAGAAATTAGCTTTGATGCAGCAGCAGTTGTGACTGGTCTTATTGTCTGTAAGTATGTTCCTTGATGCTGCAGCAGGAGATTTCTTGTAAAAGAGGATCTTTAACTCTTGGTGAGAGCTTGCAATTTCTTTGTTCCAAATATGGTGTATAGGAATATAAGTAGGTAGCTTAGGTAGGGTTATCAGCAAACAGCTAGACATACACAAAATACTAAGCACTGAATACTGGGAGTTCAGCCTACTTAAAGGGATTGTGGGCAGGGTCAGGTGAAAAAGACTTAAAGATACAGATCCAATACCAGATCGTTACATGACCCCCCTCAAGCAAGCTGTTCCACATCTTGAGGCTTTGGGCGATCCAGGTTTTGTCTATGAAAGAGAGAAACAAGTCTTAGGGCATTGAGGTTAGAGGCTGGTTCCCAAATATCCTCGTCAGAGGGGTATCCCTTCCAGTGGACCAAATACTGTAACACGCCACCACTGAGACAAGAGTCAAGGAGAAAATGGACTTCATAGGTGTCTGGATCCATAACAGGCAGTAGAGGTGGAAGAACTGAGCAGGAGGATCGGGGAGAAATGTAGGGCTTCCAAAGAGAGAAATTAAAAATTGGATGAATCTTCATAGTAGGAGGTAGCTCCAAAGTAACAGCATTCTTGTTTACAACTGTTTGAACAGGAAAGGTCCAATATATCTTGTTGCGAGTTTCTTACTAGGAATTTGCAGTCGTAGGTTTTTTGTAGAAAGCCATATGTTGTCGCCTACAGCATAAGTTGGCGTGGCCCTCCTTCTTAGATCATAGTGATGTTTTTGAGTTAATTGGGCTTTGAGGATATTATCTTTGCTGAATTGGAAGTTTTCTGATAATGAGTTTCCCAAGTCTTCTACAGGAGGGGAAATCTGACTGGAGGAAGGAACAAAGTTAAATTCGGGATGATAACCATAAGTCGCGTAGAACGGTGTTAATTTTGTGGAAGAGTTGGTGAGGTTATTGAAGGCGAATTCTGCCATAGAAAGAAACTTGGCCCAGTCATTTTGTTGGTAGGAACAGAAACATCTAAGATATTCCTCTAACCACTGGTTTAATCTTTCTGATTGACCATTGGTCTGAGGATGGAAGGAGGTGGTGAAACGGTGGTCTATTTGAACTAATTCGCAAAGACTGGTCCAGAAGTGTGAAATAAACTGGGACCCCTATCGGTGATAACGATGGGGGGTATACCATGTAATTTGACAATATTGTCAAATAATTTAGCTGTTTCCGCAGAGGTTGATAATTTGTGATACGGTATGAAGTGTACCATCTTTGTAAATGTGTCAATTACAACAAGTATGATGTTGAAGGTTAAGGAGGTGGGAAGTTCTACAATTTAGTCCATACAGATTTGTTGCCAAGGTTTATCTGCTGGAGTCAGAGGCATCAAGAAACCATATGGTGGTTTTCTTTCATTTTTTGCAGTAACACAGGTGATACAGGTTTTCACATATTCTTCTATAGTTTTTCTCATACCTGGCCACCAGAAATTCCTGGATAGACGCTCTATAGTAAGTTGTATTCCTGGATGTCCACACAGAGGTGTATTGTGATGATTTTTTATAATTAACTGACGGAGTTTTGTTGGAATAATTTTTTTTCCTTCATGATAATATATCCCATTTATTTTGGTTAAAAGAGAATGGGGAAGGTCTTGATCATCTTGGGAATACAATTGAATATCATCCATTATGTGAGTTGTTGAACAGACGAAGCGTTCAGTTGGAATGATAGAGGTGGTTATCGGTTGTGGAGTGGGTTTGTTTGGCTGTCTAGACAAAGCGTTAGCTTTTCCATTTTTATTAGCTGGTATATACACAATCTGGAAGTCGAATCTAGAGAAATGCAAGCTCCAGCGGACCTGTCTTGCTGACAATGATTTATTTGTTTGTCTTCTAGTAAGTGTCTCCAATGTTCCAAGAATCTTCTGATAGCCAAGAGTTCCTTTTCCCCTATTGGGTAATAGAGTTCTGCTGGGCTCATTATCTTAGAGAAGAAAGAAACAGGATGTAATGGTTCAGAGAATGATTTCCTCTAGGAAAGTACAGCGCCAATAGCGTAGTCAGAAGAATCGACTTCCAGGATGTACTGATGGTTCATGTTAGGGAATCTTAGAATTGGAGCGGTTGTGAAACTTCCTTTTAGGAAGTTAAAAGCTGAAATGGCTTGGGGTGTCCAAATGAAAGGATTGGTGGCAGAGGTTAATTGTGTGAGAGGTATTGCTATAGCTAAGAAATTCTTTATAAACTTTCTGTAATAATTAGAGAATCCCAGGAATCGTTGAAGTTCTTTTCTGTTCCTGGGAAGGGGCCAATCCTTAATCATTTCAATTTTTTCTGTCTGCATATGTATGTCTTCGGGCGTTATGGTGTATCCGGGAAAAGAGATGTTATTGCAATGGAACAAACATTTCTCTGGTTTTGCATATAACTTGTGGATCCTCAATCTGGATAAGACCCACCTGACATGTTTAATGTGTTCTTCATAAGTTTTGGAGTATATCAGAATATCATCCAGATAGACTACCATGCATACATCCAGTAAATCTCTAAATACATCGTTGATGAAGTGCTGGAATGTAGCTGGGGTGTTACATAAACCAAAAGGCATAACCAGGTACTCAAATAACCCATACCTTGTTCTAAAGGCTGTTAGCCACTCATCCCCCTCGCAAATTCGTACCAGGTTGTAAGCTCCCCTGAGATCAAGTTTGGTGTATATTGAAGCTTCGAAGAGACGTTCAATTAGCTCTGGGATGAGGGGTAATGGGTACCTGTTCTTAATGGTCCGTTTGTTGAGTTCACAATAAACGATGATGGGACGTAGGGCGTTGTCTTTATTTGTAACAAAAAACATTTCAGCTCCAGCGGGTGAAGTAGAGGGTCTGATAAACCCCTTACGTAAATTATCATCCAGGTAATTTTTTAAATGGTCTAATTCTGGCTGACTTAACAGGTTTAAGTGCCCATAAGGAATGGTGGCATCGGGTTGCAACTGTATCGGGCAGTCATATGGTTGATGGGGTGGCAAATGGTCAGCCTCTGTCTTACTAAGAATGTTGGAAAATTCTGTGTATTCAATAGGGAGTGATTGATCCCCTATAAGTGTTTGTAGAACAATAGTATTAGGTACACACGTTTTCTTACAATAAAGAGAATCAAGATACTTCAGAGCTTACCCAATCGATGGTTGGTTGATGAGTTTGAAGCCACTTAATACCTACTATCACTGGGAAATGTGGAGAGGGTAAAACATCAAAAGTTAAGTATTCAGTGTGACCTGAAACTGTGGAAACCTGTAATGGTACAGTGTGATGTGTAATAGGCCCAGTACTAATAAGGGAGCCATCAATAACCCGAACAGAGACAGGTGTATCCTTTAACACTAAAGGTATTTTATTATTCTTTACAATATTTGCATCAAGGAAATGATCGTAGGCCCCAGAATCGACTATTGCATCAGTTCTCACTCGTTTGTGGTCCCACTGTAAGATGAGCGAGAGCTTACAATATGATACATGGTTAGTCAATACTTGAGATGAGTAAATGGTGGTGGACTTACATTTCTTGTCATTTAGAAGTATGGGACAGTCTGATATATTTCAGGGATTGGTTTTTCACCTGTAAATCCCAAACTGCTTGTGCAATTTGATCTACTTTTTGTGATAGATTAAAAACTATTTGTGGGAGATCTGCTGGTTCCATATTGGGCTTAGTATTATGTCAGGAACTGGTAAGTGGATCTCAATTTGCAGATTTCCCAAGGAAATAGTTTTTTTTGTTTTTTTGTATCACAAACTCTTAGAAGCACACTATGGTTCAAGTGTTTCCTCTGGAGAGAGCTAGTGAGTATTATTAATTCCTTATTAAGTGGGAGAGAGGAAACTTGTATTTGATAACCTGCAACAACACTTGAATAATACTCTCCTTGAAGGAAAAACAATATGATTGCCTATACACAGATTAGCTGAGATTTGCAAGTCTCTTATTTAGTAATGTAACAGCCGGTACACAGGTGCTCTGCGATTCACAAGTCACAGATATAATAATACAGTCTCTGGGTTAATCAATTCTCAGCAGGACCTCTCAGAAAATACTTTATAGCAACCGATTGACACAAGACTTTAATTTGTAACAGCCGGGATAAGGTTATTGTAGAGAAAAATGAAGGAAGATTACTCACTCTGTGGTGGTTTGCTTAGCTGTTGGTTGATTCCCTTCCAGAGCAGTTAGTGATTTTCAAAGCCAAAGTGGGAGGAGTTTTACTCCGGTTTCAGTTCAGTCTCCACAGGTACAAACACAAGCAAAATAGATTGTACAGTTGATACAGATCTCTGAGGAAGAGAAATCAAATGAGGAATTTGCTTATGAAGAGGTTATACCTTTACAATGAGATCCAGAGCTGTAAGGAAGAAATTAGCTTTGGTGCAGCAGCAGTTGTGACCGGTCTTATTGTCTGTAAGTAAAGTTGTTCCTTGATGCTGCAACAGGAGATTTCTTGTAAAAGAGGATCTTTAACTCTTGGTGAGAGCTTGCAATTTCTTTGTTCCAAATATGGTGTATAGGAATACATGTAGGTAGCTTAGGTAGGGTTATCAGCAAACAGCTAGACATACACAAAATACTAAGCACTGAATACTGGGAGTTCAGCCTACTTAAAGGGATTGTGGGCAGGGTCAGGTGAAAAAGACTTAAAGATACAGATCCAATACCAGATCGTTACATACACACTCGGTGGAGCTCAGACCTGCCCCTGTGCAAGAACTCTGCGAAGATTCATATCAGCCATAAGTTTACTGTTTGTCAAAACAGCAGTCAAGAGAGCTGCAAGGTTCTATTTCTTTTCCATTTATTAGTGGATAAAGTGCAATTTCTAGCTGACTGCTGTGCTTACTTTTGGGATTCATTAAAAACATAGGAAAGTCAAAATTAAACTTGAATGATTCACATGAAGCATTTGATTTTATGACACTTTTACATTCACTTCTATTTTTGGATGTGCATCCTTCTCTTAGTATCCCTTGTTGAAAAATAATATGTACGTATCCTACACTAGTAGGAGCTAGCTGCTGATTGGTGTCTGCACACATTTGTCTCTTGTGATTGGCTGACTAACTAGCTGATAGTAGTGCAATGCTGCTAATCAGCAAAGGATAACAAGAGTATAAAGCAAATTTGGTAATAAAAGTAAATTGTGAAAGTTGTTAAAAATTGTATGCTCTATCCAAATCATGAAAGAAAGTTTTGGGGTTTCCTGTCCCTTTAACTGTTTATACTGATATTTGTACTGTTGTTGCAACTTCTCAGATTGACAAAGTTATTGTTTATACTGCTTTAGTTGCAACTTCTCTGATAGAGACTTTTGTATAATTATAAACATATATATATATATATATATATATATATATATATATATATATATATAAATACGCATATATACATACACATATATACATACACACATACAGTATATAGACACATTTGATCCCTTCCCAGTCAAACACCTTGTCATATACCATAATGTTTAATTCAATTTTAACACCATTTTTTTGTTTTATAATATAAATGTTTTAAATAACATTAATCTTCACTCATAAGAAAATGTTATTTAAAAGCTATATGGGCCAGATTACGAGTGAAGCTCTAACATTTGCATGCGAGTGATAAGGGGTTTATCGCAGGTGTTTGCGCTTGTCGGGTTTATCGCAGGTGTTTGCGCTTGTCGGGTTTATCGCTGGTATTATGATTTAATCATGATTTACGTGAACTGTTTCTCAAAACAAAAAAGTTGCACAAAAAACATAAAAAATACATTACAAAGTGCACTTACATTCATAATAACACTTTCTAATAAAAATTATTTAGAAAAAATATTGCACACAAAAGTTATAAATGCTTCAAGATATGAGATCTCCGGTGTTAGAAAAAAAGGCAGACAAAGGGCTTTAATAGTGTCTAATGGTATATATGTATGTATGTGTGTGTGTGTGTGTATATATATATATATATATATATATATATACTGTGTATATATATATATATATATATATATATATATATATGTGTGTGTGTGTATATATGTATTTAGAGACATATATACACATATGAACACAAATACATATGTACACATATATATATATTAAATTCTACTGCAGGTATATAGATGATCTGTTTCTCGTATGGCGTGGTGACGAGAACTCATAACTAGCCCGGGTGAATAATCTGAACGACATTGAGAGCACAATCCAGTTTACACATACGTGTAGCTCTGATTCAGTTGTCTATCTGGATGTATGGGCTTTCAAAGACGGGGATCAACTGGGCACGACTTTGTTCTTGAAGGCTACCGACCGTAACTCGTTGTTACATGCTAACAGTTGCCATCACCCGACTTTGATTAGGAACATACCAAAAGCACAGTACCAAAGAGTGATGAGGAACAATACCAACAAAGAGAGGTGCGATATACAGTTGGAAGAAATGTCACAGAGACTTCTCAACAGAGGATATAAGAAGAGGAATCTAGCTAAAATGCTTACACTAGCCCTTGACTCCAGAAGCGATAGTGTGGAGAAAGAAACTCAACAGCTGACATTTGTCACAACAAATACACCAGATAGCCACTTGATCACCAGAGTGGTCAAGGAAGAATGGAAACTTCTCAAGGCAGACCGTACATTGCCCTTCAATGGATGGGATGCTCCACGTATCGCCTACAGAAGGGGCAGAAGCCTGAGGGACATGCTCATGAATACTGATGTTCTACCTGATACCCCACACCAGACTTGGTTGCAGAAGAAGCAAGGATGCTTTAGAAGCACGAGCTGCGTGACCTGTAACAGCATGCTCACGGCCATGCATTTTCACCATCCCAAACGCAGGAAGAGATACGAGTTGAAGCACTTTCTAACCTGTACCACTCAGTACATTGTATATCTATTGAACTGTCCGTGTAGCAAGTTCTATACAGGAAAAACTACAGATGATGCCAGGACAAGGATGGCAAATCACAGGTCCAGTATCCGCACTGCCATCTCCAAAGGGAAGACTGACCAACCAGTGGCTCACCACTTTCTTGAAGCGGGCCACACTGTGACAGACCTCAGGTTCCGTATCATAGACCATGTGCCTATCCCCAGGAGGGGAGGCAATAGAGCGAGGATGCTCTTACAGAAGGACGCCCGATGGATTTATGAGTTGGGGACTCTAACCCCTAGGGGACTAAATGTCTTCACTGGATGTTTTCTATGAGAGTCCTCTTGATCCATTTAAAGGGTTTCCTGTATAGTGAGAGCGGTTGACACATGAGGAGGCGTCTCCTTGAATGTCATTGGCGAGACCCTATTTTTGAGAGTCCACAGATTGATTCATGTACCTCTAATAGGTTTATAGGTCACTTAAATTTAACAGTATTTCTTTTTACATCCATTTCCATCATTATTTAGTTATACTTGGTGCCAATATGAATAGGAATGTACCATATTCATTCTAGTTTTTAATTTAGATCTTCAAGCTACCCACATAAATAGCTATTGAACTGTTTATACAGCATTACGGCCTGCAGGCCAATGTTCAGCTGGGGCTACATTTGTTTTTAATATTTAGTATCTTTTTAGAGACACTTTATCACTCATTGAGTGTGTGCTGCATTGTGTGTTTGAGGATAAATGGTGTATGAGTGGCTAATGTTGTCGTGACCTGTGTCTGTATTCACATAGAGAGCTTATTTGAGAGGGACTTGTGACCCTGGTTAATGCTTTTCTTCAATTTGATCCCAACTAGCGCACTGTATGGGTGACATATCATGATTGTGTTTAGAGCAATGTTTCCGGAGATATTTATGGACTCTGCTATACTTGTAGTGGGTAAGTGACAGGTGACTGGAGGCGTATAATGAATATGCAATGAGCCAGTACAGTAGTGCTTAGAATATTCATCTGGTTACCTCTTTTCAATTTAAACTGGTTTTATTATAATGATATATTGCTATTACATAGAGGCATTGATGTGGTGCTAATTAGGTTAATCTATCGCAACATAGGGTAGCTATAGGCTTAGGGTACTTTTTATTGTTGTTGCGTGACAGACAATTGTCGGCAGTGTTTCTAGGATACTGATGCTGTGGCCCGATTGGTTCAATAGTTACTATGTGGGCGTGACATTTGGTTTTACGCCGTAGGATGCACTGTGTGTTCAGGAGCTACTGTGGCGATCCGGCTCTCTATCCCAGATGGTGGCTGCCATACTGAGGAGGTTGCTTGTGTTATGGACTATCTTTTATGAAGAGCATTCGGATGGGTACATTCAGTAACGTTGACCTGAGGGGTTGATTACGTTCATTGGTGGGCATGACCATGCTCCGTAAGTGAACGCATAGGGCGATTAGGTTGTACTCTGGGTCATAAAATATGATAACAGCCTTACATGAGTTAAGTGTATAGTGAATTGTAGTGGTTACAATATGGTGATTATTTTGTTTTCAATGTGTGAAGGGATTAGCTGTGTCCACTGACACTTTACCATCAGCCTATCAATGTGAGGGGTGGCGGCCGGTGTGCCCTATGAGCAGCTTTGTTTTGATAAACACATGATAGTGATGTCACGGGAAGTTGACTGTAGTTGGGATTAGACCCATGTTGTGAATGACAGCGCAGGTGAATTACACATTTGTCTGTGCAGTGCATTTGTCTTCTTTTGCATGGCTTCAGCACACACCACCTTATACACAATTTTTTATATAATTACATGTTATTATTCACACAACCTGATATACATACTTTGATAAGCACTATTAGCTATCAGTGATTAGTAGTTCTGAGAGTAAGGGGAGGGGCTACAGGTCTTTAAAGGTCAGCATTTTTTCACGTGTTGTTTGTAAGAGGAAGGGACGCTGTTTGTCCCGAAATGTCACAATTTGAATAAAGAAACTTTGTCACAGATATCAGAAGACCAGTGAGTGATTATTTTTCTACAATTTATCTACATTTCTACAGCACCCTGGTGGTTGCCACCGATGGTGAGAGTGCATACACACCTCTTTCTCTCTCTCTCTCTCTCTCTCTCTCTCTCTCTCTCTCTCTCTCTCTCTATATATATATATATATATATATATATATATATATATATATGTATGTGTGTGTGTGTGTATATATGTATTTAGAGACATATATACACATATGAACACAAATACATATGTACACATATATATAATTATATAGAAGTGCATTGGAGCCCTTTGCAGTTAAGTACATGAAGATATGTAAAATCATATTTATGCAATATTTATATTTAATAAAGTGTTATACTTTGCATTTACTCTAAATATTTAACATTCCTATGTTCTGTACATAGGGGAATATATTATTTTTATTTATACATAGATATTCCTATACATAATTGTATACATCTATACCTATATATAATTATGTATATTTATTGGTATAGGTTTATATATTGATATTGTACCAAAATACCATCATATATATAGAAATATATATTTATGAATAAATAGAACATTTTCTTCTATGTGAAGAATATTGGAATGTGAAATGCAGCAAAATAACATGAACTGTCTTATGGTAACCTGGTAACCTACAAGATGGTTCATGTTATTTTGTTGCAATTGTGGAAATATACGTCCCTTTTCTATATAAGATGACCACTGGACTGCATTTTAGGTACATTTGTCCACAGTTTTATAGTAGATTTACATATATTGCTGCTTTTAAAGTGGGCCCACTTCTTGTTTTTTTGTTTTGTTTTTTTCTGATGGTACCATCTTTACATAGTTTTATAGGCACTATACTGATGTATGCTAATTATTGTGTTTGAATTAATGAATAAATATATAACTACAATTAATCTCTTGTCTGATCTGTCTCCTAGGATAAAAGGATTATTTGTTAGGACATGAATAGGGTGCTAGACAAGGGAAGTCTTCCTTAGGGTTCCTGGGACATTTACTGTAAGAGTTGAACAAGAACATGTGATGCAAAATTATTTTTATGATGGCTAATTAAACTAGAATTGAACATAATCAAATATATTACGGCTGTGGAATCTGTTGGCGCTGTACAAATAATCAATAATAATAATAAACTGAAAATGATGCAAAAAAAATACTAGACTGTGAAACTGAACAATTTTAACAGATTTGTTATTATACTTTTGCGAAAGAAATGTAAACTGTGAATAAGAAAGCTGCACTTGTATAAAGCTAAAACAGCCAGCAGCTAGATAAACATGGATCTTATGTTCTTAAATACTAATTTGCTACAACAGTGCCATTTGTAGCCACCAATCAGCAAGCACTATCCAGGGTTCTGAACCAAAAATGGGCCAGCTCATAAGCTTACATTCTTGCTTTTTCAAATAAAGATACCAAGAGAATGAAGAAAAATTGATAATAGGAGAATATGAGAAAGTTGCTTAAAATTGCATGCTCTATCTGAATCATGAAAGAAAAATGTGGGTTTAGTGTCCCTTTAAATTCTAAATATTGATGAATAAAGCATAGCCATTCTATTTGTGATGCCAGAGTACAGTTTCACATTTCTAGAGTTCTGAATTTCTGATTATTATATACAATATTAATTGTTTTATCATATTACGTGCATGACTTTTAGCTAATAATACTTTAGTGACCTCAGTGGATAATTATAATCAATCTATTTAGCATCAAGCAATTAGAGAAGTAATTCAATGTAACTGATTAGTGAATGATTATCTGTACATAAAATGTATAGTCAATATACCAAGCAGAATAACAAAAGAAAAAAATGTGAGTAGAAGAAAGTAAAAATCAACATTCCAAAACTCAGTTAAACTGCCCCTACTGACATCACAAAACAGATGTACAACAACATGCCACTGCTAAATTAAAAGGTGAGTAGGCACAAATAGCCTGAAGGACCCATCGTCTGCAGTGATATAAAGGCTGTCACTTTGCATAGAGAGACATTGTTATTAATTATTGTCCCTTCAGTACTTAGGTCTTTAGCAGAGTAAAACACAATGGAGGGACTACATAAAAAAGTATATTTTATATGAAAAACTAAGTACGATACTGCTGTGTATGTTCCAATTTGCATTGCTGCACTATGTCAGTACAGTGTATTGATGAAAAATTAAATCAGATATTTAACCAAAATAATGTGCAATAAATTGATTTACAAGTAAAACAATGGAAAACAGGTATAAATAGTATGTATAGAAAAAACTGTTATTATAAAATAGTATTATTATTACTACTACTAGTAGTAGTAGTAGTAGTAGTAACCTACGTTAAACAACTCAAGAAAAAATATATGAATAGTAACCTGATAAAAAATATACGCCTAGATTTAGAGTTCTGCGTTAGCCGTCAAAACCAGCGTTAGGGGGTCCTAACGCTGGTTTTGGTCTACCACTGGTATTTAGAGTCTTGTAGGTAAGGGTCTAACGCTCACTTTCCAACTTTTCAATCAGATTGAGCTTGCATTCTATTGGCTGTTCCGATCAGCCAATAGAATGCGAGCTCAATCTGATTGGCTGATTGGATCAGCTAATCCGATTGAACTTGAATCTGATTGGCTGATTCAATCAGCCAATCAGATTTTTCCTACCTTAATTCCGATTGGATGATAGAATCCTATCAGCCAATCGGAATTCAAGGGACGCCATCTTGGATGACGTCATTTAAAAGAACCTTCATTCGGACTTAGGACGTCGTTAGAAAAGGATGGATCCTCGTTGGCTGCTTCAAGATGGCAAGATGGTCCCGCTCCACGCCGGATGGAAGAAGAAATAAGATGCCGCTTGGATGAAGATGTTTGCCGGTCCGGATCTCCTCTTCTTGTCGGATAGGATGAAGACTTCGGAGCCTCTTCTTGACCTCTTCAACCGGATAGGATGAAGACTTCGAACCCTCTTCTGGACAGATCGGTGATACCCGGCGTGGTGAAGACAAGGTAGGAAGATCTTCAGGGGCTTAGTGTTAGGTTTTTTATGGGGGGTTTGGGTTAGATTAGGGGTATGTGGGTGGTGGGTTGTAATGTTGGGGGGGTATTGTATGTTTATTTAAATGCAAAAGAGCTGTTTTCTTTGGGGCGTGCCCCGCAAAAGGCCCTTTTAAGGGCTGGTAAGGTAAAAGAGTTGTTAAATTTTTATTTTAGAATAGGGTAGGGCATTTTTTTTATTTTGGGGGGCTTTGTTATTTTTTTAGGAGGCTTAGAGTAGGTGTAATTAGTTTAAAATTCTTGTAATCTTTTTTTATTTTTTGTAATTTAGTGTTTGTTTTTTTTGTAATTTAGTTTAGTTGATTTAATTGTAAATAATTGTAGGTAGCTTATTTAATTAATTTATTGATAGTGTAGTGTTAGGTTTAATTGTAACTTAGGTTAGGATTTATTTTACAGGTAATTTTGTAATTATTTTAACTAGGTAGCTATTAAATAGTTAATAACTATTTAATAGCTATTGTACCTAGTTAAAATAAATACAAAGTTGCCTGTAAAATAAATATTAATCCTAAAATATCTACAATATAATTATTATTTATATTGCAGCTATATTAGGGTTTATTTTACAGGTAAGTATTTAGCTTTAAATAGGAATAATTTATTTAATATGAATTATTTTATTTCATTAGAATAAAATTATATTTAACTTAGGGGGGTGTTAGTGTTAGACTTAGCTTTAGGGGTTAATAAATTTTTTGGAGTAGCGGTGAGGTCCGGTCGGCAGATTAGGGGTTAATAATTGTAGGTAGGTGGCGGCGATGTTGGGGGGGGGAGATTATGGGTTAATAAATATAATATAGGGGTCAGCGGTGTCAGGGGCAGCAGATTAGGGGTACATAGGGATAACGTAGGTTGCGGCGGTGTACAGAGCGGCAGATTAGGGGTTAAAAATAATATGCAGGTGTCAGCGATAGCGGGGGCAGCAGATTAGGGGTTAATAAGTGTAAGGCTAGGGGTGTTTAGACTCGGGGTACATGTTAGGGTGTTAGGTGCAGACTTAGGAAGTGTTTCCCCATAGGAAACAATGGGGCTGCGTTAGGAGCTGAACGCTGCTTTTCTGCAGGTGTTAGGTTTTTTTTTAAGCTCAAACTGCCCCATTGTTTCCTATGGGGGAATCGTGCATGAGCACGTTTTTGAAGCTGGCCGTGTCCGTAAGCAACGCTGGTATTGAGAGTTGCAGTGGCGGTAAATATGCCTGTACGCTCCCTTTTTGGAGCCTAACGCAGCCCTTCAGACAACTCTAAATACCAGCGTTGTTTAAAAGGTGCGGGGGGGGGGGGACACGCGTAGCTAACGCACCCCTTTGGCCGCAAAACTCTAAATCTAGGCGATAGTTCTTTTGTTCAGATAGTACAGCAACACATTTTAGAAAGCTTCAAGAAAAAAAATGCAATTGTGATCTGATGTAATATTGACAGACTTGCAGCCATAGGAAATTAGATAATTTTTAAGTAAACATAAAAAAGTAAGAATTAGTGGTTTGAGATTATAGCTATAAACCTAAACTTCACACATTAAAGGAACACGTTTTGGTGAGAGAAGGAGTGGTAAAGGGGGAGATCCCCAGTCATTCTAGTAATCCAGTGGAGTGAATAAAGCTTTGCTGGATGGGGAATGTGTATTTGAGTTAAGGGAGTTGTCAGTCTTAGTTTTCTCTTTGAGTAAAAAAATAAGACAAACAGGAGATAATTATGAGATGGAGCGACAACAGAATTTCTAACTTGTAAATTGTGGGACAGTTGGCAGTGGTGGCTGCTTAGAAAATGCTGAACTTATGAGCTCTACAGCACCCTTTCCCTTTTAAAGGGACAGTCAAGTACAAAAAAAAACTTTTATGATTCAAATTGGGCATGTAATTTTAAACTTTCCAATTTACTTTTATCATCAATTTTGCTTTGTTCTCTTGGTATTTTTAGTTGAAAGCTAAACCTAGGAGGATCATATGCTAATTTCATAGACCTTGAAGGCCACCTCTAAGCTGATTGCATTTTGACCACTAGAGGGCGTTAGTTCATGTGTTTCATATAGATAACATTGAGCTCATGCATGTGATTATACCAAGGAGTGAGCACTGATTGGCTAAAATGCAAGTCTGTCAAAAGAACTGAAATAAGGGGGCAGTCTGCAGATACTTAGACACAAGGTAATTACAGAGGTAAAAAGTATATTGTTATAACTGTGTTGGTTATGCAAAACTGGGAAATGGGTAATTAAGGGATTATCTATCTTTTAAAACAACATAAATTCTGGTGTTGACTGTCCCTTTAAGTTCTGACTGCTCTATTGGATTGAACAGAGTGATATGCAATTTGTCTGAGCACATGTATGCTCTTAAGGAGCACGCAGAGTGCTACTTAAGGAACAGCTGAGCATTATTTAATGCTTGGCTGCTCAGTCAATTTATGCCGAGCTTTAGTTCTTTTGTTCTTACTATATTCCCTTTCTACAGCAATCAGCAGCCTTTTTTCCTGGTTTTTATCCATTACCATCAAGTGTTCCTTGTCTCTAGCTATCAACAGCCTGCGCTACTGGTCTACAGCCATTAGCAGCACATGTCCCTTGTTGTTTCCAACCATGTGCAGCCTATTTTCTTGGTCTACAGCAGTTAGTAGTGTTTATGCTAGCATACTATTCTCAGCAGACTCAGCTTGCTTCATGCTCTAAAGATTTAAAGCTTGCATTTTAGCCTGTATCCTGCTAGTAACAGTAGAGTCAAACCTTTGTTTCTGGTTTCCAGCAGTAGCGTACAATGTTAATGATCCTAATAGTGAAACCCTGTAGTCCTGGTTTCCAGGAGTAGTGACTTTTGTTCTCTACATCCTGTGTAGCAGTTTATGCTGTATTCTTCTATAATTGAATACCTGTTCTTTTATTAATGCCAGAATTCTAATTCTCCCTCAGGTCAAAAAGAGGTTTCAGTAGGAACACTTAAAAAAAAGATACCTAAACTTACCTCTACTGAACCTACACTACCTGCCCCACACTGGAAAAACCTGAAAAAGTGATGAAACAAATATGGCTGAAAACCTGTACCTAACCTGCAGGGCAGCCCTTGGAAGATATTGCACTCCTGCCAATATTTCCCAAGTAAAATGCAGCTTACTCACCTAGAACGCCCAGCAAACTCCCATTGAACGCCTACATCTCCACAATGTCTGTGATCTACCTCACTAATAAAGTTTCCATTAAAACTATAGGAGCTATGTCGATACATATATTTATATGCAATGTATCATACATATGTATCTTATTATACAATACATATTATGGTAATTATTGTTTTAAATTTAAACAGCTGTTGTTTTTATGAGCAATTTTTTTTAAACAATAATATTTTTTTTTTAGTTAAATATATGTTATAAAATTCAGTAGCCACAAATTTGAATTTTTTCATAACTGCATGTTTAAAATGCAGTTATGTAAAAATACAAAGTTGTGGATACCGACTTATATAACAAATTTATGTAACTAAAAACAAATGTTATTGTTTAAAAACAAACACAAAAAACAGCTGTTTAAAAAATATACAAGAATTACAATAATATGCATTATATTAGAAAATGCATATACATGAAATATAATGTATACATTTATATATATATATATATATATATATATATATATACACACACACGTATAATGCTCTTCTACATTATTAACCCCTTAAGCACTCTCACCCCTAGCGCAACCTAACCCAGCTACACTATTAACCCGTTATCTGACATGACCCTCAATCACTATTAACCTCCTAACCTATTAACGCCTAAACCAACATTACCTCCCTTCACAAAAAATACCCCCTAACTTCCTAACAGCTAACCCCACTAAGATTCCTAACCTAATACACTCTAAGTTACAAAAAAATAACACTACCATTACAAAAAATAAGACAGGAAAATAAAAAAACTCAACTAGTAAGACCTATACTAAAATTAAGTTCCCTTTAAAAAAAACCTACCCCTAAAAAATCCCTATACTAAAACCTACTCTAAAAATTGCCCTGAAAAGGGTATTTGTTGGGCAGTGACCTAGTTGAAATGATTACCTTTTTTTGCATAAAACCTTTACTAAAACCAAAGTAACACCCCTAATAAAAGCCTGTCTTTAAATAAACCTATCCTAAAAAAAGATGCATCAGTGATATAACTCTTTTGCTAAAATAAAAAAATGTAAAGCCTATCCTAAAAAATCATTGATTATGCTCTTTTGTGAAGACAAAAAAACCCTATCTTAAAAAAAGATGCCCTCAAAAGGACATCATCGATTAAGCTCTTTTGTGAAGAAAAAAAATCATATCCTAAAACTAACCCCACCCCCCCGAAAAAAGCACTATTTCTATTTGCTAATTACACTAAGAATTCAAAAATCAGTCAATAGAAATGCAAGGGTACCCCTATTTAACTTTGCTTTCAAGCTTTAGTGTGCTGCAGAGACAGCATGAAGATACATCAGATGGAAGATAAGAGGAAAAGATGATGGATAAAGATGGAAAAAGATGAGAGCCCCAGAGGAGCCCTGTCAAGGACCCATACCCCCCCCCCCCCCCTATAGAGCCAGATTAAAGTTTGGTGAGTACCAACTTTTGGCGTTTAGAAGAAGGTTTTTTGGGGGGAGCGGTTTAGTGGGGTTTTTTTTAGGATAGGGCTTTTTCCACAAAAGACTTAGGGGCCGAATGACCTTGAAGGTTCTATTGATTCTTTTAACAAGAATACAATAAATTATGGTGAGCTTTAGATACTAATTACAGTAAAGAATTAGTATTCATGGTAGTGTTTTGTATCATTTACATATTTATCATTATTTTGAGAAAATACTATATCATATGTTTGTTTTGCACAATTCAATCAGTTCTTTGTGTAAGCATAATTATTTTATGAAAATCTGTCACAATTTACTATGTATTAGTATGCCAAAGATTTTTAAGATTTTATTTAAAATCAGATGACAGTTCTCAACTGTGTTCTGTCTGATTTTCATTATGCTAAATTTAGTCAGCATAATAATTTACATAAAATCTTGACATTGTAACATTTCACCCCTGAGAATATTTAATAATGAGAAGCTTTATTTTAATTATAAAGTCTGATTGTGACATAGCCCCTTAGGAAAAATATATTGCAATTAGAAGACAAGTAGTTTTATTATGACACATATTGTATCTTTGAAATAGATAAGATAAAAATAAAACTCAAAACTGAAGACTATCATCTTATTTTTTTTTCTCTTACCACTAATATGCAATTTATTTCTTCATAATGTAGTTTGACACATAGGTTTATAGTACAGTAACCTTTAACTAAAAAATGTGTGCATTGTAAAAAATGTCATATACTTCATTATTGCTTTTATCATCTTTCCCTATAATTTAATTAATAGTTTTGCCACCCCCAGGTGCAAGATCCAGAAACTTACCCTACAACATTTTATAGAGTTATTACAATGTAGTAACTTATTTATTACTATTCCAAATTAGCCCCAAATCTGAGCTAAGATAAACATGATCTAGTTATTTTTCAAGGGTATGTTCCCATGGCTTAACTCTTTAAAAACTTAAAAATACTTATTTAGGAACTCTAGTCTAGTGCTTAATCACTTATTTAGCTCTATTATTTGCATTTGTTTGAAAACACAAAACAAGAGGATTCATTAAGAAATAAATGAACACAAGTAAATATTTTATTTTTTATTTTTTAAAGCAATCTTTTTATGCAGCTGGCTTTCAATAGTAGCCCATTAGCTATTATTTTAACTTTATTTCAATTGAAGCTGTTGTCCAACTGCTGCTCTACTGTTCTAAAAATGTTCTCCATAAGAAATAGTAGATACACACGGCTAGATTACGAGTTTTTGTCGGTAAGGCTTGCGTTGCTAACGAGCCTTTTTTCCCACTGCTCCCTTAAGACAACGCTGGTATTACAGCTTTTTTTTTAAACCTGGCGTTAGCCGCAAAACACCCCTAATATTACACTTATTAACCCCTAATCTGCCGTCCCCGCTATTGCTGACACCTACATTATATTATTAACCCCTAATCTGCCGCTCCGGACACTGCCACCACCTACATTATCCCTATGAACCCCTAATCTACTGCCCCCAACATCGCAGGCACCTACATTATATTTATTAACCCCTAATCTGCCCCCCCCACGTCGCTGCAACTATATTAAATTTATTAACCCCTAATCTGCCATCGCCAACGCTGCCGCCGCTATTATAAATTTATTAACCCCTAAACCTAAGTCTAACCCTAAACCTAACATCCCTCTAACTTAAATATAATTTAAATTAAACAAAATTAATTTACCATCATTAAATAAATTAATCCTTTAAAACGAAATACTTACCGATAAAATAAACCCTAAGCTAGCTACAATATAACTAATAGTTACATTGTAGCTAGCTTAGGGTTTATATTTATTTTACAGACAACTTTGTATTTATTTTACCTAGGTACAATAGTTATTAAATAGTTATTAACTATTTAATAACTTCCTAGTTAAAATAAAGACAAATATACCTGTAAAATAAATCCTAACCTAAGTTACAATTACACCTAACACTACACTATAATTAAACTAATTACCTAAACTACCTACAATTAATTACAATTAAATTAAATAAACTAAATTACGGAAAAAAACAAACACTAAATTACAGAAAAAAAAAAGAATTACAAGAATTTTAAACTAATTACACCTAATCTAATCCCCCTAATAAAATAAAAAAGCCCCCCAAAATAATACAATTTTCTACCCTATACTAAATTACAAATAGCCCTTAAAAGGGCCTTTTGCGGGGCATTGCCCGAAAGTAATCAGCTCTGTAAAAAAAAAATACCCCCCCAACATTAAAATCCACCACCCACACACCCAACCCTAGTCTAAAACCCACCCAATCCCCCCTTAAAAAAAACTAACACTACCCCCCTGAAGATCTCCCTACCTTGAGCCGTCTTCACCCAGCCGGGCACAAGTGGACCTCCAGAGGGGCAGAAGTCTTCATCCGATCCGGGCAGAAGAGATCCTCCAAGCGGCAGAAGTCTTCATCCAGATGGCATCTTCTATCTTCATCCATCCAGAGCGGAGCGGGTCCATCTTCAATCCAGTCGACGCAGAGCCATCCTCTTCCATCGATGTGTGGACCTGAAACTTTGATATTTTAAGTTAGACTCAGATGGATAATAAAGTTCCATTTTATGGTTATTATTATTTTTTTTTTTTAAAGACTGTATTATTCATTGGATATAGCTTAAAACAAAACATTTTTATTTGCCTTATACAGCTGAAGCAAATTGTCTAAAATACTATGGCCCAGATTTCAAGTGAAGCGCTATTGATAGCTCAGGGTGCATAGTTAATATTACAGAACAACGCTAATAAACGCCTAGATTACAAGTTTTGTCGGTAAAAACAAGCCTTTTTTTTCAGCGCACACTTTAAAAAACCCTGGTATTACAAGTTTTCTGAATGGCTGCGTTAGCCTCAGAAAAGTGAGCGTTGAGCAAAATTTAGCTCCACTTCTACCTGTATACAATGGGTCTGAGCTGGCTGAAAAAAACCCTAACACCTGCAAAAAAGCAGCGTTCAGCTCCTAACGCAGCCCCATTGTTTCCTATGGGGAAACACTTTCTAAGTCTAAACCTAACACCCTAACATGAACCTCGAGTCTAAACACCCCTAATCTTACACTTATTAACCCCTAATCTGCCGCCCCCGACATCCTCGCCACCTGCATTATATTATTAACCCCTAATCTGCCGCTCTGGACAATGCCGCCACCTACATTATCCCTATGAACCCCTAATCTGCAGCCCCTAACATCGCTGACACCTATATTATATTTATTAACCCCTAATCTGCCGCCCCCAACGTCACCGCCACCTACCTACAATTATTAACCCCTAATCTGCTGCCCCCAAAGTTGCCGCTACTATAATAAAGTTATTAACCCCTAAACCTAAGTCTAAACCTAACCCTAACACCCCCCTAAGTTAAATCTAATGTTAATAAATCTAAATAAAATTACTATAATTAAATAAATTAATCATATTTAAAACTAAATACTTACCTACAAAATGAGCCATAAGATAGCTACAATATAACTAATAGTTACATTGTAGCTATTTTAGGATTTATATTTATTTTACAGGCAACTTTGTATTTATTTTAACTAGTTACAATAGCTATTAAATAGTTAATAACTATTGAATAGCTATCTAGTTAAAATAATTACAAAATTACCTGTAAAATAAATCCTAACCTAAGTTACAAATACACCTAACACTAAACTATCAATAAATTAATTAAATAAATTAACTACAATTATCTATACTAAAATACAATTAAACTAAACTATTTTACAAAAAAACCCACTAAATTAGAAAAAAAAATATTACAAGAAGTTTAATCTAATTACACCTAATCTAATCCCCCTAATAAAATAAAAAAGCCCCCCAAAATAATAAAATTCTCTATCCTAAACTAAATTACAAAGTAATCAGCTCTTTTACCAGCCCTTAAAAGGGATTTTTGTGGGGCATTGCCCCAAAGTAATCAGCTCTTTTACCTGTAAAAAAAAGAAATACAATCCCTCCCAACATTACAACCCACCACCAACACACCCCTACTCTAAAACCCACCCGATCCCCCCCTTAAAAAAACCTAACACTACCCCATTGAAGATCACCCTACCTTGAGCCGTGTTCACCCAGCCGGGCAGCGATGGGGCAGAAGAGGACATCTGGACCGGCAGAAGTCTTTATCCTATTTGGGCAGAAGAGGACATCTGGACTGGAAGACATCTTCATCCAGGCGGCATCTTCTATCTTCATTCTTCCAGAGCGGAGCCATCTTCTATCCAGCCAACGCAGAGCCATCCTCTTCTTCCGATGTCCTAACGAAGAATGACGGTTCCTTTAAATGACATCATCCAAGATGGCGTCCCTCAAATTCCAATTGGGAACTTCAATCCGATTGGCTGATTAAATCAACCAATCAGAATTTTCCTACCTTAATTCCGATTGGCTGATAGAATCCTATCAGCCAATCAGAATTTGAGGGACGCCATCTTGGATGATGTCATTTAAAGGAACCGTCATTCTTCGTTAGGACATCGGAAGAAGAGTATGGCTCTGCGTCGGCTGGATAGAAGATGGCTCTGCTCCTCTCCGGAAGGATGAAGATAGAAGATGCCGCCTGGATGAAGATGTATGCCAGTCCGGATGTCCTCTTCTGCCCGGATAGGATGAAGACTTTTGCCGGTCCAGATGTCCTCTTCTGCCCCATCGGTGCCCGGCTGGGTGAACACGGCTCAAGGTAGGGTGATCTTCAATGGGGTAGTGTTAGGTTTTTTTAAGGGGGGATTGGGTGGGTTTTAGAGTAGGGGTGTGTGGGTGGTGGGTTGTAATGTTGGGTGGGGATTGTATTTCTTTTTTTTTACAGGTAAAAGAGCTGATTACTTTGGGGCAATGCCCCGCAAAAAGCTCTTTTAAGGGCTGGTAAAAGAGCTGATTACTTTGTAATTTAGTTTAGGATAGGGAATTTTATTATTTTGGGGGGATTTTTTTATTTTATTAGGGGGATTAGATTAGGTGTAATTAGATTAAACTTCTTGTAATATTTTTTTATTTTTTGTAATTTAGTGGGTTTTTTTTGTAATATAGTTTAGTTTATTTAATTGTATTTTAGTATAGATAATTGTAATTTATTTATTTAATTAATTTATTGATAGTGTAGTGTTAGGTGTATTTGTAACTTAGGTTAGGATTTATTTTACAGGTAAGTTTGTAATTATTTTAACTAGATAGCTATTAAATAGTTATTAACAATTTAATAGCTATTGTACCTAGTTAAAATAAATACAAAGTTCCCTGTAAAATAAATATAAATCCTAATATAGCTACAATGTAACTATTATTTATATTATAGCTATCTTATGGTTTATTTTATAGGTAAGTATTTAGTTTTAAATAGGATTAATTTATTTAATTATAGTAATTTTATTTAGATTTATTAAAAATAGATTTAAGTTAGGGGGGTGTTAGGGTTAGACTTAGGTTTAGGAGTTAATAACTTTATTATAGTAGCGGCGACTTTGGGGGTGGCAGATTAGGGGTTAATAATTGTAGGTAGGTGGTGGCGACGTTGGGGGGAGCAGATTAGGGGTTAATAAATATAATGTAGGTGTCGGCGATGTTAGGGGCAGCAGATTAGGGGTTCATAGCTATAATGTAGGTGGCAGCGGTGTCCGGTCGGCAGATTAGGGGTTAAAAAAATTATTTTAGTGTTTGCAATGTGGGGGGGGGGGCCTCGGTTTAGGGGTTATTAGGTAGTTTATGGGTGTTAGCGTACTTTTTAGCACTTTAGTTAAGAGCTTTATGTTCTGGCGTTAGCCCATAAAACTACTGACTTTTATATGCGGTAGGAGTCTTGGAGGTAGAGGGTGTACCGCTCACTTCTTCCAAGACTCGTAATACCAGCGTTAGGCAAATCCCATTAAAAAGATAGGGTACGCAATTGACCTAAGGGGATTTGCGGTATGCAAAAGTCGCGGAAGAAAAGTGAGCGGTAGACCCTTTCCTGCCTGACTTGTAATACCAGCGGGCATTAAAAAGCAACATTACGACCCCTTAACGCTGCTTTTTAAAGCTAACGCAGAACTCGTAATCTAGCCGAATTTTTTTTTTAAAAAAGTGCAAAGTATGAACTCCATAAATTGTGCTTTTACTATATAACAAATAAAATAGCTAATATAGAATAGCCGTGTATAAACTTACAATTATATAACAAAGATAAATGTAACAATTTTTTTGAAAATTGTTAAAAAAAAAAAAAGTTAATAAATATTACAAATTGAGTTGTTTATGTAACACTAGCTCTTGAACCATCCAGGCAAAGGAAAACCTTTAATGCAACATTTTTCAACATTAAAAATTTCTGTTTCATCAGACAAAAAGAAATCAATTAAGAGCTAGATTATTGTTAGCACAGGGAATAATAACCAATATCGCACCTACGTTAATTTGTGTGCATATTATAAATAAATGGGTTAGTGTAAGGGTTAAAAAAACATATGCACTAAACACAACATAAATACCTCAAATTAAAGTGTTACACTCATATATACACTTTTTAATAAAAAAATATTTACCTAAATACTATTTTTTATAAGGGTTAAAAGGTATATGGTATATAATAAAGTATTTGACTGGAAAACGTTATGATGTATATATAGTATTTTTGTATATATATATATATATATATATATATATATATATATATATATATATATATATATATATATATATTTGCATACAAAGAGAGAAGCGCTCTATCGGGAACGGACAGCTCATTTGCTAGTTCTATGGCGATTTACCACCCAGAAGCAGCCTCTTTTAGATCAGTGTGCTTTTCAGAAAGGAAAACTTTCCTTAAGTATTTCAGTCTCATCCCGCCAAGTAAGGTCAGTCCAATCCCCGAAATACCAGGCAATTCTCCTCTGAACAAGGAACATGACAACCCCAGACAATCGTCTCAGTCACCTATGGGCCTCGTCAGTAAGGTGTAGCCACATTCCTCTAAGCACACTGGGTAAGGAGTCCACGTCTGGTTTCCCCCATCACCCATAGGGAGACTTCCCCAGGGTCATATTAATTTGCATACAAAGAGAGAAGCGCTCTACCAGGAACGAACAACAGCTCATTAGCTAGTTCTATGGCGATTTACCACCCAGAAGCAGCCAATTTTAGACCAGTGTGCTTTTCACAATGGAAAACTTTCCTTAAGTATATCAGTCTGATCCCGCCAAGTAAGGAGAGGGGGGAGAGAGAGTGCAAAAGAGATGGGGAGAGAGAGAGCGCAAAAGAGAGGAGGGAGAGAGCAAAAGAGAGGGATGGAGAGAAAGAGCAAAAGAAAGGGATGGAGAGAGAGAGCAAAAAGAAAGGAGAGAGAGACAGAGCAAAAGAGAGGGGAGAGAGAAAGTGCAAAAGAGAGGGGGGAGGGAGAGTGCAAAATAGAGGGGGAGAGAGAGAGAGCGCAAAAGAGAGGGGGAGAGAGAGAGCAAAAGAGGGGGGAGAGGAGGGGGGAGAGATAGAGTGCAAAAGAGAGAGAACGCAAAAGAGAGGGGGAGAGAGAGAGCGTAAAAGAGGGGGGGAGAGATCACAAAAGAGAGGGGGAGAAAGAGCAAAAGAGAGGGGGAGAGAAAGCAAAAGAGAGGGGGAGAGAGGGAGCAAAAGAGAGGGGGAGAGAAAGCAAAAGAGAGGGGAGAGAGGGAGCAAAAGAGAGGAGGGAGAGAGAGAGCAAAAGAGAGGTGGCGCGAGAGAGAACGCAAAAGAGAGGGGGAGAGAGCGCAAAAGAGAGGGGGAGAGAGCACAAAAGAGAGGGGGAGTGAGAGCAAAAGAGAGGGGAGAGAGAGCAAAAGAGAGGGGGAGAGAGAGAGAGCGCAAAAAAGAGGGGGAGAGAGCGCAAAAGAGAAGGGGAGAGAGCGCAAAAGAGAAGGGGAGAGAGCACAAAAGAAAGGGGGAGAGAGCACAAAAGAGAGGGGGAGAGAGAGAGCAAGGGTGGGACCGCTGTACTGCAAGGGTGGGACCGCTGTATACTAGGACTAGTATATGTTTATAGAAATATGAATTTAAAAATATAAAGAACATTTTCTTCTGTATGAAGACCATTGGAATTTAAAATGTTCACAACTACCTTCGGCTTAAAGGGACAGTCTAGGCCAAAATAAACTTTCATGATTCAGATAGAGCATGTAATTTTAAACAATTTTCCAATTTACTTTTATCACCAATTTTGCTTTGTACTCTTGGTATTCTTAGTTGAAAGCTTAACCTAGGAGGTTCATATGCTAATTTCTTAGACCTTGAAGACCACCTCTTTTCAGAATGTATTTTAACAGTTTTTCACCACTAGAGGGTGTTAGTTCACATATTTCATATAGATAACACTGTGCTTGTGCACGTGAAGTTATCTGGGAGCAGGCACTGATTGGCTAGACTGCAAGTCTGTCAAAAGAACTGAAATAAAGGGGCAGTCTGCAGAGTCTTAGATACAAGATAATCACAGGGGTTAAAAGTATATTATTATAACTGTGTTGGTTATGCAAAACTGGGGAATGGGTAATAAAGGGATTATCTATCTTTTAAAACAATAAAAATTCTGGTGTAGACTGTCCCTTTAAGAGCTGTGGATCTTACGCGTTAGCATGCGAGTAATAAGTTGAAGGTTTTTTAAAGCACTCTCCATTGAAATCTATAGAGAGAAGAATTGCAGTTCCGATATCCAAAGTCCAGATGTTAGCTTATCGGGTTTTGCTCATATGCAAACAATTTACTTTCAACTTCGCCCGTTCTTAAATACACCTGTTAGAAGACGTATCAATTAAGAAAATGATAAAAATAATAAGAACATTTCTTAGAACTATATATACAAAATGTTAGTACTATTACATGCAAATACAATATGATTATTTTTGCAAAATAAAATATGATCATGTTTGCAAAAATCATGTCTTATCCTATCTTATCAATCATATATATTATTTTATTTTCATACAATAGTACTAACAGTTTGTATTTCAATATTAGCACTCCCAAGGCTTTTGCTCGAGAACGAACATTCTACATGTGAATGTATGGATTGCACTCAAGTGATGTTAACTTACCATAATGCTACTATTTTTAGGCTCCATAGTAATCTAGGCCTATAAATTAGAGCTGTGCATTCAGCTTTGGAGGAATTTGTATTTACTTATGCCAATTCTTTCAATACACAAACATACAAATATATTTTTTGATGAAACGGATGAAGAACAAATGATTGCTTGACCAAATTCATTTGTTTATTCATTTGTGCATCAAAACAGGTGCATGAAGGGTCAGAAACGTTTGAAAGGAACCATATTTTTTGTCGAATCAGCTCCTTTTATTTGTAATGATTTACAGGGGGTATAACCATTCAAGTGCCTATCGTCATGTGTAATATCCTACCATATAATTACCAATGATTGATTTTAGGGACATACAGTTAGGCAAGTTTAGATTTTAGTCATAAAGGCTTGTCCAATCAAGCTTTAACCAAGACTAGAAAGGTGGGAGACATGGGGAAGCTCAGACATTTTCAATCACTTTGACTAGAATTTTTGAAACATTCCATTATTTGAGTCTATGCCTCTGTGAGCTAGTCACTCACTAAAATTCATTAAGAGAATTGTATGTTCTGTTAGTATTGAAAGATAGGTTTGTTTATGTTCAAATTCTACAATGTGTGTGTGTCTAATACATAGAAAAATATTGAAATATCTACCTTTCTTGTGCATTACTTCCTAAGAAAAACATTTGCTTGGTTCTTGCTTCATTCAGCTATGTCTATCATGTGTCTAGTGATACCATGACATACAGTTGGAATCTGAAATAGTTTAAGAATCATTTTGTACTACTGTATCAATTTTAGATTTGCTACTGTTCTAATGCATTTAAATGTGGAATTCAACTGGAAAATGCATCAACATTCATAATGGATCTTGATGTAGAATACAACACTAATAAAATAACTGTAACACATTATAGTAAGTTAATGTTCGGGTTTTTATAATATCATAATATGTTTTTAATGTCCTTAGGAAAACTGAAACATCTAACATTAGCAAAAGATAATAAATGAAGTTAGTTTATGTGCCCTAATATAATTTATATGCAGGGACCATTGTGTTTCCTTTCATGCATATATAATGGCATTCTAGAAATACATTTTCTGAGATCAAAATTGTACCTACATCTGAGTTTTTGCAGTAAACTGCAAAATAGATACAAATTAATATACAAATAGATGATAGATGGAATATTATATTCATAATAGCTAAGAATATTAATAGTTTAAATGCTATGACCAGGTTGGTAAAAGTGTGTTGAATAATCAGTATCATGTAAAAAATAAAATCAACATTATTTTTATTCTGTATTAAACAATATATTATGATTTTGAAACATTCAGTCTAAAAAGGATATTGTTTTAGTAAAATGAAATAATGTTATGAACATTCTTAGCTGTTATTTGCTTTAGGTTATATAAGGTGGAGGTCTACCATTGGAAAAAAAGAGAAAAATATGATACATTTTTTTTTTAATTTATTTTTTTTAGAAGGCATCTGCATATAAAACATACCAATTAAATAATAATAATGTGTCTACCTAAAAAAAGTGTCAGTTTGGCTTTGGCATTGGTAATCATAAACAATTTACTTTTACAAATGATCTCTCATAGCAATTTTCAAAATAAATAGAAGAAACTAAAATGGTTGTCAAAAATGATAGTTAAAACCTTATAGAATAACAATCAAGTGATATACAGGTATCTTTCTCTGTCCCTCTCACACTGAAACACACAGTCTTCCCCATACATTGTTTTTTTTTTTTATTTCTCTTAGTTATTTGTTTTTATGTAACTACAGCATCTCTTGGCCTGAGAAACATTGTTCAAATGTAATATTATTAATTCTTAGCATACACTAGATTATGGATGGCAAGACAAGTACAGCTGAATATTAAGCTCCAATAATGACGGCTATTCCAAAGCTGTGCAAAGTAGTTTTCGAATTCAGAATTGTTCCATTCCACAAAAATCCATTAGAAAGTCTTATGCTTTTAAAGTGTATTTATATACACACACATATAAAGATCACTGAGTGGAACCCAGGAATAATTAACAGATAAGAGGAAGACATGGAGAGAACCTTGCACGACTTGCTTTGAATCTTGATCAATCTTGTTGCTAAAAATACTGATCTTACGACCACTAGAGAAAGCAAGAACTTCAAAGAAGAAGAAACTGCAGGGACAGTACCATTGTAAGCAATGGAAGAAAGATCCAGACAGCATAATTTTATTTTTGTCCAGTTAATGATTTAGGCCTAGATTACAAGTGGAGCACAAAAAAATAAGAGCTATTGGGCTTTCTTGTGTTTTCACACCGCTCAAGTTTAATTAGTAGCACTTCTTTTTTTGGGCTCATATTACAAATTAAAAGCAATATGTTAGTGCTTGTGCGCTAACATCTGGATGTCATATGGAGTGGGTGCGCTAAATCCATCACATAAAAGACTTCTATTAGGGTGCACTCAACAACTCATACAAGTTATTGCTCGATCACTAAGCAAATAGTGCTGTAAGCCTCTGCTGAAAAATAGAATATACACACGCATATATTAGTACAAGATCCTGTGTCATCCTTGCTTGTATCTAAGTATGTTTGGTTGAAGAAATGCATTGTTCCTAACCTACAGCCAGGTTAGGAACCCAAGAAGTAAGAGACCTTGATGTGGTCATTGACCTATCAATATTTGGCTATGTGCTGTGAATAACTCTTACTGTTTTCTCATAATCTAGCTGTCTGCTTGAAAGAGAGTGCCAGACATTTTATCTATTGTGTAAATATGTATTTGTTTTCACTTTTTCCCTATGGGCTTTGTACTTAGGCTTGTCTGGGGTTAACTGCCTGAATCACTGAAAGCTGTGCAGCTGCTGATAAATACCAAGGGTTGTGGGTTTTGTAGTGACATGGGATGTGTACCCAGTTAGGTTTGAGAGTGCAGTCTATGCCGTGTATACAATATATATATATATATACTGTATATAGTCCTGCACCTTTTCATCTGCAATATACCTTTAAATCAATTTAAACCATTTTTTTATTAATATTATTGTATCATTATAATTGTAATATTGTATTTCCATTTAATTTACATGTGTTTTCTTATTCAAACTGGCAAGTGATAATGATTTACTTCAGGTCTCCAAAAGCACAAAGAAAAATGTATCTCACCACTAATGAGATGATATGAATGCTAATAGCGTTTCCTGTGCTCTCCATTAAAATATATGTTGTGCTACAAAAAAAATAAAAAAATCTGCCATATTAAGATTCTCTGATTAACATTTTTTTACCCTCCGTTGGTAACACCAGATTGTGTGCTATTCTAAGCATGGGACTGAGCCCCAGATAACGTACCCTGCGGTATTAACTGTGCACCAATTTATAATATGGCCTTCTTCTTCTTTTTTTTTTCTTAAGTCATACACAGGACTCCTTAAGTTGAAGATAAAAAAATACTAAAAAATAAAAAATAAAAATGCTTGAATAGATAGTAAACACCTTTTTAATGTAAATTATGTGGGGGGTTTTTTTTCAATATATTTTTTCCTTTATTGAGGCGTTCAATATCATATACAGCTTCAACATTAAGCTTCAGAAGACAATAAAAATAACAACATTACATATGTCATAATTTTAACAGTCTAGATTCTCAAAAACACAATAGGCATGACATCATTACATACGTCATCATCTTAAATTCTCAAACACAGTCTGCACCTCTATTTTCTCTCTTTTTTAAAATTCCATACAAACATAAAAGAGAAAAGAAAAAAAAGAAAAAAAAAGGAGAAAACAAAAAAAAAGAAGAAGAAAAGGGAAACAGAAAAAAGATTTGAAAGAAGAGAAAAAAAAAAAAAAAAAAAAAAGGACCTATCCTGGCTCTCTTTCCTCCGCCCGGGCTCCCCAACCCTTCACCTCAGAGAAACCATTGTCTCCAAAGGTCGGGGTAACTGTCTGATAAGATTAGTTGTAAAAATACCGGTGAATTACGAAAAAATGTTAATATCTGTAGCTGGACCTCTCTAGGTCTGCTCAGAATTACCTTATCCCATTTAGCAAAATATTTTCTTAATTTGTTTTCCTCAAATATTAACGGATCATATAGTTCTAATAACATTTGATATTGTACATTGTTTATAACTGATGCTATGCTAGGAGCATTTTTCTCCTTCCATGGTTTTAATATCATCTGTCTGACTAGAAGGATTAAAGTATTAATCAGAGACTTATTATGGGTTTTATCTGAAACCAAGAAAAAGATTGCCAAAGGCTTCAATGATATTCTATCTGGCAGAAATCTGTTCAACCAATGTTCCACTTGTTTCCAGAGTTTAATCATTTTTGGGCAGGCATAGAATACATGAAATATATCTGCAGACGGAAAGTTGCATCTATAACAGGACATGTCCCCCTTCCATTTGGCCATTTTACTAGGCGTTAGATAGGCCCTATTAAGAAGCTTACAATGAGATTCCCTAATTGCCATGCTGCTTGAAAATTTCCTTACCCTATTAAAGCTCTCCTGGAAATAATCCCTGTCCAATTCAGGAAAATCTGATTTCCAGATAGAAAAAAAGGTTATCCACCTTCATCTCTGCCTCCTTCAGTATCAGCAACCTATAGATATATGATATAGAATGATTTCCCCGTGAACATCTGTTAATAACAGGATCTAATGGACCCAAAGTCCAGGGGTCCTCGACCATAGATTTCTGATTATAATAGAAATGTCTTATTTGTAGATAAGCAAAGAAAGATCTTTTATCCAGCTGGAATTCTCTGATTAGCGATTCGAATGTTTTTATATGATTTGTGACTGGGTCTACTAACTGGCTCATAAACGTCAACTCATTAGCAGACCATTTCCTAAAAGCTGATGATTCGCAACCACCCTTAAAATCAGGATTTCCCCTGATCGGTAAGTAGCGAGAAAGTGTGTTTTCTACTTCTAATAATTTACAAATTTTATGCCACGCAAGAATAACATTATAGAATGTGTGTTTTAATGAAAAATCCCGAACCTTTATTGGATGGGCAGTATGTAACAATGCCTTAAGAGCAAATGACGCCATGATACCCTCTTCCACATCAAAACTAGCAATAAAATTTGCCCCTGTGAGCCAGTCCAGGGCAATTCGGACAAGACATGCCAGATTGTAATTTGCTAAATTTGGCAAGGCGAGTCCACCCAAATCTTTTGGGTGCATTAACCTTGATAGTGAAATACGGGGTTTCTTTGGGGCCCAGAGAAAAGTAGAACAACACGAGTTAAACTTTTTAATATCGGCCCTATGCAGAAAAGAAGGGATATTCTGTATAAAAAACAGTAATTTTGGGAGCGTTCGCATTTTAATCAATGCTATTTTTGCAGAAAGTGACAAAGGAAGTTTGCTCCATTTCTGAATTTCGGCTAGACAACTTCTCCAAATAGGAGCAAAATTCATGTCGTACCATTCCTCTGGGTTTCCTGAAAGGTTTATTCCCAGATATTTAATAGATTTATCAGTTAATTTAAAAGGGTTCTGTATATAACTGTTTCTATTCTTTATGATCCAGAGAATCTCTGACTTGGCAAGATTTATTCTGTACCCAGCGAATTTACTAAATTCCGATAGAATATCAATTAGAATTGGAATATTTTTGGTAGAATTTCTTATATAGAAAAGGATATCATCTGCATATAGTGTGAGAGCGTGACTTTATGCTGTTTTATTCTTATACCTTCCAAGACCTCTCGACTCTTCACCGCCAGAGGTTCGATGGCTATATAAAATAATAATGGTGAAAGAGGGCAGCCCTGCCTTGTTCCCTTGTGCAGTATAATTGGGGCAGATAGAATATTATTAATACTAAGAAAGGAGATTGGATTCTGATAGAGGAGTGAAATATAATTATAGAAGTGACCTGAAAAACCAAAATTGCTTAAAGCTGTTAACAAATGATCCCATAGGACAGAGTCAAAGGCTTTTTCTGCATCAACCGTTAACAAGGCAAAATCTTGCTTCAGCCCTGACCCCGTCCTATGGGATGCTAATATATATTCGATTACGGTCATAGCCTTTCTGATGTTTTTCTGTGCTGACCTACCAGGAATAAATCCGGTTTGATCCGGATTAATAACTTCTCCTATAACCTTTTTGAGACGGTTGGCTAGTATATTTGCTAATAGCTTATAATCACTATTCAGAAGCGAGATTGGTCTATATGAGTCCATTGAATTGGGATCTTTCTCCTTCTTTAAGATAAGGGTAATATTTGAGGCGGTGAAGAACCGAGAGGGTCTAGAATGCAGCAGAAAATATTTGTTAAACAGATCTGTGAGAGTAACAACTATCTCTTCCGATAACGTTTTATAAAATTCAATCGGTAATTGGTCGGGCCTGGGTGCCTTCCCTAAAACTGCTTCTTTGATTGCAATAAGTGTTTCCTCTGAAGTTATCTCTTTATTCAAGATATTTAAGTGATCTGAGGAGATTTTTGGTAAATTAATACTTTCCCAGAAAGACTTTTTCGCCTCTTGATCAACTTCTGCAGGGGAGTATATTTTCTGATAGAATAATTGGAATTGCTCAACGATATCCTTCGGAGCATTATATTTTTTACCCTCTGATATAATTGTTCGTATATAATTATTTTTCCTCTTGCTTTTGGAAATATTTGAGAGCATTTTAGCAGTTTTCGGGGAAAAAGTGCCAAATATAGCTTTGTTTTTCATATCTTCCTGTATCTGATTATTAGTTAGAAAAATCTCTCTCTCACTCTTAGCCCTTTGATAGCAGTCCCAATTGTCCCTATTAGGACTATCAATATATTTAATAAATTTGTTTTTAAGATGATTAGTCAATTGAATTTCCCTCGCTGTTATCTTCCTTTTCCTTTTAACCATGTATGCCTTAATTTCCCCCCTTAGGCAGGCCTTTGTGGCCTCCCAAAATATTTCTGTTTTGGGAATATATTCCTTATTCTGGTGTACATAGTCCGTCCATTTCTGAGTCAGCCAATTTCTGAAAGGAATATTGGAATATAAAAAGCTAGGGTAGAAGAATTTGGCCCCAAGACCGCCCCCCCTGTTCCTCAGCTGGATGGACAGAGATATAATAGCATGATCAGATAGAATTATATTCCTAATGTCTGTTTTTATCTCTAATTGCAAAAATCTTTCAGACACTAAAAACATGTCTATTCTTGAGAAAGTACGATGCGCTTTCGATTCGCATGTAAATAATTTCTCATCCGGGTGTTGAATTCTCCATATATCCCTTAATTTAAGGCCTTTTGAAAAGGAGGTCAGTATTTTAGCTTCCTTTCTTGATCTATAGGAACCCCCAGTTCTCAGTCTATCCAGCTGAGGGACAAAGACGCTATTGAAGTCGCCCCCTATGATCAATTGAGAGTCTATAGAATTAACTAATTTTGCATATAGCCCGTCCCAGAAATGTGGCTGACATTCATTCGGGGCATAAAGATTACATAGCGTATACTGACACTCGTGAATCTCTAATTCCAGAATAAGATATCTCCCCTCCACATCTTTCTCTTGCAAGATTAACTTAAAATCAAGGTTTTTATTAAAAATACATGCAACTCCTCTCTTTTTCTAACTGCTGGTATCGCGATCACCTCCCCAATCCAACTAAATTTTAGCTTTTCTGCCTCCTGCAGGCTCAGATGAGTTTCCTGCAGGAAGACGATATCTGGTTTCTAACTTTTTAAATGATGTATGATTTTCTTCCTCTTGGCAGGGGAGGAAACCCCCCCACATTCCAGGACAATAAACTAATTGATTTTTTAATCTATGATAGATTTGGACTTAATTCTCTTGATAGAGGCAACACCTTAACCGAGGCGGAGCGGTTGCCCCAGGAGGAGGAGAGATCACACATAGCAGAAGAGAAAAAAAGGAGAAAAGAAGAGAGAGAGAAAGAAAAAAAAAAAAAAAGAAAGAAAAAGAAAAAAAGGCGGACACCCTGACGTGTCGGTACAATACAGTCAAATAAATAATTAAATCCAATAACTGACAAACTTGGATATACATACATATACATTATTCTACTATATTTTTATTATTCTCCAAGAATTGTCTAACCTCCTCTACTGTGTTCAATAAATTCACCTTATCTTCTGAAAATTTTTTAATCTTAGCAGGGTAGATCATGGTCGCTTGGTAACCTGCATTTATTAACTTTGAACACCAATTATGTGGTTATTAGAAAAACACCTTTCATAATTTATTTTTTTCAATTTTCATGTATTTTAGCTTTTAAAATTGTGGCATTTATAATTCTTAGAGCAGCCTGCTGACTTATCAACACTAACCCTGATACATAACAAAGTTCAACACAATGCACTGAATACTAACATTATAGCTGAGGCTAGCCTTGTTGTCTGCAGACTAAAGCCCAGATTGGCTCCTCCATATAAGGCAAATGGCTGGTAGAGTTTGGCTATTGAAAAACAATTGAAGTATGCAAAATGTTAATTTGTTTTAAAAAAGGTTTAGACTTGGATGATATGTTACTCTACAGCAAGACAACAATAATGTCTTGTAATAAAAATATGTTTACTGCTTCTTTAAAATAAAAAAAAAAACGTAAAAGAACCCCCTGAAAATAAAAACACCCCAATGCCTCTGCTTTTTTTCTCAAGTGCTGCTTAAAACATTTCTTGTTGTTTTGAAAGTACTGTTTAAAAATGTATTGCCATAACTGATCATATCTTCTTTGCATTTTTCTTTGAATACATGTGAAAATATTGCATAGATTAAAGGGACAGTCTACTTAAAAATTTTTATTGTTTAAAAAGATAGATAATCCCTTTATTACCCATTCTCTAGTTTTGCATAATCAACACTGTTATATTAATACACTTTTTACCTCTGTGATTACCATGTATCTAAGCCTCTGCAGCCAGCCCCCTTATCTCAGGTCTTTTGACAGACTTCCATTTTTAGCCACTCAGTGCTGACTCATAAATAACTTCATGGAAATGAGCACAATGTTATCTATATGACACACATTAACTAGTGCTGCCCAGCTGTAAAAAACTGTCAAATGCATTGAGATAAGAGGTGACCTTCCACAGCTTAGAAATCAGTTTATAAGTCTACCTAGGTTTAGCTTTCAACAAAGAATAGCAAGAAAACAAAGCAAATTTGATGATTAAAGTAAACTGGAAAGTTGTTTAAAATTGCATGCTATTTGAATCATGAAAGTTTAATTTTGACTAGACTGTCCCTTTAAAGCGAACAAAGCCTATTGAGAAAACACATGTTGTACATAATGTTTCATAATTCTTTAATGACTTTTAGAGGTTTTCCATTATATAGTTTGGTGTCTAAATTTTTGTGCATGTTTTTATTTGTATTTTTTTTATTTTTCAAAATTTTGTAACATTTAAAAAAAAAGAAAAAAAGAAACATTTTCCCAGCACTTTATTAGGCTAAATTAAACAATCAGTGTTATATTGCAGCTTGCATAGATTGTTTGCAAAGTTTATATTTTGTAAATACATTTGTATTTTGCCTTGCAGGGGCTGGCACACAAATTAATGTTTATTGCAGTTTTACAGTAATATTTCACCTGGGTGTCTTAGCTTTGGACTAAAATGTTTCTAGGCTGCTAACACCAATAGTAAATTAGGGTGTGTCATGCTTTTAAGAAGTGCACCAAAGGGAAAAAAATGGCTGACTCGTCTATTCTATTTATCATTTAATTTTTTCTCGTGTCTTTTGGGGAAAATCTTTTTTGTGGAAAATCTTTTGCTCTCTTAAACGTTTCATCAATTCTTCATACATTTTAAGTATCTATCTCATCCAGCAGTTCTCCCTCCAATTAGATTTATAATTATTCATATACATTGAAATAGAAACTATGTAATAACCTTATGTTTTTTTCTCTAATGTATTTTAAATATTATCACGTGACCAGGTAAAGATTGAATATTTTCTTATGATTTAGTTTTACATTGCCATTTATGGTATATCATAACTTCCCTATAATTTACTACACTGTGTTGAGAGTGTTTTATAATTCTTGCTTGCCTTTTACATGTTTTTCTAATCTTCTGATACGGTTCCTTAATTGAGAAGTCATATAGTCTCTCTTTTTTATTTATTGTGCTTTGCAAGATTGTTTATATTTAGTAAACAATCCCACATATGAGAAGAGCTCCCACAAGTGGCTAAATTGTCTGTCTTTGTTTAGGAACGGTTACATTTATTTTAGATGTTTAAAAACTAGCATCAAACCATAAATGTCCTTATTACTCAGCTAGCCAATAATTAATGTAATTTTAAACAAAGTATATATGTTCTTATATTTAAATATTTGTTACTGTAATCTATGTGTAAAATAGTGATCATTTCATTAAATAAAGCATATTTAAAAATAAGAATCATAAATATACTGTGTATTGTAAACATATATTCACTGCTGGATTCTATCATTATCTTAATCTATATAAAATAAGAGACGACATGAAAATAACAATGTAGTATATGCTATTTGTTAGTCTTTTATGTATAAAACATGCAGCATCTGGTAATAGTTTAGTAAATCCTACAGTCCATCAGAAGCATTATACAATTTTTTTAAAATAAAGTTAATTTCGTTTTTCTTTTCTTTTTTTTTTTTCCCTTTTTTTTTGTTCCATTTCTCTTTAATGTAAAACAAATCCTAAGGCTTGTTTAAACAGATTAGAAAGTTTTGGTGTTGATTTCACAGACACCTCAAGCTGGATTAAGAAAAAAATATTAAAAAACTTAGTCATTTGTAATAAAATTATGTTAGCTACTTTTTTTGACGAGATTGCTTTAGAGTCAAAGCTTTGAAGCCTGTCACAGGTCTTAAAAATAAAATTGCATGAGTAGTTGAGGAGAACTGTATTAAAATGCAAATTTTCAGCTGTTAATATTTCTTCAAAAACCAATAATCCCTTAAGGCCACCGATATGTCAAAATACTTAATGGAAAAATATCCCTTAGGCAGAATGGCCTTTCCAAATTGACTTTTGATTAAACTTAGAATACGATGTAGCAAAAAACTAAAGAAAATCAAAATGGGATATAAATAAAATGCTATACTAAAATGTCACCCCCAATGAAAATGAAGGGAAGAAAAATAAGATTGTTAATTTTTTATGTAAATTTACATCTTACTTGTAAATCAATCATATGGGAAAGAAAAAGGTAATATTTTAACAAACAATGTGTATACATCATGTTAAATTCAAAATATTTATCTTCATGAAAAAACAGCAGATACAACTCTATAAAAGAAACCAGAATCGTTAATAGGTTTTACAGAACTTCAAAGACATTCTAATACAATTTTAAGGAATAGCAGAATACCAAACAAAATAAATGCCTATATGGTATCAGAAGACTGCATATCCTATGAATTATAAAATTACAATTAAAAAATTGTACAACACATTCTGTTGTTGAATAATTGCTTCATTAAACAATATTCCATTAGACAAATGTTTATTCAATATGAAGCTGCTCTGTGAGTTACATTTTGTATTTCTTTTCGCCATTGTTGTTTAAAGAGACATAATACAGGAAAAAATGTATTCTGGCGCTTGCCCTAAACTCCAGATCATGGGGCCGATTTATCAAAGCGTCAATCTCGGTGTGTTCTCTAGAGTAAATACGCTCGCCAGAAATCACTGCCGCAAATCCACATATAATGCTCTTATTTATTAAAAAGTCTGTCAAAAAAACACGCGTCAAGTACTGAGCGATGAGCATTGGTCTGTAGATAAATAGGAGTCATTGATGTCGTGGATATTCTGTTTTTTCCAACGTTATTTATAACATATTATTACTGTCCATGGACAAGCACATTTCTCTAAAGCTAATCTTTTATTTTTCATCTGTTAATGTCCAAGAAATAGCTAGATTTATACCTGAACAAACAATAATATCTCATTGTTTTATTTATGTGTTATACAAAAAAAATCTGATATATGATATTTTCACATAAAGTAATGTGTATTTGTATTTCTAGAAATCATGACTATCTCAGTTTTTTTTTCTTTTTTTTTTAAATGATTAAATTATATATATATATATATATATATATATATATATATATATATATATATATATATATATACAGTATGTTAGAAATCTTTTCCAAACATATTTACATTTACCTAAATTTTATTTTGTTCTAAACAATGTTGTATTTCATATCTCTGTGTTTATTTATACCACTATATGTATATAGTGTAACTATATTATTATTCTGAGCAAGAATAATATGCAAATATAACATATAATAAGGATATCATATATATTTATTTGCAATCAATGGATATTTTAAGACATGGGCCAGTTTTCTCTCTGCACCTGTGTAACCCTTCCTGATTGCAGTCTAGTTTTAAACACCACCCCTACACAGGTGGTATAAATGGGCTGGTATATAAGATGACATTTCTTAATGAAAATGAAATTCAAGAGAAGGAAGAAAAACACTGAAAATATTATGACAGTAAAGAGGTGATTTTTAATTTCTGCTGTATCTGATTCATGAAAGTTTAATCCCAGGTGGACTATCCCTTTGAGCTATCATTTTAAGATCATATTGAATCAAACATCAATCTAATTTTACATATACATACTTTTAAAGTATAATACACAATGTAACAAATTGCACTTATAAGTTCTGATGAGTGATCAATGACACAAGGATCAAGAAATTTGATTAATTAGTAATAGTATACAATGTATATTTAAGACAGATTGGCTGATGTCATAAATCATCTGATTATACATTTCCGAATCAAAAGTGGTGGAAAATTTCACTAGTTTCTGGGTTGTTTAGGAGTTTGAGTATTGCGTCCAATTGGTGTGAAGTATTGCATCAAATTTGGTGTAAAAATGCAGTGGGACTTGTATTACAAGCATTAAACATGGTGAAATTAGATTGATAAAAAAAAGGAAGTTATATAGTATATATATATATAGTATGTAATGTATTTATTTAATTTTCTATCCCTATATCTACTAGTCCTCCTGTCAGACTGACATTACCTGCCATTAAAACTACCTTTGAAATGAATCTGTCCCTTGAAATTACATGTGACTATAATATTATTATTTAACATATTATTTATATACCGAACATGTGTCTTTGTTGTCTGTGTAATTTAGAAAGAGGATACAATTGTAATCAACTTTCAAATTTACATAAATATGTAATAAGCTTCATTCATAATAAGGTAGATGCTACTGCAGGATCACAGTGTTCCATGTATCCTTAGACTGCCAAAGGCGGCATGTAATGTCAGCTAGGTGGACAGGTCATGTTACTATGTCTCCTGATATCATCTCCAGGAGAAAAATTCTTAATACGATAGTGTATCATTATTCCTCTAATTGTACTAATCTGGCAAAAAGATAGGTCAGGTGACAGGAAGGATCAGTGTGTAGGTTACGGTACCCTCAGAGGCTTTCACCAATTTTAAAGGGCTAAACAGAGTTACCAAATAATCTGACCAGCTTATAAAAGATCAATCCTTTGTCAGCTCTATCTCAATACCTAGGAAGAACTTTCTCTGCTTGATAGCTAAGCAGGGTGATATTGGTATAACCAATCCCTCGCACCACAGAAATTCTCTATTTCAGTGAAGGGGGTACAGAATCCAGACACCTTGTATCTGTTATATAAGTCAAGCTTCTCCAAATTTGATTCTGTGAATGCAAAACCAGTAAAACCACCATTAAAGTTTCACTTTAAAGGATAGTGTTCCTCAAAAATGTTTTCTCCTTTAATTTGTTCTCAATAATGCACTTTACCTGCTGGTGTGTATTTCATTGTTTACAACTAGCTCATTTGCCTTAATATTAAAATTTGAAATAGCTGATTTTCGCTGTGGTATCCCTAATGGTACTGAAAGTATAGGCTATTGACAAGCTATGTAAACACAGCCAGCTGAAGAATTAACGCTCCCATTGGGGAATGTGAGGGATAAAATCTTAAAATTTTAATTTTCAATAGTCCTTTGTAATTATTATATACAGACAAATATAGGATATAGAAGCAGTTGAGTAATAAGATGAGAATGTCTGATTTTTTTTTGCTAGCTTAGCCTATTTTGATAGGTTGTAGTTTTATAAAGCAATAAAGTTTTATACTCTGCAGCTGGTATAAGTCATTGGGGAAACCAATTATACAGTACACTGTCCCTTTAATTATAATATGACACATTACCAGAGTGTAAGAGACTTGGATAAAGAATAAAGTCCATCAGGAGAGAATATTGCATTTTAGCTAAGATAAATAGACCACATATCTAAAAAGTGATAAGCAAACGATGCTACATAAACATAAGATGCTTGTGGTAAAGCCAAAGGGCACAAACATTGATGTGGAGACATGGAGTTTAGTGACTTGCTGAATCCCCCTCACACACACAGAAGTGCAAGATTGTGCATGGTATTGCACTTTCATTCACAGGTCTAACCATCCAAGCTGATAGAATGAATAGTGAGTCCCTTGTAAGTCACTGATTACATCACTTGGGACTCCCTGAGATTTTCTACAGAGCTGATCATCTTACAGTCCATGGAGATGCTCACATACCCTTATAATAATAATAATAATTGGTTTCTATCTACTAAAGAGACATGGGACTTTCATTTTACATTAATTTTCCACTTCTTTTTTTTTTTTACTATCTCTTACTGAGAATCTGTAAGAAAAACGACTAAGGAGAAATGAGACATTCATTTCAAATTCATTATACACTTTTTTTTTTATTTTTGCCTATCTCTTCATCAAAATCAATGAAGAGTGCTGATCTTTGAAGCAAAGTCTTGTATAAGTGTTCCAATTGGCAAAGGATTTTTATTTGGTCTTATTTTTGATAAAAAAAAAGTTGTCTATAAATTGCTATTCATTTTATGATTTTGTCTGATACGTGAAACCTGCTTTAATGCACTTTTTTCCATGTTTTTAAATAATATGCACAGAAATTAAAGATATATTAAAAGTGCTTATAAAGTTAATGTATCAGATTATTTTATTATTTCTTGTATATAACTTTGTGTTTCACCCCAGCAAACTGAAAAAAACAGTTCAAGTCAGCTACAGAGCAGTAATGCACTAAAGGGATCTAGCTGAAGACTTCTTATAGATAATCCAACAGGGGATGTAGGAAATAATGCTAGTAATCAAGTTTTGCAGAGGGACACAACTAACCCAAGAGGAGGAGGCCCCCACAAAAGAGGGGGTAAACGTAGGAAGAAACAGATGCACGCTAAAGAGCGAACACACAGAGAAACAAATACAAGATCTGACGGTGCTTAACCTCTCTGATGCTGAGCAAGGGGCTGATGCAGTAAATGTCTTAAAGTATAGTTTAGGGTTTGTTCCATCTGTAAACTTTAATCTCTTTGAAGCAATTATTGATTTGAATAAGTTTGTTTGAAAACTTACATTAACAAAAATCCTTTAAGGAAAATCCTGAAATTACAGAATCAAATTTTGTTGATACCAATGTGGAGCTAGAGAGAGTAGATGTTGACTTTAGGGAAGTTAAAGATTATTTGGATTTACTGCACCTAGAAATGGAATCAGGTAATGGCCCGTATGCAGGAGTTACATTTAAAGCTTCCTATGAATTAATTCCAACTAGAATTAGGGGGCCATACCTTGAATCTTTTCATAATTGAGTAGAGATGGAGTTAGCCAAACTACATTAGTCTATGTCAGCCAGCAAGCAGAATTTGTCACCTAAAGAGTAAGCAGCTATTGAGAAACTTAAAGCTAATGAATCTATAGTCATACGCCAGAGTGACAAAGGGGGCAACATATTTGTCCTAAATAAAGATGACTATATACAAGAAGCAGCTAGGCAATTGGGTGACAGAGAGGTTTATTTGCCACCTGATTTTGATCCTACCCTATCTTTTCAGAGGAGTTTGAGGCATATTCTTGATGAAGGGAAAGATCTAGGAATATTGGATGAAGACACTTGCAATTATCTGGATTACAGAATCCTAGGGTGCCAATCTTCCACCATCTCCCAAAGACTCACAAGTCATTATAAAATGTACAGTGATGTCCAATTGTTTAGGGCATTGGGTCTCTTCTGGAGCCTTTGGGAGAATGTTTGGAAGGCATCCTTCTACCTTCGGTGAGGCTACTGCCTTCGTATTTGAGAGATACTAAGCAGTTGCTTGCTAAGTTAGATCACTTTGAGTGGCATCCAAATTATAGCTGGATAACAGTTGATGTTGCAAGCCTATATTCCAGGATACCCCTGGATAAAGGCATGAAAACAATTCAGTATTTCTTAGAGGAATTCACTAGTTATGAAGAACCATATAAACTGTATATACTGAGAGTTCTGAATATATTGCTGGCACAAAATTATTTTCCTTTGGTTTACAGTCTTTTTCTCCAGAAGTAGGGGGACAGCCATGGGGGCCACCTTTGCCCCGACTTTTGCCAACCTATATATGTGGTGGTGGGTGCTGACCCAAATTTTTGGAGGGAACTGCCCTCAGGGGAGAAATAGTATGCTGTATAAGAGGTATATTGATGACCTGCTGTTCATATGGGCAGGATCAGAGTTGGAGGCTACATCCTTTGTGGAGTCCTTAAATGAAAATTATGTAGGTCTAAGTTTTACCTATGTAAGGGATACGTTGCAGATAGAGTATTTGGATTTGTTCCTTGTGGGTGCAGGTAATACAATAGAAACTACCCTATATATGAAGCCAATAGCAGGCAACAGTATCTTACATTCTAAGATCATGCATCCCAGACATACCACATTTGGGATCCTGAAGGGAGAATTTATCAAGATTAGGAGGAATTGTTCAAGAGATGAAAGCTACGAGGGTTTATCTAAGGAAGCCATAAAAAGATGTATACAGAGAGGTTTCTCAAAATACTTATTCAATAAGGCTTAGTAAATGGTGAATGCTCTAGATAGGAAGGCTATACTATACAGGCTAGGGGGGAGAAGAACTAACTACCATTTGAAGAGATTGCCAAAATAATAAAAGGATGTTTGCCTATCCTTAAGGGGGATGAGGATCTTTACCCTTGGGTTGTCAGTGACTGTAAATGTATATGTAGGTGAAATAGAACCATGGGTAATATTCTGGCACCTAGTAAAATATGGTATGCTAAAGAGGATGGCAGTAGTTGGTTGAGATGCAAAGGACACAAGTGTGAAATGAGCAGATGCAAGGCATGTGATCATTCTATGGTTGGGAATAATTTTCACCCAAAGAGTTTTTTCTATGAATGTTTGTACAAACTGCCGCTCCACATTTGTAGTCTACCTGGTCTCCTGCATTTCATGTAGGAAACAGTATGTAGGTCTTACCACTAGGGAGGCCAGGGTGAGAATTAGGGAGCACCTAAATTATGTAGATTCACCTTCCCCTGAATCACAAGTAGCGATGCATTTTAAATTTAAGCATGGAGGAAATACTGATGATCTGAGATGGCAAATAATTGAGCAGGTCAGAACCCCCTGGAGAGGGGGTAACAGGGTAAAATTGTTACACAAACGTGAAGCATTCTGGATCTTCAAGTTAAAGTCCAGAGTGCCTATGGGTTTAAATGTACAAACAGACCTTATTAATTTTTGGCAATTACTCACTCCTGTGTGTATGCAAAGGATTCTATATGATTGATCTTTAGCAATGTGTGCTTTTTTGTTATATACTGTATGTAAATATGTGAAGCAAGAAAAAGTTTTTGCAATATCATATTTTGTTCCAATAGTATGAATTAAGAGACTAAGCTATTTAATATATACAATACTGTACTTTTGATCTTGTTATTGGGACATGTATTGTCCCTTCCTTTCCCCTCCCTCTTTCGTCTTTCCTCCTCTCCCCTTCCTCCATTTTTCCTTTCCTCATACTTAAAGGTTTTCCTTGAGCTAATGAAATAATGAATGCATAATATCCTGCACACAAAAGCATATAATTATTATAAATGAAGCTATTTTTTCTATATGTATTTATACACAATATAACTTATTATTATTTTTGTATAGACGTAACTGAGTACATACGATGTTATAGCTTTTACATGTATAAGGTTCTTCTCATTATTGCTTAAATAGTAAGTGTGCATTGAGGGTACTAAGTGACATAGTAGTAGTCTTCTTAATAGTATTTGTAGTAGTAATTTTATGTATTAAATGGATATTCTGCAGTATATGTATAGGAAATTTCATTTCAGTCATAACCCTATAAGTTTATTTCCTTTTTTTATGATCTGTTGTAAGTTTCCCTGTGTTATAGGGATGCGTAATGGAATGTAGATATCTACAGTATGCTAAATAGGTTCTGTTTTTGTATTGTGATAATATACTATGTCAAATAGGTTCCAATGAATTATCTCACAGTGTTAATTTAATAGGGTGGTGCCTCCCATATGTCCCTGACATTAAATGTATATTACAGGCTGTTTAGCCAGGTGTAGCAAGGTCTATGAGTAAGGCAGAAGCTGAAACACGTTAGACCGCTGCTACACCGGCTTGGGTAAAGTGATAAGCTTTTTTATCCTTTTTCAATAAAGGCTGTTTTTAATTTTTCAAAGTCCCCCGACGCGCTTTTTTTCTGGATATAGCTGAAAACACCTGGGGATCCAATGTACAGTATCTGCAGGGAAGATGTTCTAATGTGATTGCGGTTTTGTGACCGGGTTTAATAGGAGACGCTCTTTCATGCATGCAAATCCACACACAGTCCAAACACAGTCACAACAACAGTGAGTTTCAAAGTGCTTGCACCTACATTATTAAACTTCTAAACAGGATAGTGCATTCATAACTGTGAATTCAATAATGTAGGCACAAGCACTTTGAAACACCCTGTTGTGACTGGGTTTATACATAACATGCATGAAGGCACATCCCCTATAAAAGCTCAGTTACAAAGATACAATGTTGCAATTGATTTGGTTTAATTACTTTTAAAATCTAGTACAAGGAGATATCATAAATCCTTTCAATAGAAAGCCCTAGTGCCCATCTTTTTTAAGATAACACCAAACCAGAAAATGTGCTTAAAAAATAAATAATATATATATATATATATATATATATATATATATATATACATACAGAGAGAAGTGCACTCATAGGAACAACCAACCAGCTCAATACTATTGTTAGCCTGTTCTATGGTGATTTACCAGCTGGGTGCAACTTCTTTCAGCCTAGCAATGCTTTCCACAGAAAAGAACTTTCCTGTAGAATATCAGTTTGATCCCACCTATTACGGTCAGTACAGCACCGAAATACCAGGCAATTCCTCTCTGAACAAGGAACACAGCAACCCCAGATGATCGTTTCAGCCTTCATTTGGCCTCGTCAGTGAGGTGTAGCCATATTCCTCTAAGCACACTGAGCAAGGAGTCCACGTCTGGTTGCCCCTTTTTCCCTTATAGAGACTAAATACATACAGAGAGAAGTGCACTCACAGGAACAAACTACCTTCTCAATACCATTGTTAGCCTGTTCTATAGCGATTTACCACCTGGTGCAACTTCTTTCCTGTATGTGTGTGTATATATATATATATATATATATATATATATATATATATATATATATATGAAAAAACAAGGATTTTGTGAATAGAGCGCATAAAACCTACTATTTGGTATCACCTATAATTGTCCAGTGACGCTACATAATCAATATTGTAAATCAAATTAAATAAAAGCTATTCTGAACAAATGTAATACTGAATTTAAACAGTTAATCTAAAATCAGAATAAGTAAAAATAAAAAAGGTGTTATTAGAGTTATATAATACGATATAGTTTAAGGTGCCTAAAATCGCATATATAAAAACAAGAAGAAAAGGTTTTGTTTGAAAATAAAAGCAACCAAACTATATATCAAAAAACTGAAAGCAATCTGTGTATATAAGCATATGAACCTTAATAATAAAGTGATAAGATTCACTAAAATAACATAAATGGACAATACAGATACCTATTAACATCCAAATACCTGTCACATTTATATGTATAATGTAGTGTAAAACTTGATATCCAGTTGCTAAAGACAGAATGCTAGTATAAATACTGTATATATTAGTGAGTATCCTAATGAAGTGGTTAACTTCAAAGGAAAAAATATCTCTACTATCAGTTCATATTAAATGTCCTAGGGATGGTATAGAAAAATCTATACATATAGATAGAATAGGGGGGTACTCACCAGGTTTCACCTCAATCATATGAGGTAAGATTGAAGCCAGCAAGGGGAGACATTCGTTTTGAGCGGAGCTTGGACGGAATCTGAATAAACTTTCTCCTCCTTTCCTCTTTTCACCCAGAGTAAGCAGCCAGAGTAAATTCCCAGGGCCGTAAAGCTTTGTATCTGTACTTTCAATAAGCACTCTCACCAACCTCCAATAAGAGACTTTAGCTCCATTACCGGATATATAGTGAAATAGAAGAAAACGCCAATAGTGTAATATTGCATTTATTAGAGACAACAGACACACATCAAACAACCCGTTGTGGTTATGCTTACAAGAGAAACCCTCAACAGATGAGGTATGAGCCAAGTGAAATATTACGTAGTGTATCAAACACAAGCACTGCATCGGCTTCAGGGGATTGGCAGGAATCTACCAGGACCGGGTAACCCGTTTGGAAAGCCTTACGCATTTCAAAGTTTATCTCTCTCAGAGTATTTTTCGTCAGAGGGTATTAGTCTCTAATAAATGCAATATTACACTATTAGCGTTTTCTTCTATTTCACTATGTATCCGGTAATGGAGCAAAAGTCTCTTATTGGAGGTTGATGAGAGTGCTTATTGAATGTGCAGATACGAAGCTTTACGGCCCTGGGAATTTACTCTGGCTGCTTGCTCTGGGTGAAAGTTTATTCAGATTCTGTCCAAGCTCCGCTCAAAACGAATGTCTCCCCTTGCTGGCTTCAATCTTACCTCATATGATTGAGGTGAAATCTGGTGAGTACCCCCCTATATGTAGTATTGGAAAGAAAAACCTGCATCATTAAGAATCTGGATTTAACTTCATGAGAATTTCGCTACAGTTTGCCTTTGGATTCTATATGTATAGATTTTTTCTATACCATCCCTTGGACATTTAATATGAACTGATAGTAGAGATATTTTTTCCTTTGAAGTTAACCACTTCATTAGGATACTCACTAATATATACAGTATTTATACTAGCATTCTGTCTTTAGCAACTGGATATCAAGTTTTACACTACATTATACATTTAAATGTGACAGTATTCTAATAACACCTTTTTTATTTTTACTTATTCTGATTTTAGATTAACTGTTTAAATTCAGTATTACATTTGTTCAGAATAGCTTTTATTTCATTTGATTTACAATGTTGATTATGTAGCGTCCCTGGACAATTATAGGTGATACCAAATAGTAGGTTTTATGCGCTCTATTCACAAAATCCTTGTTTTTTCATAGTTGTTTAATCGGAAGTTTAATAGGGATACTACTTCCTTTTTGTGAATCAGCTGCTCTAACCTCCTCAGCTACTTGTTTTTTCATTTCTAAATGGCATACACAATATAGATTTTATGCCCTAGAGTCTATAGTTCAGGAATTCCTGCTCTAATACTCCCCGTTTTGTTGGGCAAACCTTAGCGCAGTCCTCGAGTTTTTGGTCTTTCAGACCATCAACTCTAGTTCTCTTGTTTCAACTATATACAGTATATATATATATATATATATATATATATATATATTGTAAAAAGGGACAATATAGTGATTGAGCAATTATGCCTAGTATGCCCATCATGCCAACAAATGACATGCAGACAATTTAGCAGTGGTGTGAATGGAAACGAATTGCAATAGGTTCCTTAGGTTATGAAAATGCCTGTTCTTATAGTGACAATCTCAACAGTGCGTTTGTGAGAGATTACTAAAGATAATTTGTAGATGTTGGGACCCTGTTGTGACCTTTCATACACAACCCCTTAGATGACCCACAGGACATCATGTACTCAACATATATACATATGTATATGAATCTATACAAATGTAAATGTGTACTTTGTCCACAGTATACAGACTATATAATAATGATTAATACATCTTCAATTAATTGATACCATGTATGCTAAAGCACCTATAAAAAGGCCTCAGCGATAGATTATGATCACTCATACAATGCTTAAAATAATAATGGCTAGATTACAAGTGGAGCACTATTTATTGCTCCTGCTCAGGCTTTAACTGTGGTAGAAGTACATTTTTTGCACTTGTCATGGTTTGCACAAGCGCTAACCTGATGTGCGCAAAAAGCAGAACTTCAAATATCAAGACCACGTTAATGTATTCCCCTATATAAGTCAATGGAGCAGGAGAAATGGTATAAAATTACTACTTGCGCGCAAACCTGATTTAATGTGCTATAAAAGATATTGTTTATATCTGACTGCTTGATATTATTCAAACCAAGTACAATGTTTCATATCTAGACAACTGATTCTGAGGTGTTATTCACACACCTATACTAAATATTAATATCTAGAGATTTTAAGCAGGCAGAATCTATTACACTGAACAGCTGTGCTAAAGTTGACTGTGCAAGCAAGGACCTTATAATTACAGATAGAGTATTAGCTAGATAGCTTTAATCTCACAATCTGACATCCCACATATTAACAGGTCCTCTTGTTACAGCATTATTTCTGAATTTATTAATAGCCTGCTACAAAAGATAATGTTTGTATCTGACTGTTTGATATTATACAAACCAAGTACAATGTGTCACATATAAATACATGATCCCTCAGAGGTATTATTCACACATCTATGCTATATATTGATATCTAGAGAGTTTAAGTGTTTTTAAAACGTGTATGATTGAATAGTTAAACCAATAAACATATGGTTAAAAATGGTTAAAAATTGTTCCTGTATTAATTTTTCCTAAATAATTTCAGGGGTAGAGCACTCTTTTTTTGTTACAGACTTTGTAACTCATTTATCTATGAGTCTCCTTAAGTGCTATATTGCCCCCCTAGCAGGTGGTTGTTGATTACAAAAATATTTGGCACCTATAGGTACTTACCATTAGTGATGTCATGAATAGTTCGCCGACGAATAGTTCCCGGCGAACATAGCATGTTCACGTTGCTGCGGCGGGCGAACATATGTGATGTTCGATCTGCCCCCTATTTATCATCATTGAGTAAACTTTGAACCCTGTATCTCACAGTCTGCAGACACATTCCAGCCAATCAGCAGCAGACCCTCCCTCCCAGACCCTCCCAGCTCCTGGACAGCAGCCTTTTTAGATTCATTCGGAAGCTGCATTGTTAGTGAGAGGAGGGACAGTGTAGCTGCTGGTGATTTAATAGGGAAATTTATAGCTAGGCTAGTGTATTCAGTGTCCACTACAGTCCTGAAGGACTCATCTGATCTCTGCTGTAAGGACAGCACCCCAAAAAGCACTTTTTTGGGCTAGAACATCATATTTTTTTTTCTGTGTAATCTAATTGCAGTGGCCTGCCTGCCAAGCCACTTGCCCAGTGCCACCACTCATATCTGTTGTAACAGTAGTGTAAATTTTTAAAAAAAAAAAAACTTTTTTGACTGTGAAACATCAGTCTGCTAGTGTAATCTAATTGCAGTTGCCTGCCTGCCAGCATGTGTGCTAGGCCCACTTGCCCAGTGCCCACCACTCATATCTGGTGTAACAGTAGTGTAAATTTAAAAAAAAAACCTTTTTGACTGTGAAACATCAGTCTGCTAGTGTAATCTAATTGCAGTTGCCTGCCTGCCAGCATGTGTGCCAGGCCCACTTCCCCCAGTGCACCACTCATATCTGGTGTAACAGTAGTGTAAATTTAAAAAAAAAAAACTTTTTTGACTGTGAAACATCAGTCTGCTAGTTTAATCTAATTGCAGTTGCCTGCCTGCCAGCGTGTGTGCCAGGCTCACAGTGTATACTGTGCCCACTTGCCCAGTGGCCCCCCACTCTCATATCTGGTGTAACAGTAGTGTAAATTTAAAAAAAAAAACTTTTTTTGACTGTGAAACATCAGGTCTGCTTGTGTAATCTAATTGCAGTTGCCTGCCTGCCAGCATGTGTGCCAGGCTCACAGCGTATACTGTGCCCACTTGCCCAGTGCCACCACTCATATCTGGTGTAACAGTAGTGTAAATTTAAAAACAAAAACTTTTTGGACTGTGAAACATCAGTCTGCTTGTGTAATCTAATTGCAGTTGCCTGCCTGCCAGCGTGTGTGTCAGGCTCACAGCATATACTGTGCCCACTTGCCCAGTGCCACCACTCATATCTTGTTTAATAGTAGTGTAAGTGTACATTTAAAAACAAAAAAAACTTTTTGGACTGTGGAACATCAGTCTGCTTTTTATGTCAGACTCACAGCTTATACTGGGCCCACTTGCCCAGTGCCACCACTCATATCTTGTTTAAAAGTACTGTAAGTGTACATTTAAAAAAAAAAAAAAACTTTTTTGACTGTGAAACATCAGTCTGCTAATGTAATCTAATTGCAGTTTGCCTGCCTGCCAGCGTGTGTGCCAGGCCCACTTGCCCCAGTGCCACCACTCATATCTGGTGTAATAGTAGTGTAAAACAAAAGGCAATCCCCAACCTGTACTCGATTGTGCGAAAGGAAGTAATGGAATGTCCTGGCACACTGTGTTTGGGCAAGGGTCCATATGACCACTGATAGCTGGTCTGCAAAGCATGGTCAGGGCAGGTATATCACCTACACTGCGCATTGGGTAAACCTGCTGACGGCTGCCAAGCATGGAATGCGTGGTTCTGCAGAGGAGGAGTTGGTGACACCACCACGACTTGCAGGCAGGCCTGCTGCCACCTCCTCTACTCCTCCTACTCCATCCTCTTCCCATAACCTCCTCGGCTGAGTCCTCTTTTGCTGCTGCGTCTTGCTCCACATCAACGGCACCCCCCAAAGCTCCCCAGGTGCTATTCCATATCCCGGATACGGCAGTGTCACGCTGTCTTGGGGTTGACTTGCCTGAAAGCAGAGAGTCACACTGGACCAGCACTCCTTTCTGCCCTGAATGCACAGGTGGATCAGTGGCTTACTCCGCACCAACTGGAGATCAGCAAAGTGGTTTCTGACAACGGAAGTAATTTTGTGGCGGCATTGAAATTGGGCAAGTTGATACATGTGCCGTGCATGGCACATGTGTGTAATCTGATCGTACAACGCTTTATGCATAACTACCCAGGCTTACAGGATGTCCTGAAGCAGGCCAGGAAGGTGTGTGGCCATTTGAGGCATTCCTACACGGTCATGGCGCACTTTCCGATATCCAGCAGCGAAACAACATGCCAGTGAGGCGCTTGATTTGCGACAGCCCGACAAGTTGGAATTCAACACTCGTAATGTTCGACCGCCTGCTCCAACAAGAAAAAGCCGTTAACGAGTATTTGTATGACCGGGGTGCTAGGACAGCCTCTGCGGAGCTGGGAATTTTTTTGCCATGTTACTGGACGCTCATGCGCAATGCCTGTAGGCTCATGCATCCTTTTGAGGAGGTGACAAACATATTCAGTCGCACCGAAGGCACCATCAGCGACATCATACCATTTGTTTTCTTCCTGGAGCGTGCCCTGTGAAGAGTGCTGGATCAGGCCATAGATGAGCGTGAAGAGGAAGTGGAAGAGTTGTGATCACCATCACCACCAGAAACATCCTTATCAGCATCGCTTGCTGGACCAGCGGCAATGCTGGAAGAGGATTGTGAGGAAGAGGAGTCAGAGGAGGAATGTGGCTTTGAGGAGGAGGAGGAAGACCAACCACAACATGCACCCCAGGGTGCTTGTTGTCACCTATCTGGTACCCGTGGTGTTGTACGGGGCTGGGGGGAAGAAGATACCTTTAGTGAGATAACTGAGGAAAAGGAACGGGACATGAGTAGCTCGGCATCCAACCTTGTGCAAATGGGGTCTTTCATGCTGGCGTGCCTGTTGAGTGACCCTCGTATAAAAAAGCTGAAGGAGAACAACCTGTACTGGGTGTCCACACTACTAGACCCCCGGTATAAGCATAAAGTGCCTGAAATGTTACCGAATTACCGCAAGTCGGAAAGGATGCAGCAGTTCCAAAATAAATTAAAAAGTATGCTTTACACAGCATATAAGGGTGATGTCACAGCACAACGGGAATCTAACAGGGGAAGAGGTGAAAGTAATCCTCCAACTCCCACGACCACGCCGGCAAGGACAGGACGCTTTACAGACGTGTTGTTGATGGAAGACATGCAGAGCTTTTTAACTCCTATGCATCGCCATAGCCATTTGGGGTCCACCCTCAGAAAACAACTCGACCGACAGGTAGCAGACTACCTTGCCTTAACTGCAGATCTCGACACTCTGAGGAGCGATGAACCCCTTGACTACTAGGTGTGCAGGCTTGACCTGTGGCCTGAGCTATCCCAATTTGCGATTGAACTTCTGGCCTGCCCCGCTTCAAGTGTCCTGTCAGGAAGGACCTTCAGTGCAGCAGGAGGTATTGTCACTGAGAAGAGAAGTTGCCTAGGTCAAAAAAGTCTAGATTACCTCACCTTTATTAAGATGAATGAGGGATGGATCCTGAAGGGACTGACATTGGGCAATACATTCGAGTAAAAAAGGCCTGATGAGATGAGCTGCCTTGGGCTAAAAATGGTCCACACGGTGCTGTATTTTATCTTCGAATGCCGGATGACTTGCGTGACTTATCCGCCACCAACTAGGGTTCAAGCCGCAATGTTTTAGGGCACTTTCTGCCTGGGAAACAAACATCAATTTTTCTGGCCGCTGCTACAATACCTAAACTTTCAGGCATGTGTAAATGCCTAATTTTTCTGGCCTCTGTTGCAGCACTGTGGCTTCAAAAACCAAATCAATAAAAAAGGCACATAACAGGGATAAAACTTATAGGAATAGTACTACTTAACACACCACTCCTATCTGGTGGCACATTAGATTGCACGCGCAGTGCCCCAAATTTGAAGTAGGAGGACCGACCAAGCATCTTTCTCCATCTCCCGGTTCCTAAAATCCATGCAATATACACGTCCCCTGATAGGGGACGTAACAGGGATTAAACTGATAAGAATAGTACTACTTAACACACCACTCCTATCTGGTGGCACATTAGATTGCATGCGCAGTGCCCCAAATTTGAAGTAGGAGGACCGACCAAGCATCTTTTTCCATCTCCCGGTTCCTAAAATCCATGCCATATACACGTCCCCTGGCGCCGCAACTGCCTCTGGGAACCTTACCATGGGTGTCAGACCCGCACGTCTTGTAATTCTCTGTCTGGGAAATTATCTATCTATCAAATCTATCTTTTTATCTATCAAATCTATCTATCTATCTATCTATCGTATCTATCAAATGTATCTATTGCATCTATTGATCTATCTATCTAATCTATGTATCTATCTATCTATCAAATCTATCTATCTATTTCGTGGCCGGACTGTTATCTGACATCCACTTGTGTTTCGTCCAAATATCTGTCGGCCAAATTTCCATCGGCTAAAAGTCCAGCCACGATTGCACGCGCAGTTGCCCCAATTTGAAGTAGGAGGACTGACCAAGCATCTTTTTCCATCTCCCGGTTCCTAAAATCCATGCCGTATACACGTCCCCTGATAGGGGACGGAACAGGGATTAACTGATAGGAATAGTACTACTTAACACACCTTATAATAATGCAGAGAGAGGCAACGCAGATAGAGGAGTCTGAAGAAGAGGAGTCAGAGGAGGAAGGTGGCTTTGAGGAGGTAGAAGACCAAACACAGCAGGCGTCCCAGGGGGCTTGTTGTCACCTTTCGGGGACCCTTGGTGTTGTACGTGGCTGGGTGGAGGAAGAGACCTTCAATGACATCAGTGAGGACAAGGAACGGGACATGGCTAGCTTGGTATCCAACCTTGTGCAAATGGGGAGTTTGCGGTTGTGCAAATGGACTGTTTGCGGTTGTTTGCAGTGCGTTAAACGGGGAGTTTGGTCTGTCACTGTGAAGCGGGCGTAACCCTTACACTACCTGATCGATACAAAATCATACCTGATGTTTTAAAGCACGTTATTCCAAACAATTTAGGAATGTTAGGTGATTTATGCCCTTTATGGATTAAAACCAGACTCTGCATCAACTATGTAATTTTACGTGGGAGTTTTGCCATGGATCCCCCCTCCGGCATGCCACAGTCCAGGTGTTAGTACCCTTGAAACAACTTTTCCATCACTATTGTGGCAAGAAAGAGTCCCTGTGGGTTTTAAAATTCGCCTGCCTATTGAAGTCAATGGTGGTTCGCCCGGTTCGCCCGTTCGCGAACTTTTGCGGACGTTTGCGTTCGCTGTTCGCGAACGGAAAATTTTAAGTTCGCGACATCACTACTTACCATTAGTACTACTTTACCTACCATCTTGTTACTGATTTAATGTGCTAACTGGACATAAAAATATTAATATTTGCATTCCAATCTTCTTCACATAGCATGTTCTATATATTCATAAATACATATTTATTTGTATATATATATATATATATATATACATACACATACACATGTATATCTGAGGGGGTTTTGGAGAATTTCTTTTAATATATACATATGGCAAAATATGCCACATTATAAAAGAGAGTCTTCCAATATTATACACAGACCAAGGACTTAAACAGGTTATACAGAATGGTTGCGAGTTCATATCAAAGAAAGGGAAATCTATTGGTAATTTTGTATCTCCCTCAGATTGTTCAGTTAAACCCAATAGTTGTTGGCTTAAAAAGAGAAAGGGTTTCTTTAAATGTAGAAAAAAAGTATGCAAAACTTGTAACGATGTCTCTGAGGGAGACAGTTTTACTTCCACATTTACACACAAGATTTACAATATAAATTTTTTTATGAATTGTAACACAACTCATGTAATATATTTATTGACCTGTAGGGGGTGCTCTAAGCAGTATCTAGGGAGAACAAAGAGACCCATAAAGGACAGGTTTTTGGCCCACATCAGATAAATTGAGGATGAAGAGCCTGACACCCCCATTGCCCGACATTTCAGAGAATTTCACAATGCTGACCCCAAATTATTAAGTGTACAAGCCATAGACCACGTACCATTGTGGAAAAGGGGAGGGGATAGAGAAACCAAATTAAATACAAGGGAAATATTTTGGATCTTTACCCTTAACACAAGTATCCCCCAAGGTCTAAATTTTAGAAGAGACATTGATTTATGTGTCTTATAATAGTGCTATATACAAATAGTTAAGTGATGTAATAGGAATAAAGTTTATATAAATGAATTTAATGTGTAGCACTTTAATAACTAAGTGTAGGCAGCAACTAGATAGAGAGCATACATTACAGGCTGTAATGGAGACTACATTAATGTATGTATGTACCTTTAAGAGTAATGCCTATTTAAGGTGAGATGATTGGGTTAACCTGTGAGCAGTGAACAAGTGCCGGAAGGCACGAAACATGTCTACTGCAGTCTAACCCAGCAGTCTCCTTTGCCTGTTTTCTGCGGAGGTTGCTATTTATGTACTGTCTGTGCATACTAATGTTTTTATTGTGGATTGCCTAATAAAGAAGCGTTTTATGGAACATTCGATATCCAGGACATCTTTCTTTTGCACTTTATATATATATATATATATATATATATATATATATATATATATATTATATATATATAAATGTACATGAATGTACATAGGTATACTGTAGATATATGCAGATATATCTAGGAATATATATTTACAACATTTTTTTACATAAAACACATTTTGCTACGTGTAGAACACTGGAATGTATAATATTTACAATAAATACATAAACACTTTAGTAAATATACTGTAAGTATTGCATACATTTAATTATTCATGTTTTCATCAACTTGACTGCAAAGGACTCCAATGCACTTATGTATATGTCTATATATGTATACATATGTATGTATATGTTTATATATGTATATATGTCTGTAAATACATAAATACACATATAAATACATAGATACATATGTACACACAAATAAACATATATACAGTGTGTATATATATATATATATATATATATATATATATATATATATATATATATTTAAATATATAAAAATATTTACACGTGTTTGTATTTTGTATGTATCTCTATGTTAAAGCACTACGCATCCTCATATCTTTGGGCCCTTATAACTTTTTTGTGCAATATTTTTTTTTTTTTTTTTTTTTTTTTCCGACACTGTTATTATGAGTGTACCTGTACTTTTATTTTTATTTTTTATATGTTTGACACTTTTTTATCTTGCATAACAGTTAACCAGAGCTATGAGGTTGTGGTAATCATTCTAGCATAAATTTTGATTGCGCTCATGTGTTCGCATTTAATTTCAACTTGTAATACAAGCGATCCTTTTGACGTGCAAACAGCTGCTATAAACTCTGATATCGCTCACGCAAAACAATATGCCACTCAAAATCTGGGCATAATTGAAAAATAAAAAATACCTAAGTTTATCACTAAGGTTAGTAAACTTACTTTCAGTTACCAATGCATCTCTTAAATAATTTGAAAACTTTGCAATTAAGATTAATGTGATAACAAAGCTGACATCTAATATTACTAACTATAGGGTTGATTTCAACTTTTCCGGAACACAGTCAAAGCCGAGATTGGTAATTCCCTCAGTATTCTATCTCCATCACATTGACAATGTTAACAAATGATGGCCTAGATTACTAGTGGATCACTATTGATAGTGCAGGGCGCATTATGAATATTGAGGGCCCACACTCAGAAAAGAGCACAATCTGATATTACAATAAAATGTTAAAACGTTAAAACAGAATAACTATAGAACTATGTTCTTTAGTGCGCCCCCTACTTTTAATGCATAGCATGGCTGCATTAAATATCACTCATATTACTAGTTGTGAGCTATGTGGGCACAACACATTTTAGCACTAAAACATTTATTGCAAATTGAGACCTGAAGTGTTACAGTTTAGAAGAAAAGTTGAATAAAACACATGTAATACATATTAAAAAAATAAAGTATTACACTAATATTTTTATATGAAAAGTTTATTTTTTAAATAAATGTATTAAGAGTATTATTAAAGGTATATGGTATAAACTGTATATTTATATTTAAAATATAAATAAAAACATATCCACAGGTAAATAATTTGGTTCTGCAGAATCTTTTGGGTCAAATATTCAGAAAGATTGGTTTTCTAAACATCCGGCTGCCATACTATTTGGTATTCATTTTGTTTTAAATGAAAAAAAATTCTCAAAATTTGTGGAACATTTACATTTGTTTTTTTGTTAAATGAATGTGTTTCTGTGCTACAGTTGAAAAAGTTCACCTGTATCCTTATATAATTGCCTAAAGTGCACTGAAGAGCCGCTCTAATAGGAGGCTAAGCATGCTCTAAACCTCCTATTAGTGCGGCCCTGGGCCTCTAGTTATGAAGCTCTGTACTTACCTGCCTTCACCGGCCCCAATACGCCCGCCTAAGTTCGCCTAACCTCACTGCCGCGGACCTGAATACGCTTGCCAAATTTATCAATAAAGCTGTCAAAAAGCCGCGCACCAAGTACGGAGCAATGAGCAGCGGACTGTGTTATTTATCAGTCATTGATCTTGCTGCTCTTTGGCTTTTTCCCAGCTTTATTGATACCCCTGTCACTAAGCACCCACACAATACTGTACTGTTTAAACCCCCTATACCGCTGCCCCTGGACCTCTCCGCAACTAAATAAAGATTTTAACCCCTAAACCGATGCTCCCGGACCCCACCGCAACTAAATAAATTGTTTAACCCCTAAAACGCCACTCCCGGACCCCGCCACAACTAAATTAAATGTTTAACCCCTAAACCACCACTCCCGGACCCTGCCACAACTAAATTAAATGTTTAACCCCTAAACCACCACTCCCGGACCCTGCCACAACTAAATTAAATGTTTAACCCCTAAACCGCCACTCCCGGACCCTGCCGCCACCTATATTAAACTTATTAACCCCTAAACCTAAGTCTAACACTAACACTAACACCCCCCTAACTTAAATATTATTTAAATAAATCTAAATACATACTTACAATTATTAACTAAATTATTCCTATTTAAAACTAAATACTTACCTGTAAAATAAACCCTAAGATAGTTATAATATAACTAATAATTATATTGTAGCTATTTTAGGATTTTTTTTTATTTTACAGGCAACTTTGTATTTATTTTAACTAGGTACAATAGCTATTAAATAGTTATTAACTATTTAATAGCTACCTAGTTAAAATAACTACAAAATTACCTGTAAAATAAAACCTAACCTAAGTTACAAATACACCTAACACTACACTATCATTAAATTAATTAAAATAATTAACAACAATTTCCTAAAATTAAATACAATTAAATAAACTAAACTATAGTACAAAAAAAACCCACTAAATTAAAAAAAAAAAAAACACTAAATGCAACTTCAATTCTATTGGCTGATACAATCAGCCAATCGGATTGAACTTCAATCCGATTTGCTGATTAAATCAACCAATCGGATTTTTCCTACCTTAATTCCGATTGGCTGATAGAATCCTATCAGCCAATCGGAATTCGAGGGACGCCATCTTGGATGATGTCATTTAAAGGACCAGGCATTCGGTGTTAGGACGTCGTTGGAAGAAGATGGCTCCGCATCGGCTGGATGGAAGATGACTCCGCTCTCCTCCGGATGATTGAAGATAGAAGACGCCGCTTGGATGAAGACTTCGGACGGATGGAGGACCTCTTCTGCCCCCGTTTGGATGAAGAATTCCGGCCCGGGTAGGTGTAGACGGCTCAAGGTAGGGTGATCTTCAGGGGGTTAGTGTTAGGTTTTTTTTAAGGGGGGTTTGGGTGGGTTTTAGAGTAGGGGGATGTGTGGGTGGTGGGTTTTAATGTTGGGGGGGTTGTATTTCTTTTTTTTTTACAGGTAAAAGAGCTGATTACTTTGGGGCAATGCCCCACAAAAAGCCCTTTTAAGGGCTGGTAAAAGAGCTGATTACTTTGTAATTTAGTATAGGGTAGGGCATTTTATCATTTTGGGGGGCTTTTTTATTTTATTAGGGGGCTTAGATTAGGTGTAATTAGTTTAAACTTCTTGAAAAAAAAAATTATTTTCTGTAATTTAGTGTTTTGTTTTTTTGTACTATAGTTTAGTTTATTTAATTGTATTTAATTTTAGGTAATTGTTAATTATTTTAATTAATTTAATGATAGTGTAGTGTTAGGTGTATTTGTAACTTAGGTTAGGTTTTATTTTACAGGTAATTTTGTAGTTATTTTAACTAGGTAGCTATTAAATAGTTAATAACTATTTAATAGCTATTGTACCTAGTTAAAAAAATACAAAGTTGCCTGTAAAATAAAAATAAATCCTAAAAGAGCATGCTCTATATCTCATTAAATATGAAAATTCAGATTCATAATATGAGATCCAAAAGTGGTCTCCTAATGTCCTTGGTTGCCTTCTTTAACATTAAATCTTGATGCAATTATCTGAGGTCCATGAGTGGCCTTATAGGTTCTCTTTATGGAAGGCATACAGCTTGATGGGTACCTATTATGTTTCTTGGCTTTGCAAATGTCTTCTGATTCCGCTGTGTACTAGCCAAGATGTAACACATTTCTATCTTTTTTTTTGTTTGTTATTGTATATTTTGAACTGACATTTATGTGTTGTATACCCTAAAATTGAATCTCAATAAAAAAGTTTAAAAAAAAATAAAAAAAAAATCCTAAAATAGCTACAATATAATTATTAGTTATATTGTAGCTAGCTTAGGGTTTATTTTATAGGTAAGTATTTAGTTTTAAATAGGAATAATTTAGTTAATAATTGTAATATGTATTTAGATTTATTTAAATAATATTTAAGTTAGGGGGGTGTTAGTGTTAGACTTAGGTTTAGAGGTTAATAAGTTTAATATAGGTGACGGCAGGGTCCGGGAGCGGCGGTTTAGGGGTTAAACATTTAATTTAGTTGCGGCGGGGTCCGGGAGCGGCGGTTTAGGGGTTAAACAATTTATTTAGTTGTGGCGGGGTCCTGGATCAGCAGGATAGGGGTTAATAACTTTATGTAGGTGGTGGCGGTATAGGGGGTGGCAGATTAGTGGTTAATAGGTATAATGTATGTGGCGGCTGGGTCCGGGAGCGGCGGTTTAGAGGTTAATAACTATTATATAGGTGGCGGCGATATAGGGGGCGGCAGATTAGGGGTTAATAGGTATAATGTAGGTCGCAGCAGGGTCCGGGAGCGGCGGTTTAGAGGTTAATAACTATGATATAGGTTAGCATAGGTGTAGGGGGGCCAGATTAGGGGTGTTTAGACTCGGGGTACATGTTAGGGTGTTAGGTGCAGACATCTCCCATAGAAATCATTGGGATATTGGGCAGCAGCGAACATGAGCTTTCGCTGCTGTCAGACTCCCATTGATTCCTATGAGATCCGCCGCCTCCTTGGATTGAAAACCAGGTGCGCTGGGCCGGAAAAGTGCAGAGCGTACCTGCTAGTTATTTGATAACTAGCAAAAGTATTCATATTGTGCCGAACTTGCATTCGGCACATCTGGAGTGACGTAAGAATCGATCTGTGTCGGACTGAGACCGGCGGATCGTAGCTTACGTCACTAGATTCTACTTTTGCCGGTCTCTAGCCTTTGATAACTATCGCGAATCAGCTTCGCCACAAATACGCTGCGGAATTCCAGCGTATTTGCCATTGACGGCTTGATAACTAGAGGCCCTGGTCTCTGTGAAGAAGGGTCGGTATTAGCGTGGCTCTCAGCATGCTACAGATAAGTATTTTAACCCCTAAGGTATGTTAAAGGAAACAAATGAATACTGACAAATTTCTTCAGTATTTATTGGTTTTCTTTAAATCCCATGGTGCATTTGTTCCAATATATGTTTTGTGAAACAAATATTTGTGCACATGTCAAAAAATAATAGTATTTGAACTATTTCTTAATGCACCTTCATTTTTAGTGCACTTTGGCTAAATGCACCTTTGGGTTAGTGCTAGAGTGCTGGCAAACTGAAGAAACTCACAATAATATCCAAGCAACTTGATAGAGTGAGCTACAGAGTTTTATAGGGGAGGCTCCCTCCTCTCAGAGTGGCCCAGCAGGATGAGAGCCAATGCAAAGTATAGATCTTTGTAACTGTATGCACCCGTAACCCCAAACGTGGTGTCATAAAACCAGAGAATTTAACCCTAGAATATTTATATAGTTAATTCTTAAACTATACTGTGTAAGACATTGAGTAACTCTACAATAGGCTTTGGCCTAGTGTTTGTCTAAGAAGGACACTCCCATGTAGCCTTTGATTGGTGTATGGCAGGACACACCTTAATTTAAGTATACAGTGGGGTTCAACAGTTACTATACACATTCCTTTTCCTTCCTCACCTCCTGGAAGCATCTGATCTTATAGAAAGAGAGGGCACACTGGAGGACTGAACTGACTGAGTATATTATCTTCATTGTGCATTCTTCTTGGGATAGATTCTCTGGTTTACCATGTTTAGTTACTAGTATTGCTTAACCTGGGTTGTTTTAAGATAGAGTTGCCCTGTATAATTTTGACTGGATATTATAGCTTTTGGTATTTTCTTGAAGGTTGTTTAATACTTTTGTATCTTGTAGGCAATTGTTAATATCTCATGCCTACATTATTTGTCTTCTAATAAAATAATTTTAAAGAGTAGACAACCTTTGTTTTAAAATTATGGTACCAATTACCACCACACCAAGCTTGAGGACTGGATTAATGGCAGAATGGGAAGAGATGCAGCAGAGGAAAAAGAGGTAGGTTACGGTGACAGGAGAGGGACCCTAAGATGAGTGTCTGGCATGCTGGGCAAACAGGCCAAGGATGGACAAGATGCAGATCTAGCACAGGGAACGGCAGATTGAACCAATTTCTGATTTGTGCCAGCAGCAACAGATACAATGGTTCTTTTTCTGTGAGTATTTGGAGTTATACCATGACAGTGCCTGAAGATTTCGCTCAAGCTCTAAATTTTGACTTTCACATTGTAATTTAAGTGCAAGAATAAGAGTGCTACTAAATTTAATTTGAGCTGTGTTCATTTTCAATAGTGCTAATATTTTTGTTTCACTCTTGTAAAATCTAGGTCAGTATTGCTTGTAGATTACCAAACAACAAATTTAATTAATGTGGTTAATGGAGTGTTGCAATTTAATAGTGTGGTATTTCTGATAAGTGTTAAACAATTTGAATTCCATTTGAATATGGTCATGATGGGTATACTAAGCATTATTTGCTCAATGAGTTTTTAAAACTTTTAATAATTTTTCATTATCTTCTAATTCTTACATTTGTAAACCCATATTTTAAACTGAAATAAATAAATGAAAAATAAAAAAATATCCAAGTTTCTTACTAAGATATAATATCAGTCATTTCAAATATAATCAACTGTAATAACACAGCTCAGATCTAATATTACTGACTATCGGCGAGATTACTAGTTTTGCGTTAGGAGCTGTGTGGTGCTAACAAGCAGTTTTTTTCTCACCGCTCACTTACCTGCAGCAATGGTATTACAGGTTTTTACAAACCTGGCATTAAAAGGCAAGAAGTGAGCGTAGAGCAAAATTGAACTCCATACCGCACTCCAATACCAGTGCTGCTTAAAGGGACACTATACCCAAACATTTTCTTTCATGATTAAGGTAGAGAATATAATTTTAAACAACATTCCAATTTACTTCTATTACCGAATTTGCTTTATTCTTTAGATATACTTTAATGAAGAAATAGCAATGTACACAGTGAACCAATCACAGGAGGCATCTATGTGCAGCTACCAATCAGCAGCTACTAAGCATATCTAGATATGCTTTTCAGCAAAGAATATCAAGAGAATGAAGCAAAATAGATAACAGAAGTAAATTAGAAAGTTGTTTATAATTTTATGCTCCTTCTAAATCATGAAAGAAAACATTTGGGTTTCATGTCCCTTTAAGTAAGCGGTGAGCTGGTTGTAGGTGCTCGTGCACGATTTCCCCATAGACATCAATGGGGAGAGCCGGCTGAGAAAAAGTCTAACACCTGCAAAAAAGCAGCGTAAATTTCAGTAACGCAGCCCCATTAATTCCTATGGGGAAATAAAAGTTATGTTTACACCTAACACCCTAACATGAACCCTGAGTCTAAACACCCCTAATCCTACACTTATTAACCCCTAATCTTCCGCCCGACATTGCCGATACCTACATTATTCTTATTAATCCCTAATCTGCCGCTCCGGACTATGCCACCACCTACATTATACTTATTAACCCCTAATCTGCTGCCCCCAATGTCGCAGCAACCTACATACACTTATTAACCCCTAATCTGCCGCCCCCAACGTCACTGCCACTATATTAAATGTATTAACCCTTAAATCTAAGTCTAACCCTAACACCCCCTAATTGAAATATAATTTAAATAAATCTAAATAAAATTTCTATCATTAACTACATTATTCCTATTTAAAACTAAATTCTTACCTATAAAATAAACTCTAAGCTAGCTACAATATAACTAATAGTTACATTGTAGCTAGTTTAGGGTTTCTTTTTATTTCACAGACAAGTTTGTATTTATTTTAACTAGGTAGAATAGTTACTAAATAGTTATTAACTATTTAATAACTACCTAGCTAAAATAAATACAAATTTACCTGTAAAATAAAACTTTACCTAAGTTACACTAACACCTAACCTAACCCTACAATTAAATAAATTACCTACATTAAATACAATTAAATAAATTAAATTAAATTAGCTAAATCACAAAAAACCCACTAAATTACAGAAAATAAAAAACAAATGACAAGATATTTAAACTAAATTTGTATTTATTTTAGCTAGGTAGTTATTAAATAGTTAATAACTATTTAGTAACTATTCTACCTAGTTAAAATAAATACAAACTTGCCTGTAAAATAAAAATAAACCCTAAGCTAGATACAATGTAACTATTAGTTATATTGTAGCTAGCTTAGGGTTTATTTTATAGGTAAGTATTTAGTTTTAAATAGGAATAATTTAGTTAATGATAGGAATTTTATTTAGATTTATTTAAATTATATTTAAGTTAGGGGTGTTAGGGATAGGGTTAAGTTTAAAGGGTTAATAAATTTAGAATTAGTTGCGGGCAACGTTGGGGACGGCAGATTAGGGGTTAATAAATGTAGGTAGGTGGCGGCGATGTTGGGGGCAGCAGATTAGGGTTAATAAATATAATGTAGGTTGCGGCGATGTCTGGAGCAGAAGATCAGGGGTTAATAAGTATAATGTAGGTGGTGGCGATGTTAGGGGAGGCAGATTAGGGGTTACTAATATTTAACTAGTGTTTGCGAGGCGGGAGTGCGGCGGTTTAGGGGTTAATATGTTTATTCTAGTGGCGGCAATGTCCGGAGCGGCATATTAGGGGCTAAAAATTTTATTATAGTGTTTGCGATGCGGGAGGGCCTCGGTTTAGGACTTGATAGTTAGTTTATGGGTGTTAGTGTACTTTTTAGCACTTTAGTTATGAGTTTTATGCTACGGCGTTGTAGTGTAAAACTCATAACTACTCACTTTAGAATGCTTTAGGAATCTTGGAGGTAGAGGGTGTACCGCTCACTTTTTGGACTCCCAGGACAGACTCATAATACCAGCGCTATGGAAGTCCCATAGAAAAAAGGGTTTACAGAGTTTATGTAAGTCGGTTTGCAGTAAGGGCCAATGAAGTATGCGGTGCCCCTAAACCTGCAAGACTCATAATAGCAGCGGTAGGGAAAAAGCAGTGTTAGGACCTATTAACTCTGCTTTTTAAGCTTACCGCAAAACTCGTAATCTAGCCGTATGAAAACTAGAAACTGGTGGTAATATATAAAAAAATCTACCTAGACTTTAATGGAGATAAATTATTTTATCACCAGGCTTCCACAATGTATCACCTCAATAGAAACTAGGCCTATGGGGGGGCAATTCCAATTTTTCCAAAATTCGAATTTTGTATCAGGAAAATGGGTTTAACTATCATTTTTCAAACAAGCCAAGGTGGCTAATCTCCAAAATATCATATTTCCATTTCTCCACATCAACAATGGTTTCATGGTTGTTCGATCAAAGAAAACTGAAATCAGTTTAATGAAAACTTTTATATTATCTTCTTACATTTGTAAAATGTTTAAAAAAAATAACTGAAAAATATCTGAGCTGCTGTGGTCATGTTTTCGGGTTTTCTTGCATTTCCTACAATCTCATTAGTTGTAAAAGACATCACATTTATTAAATACATATACACATGTAAGTTTATATTTTGCCATCACTGATGGACTGTTCTAAAGTGATGAATATCAGCTTGTTTAATCTAGATCATATATTCATATATATCTAAAATGGCGTCTTTGGACCTTTTCCATAGTGTATTGCACATGCCCAACATAATAGGAAAATTCAAAGTCATTTTGGAATGCTTGTAAAGATGACAAAAGGCTACTTTTGCACATTATCAATTCTCTTTAGGTGTTGAGTTAGATGATCAATATGGTTCCGAGAACCTGTCCATGAATTGTATGGGTAACTTTTATGATATCCTATTTAATCTTTTTCAGTATGAGAATGCTGATATTGTTTGCATTGTGATCATTCCAATGTTGGAAAACATGATTGGAATTTACCCTTACATCTGTATTTTGTTTTGTATATTTGCATGTTCATGAAATATATCTATTTTGAATCACAAATATTAAACAACATAGACGCAGTACTAGCATAAACTAGTTATAATGTCACAAATAATTTCTTTTGTTTTATTAGTATTAAAAACACATAAAAATGGATGGAGGTTGTGATGTCACTGAAAGTGGAGGTACTGGCCATGCACGGTGAGCACTAAGTGCAGCGTTTAAAAACTTTACTTGTGGACATCAGAGGAAAAGGCAATTTGAGGGAACTGCAACCCAAGAGTGGCTCAGATATAGTGTAACTGATCTATATTATCAACACCGGTTGCCTACAGTTTGTATGTGTAGTCAGCTTGATAGGATATAACAAAAGTAACTGAAAAAGTGACAAGATAAATATTTGTCAGGACTTTTTGTATTTTTTGTCCTGTCTCTTTAAATTTTACCTTCATTCACCATATATAAGGCCCCTCCTTTTAATTACCATTGCTTGGTAATTTGCAATCATACTCAGATCTAATTCTGAGTCTCACGTCAAGACACCTTGCCTTTTATACTCTAAGGAGGATTTCATAATGTCGTGAGTGAGCTTGTCTCAGGTGCAGTAATAAAGAGGTCCAGACCAGATATTTATCAAACAAGGGCTCACCTCAGGAGAGGTAATCTTTATTACACTGTTGCAACAGTGTCCCAGAACAAAAAAAAACAGCAACGCAAGACTAACACATTTTCATATACATGCATTTTTATACTATTACAGTTCCTTACAAAGCAGAGAGCTAATTGGCTGATAATGATTGGCCAATAAATCTCACGTGATTAGTGGTTACTAGGAAAGGAAAAAAAAAAAAAAACAGGTCCTCTATGTTAAAATTTGAGAGATATGTTTTCTTGGAATGTGACCAGAGGCTAGTTGGCTAATTGGATTGAGAAGTTGATACTGTACAGAGAAGCCTTGGATTTTACCTTGAGTTTCAGATATTTAGAAAACATGGTATGGGAGAAGCCATAACTTTAAGATGTACTGATACATACTTATTAGGCTAAAAGTAAGTTGTTAAAGATACATCACTTATTAGAAAATACAGAAGTAATATATCTGCAGTTTCAGAGAAGAGTTCAGTAAAAGAAAAAGAAAAGTTTGGTTAAACATATAAAATAATGAAAATATAATAAGCAGCTCATAACATTCCCCCCTTTGATCGCAAACGTCAAAGTGCTGCGATCACAAAAAGTAAATGCGTCTCATGGCGGTTTGACAATCACAATGCTATTAGTACATGGGTGCTCGCGTCCAAGATGGTTCACATGATTACAAGAGGGTAAGCAAAAACAAGGTAGGAGTGAAGTTATTAGGTAGTAGGCAATTCCGCTATTACCGGACGCTAGTCGCCATCGGGTGGAGTAGACAACTACCTAAACATTCCTATGCTGTATATGTGTGTGTGGCATGACATATGTGTGGCATGACATAGTGCAGAAACATCCCCTCCCAGATTTATTAACAACAATTAACAATCCCCATCATTCTTGCAGAGTTGATGGCAAATAGTGGGTTGTCAGGCAGTATCATGGCATGTTTGGGAGGTGAAGGAATTCTGCACCTGTGAAGGAAATATATAGAGTGTAAGTATAAGGTAATGCAATATGAAAGCAAAATAAAACAATACAGAAAGACAATGAAGAAATAAAAACCACCAGGGAGTGAAAAAGGAGTGGGTTATGGGTATACAGGCTACGACCGGGGTGGCCATCAAGGTAGATGATGGTCCATGGTCTCTCCGTGGCCAGTTTCCCAATGTAGGAAAGTTCTAGACGATCCTAGGGACGTAGTGCATCCTGCATAGGGATAAGACAGGGAATTTTAGGGCACAGCTGGTGGGTAGGCAATAACATTGTAAGATCAAGAGGTCAAAAGAGACATAGAGTAGGAGAGAAGTAGGTGAACTCAGAAGAAATCAGGGTCAAGAGAGATCTCAGCATGGTGGGGAGATTCAAAATGGATAGAGGGAAACAAGTATTGGGAGAAGAATGAGACACAGTGAAAACACTCTTGCATGTAGAAATTAAACCAGGTACACATTGTATACAGCAACACATCAGTATAAGGCATACTATAATAACAATGCCATACAGAAAAAGGGAGTGTAACCATCCCAAATTAGGTAGCCAATCAAAGAGATGGTTAAAAATACCTCCAAGGCCAAATTTGTCATCAATCACATCTTGAACATCCTGGGATAGGGACCTAATAACTGTGAGATGGTGACTCAAATTAAGTGATTGATCAGTAACATAGGTACAACATTCTTTTCTCTCAAGACTACACCCCCTCCCCTCCTTGGGAAGCCAGGAGGTAATCAAGGGCCATCCTATTCTGCAATGCTAGTTGTCTAAGCTGTTTCAACTCTTGGGCCACACTCTGAACAACTCCTGCACTCTCATTCATGAAGGTCTGTAGTATCACAGATAACATGATGATGTCCTGATGATTCAGGTAGACACCAACGGCCGGGAGTATAGCTCGACCAGTTGAATCTCCAGCATACTGTTGGACAAGGGGGAACAGCGAGCTTCCAGATTCACGTTTATTGCGAATTGGGCCCAAGGGCAGCGTGGGGACAACACAGATGGCTGGGGTTACCACACCCAGGAAGCAGATGGCTGTATAGTTACCAGGGAGGACTGACACCGCTGTCTGTCCACATATCCAATACAACCCAGGGGGTGGTCTGCTGAGGAAAGATTGTACAAGGGATGGGGAAACAAAAGTACAATTGGGGCCCTGGAGGAAACAAAAAAGTGCAGTGAGATTATAATTTACAGTTAGGATCATACCAGAGGAATTAACCAGCCGGAAATGAGTGCCATTACTGGAGATTACATACTCACATAGGGAGGCACCCAACCGCACCATACCTTGGCCAATTTCCCTGCAGATAGTACCATATGAGGTGCCTCCCAAAGAGATAAAATTACCTGATAGGTTGAACAATGGTGTACCTGGAGGAATAAAAGTAGACAAATCAAAGGTAAACAAATCAACATTAATACCCATAAGAGGAATGCCCCCCCTTATGATGAGTGGGAATGTGAGCACAAATATAACAATAGCCCTCTGTGCGATTGGCTATAGTTTTGAGTAGGACAACATGTGAGTTTAGTCCCTATTCACCTAAAGAATAGTTCGCTGTGGACAATTGGGCATTAGGTAAATTATCATTATGGGGAAAGAATCATGGGGGTAAATAGGGGTTGTGGCAGAGGTAGTTACAGTGGAACGTCAAGCAAGAAGGGGTGACTTTAATTTCTCAGCTACCCACTTCATAATTTTCAAACCACATTCACTAGTGGGGCTATGCAAATAGATTGGATAAAAAAACCCTTAGGACCTTTAATACGAACTTTGAGTCTAATTACTTGTTGAGGGCAGCTAGAAGTAGGAGGAAAAACTGCCACAGATACAAGGTTACCAGAACAATAGTATTTAGTAAAGGGGTTAGGACAAACACACTGACCAGAAGACACATATTGTGAAATAGAGTAAGAGAGCATGGTCAAAAGTGTGACACAAAACAAAGGAGACATATTGAGGGGTGTTACTCAAGATATCAACAGAGGAGTGAGACAATGAAAATAAGAGTTAGAAAGACAGATCTTTCAGTTTCACTCATTCAGCTAGTGAGATTTCACTATTTCTGGTTAGTTTCAAACCCGGAATGGTCTGAATTAACCAATCGTCGTCAGGGGTCTTGGTTACCCCTTCTTCAGAGGCCTTGGTTGCCCCAGCTTCTTCTTTCTTTGGCTTGTTGCAAGCTGCTTCTTTTTCTGGGCTGTATCTTTTATGCCTGGAGTAGTGGATCCAAGAGTCGACCTCAGCAACTTTGATAGCTGTTGGAGTAGTCAGCAAAACCAGGAAGGGACCTTTCCAGAGAGGCTGCAGTGGCTTCTTTTGATAAGTCTTGACCAAAATGGAGTCACCTGACTGGAAGGGGTGTGCAGTCACATCCAATGGCAAGGGCTGAGAGAGAGAGGCATGTCTGTGGAGAGAATGTAATTGCTTTTGCAGTTGCAAAAGATAGGCAGTTAATTATACATCACCTACTGCAAGGTCAGGCAGGTGTAAGGTGTTGGCACTACACAAAGGAGGTGGCCTACCAAACAACAGTTCATATGGTGAGAGCTTGAGGGTCCCCCTATGGTTTGTGTGAGTCCCAAACAGTGCTAGGGGCAAAGCATCTACCCATTTAAGGCTTACTTGAGAACAAATTTTTGCAATAGTCTGTTTTAGGGTCTGGTTTTCTTTCCAATTGGCCTGAGCTTTTCTGGATGCCAAGGGGTATGGAGATGCCAAGTAAAGCCTAAGGCTAATGTCAGTTGGTGAATAATATTACTTGTGAAATGTGTTCCTCTGTTAGATTCAATTACTCTGGGGAGGCCAAACCTGGGTATGAGTTCTTTTAGCATTCACTTGGCAACTTCTTGGACTTTCACAGTTCTTGTAAACATTCAAAAGTTTGAAATGCCCATGGGCATTCGCCTGGTGGGCCTTTAGGTTCCCCCCTTGGATTGAATTGAGCACGTCTCACAATTCAATACAACCCATTTTGCAGCTTGATGGGGGGGCAAACCACTGTCTGTTAAGGGTTTCAGCAAGTTGTGTGGTACCTCAGTGTGTTTCGTTATGCAGAAAGGATAGCATAACAGAGAGGTGTGGTTGAGGTAGAGCAGGGCATCCATCTGGAGTGGACCAGATACCAAAAGAGTCACAGGTAAGACCAAGAATAGTCCAGAGGTGAACAGTTTGTTCAGGAAGAGAAGTGTAAAGAGAAGACAATGTAGTGTAAATGTCAGAGAAGCTGCATGCTAAGCAATTTGATCAGCATAACTATTACAAAGTGAAATGGGTTCCTGTGAGTGGGTGTGTGCTTTGCAATGCATGACAGAGATGGAAGTGGGTAAATGGATTGAGTCAAGGAGTGCAGAAACTTGTGGTGCATTGACAATTTGGGTACCAGCAGAAGTTAGAAAACCCCTTAATTGCCATAATTGACCAGTGGTGTGTACAATCCCAAAGGCATATTTACTATAAGTGTAACTGTTTACTGACCTGTCCTTTGAGAGCTGACAAGCAAGTGTGAGTGCATGTAGCTCAGCCGCTTGGGCACTGTAGTGAGATGGGAGGGGCTCGGCCTCTATAACAGAATCTGTCATGACTACAGCAGAAACATTCACCATCCTCAAACTTCCATCACAGAACAGTGTCCAATCCAGGTTAGGTAGAGGCACATCAGAGAGGCCATCCCTTAGTTTGGAGGAAAAGAGAGATACAGATAAACAGTCGTAGTGTGGGGTACCATCATCAGGTAGAGGTAACAAAGTTGCTGGGTTGAGAGAGGTACAGTGGATGATAGTGATATTAGAAGGTACAAGAAGCAATGTCTCATATCTAGTGAGAAGTTGGTTTAAAAAAAAATGTTGTGTATTTGTCTGACTGAGTAAGAGATGTACTGCGTGTGGCACAAAAATGTGTAAAGGATGTTCCTGTACAAGCTTCTTTCCTCTATTTTGGCATTTGAAATAGCTGATTTAGTCTGTGGTATTCCCACCTATAGTAAAAGTTTTATACTGGAGTCTCATCTATCAATCAGCCTAAGTAAACAAGCCAGTAATAAGAAACCACACTCACAGGGGTGCAGGATAGTTAAAGGGACAGTTTACCCAAATTAAGAATAATTTTTAATTGAAACTGCTTGACATAGTTAAATATACTAGTGCTGAGCATACAATAAACCTTATTTTCTTTCTCTGTAAATATTTTTTTAAATCTCAGATTTTATATCAGCTTGCCAGTACCCCTTTAAATATTTTTTTTTCTTTTTTTTTTCTGCGGCCACTCTGGTTTCCCTGCCTTCAGTGCATAGCACTTGCTCCACCCCCTGACTCTGTGTTGAGCAGTGAGCAGTTTTTTTTTAGAGCTTGAATACATTCAGGTCAGTGATATCTCTCAGTTTGCAACTTATTTGAAGAGAAAAAGAAAATGTTTGCAACATGCAATTCCACTCCTGTATTAGAACAGACTTTTACACAGAACTGTATGTATTCAACTCAGAAGTCAAATCCACATCGGCATGAAGCCTCAATCAGCTGGAAAGCAAATGTAACTTTTTTTTTCACTGCTAGTCTCACAGATTTTATATTATACTGTATATATATACAAGGAAAGGTCTGCACAAGGTGATTATGTAAGCAAACTATTGTAAAACAAACTAAAGTAAAAATATAGAAAATCATCCAGGTCTTATGCAATTATTATGCTCCCAGAGACAGGACCAGTAAACACAGCAGATTTGCATAATCAACAAATGCAAGATAACAAGACAATACAATAGCATTTAGTCTGAATTTCAAATGAGTAGTAGATTCTTTTCTATCACATTTCTAAGTTATGTATATTTCCACTCCCCCTGTACTATGTGATAGCAATCAGCCAATCACAAATGCATATACGTATAGTCTGAGTTCTTGCACATGCTCAGTAGGAGCTGGTGACTCAAAAAAAAATGTAAATATAAAAGACTGTGCACATTATTTTTAATGGAAGTAAATTGGAAAGTTGTTTAAAATTACATGCTGTATCTGAATCATGAAAATTTTATAAAACCTGAGTGTCCCTTTAAATGTAAAGTGTGGGGACTGATATTTAAATTTATTTTGTTAGCTGCTGATTGTGTGTGCACATTGGAGGTTTACTGCCTTTAGCATATCATTTACTAAAGCACTTTGATTGGCCATGGGGCGGGGTAATAGAGCATTGCAGCACTGCCCTTTTATCAGGGCATTCCAGGGACATTTAGCTGAACTGCAAAGAAGAAGATAAAAAATGTAAAAAAATAATAATATATTTTACAAACTACTACATTTTATGTATTATCTCCTTTACTTATTCCAGTGTTATTGCTACTCATGAACTCCCATGAGTGAACTGGTCCTTTAAGTAATAAAATGACAATTTTCCATTGCTCTGTCTAAGCACTGAGCTCCGATTTTACAGACAAATATAACACAATGAGATATTCTTATTATCTAAAATTCAACCCATTGCAATCAACTGTGTTTTGAAAGCATAAAACCAGCTACTTCATATATATATATATATACAAATAAACTTGCAAATGCAATTTCTCCTATATTTTATACTATGCAGCTTGTATAACAAGTCATTGAAAATACATTAATATAAAAACAATTTTACAGTGTACTGTCCCCATAAGGGCTGACCATTTATCATGTATATTACATATTCAACCTTATTGTCTTATTTACCATTAAAACTCCACCTCCCCACTGCATCACAACCTGCATATACTTAAATATTTATTGCAAAAGAAACAGACCCAAATACATACATCTAATGACATACAGTCCATAATACAGCAAAGAAGCAGAACTCCAATGGCAAACAAGACAAGTTTTTTTACCTTATTATCTTTTCCATACTTAACCCATTAATCATATACAAGAAAAACTCTCATATTTACTAGAGCGTGACAAAAATGACACACACCATCGCACTTTCAAAGTCCTTAGCTACTTCACTTGCAGATATATTTTATATGCCTCAAACAGATGGAAACACATTAAATCTCTTATCAGTCCATACATAAAACAAATATAACTTGAAACTAAACAAAAATGCTATTATTGGCACACAAAATTAAGCACATACATATGACTTTAAAACCAAGTTACAGCAATAACAAGCAAATCCTTACGTCATCAAATTTCTTAGCTAAGAATCCCTGATACACACACACAGCTCAAGCCTGCATCAAACATCAAGGCCAGCTTTCTTTTGCAGCGATCGTACACAGAATTTATATCAACTCGCATACCTCAAATATTTCACTCCCAGCATTTATTCTAAAGCAATGTTAACATACATGAAACTTTTAGTAATACAGAAAACACATTTTCATTTGGATTTTGACGTCTGCAACCCTACTATTCTCAAACAGATAATAGTAGTCCATCTGGTCAGGGCATATATCACCCAGAAGATTGCGGAGGGCAATTAATTTAGGGAGCTCAAAGGACCCAAATCTCGGCCACCTTAATTCAGGATCAAGGCTGAGAGTATAGGAAACTCAGAGCTCTGTGCACAAAATATAAAGTCTATTTTTTTTATAACCAAGCAGTACTGAGTTTTCCCTAATTTGCATATACTTTAACAAGGGGGAAAGTCTTTGTCTACTTTAGACAGCCGGGATCCCATTATTATATCCCTGTTCCTTAAAGTGAATGTAAATTTTGATGACAAAGTGCCCAGTCTACAAAAATTCAACCAAAAACAGGGGCACTTTAACTCCTCAAAATCCACACCTCACTTTAATCCCTAATCAAGTCCCTGCAGTTACCGGACGAACACTTCCTCAACGTCCCTGCCTAGCGGGAGAGATTAGCACTATAGTCAATCAAGTCCCTGCAGTTACCGGACGGACACTTCCTCAACGTCCCTGCTTAGCGGGAGAGATTAGCACTATAGTCTCAAGTCACAATATGTCTTGGATCACTATTTCTGCCTCTGTAAAATCCCTACCACCTGAAACTTTATTTTATAGTGGGCTGGCACCCTAATGGTGTTTAACTGCCAGACAGATGTCCCACTGAATTTAATAGTGATCCAGTATATAAAACAAAAACAGGGTAAAAGACCCACAACGTATATTACACGTACATGAACACAAAAGACATGAAGACACTCACAGACTTGTCCAAGGGGTAGATTGCGTCCATTTTTTGTGGTCTGTTCCTCAGGACGTACTCCCTTATCGCCCCCGGGACTCCCTGGCCAACAAGACAAAACCTCCCACAGGTAAGCTATAGACCTGAATCAGATGGGTGCGCGCAGATGTTGGTTCCCAGCCAGGGAGGCACGGAAAGGTCGACCTGAAGCACGTCCCACCAGAGTCGCCAAGTTACTGTTGTGAGTGAGCTCGTCTCAGGTGCAGTAATAAAGAGGTCCAGACCAGATATTTATCAAACAAGGGCTCACCTCAGGAGAGGTAATCTTTATTACACTGTTGCAACAGTGTCCCAGAACAAAAAAAAAACAGCAACGCAAGACTAACACATTTTCATATACATGCATTTTTATACTATTACAGTTCCTTACAAAGCAGAGAGCTAATTGGCTGATAATGATTGGCCAATAAATCTCACGTGATTAGTGGTTACTAGGAAAGGAAAAAAAAAAAACAGGTCCTCTATGTTAAAATTTGAGAGATATGTTTTCTTGGAATGTGACCAGAGGCTAGTTGGCTAATTGGATTGAGAAGTTGATACTGTACAGAGAAGCCTTGGATTTTACCTTGAGTTTCAGATATTTAGAAAACTTGATATGGGAGAAGCCATAACTTTAAGATGTACTGATACATACTTATTAGGCTAAAAGTAAGTTGTTAAAGATACATCACTTATTAGAAAATACAGAAGTAATATATCTGCAGTTTCAGAGAAGAGTTCAGTAAAAGAAAAGGAAAAGTTTGGTTAAACGTATAAAATAATGAAAATATAATAAGCAGCTCATAACAATAATTTGAGCCTACATCTATTCTCCTACATTGCAAAAGTTCCTGCCTTCTTGCATTGAAGACTTACCAGAGGTTTCCTTTGACCATGATGCTTACAGGTTGCTGAAAAGTCTTCCCAGCTTATTCTGTGTCAAACAGCGTTTTATCTTGCACACATGCTCCTAGCATGTGACATCACAGCAGCAGGTTCTTCTGATCTCTCTCACAGACATTCAGCTTTACCGTTTCACGGTCACCAGTAAGGTTTACGTTCTCTGCACAAGAGACTACAGGAGCTGGATTACTGGTAAAGTACAATGTCTTTTCTAATCAGCACATGAACTGCTAATATCGTAGTCTGTATATTTGGGAAATACAGGTGTAATCTCTCTTTGAACTCTCATTGCTTATCGTAATATTTCAGCTTGCTTTAACCTTTGGTGCAGGAACTTTTGCTGACCTCAATATTTTATACTAGCATGAATTTTGTCTAGTACTGACCTAATTATCTCTGCAAACCTAGTCACACACTCTGTTACACACTCTAAACACATTAACCCATTAAGCCTACATTGTTGCCTGTTTTCCTACTGAACTCAATCTTGAGCAAGACCCGTTATTCACTCTGTAACCATGCAGTAGTGACCCTCAGTTCAAAGAGCACAACAAGGTTCTCAGTTCAATCTATTCAGAACCTGCAGTTTGGTGTGAGACTGAGTGGTCCTATATTAATTAGGATACAAGTAGTACATTGAGCCTTACAGTACTACATAAGAGTGATTGTCTACTTTGATAATTTTAGTGCCATCCTTAAGGTATATTCTGATGAAGGAATGTTTGACATAGTTCATTCTGTTTAAGGAACTTGTGGCATGAACCAACACATTTAAGCAAACAGTTTTTTCAACTACAAAGGATGACATTTTTCAAGTTATTGCTGAGTTATTAGAGCTCTAAAACATTGGTGAAATCCTATGGACAAAGATTGGAACAATACTGAATGTAGTCACCTGATAGATACAGCTGCACAGACACATGCAATATCTCCAGATGAATTCTGTGTATTGCTGACCAGTCAGATTTACATTTTTTCTCCTTGTGGCATGTTGCCTCCCCTAAGTGTTTTCTCTAACTCTCTAATAGAGTTTATAAGAAGAGTATGTGAAGGAATTAGGTGTATATTTTGATACTAATAAAAACAAGGACATTTTTTTCTGCCACATAACTGGTTTATGCTAGTGTTGGGTCTATATTGTTAATATTATTTAGCGACACCAGTAGTGGCAAGTGTCACATTCCATACACAACAATTTATATTTTTATTTTGACTTTTATTTTCTGCTTGCCATCTGTTGAATAATAAGTAATCACACTCAAAGTGCTGACCCTGGGAGCCGCCAGTGCTCAAAAGTTAAGTATTACTTAAAGAAAAAATACTGATGAATTTAATCACAATATTTTTTTTTTTTAAATTACATTTGTGCAGTCATTTGGATATTTGTTTCATTAAAATTAAGTGACTATCCGATTTTTGTTATGAATTTGCTTTCGTAACTAAACAAATGCACATCTCTAATATCAACAGTGCCTCACCCCACAAATGCTCTTTTGGCTGACTAGGTACAAATGCCCACAGACATACTCTAAAATCATGTGGAAAACCTTCCCAGAAGAGTTGCAGCTGTATTAGACACAAATGAGTAGGGGAGGAGTAACTTCATATTAATGCCCATAGTTTTGGAATAGGATGTCCAATAAGCTTATATAGGTGTGATGGTCAGGTGTCCACATATAATTTTCAGTTACAGGAAAATAATCAAGAATAAATAATGAATATGTATTGCAAAGTTGTTGTTTTTTAATTATGCAAGATTTAACAGTTAATGAGGAATTACATTTTGAGTTGAATATAAACTGTGACATACATGAAGCAAACAAATCAAAAAGCATATCACAAATTCTGAAATTCTTCTGCAATGTTTTTCCATACCGATAAGGTTCCCTTGTCTTTGAAAAATATGATTTTTTTTTTTTTTTAAGGATAACCACTTAGCTTACAGACAGGTTGATTGAAGTACTTGACCTTTTGATCTTCTCTGTTTCCATGCTAGTGGAACTTGTTAATATACCTCTCCTTTTATATACTTTGCAGATTCATTAAGGAAACTATTTCTTCTAGAGCATCTCTATTTTACAGATCTTTGTAAAAGGACATGTCGATTTCAAAACTAATTTCATGAAATCTTATTAATGAATTAGTTTTAAAGTTAAAAAATTTAGTAGGGAATATAGTTTTGACATCATTAAAAAATGAATAAATAATGGGATAATGGCTGTTGTTTCTTTTTGTGTGCCTCTTTAAAGGCATTAACTAACTGGCCCTGTCATATTATATTTTAATTTGTATTTTCAGTGCAACTATTTTAAGTCACAATTTTTAATGTGCACTAATGTGTGAACCCTGGGAAAATATTGACGCAGGACACAAATCTGCAGCATAACCAGTACAGTAAGAAAAAATTTCTACTTTATGAAAAAGCAGTAAAACAGTGCACCAGATTTATGAAAAAGCATATGTATTTTACCATTTTTCAATTAGAAATATTGCTTTTAAATTGTATAGTGGACATAATGTTTCAGAATTATAAAACAAATGATAAGCAGGAATAAATTTATATGATACATTTTAAAGATTTATTGCACAAACAGAGATGCAAATATTTTTTAATTTTTTTTTTGAAGTTGGTATTTTCCAGTCATCGTTTCGTGCCTCTAATTGTATTAGATCCTCAAGTATTCTAAGAACGCCAACTTGCCTCTTCATCCTTTAAGGTCCCAGAAAGTCTAGGTCTTTACATAAAAATAGCATGTAGCACTGGGCCTGTCTCTTTTCAAACCATAAACATTAGATTATCAGATTTACTTGTTTATATAGAATGGACAATGTTTTTAGTGCTAGATTACAAGTGGCATGCTAATGTTACCATTGGACACGATAAACAATATCGAGATTGGGCTAACTAACGCACATATATGTTGAAAGTAAATGGTTGCGCTTCAGCTCAAACAAACTCTGTGCTCAAAGTATTAGCGTGTCTGGAGACCTAGCGTAAAGTATAATGTAAAAAAGTTGTACAAAACACAAAGCAAACACATTAAAATAAAATATTTCACACATATATACACATTTTGATAAAAATCATAAAAATATTATTAAAAATGTTTTTTAAGAGTAAAAACATAATTTATGTAAGAATTTACCTGATAAATTAATTTCTTTCATATTGGCAAGAGTCCATGAGCTAGTGACGTATGGGATATACAATCCTACCAGGAGGGGCAAAGTTTCCCAAACCTCAAAATGCCTATAAATACACCCCTCACCACACCCACAAATCAGTTTAACAAATAGCCAAGTAGTGTGGTGATAAAGAAAGGAGTAAAAAGCATCAACAAAGAAATTTGGAAATAATTGTGCTTTATACAAAAAATCATAACCACCATAAAAAGGGTGGGCCTCATGGACTCTTGCCAATATGAAAGAAATGAATTTATCAGGTAAATTCTTACATAAATTATGTTTTCTTTCATGTAATTGGCAAGAGTCCATGAGCTAGTGACGTATGGGATATCAATACCCAAGATGTGGAACTCCACTCAAGAGTCACTAGAGAGGGAGGGATAAAAAACAGTCATTTCCTGCTGAAAAAATAATCCACAACCCAAAATATAAGTTATTCTCATAATGAAAAGAAAAACTTAAAACATCAGCAGCAGAATCAAACTGAAACAGCTACCTGAAGAACATTTCTACCAAAAACTGCTTCTGAAGAAGAAAATACATCAAAATGGTAGAATTTAGTAAATGTACGCAAAGAGGACCAAGTTGCCACTTTGCAAATCTGATCAACTGAAGCTTCATTCTTAAAAGCCCACGAAGTGGAGACTGATCTAGTAGAATGAGCTGTAATTCTCTGAGGCGGGCCTGACCCGACTCCAAATAAGCTTTGATGAATCAAAAGCTTTAACCAAGAAGCCAACGGCTAGATTTAGAGTTCTGCAGCCAAAGGGGTGCTTTTTTCCCCCCGCACCTTTTAAATACAGCTGGTATTTAGAGTTCACAGAATGGCTGCGTTTTCAGTGCGTTAGGCTCCAAAAAGGGAGCGTAGAGCATAATTTAACGCAACTGCAACTCTCGATACCAGCGGTGCTTACGGACCCGGCCAGCTTCAAAAACGTGCTTGTGCCTGATTCCCCCATAGAAAGCAATGGGGCAGTTTGAGCTGAAAAAAAACCTAACACCTGCAAAAAAGCAGCGTTCAGCTCCTAACGCAGCCCCATTGTTTTCTATGGGGAAACACTTCCTACGTCTGCACCTAACACTCTAACATGAACCCCGAGTCTAAACACCCCTAACCTTACACTTATTAACCCCTAATCTGCCGCCCCCGCTATCGCTGATACCTGCATATTATTATTAACCCCTAATCTGCCGCTCCGTATACCGCCGCAACATACATTATAGTTATGTACCCCTAATCTGCTGCCCCTAACACCGCCGACACCTATATTATATTTATTAACCCCTAATCTGCCCCCCACAACGTCGCTGCCAGCTACCTACAATAATTAACCCCTAATATGCTGATCGGAGCTCACCGCTACTATAATAAATGTATTAACCCCTAAGGCTAAGTCTAACCCTAACACTAACACCCCCCTAAGTTAAATATAATTTTTATCTAACGAAATAAATTAACTCTTATTAAATAAATTATTCCTATTTAAAGCTAAATACTTACCTGTAAAATAAACCCTAATATAGATACAATATAAATTATAATTATATTGTAGCTATTTTAGGATTAATATTTATTTTACAGGCAACTTTGTATTTATTTTAACCAGGTACAATAGCTATTAAATAGTTAATAACTATTTAATAGCTACCTAGTTAAAATAATTACAAAATTACCTGTAAAATAAATCCTAACCTAAGTTACAATTAAACCTAACACTACACTATCAATAAATAAATTAAATAAACTACCTACAATTACCTACAATTAAACCTACCACTACACTATCAATAAATTAATTTAATAAAATACCTACAAATAACTACAATTAAATAAACTAACTAAAGTACAAAAAATAAAAAAATATTTACAAACATTAGAAAAATATTACAACAATTTTAAACTAATTACACCTACTCTAAGCCCCCTAATAAAATAACAAAGCCCCCCAAAATAAAAAAATGCCCTACCCTATTCTAAATTAAAAAAGTTCAAAGCTCTTTTACCTTACCAGCCCCGAAAAGGACCTTTTGCAGGGCATGCCCCAAAGAATTCAGCTCTTTTGCCTGTAAAAAAAAACATACAATACCCCCCCCAACATTACAACCCACCACCCACATACCCCTAATCTAACCCAAACCCCCCTTAAATAAACCTAACACTAAGCCCATGAAGATCTTCCTACCTTATCTTCACCATGCCAGGTTCACCGATCCGTCCTCAGAAGTCTTGATCCAAGCCTCGGAAGTGTTGATCCAAGCCCAAGCGGGGGCTGAAGAGTGACGTCCATCCTCCGGTTGAAGTCTTGATCCAAGCGGGCAGAAGAGGACATCCGGACCGGCAAACATCTTCTTCCAAGCCGCATCTTCTATGTTCTTCAATCCGATGATGACCGGCTGATCTTCAAGACCTCCAGCGCGGATCCATCCATCTTCACAGACGACTTCCCGACGAATGACGGTTCCTTTAAGGGACGTCATCCAAGATGGCATCCCTCGAATTCCGATTGGCTGATAGGATTCTATCAGCCAATCGGAATTAAGGTAGGAAAATTCTGATTGGCTGATGGAATCATCCAATCAGATTCAAGTTCAATCCTATCAGCCAATCGGAATTCGAGGGACGCCATCTTGGATGACGTCCCTTAAAGGAAATGTCATTTGTCAGGAAGTCGTCAGTGAAGATGGATGGATCCGCGCTGGAGGTCTTGAAGATCAGCCGGTCATCATCGGATTGAAGAACATAGAAGATGCGGCTTGGAAGAAGATGTTTGCCGGTCCGGATGTCCTCTTCTGCCCGCTTGGATCAAGACTTCAGCCGGAGGATGGATGTCACTCTTCAGCCCCCGCTTGGGCTTGGATCAACACTTCCGAGGCTTGGACCAAGACTTCCGAGGACGGATCGGTGAACCTGGCATGGTGAAAATAAGGTAGGAAGATCTTCAGGGGCTTAGTGTTAGGTTTATTTAAGGGGGGTTTGGGTTAGATTAGGGGTATGTGGGTGGTGGGTTGTAATGTTGGGGGGGTATTGTATGTTTTTTTTTTACAGGCAAAAGAGCTGAATTCTTTGGGGCATGCCCCGCAAATGGCCCTTTTCAGGGCTGGTAAGGTAAAAGAGCTTTGAACTTTTTTAATTTAGAATAGGGTAGGGCATTTTTTATTTTGGGGGTCTTTGTTATTTTATTAGGGGGCTTAGAGTAGGTGTAATTAGTTTAAAATTGTTGTAATATTTTTCTAATGTTTGTAAATATTTTTTTATTTTTTGTAACTTAGTTCTTTTTTATTTTTTGTACTTTAGTTAGTTTATTTAATTGTAGTTATTTGTAGGTATTTTATTTAATTAATTTATTGATAGTGTAGTGTTAGGTTTAATTGTAGGTAGTTTATTTAATTTATTTATTGATAGTGTAGTGTTAGGTTTAATTGTAACTTAGGTTAGCATTTATTTTACAGGTAATTTTGTAATTATTTTAACTAGGTAACTATTAAATAATTATTAACTATTTAATACCTATTGTACCTGGTTAAAATAATTAAAAAGTTGCCTGTAAAATAAATATTAAACCTAAAATAGCTACAATATAATTATAATTTATATTGTAGCTATATTAGGGTTTATTTTACAGGTAAGTATTTAGCTTTAAATAGGAATAATTTATATAATAAGAGTTAATTTATTTTGTTAGATTTAAATTATATTTAACTTAGGGGGGTGTTAATGTTAGGGTTAGACTTAGCTTTAGGGGTTAAAAAATTTATTAGAATAGCGGTGAGCTGCAGTCGGCAGATTAGGGGTTAATATTTGAAGTTAGGTGTCGGCAATGTTAGGGAGGGCAGATTAGGGGTTAATACTATTTATTATAGGGTTATTGAGGCGGGAGTGAGGCGGATTAGGGGTTAATAACTTTATTATAGTAGCGGTGCGGTCCGCTCGGCAGATTAGGGGTTAATAAGTGTAGGTAGGTGGCGTCAACGTTGGGGGGGGCAGATTAGGGGTCAATAAATATAATATAGGGGTCGGCGGTATTAGGGGCAGCAGATTAGGGGTACATAGGGATAATTTAGCTGGCGGTGGTGTACGGAGCGGCAGATTAGGGGTTAAAAAATTTAATAGAGTGGCGGCGATGTGGGGGGACCTCGGTTTAGGGGTACATAGGTAGCTAATGGGTGTTAGTGTACTTTAGAGCACAGTAGTTAAGAGCTTTATAAACTGGCGTTAGCCCAGAAAGCTCTTAACTACTGTTTTTTTTCTGCGGCTGGAGTTTTGTCGTTAGATTTCTAACGCTCACTTCAGCCACGACTCTAAATACCAGCATTAGAAAGATCCCATTGAAAAGATAGGATACGCAAATGGCGTAGGGGGATCTGTGGTATGGAAAAGTCGCGGCTGTAAAGTGAGCGTTAGACCCTTTCCTGACTGACTCCAAATACCAGAGGGCGGTAAAAACCAGCGTTAAGAGCCTCTAACGCTGGTTTTGACGGCTACCGCCCAACTCTAAATCTAGCCGCAAGGAAATAACAGAGGCCTTCTGACCTTTCCTAGGACCAGAAAATATAACAAATAGACTAGAAGTCTTCCTGAAATCTTTAGTAGCTTTAACATAATATTTCAAAGCTCTCACCACATCTAAAGAATGTAAGGATCTTTCCAAAGAATTCTTAGGATTAGGACATAAGGAAGGGACAACAATGTCTCTACTAATGTTGTTAGAATTCACAACCTTAGGTCAAAATTTAAATGAAGTCCGCAAAACTGCCTTATCCTGATGAAAAATCAGAATAGGAGATTCACAAGATGGAGCAGATAGCTCAGAAACTCTTCTAGCAGAAGAGTTTGCCAAAAGGAACAACACTTTCCAAGAAAGTAGTTTAATGTCCAACGAGTGCATAGGCTCAAATGGAGGAGCCTGTAACGCCCTCAAAACCAAATTAAGACTCCAAGGAGGATAAATTGATTTAATGACAGGCTTAATACGAACTAAAGCCTGTACAAAACAGTGAATATCAGGAAGATTAGCAATCTTTCTGTGAAATAAAACAGAAAGAGCAGAGATTTGTCCCTTCAAGGCACTTGCAGACAAACCCCTATCCAAACCATCCTGAAGAAACTGTAAAATTCTAGGAATTCTAAAAGAATGCCAAGAGAATTTATGAGAAGAACACCATGAAATGTAAGTCTTCCAAACTTGATAATAAATCTTTCTAGAGACAGATTTACGAGCTTGTAACATAGTATTAATCACTGAGTCAGAGAAACCTCTATGACTTAGCACTAAGCGTTCAATTTCCATACCTTCAAATTTAATGATTTTAGATCCTGATGGAAAAACGGACCTTGAGACAGTTGTTCCAGCCTTAACGGAAGTGGCCAAGGTTGGCAACTGGACATCCGAACAAGATCCTCATACCAAAACCTGTGGGGCCATTCTGGAGCCACCAGCAACACAAATCATTGTTACATGATGATTTTGGAGATCACTCTTGGAAGAAGAACTAGAGGCGGGAAAATATAAGCAGGTTGATAACACCAAGGAAGTGTCAATGCATCCACTGCTTCCGCCTGAAAATCCCTGGACCTGGACAGGTATCTGGGAAGTTTCTTGTTTAGATGAGAGGCCATCAGATCTCTCTCTGGAAGACCCCACATCTGAACAATCTGAGAAAACACATCTGGATGGAGAGACCACTCCCCGGATGTAAAGTCTGACGGCTGAAATAATCCGCCTCCCATTTGTCGACACCTGGGATATGCACTGCAGAAACTAGACAGGAACTGGATTCCACCCAAACAAGTATGTGAGATACTTCTTTCATAGCTTGGAGACTGTCAGTCCCACCATGATGATTGATATATGCCACTGTTGTGATACTGTCTGTCTGAAAACAAATGAACGGTTCTCTCTTTAACAGAGGCCAAAACTGAAGAGCTCTGAGAATTGCACAGAGTTCTAAAATATTGATTGGTAATCTCGCCTCTTGAGATTTCCAAACCCCTTGTGCTGTCAGCGATCCCCAAACAGCTCCCCAACCTGAAAGACTCGCATCTGTTGTGATCACAGTCCAGGTTGGCCGAACAAAAGAAGCCCCTTGAAATAAACGCTGGTGATTTAACCACCATGTCAGAGAGTGTCAAACATTGGGATTTAAGGATATTAATTGTGATATCTTTGTATAATCCCTTCACCATTGATTCAGCATACAAAGCTGAAGAGGTCTCATGTGAATCGCGTCCGATGCTGCAGTCATGAGACCTAAAACTTCCATGCACATAGCCACTGAAGGGAATGACTGAGACTGAAGGTGCCGACAGGCGGCAACCAATTTTAACTGTCTCTTGTCTGTTAGAGACAGAGTCATGGACACTAAATCTATCTGGAAGCCTAAAAAGGTGACCCTTGTCTGAGGAATCAAGAAACTTTTTAGTAAATTGATCCTCCAACCATGTTTTTGAAGAAACAACACTAGTTGATTCGTGTGAGATTCTGCAGAACGAAAAGACTGAGCTAGTACCAAGATATCGTCCAAATAAGGAAACACTGCAACACCCTGTTCTCTGATTACAGAGAGTAGGGCACCGAGAATCTTTGTAAAGATTCTTGGAGCTGTTGCTAGGCCAAATGGAAGAGCAACAAATTGGTAATGCTTGTCTAGAAAAGAGAATCTCAGGAACTGATAATGTTCTATTGTGGACATATAATGTTTTTGCTGAACAAAAGGCAGAATAGTCCTTATAGTCACTATCTTGAAAGTTGGTACTCTTACATAATGATTCAAAATTTTCAGATCCAGAACTGGTCTGAATGAATTTTCTTTCTTTAGGACAATGAATAGATTTGAATAAAACCCCAGACCTTGTTCCTGAAAAGGAACTGGCATGATTACCCCTGAAACCTCCAGGTCTGAAACACACTTCAGGAAAGCCTGAGCTTTGACTGGATTTACTGGTATGCGTGAGAGAAAACAAATCTCCTCACAGGAGGTCTTACTCTGAATCCTATTCGGTACCCCTGAGAGACAATGCTCTGAATCCATTGATTTTGGCTTATAAGTCTTTCTCAAGGCCAAGTAATCTTTTTTTGAACATGTCAATTTGACTGCAAATGTTCTACGTTCTATGGCGCCATTCTACAACTGTAGAATGATGGAGCAGTAGAAAGGCGCCATATAACGCTGAACATTTGCAGTCAAATTGACATGCTCAAAAAAGATTACATTGTTTGGAAAATTGCTTAACTTATAAGCAGAAACGTTGAATGTCTTTTTGGATGGATTATATTGAAAATGTGTAATAAAGTTTAAAGGAGTTTTACAAAACCTTTGAGTGCCCTCATGCTGATTGTGATACACATATGAATAACAAGAGGAGACACCCGGGCTGGATTGAAATATAGAGCTAAGAGTGAGTGCATGGTGTTTCTGGAATATATATATATATATATATATATATATATATATATATATATATATATATATATATATATATATATATATATATATATATATATACACATACAGGGAGTGCAGAATTATTAGGCAAGTTGTATTTTTGAGGATTAATTTTATTATTGAACAACAACCATGTTCTCAATGAACCCAAAAAACTCATTAATATCAAAGCTGAATAGTTTTGGAAGTAGTTTTTAGTTTGTTTTTAGTTATAGCTATTTTAGGGGGATATCTGTGTGTGCAGGTGACTATTACTGTGCATAATTATTAGGCAACTTAACAAAAAACAAATATATACCCATTTCAATTATTTATTTTTACCAGTGAAACCAATATAACATCTCAACATTCACAAATATACATTTCTGACATTCAAAAACAAAACAAAAACAAATCAGTGACCAATATAGCCACCTTTCTTTGCAAGGACACTCAAAAGCCTGCCATCCATGGATTCTGTCAGTGTTTTGATCTGTTCACCATCAACATTGCGTGCAGCAGCAACCACAGCCTCCCAGACACTGTTCAGAGAGGTGTACTGTTTTCCCTCCTTGTAAATCTCACATTTGATGATGGACCACAGGTTCTCAATGGGGTTCAGATCAGGTGAACAAGGAGGCCATGTCATTAGATTTTCTTCTTTTATACCCTTTCTTGCCAGCCACGCTGTGGAGTACTTGGACGCGTGTGATGGAGCATTGTCCTGCATGAAAATCATGTTTTTTCTTGAAGGATGCAGACTTCTTCCTGTACCACTGCTTGAAGAAGGTGTCTTCCAGAAACTGGCAGTAGGACTGGGAGTTGAGCTTGACTCCATCCTCAACCCGAAAAGGCCCCACAAGCTCATCTTTGATGATACCAGCCCAAACCAGTACTCCACCTCCACCTTGCTGGCGTCTGAGTCGGACTGGAGCTCTCTGCCCTTTACCAATCCAACCACGGGCCCATCCATCTGGCCCATCAAGACTCACTCTCATTTCATCAGTCCATAAAACCTTAGAAAAATCAGTCTTGAGATATTTCTTGGCCCAGTCTTGACGTTTCAGCTTGTGAGTTTTGTTCAGTGGTGGTCGTCTTTCAGCCTTTCTTACCTTGGCCATGTCTCTGAGTATTGCACACCTTGTGCTTTTGATGTTGCAGCTCTGAAATATGGCCAAACTGGTTGCAAGTGGCATCTTGGCAGCTGCACGCTTGACTTTTCTCAGTTCATGGGCAGTTATTTTGTGCCTTGGTTTTTCCACACGCTTCTTGCGACCCTGTTGACTATTTTGAATGAAACGTTTGATTGTTCGATGATCACGCTTCAGAAGCTTTGCAATTTTAAGAGTGCTGCATCCCTCTGCAAGATATCTCACTATTTTTGACTTTTCTGAGCCTGTCAAGTCCTTCTTTTGACCCATTTTGCCAAAGGAAAGGAAGTTGCCTAATAATTATGCACACCTGATATAGGGTGTTGATGTCATTAGACCACACCCCTTCTCATTACAGAGATGCACATCACCTAATATGCTTAATTGGTAGTAGGCTTTCGAGCCTATACAGCTTGGAGTAAGACAACATGCATAAAGGGGATGATGTGGTCAAAATACTCATTTGCCTAATAATTCTGCACTCCCTGTATATATATATATATATATATATATATATATATATATATATATATATACACCTGTACATATTCATATAGATATATAATTATAGATATATATTTTACAAAAAATAATTATTTATAGATAGAGAGAAAGATAGATAGATAAAAAAAAAGAAAAAAATATTCTAAGTTAATGTAGCACACGAACGATAAGTGTTATGTTTGTTTTTTTAAACAGACTTTGGGGAGAAAATGTTAATGCAGTCGGGATATCTGAAGTCCTAAAGTTAGCGCGCATTGAAAATTTGCTCATGCATTAACTTTTTACTTTGAAATTGTAATACATATGCAAACATAGCCACTATTAAATTTAAATTTGAGCACAGTAAGCACTCAAGCAAAATAGTTAGCGCTTCAATTGTAATATATAGGGTTAGATTACAAGTGGAGTGCTAATGGGGTACGACAAGGGGTTCCATGTACTAACAGGCGGGCGAACAGCTTTGCAATGTGCAAAGCTGTCCACCTGCCTTTGCTACACACGGGCAGCGGATCTGTTGATCCACTGGCCCGTATGTATCATTACACACTCATCGGAGTGTGTAATGCAGCCTCTTCATTCACGTGACTGAAGGGGCTATAAATCACCGAGAGTGAGTGAGCGAGCGAGCTCTCAGTCATTGTCCCTCACCACCTCAGAGGTGGCATATGATATAAGAAGCAGCAGTCTAATGACCGCTGCTTCTTACATTGCGGGAAGCAGGCTTGCATATTCAAAACTGCTCCACAAGGGCTCCAGAGCAACTTTTGCTGCTTTGTACATGGAGTCCAATGTGTTTGACTGCAAAGAGCTATATTACATTTATAGATACGCATACACAGGCACTCAAAAGTTTAGGGTCACTTAGACATTTTCATATTTTCAATGAAAACATAAATAAAATGAGTTTGAATAGGTAATATAGTTATTAACAAGGTAATAAATATTTAATTTGAAGTGAATTTTAAGTGAAATAAAGAATAGTGTTCTTTAAACTTTGCTTTTGTCAAACAATCATCCATGTGTAGCAAATACAGCCTTGCAGACCTTTAGTATTCTTAACGTCAGTTTGTTAAAGTAACTTGAAGATATTTCACCCCAGTTTGATAGGCACTGCTTACGTACCATACAGTCAAGCTGCTCCCACAACAGTTTTATAGTGTTGAGCTCTACTGACTGTGCTAGCCACTCCAGTAAAGACAGATTACCAGCTGACTGCTTTGTGCCTAAATACTTCTTGCATAGATTAGAGTTGTGCTTCAGGTTATTGTCATGTTGAAAGAAGGAAACTGGCTCCAATCAAGTGCCGTCTACAGGGTATGGCATGGCATTGCCTTCCTTCCTCAAAGTCCCTTTAACCTTGTATTAATCTCCCACTTTACCACCACCAAAGCACCCCCAGATCATCACATGCATTGGCATTAAGCACTGCTCCAGCATCTTTATTTGGTCTGCGTCTCAACAATGTTCTTCTTTGTCATCCAAACACCTCAAACTTAGATTTGTCTGTCCATAACACTTTTTTCTAATCTTCCTCTGTCCAATGTCTGTGTTCTTTTGCCTATATTAATCTTTTCTTTCTTTGAAGCTCTGTCTAAAAGGCTAGCATCCTGGAGTCGCCTCTTCAGTGTTGACATTGAGACTGGTGTTTTGCAGGTACTATTTAATGAAGCTACCAGTTGAGGACCTTGAGTATTAACTTAGTAGCAAGGGAATACTCACAAATTGTATTGCACACAGTAGTGCAAATGGAACATACTAGGTATATTATGGTGACCTAGTGCACATGTAAACCAGGATAGTGCTGCTGCAGTGGGAGATGAACTCCAAGTGAGCTGTGGATGAACGTCAGAACCGAAGAACAGAAGACTTGGTCCTGGGGGAAATTGGATAGCTGGCCCATATTAGCTAAAAATGACCTAACATCTATATCAACTTGGTATGATCTTTTGATCTCTCAAGGAGGAGACAATAATCTTCACCAGATAACGCAGAAATGGAACCTCTTAGCCCCAGAAGCGGATATCGAATTAGAGCAAGTGAAAAAATCCATAGATATTGTAGCCCAAACTACATCATCCTCTAGCTGGAGAGAATCACGTATCAAACTATTATATAGAATCTATTATACACCACTTAAAGGATATAAATGGCACAACTATGGATTTAACGCATGTTCTAGATGCTCCTATCCAGCAGCTGATCTAACTCACATGATATGGTCATGTCCACGAGTTAAACAGCTTTGGCGGAAATTAGAATATTGGATGACCAATGTATTAAAGCTGCCCAGGCTCTCTCTCTCATTGGCAGAGGTGGTTTTTCTTAGAGAATTCCCCACAATTTCTGAATTTAAGAAGATTAGAGATATGGCAATTCTGGTAGTAAGAAATTTGATTTTTGGAAAATGGAGAGACCCGTCGACACCTAAAATTCAAGAAATTAAAAATCATATGAAAAAGCAATGTATCTTTGAACAAATGAATGTATCTTTAACTTCTGAAAGAGAGGTGACTCTGTTCTTTAAAAAATGGTCAGCATTTATTAAGACCCTCCCACCTGGAGAAGTGGCTCAATTAATTTATCCTTTTAGACATTCAGAATTAGTTTTATTAGGATGCTGGTAAGGAGGGGTTTATATAATAATTTTTTTTTTTTTTTTTTTTTCTTTTCTTCTCCTTTCTTTCTCTCCCTCTTTCTCTCCTCCCTGGGGCCCTACTCCCTGCCCTATGGTCAAATCAATTATGATGCACAATTACTAAATAACCTGAAGGAAATAGAAATATAATAGAAAATGAGAGGTTTAAGTTTTGTTTTCTTTTGATGTAAGACTTACAGAATAGCGGCATATCTTCCAGTATATGTTAATAGACCACTGTGAATGTCTACTTTGACTTTTTTTTCTTTTGACTCTTGAAATTGTATTTTTTTGTCTTTATAACCTCAATAAAAATTTATTATAAAAAAAAAAAAAAAAATTGTGAGTATTCCCTTGCTACTAAGTTAATACTCAAGATATCTCCACAATTGATTTGCACTAGGGGTCGCCCTCTTTTGTTCCACATTTTTTTTCCTACTACAGATTTTTTTCTGATTTTGGGAGGAGCAGCCACTGCATGGTGCACAGTTCACTGGGACACTGTCAAGTTTCCAGACCACTTTCCTAGGCATTACCTCTGCCTTTCCACATTGTGAGTATGTTTATTTTCTTCTATACTTCATCTATGATTTATTGGCTACACTAGGAGGCGCCCTTTTTTTCTGCTTTGTTTCTACTACAGTTGAGGACCTGAAAGGCATCTGTTTCTCAAACTAGACACTCTAATGTATTTATCCTCTTACTCATTTGTGCACTGGAGCCTCACACTCCACTTTCTATTCAGGTTAGATCCATTTTGTGCTGTTCTATGAAGTGAGTATTACACATCTTTGTACGAGATATTCGGTTTCTTGGCAATTTCTTTCATGGAATAGTGTTCATTTTTCGGAAAAAGAATAGGCTTACGAGTTTCAGAAGGAACTTCTTTGTTTCTGGTCATCTTGAGCATGTAATCAAACTCACAATTACGGATGCTCCAGATATTCAACTACTCAAATTAAGCCCCAGTGTATTATTTCTTTGATCAGCACAACAGATTTCAGCTGAGCTAACATAATTGCAAAAGAGTTTTCTAATAATTAGCCTTTTTAAATTATAAACTTGGATTAGCAAACACAACATGCCATTGGAATACAGGACAAATGGTTGTTGATAACAGGCCTCTGTACGCCTATGTACTGTAGATATTCAATTAAAAAAAAAGCTGTTTCCAGCTACAATAGTAATTTACAATATTAATGATGTCTACACAGTATTTCTGATCAATTCGATGTTCTTTTTTAAAAAAGTGCTTTTCTTTCAAAAACAAGCAAATGTCTAAGTGATCCCAAACTTTTGAAGCCCAGTGCACATGTCTAAATATGTGTATGTATGCATATACTTATATGCATATATGTGTGTCCATATGCATTTATGTGTTTTATTTGTTTTACTGTATATTTATTGTATATATTTAGCATTCCAATGTACTTCACATACAGATTTTTTTATTGTATATAGAATATAGCAATAATAGAATATCTGATGACAACAATTGTCCTCAGACAAGCTCCAAAAGCGCCCTCACCACAAAAAATCACTGTCTCTGTAAAGTATATCGGTTCAAAGAAAGGATATATCTAGAACCCGATGTACATTATATTTGTTATACAGATGCTGCCAGTCCCAAAGAGACTCAAATAAGTCCCTCTGACTTATTATGGTAATAGATATACAAAAGGGTATGGGATGGCGCTAAAGATAACTCAGTACCTAAGAAATTTAATGAATACGTGGTTCAAAAGAACGCCACTAGTTAATTGCAAGAAATACAGTGTGTTTATGTTCAATTACATCATATTTAATATGCATTGTATATATATGGTATATTGTACATAAAACCTAGTATATTAATGCAAAGCAACATACCTGTAAAATAAGCTTAAAAATTAAAAAATCCACAAATTAATATAAAACTTCTAAAAAAGTTCTTAAAAAGTTCAATCCCAAAAAGTGAAAAACATTCAGCAGAAAGTGATCCGGCACCCAATCAGATGTGCACTTACTTTCACAGACCTCTATCAATATCAGGTAAGTAGATGGTATATATAATCAAATGCCTTCCGGAGAATAGATCCAGCCGTTGATGTGTGATGCAAACTGGTCAGGTTTTGCTGTGTTGGTGTCAGAAACTTCCAGGAATTCCCAAACACTCTCCAGAGTTGGTTTCCTCAGTATTCAATTGGTTAACAATTCATTGGACATGAAAGGGAAACACGAGTGAAAAAAGGGGCTAATATTGTTATAACATTTTTATTCAGAAGCAAATTAAAAGCAAGTAACACACTTACAATATTCCACCTCAATATTATGAGGTAAATATACAGCACAAAACTCCTAAACTGTGATCCAGTTTCAGCTTCCACATATACCGTAAGCACCTTATACAGAGTTCTCTCTCAATACAACAGCAAAAACTTTGTCAGTCCAAGTCTCGGATAGATCCGTAGCCAAGGCATGCTATCAGCCTAAACAATATATCTACCTTACGCTTTTCAAAGGGTACAAATCGTTCCCTTCTTCATCAGAGGTATCTTACATGGCTGCGTCTCCTTCTTTTAAACACTAATGATAGGCTGCATTATTGCTTAGATCCTCCCATGTTTCCGGGTGATTACCGTACGTGACGTTATTGGCTAAACTCAACGCGTAGCGTCATGCATTGCTAATAGCAACCAAGTTTCACGCAAAACACCACTGAATTAATCCGACTATATCACCAGGAAACACAGAGGAAGTGGATACTTATTTCAAGTTCCCCAAGCAAAAATGTTTATTCTTAAACAAATCATCACTTACGTTTTTCACTTTTAGATTTAATAGAAATATTTACACATATGGCCAATAAAAATGGTCAAATATATCGTAAAATACATAATAAATGTTATAATCATTAAAATTATCCCATATAATATTAGAACAATTTCTAAGAATATCGAAACTTAGAGTAAAAATTAGTACATTCTCTAAAAGTTATTATAACAGTTGAATATACAAAAACATAAAATGCATATTACATCAGATAAAAACAACCTCATTGATAATAAATAATAGATAAATAACTAACGGCTAGATTTAGAGTTTTGTCGGTAAGGACCCGCGTATCTAACGCTGGCTTTTTTCTGGCCGCACCTTTAAAATAACTCTGGTATTGAGAGTCCACAGAATGGCTGCGTTAGGCTCCAAAAAAGGAGCGTAGAGCATATTTAACGCAACTTCAACTCTCGATACCAGAGTTGCTTACGGACGCGGCCAGCCTCAAAAACGTGCTCGTGCACGATTCCCCCATAGGAAACAATGGGGCTGTTTGAGCTGAAAAAAAACCTAACACCTGCAAAAAAGCCGCGTTCAGCTCCTAACGCAGCCCCATTGTTTGCTATGGGGAAACACTTCCTACGTCTGCACCTAACACCCTAACATGTACCCCGAGTCTAAACATCCCATACCTTACACTTATTAACCCCTATTCTCATACAGATTTTGGAATTTGGTAGTAAAGAGGGAATATTAAATTCTAAGGAGAGGAGATATCTGACTCCTATTCATCCATCTATCCCTTTTTACTACCATCTTCCGAAAATTCATAAGGACCCCATAAGACCACCTGGTAGGCCGATTATAGCGGGAATTAATGGTCTGACCGACAAACTGTCAGAATATATAGATAATTTTTTGCAGAAATATGTTCAAAATCTTCCGTCTTTTATACGAGATACTACAGATTTGTTGCAAAAATTGGAAAAAGTAAAATGTGATCAGGATGTTATTTGGATAACTGCAGATGTTAGTGCCCTTTATTCTAACATATCTCACGAATTAGGATTACATGCGGTGAGATATTATTTAGAGGAAGATATGTTTATGCCTGCTATACAGAAAGAATATCTGTTGGAATTAATTGATTTTATTTTGAAACATAATTATTTTAAATTTTTAGATGAATTTTATTTGCAAATTAAAGGTACGGCCATGGGCACCAGGTTTGCCCCAAGTTTTGCAAATTTATTTATGGGTTATTTTGAAGGAAAATATATTTATAACTCTAACTGGAGGGGCAACCTGGTGTTCTATGGCCGGTACATCGATGACCTTATATTTGTTTTTAAGGGGGGAAAGGAAAAAGCACATTTATTTTGTAGTTATTTGAATGATAATGAAATGGGCATACAGTTCACCTCCAATGTGCAATCGAAATCAATTGAATTTTTGGATCTAATTTTAACTCTGGACAAGGATTTTAATATATGCACTAGCACTTATTTCAAAACAGTTGATTGCAACAATTTTTTACATTACAAGAGCAATCACTACCAGCAATGGAAGAATAATATTCCATTTAGTCAATTTTGCCGTATGAAAAGAAATTGTAGTTCTGAAGACCAATTTTATGAACAATCTCAGATTTTAATAGATAGATTTAGAGAAAAAGGATACCCGGCCAAAATTATAGACAATGGGTATTCGAAAGCCTGTAGGATTGATAGGTCGACTATATTAGAGTCTAAAAAGAAGGATCTACATAAAGAGAATAAGAAAAAATTAACCAATGGCACTGAACAACCGTTGTTTATTACCCAATATAATTCTAATCACAACGCTATCAAAAAAACTTTACATAAACATTGGCCAATTCTTCTTAGAGATCCTATACTGAAGAAGAATCTAGGCACACATCCTAATATAGTTTTTAGGAGAGCACCTAATTTGAAACAAACCTTGGCCCCCAGTAAGGTAGTGATTTCAAAAAAAGCTATTAGACATACACACAAAAATAGAACTGATCTTAGAGGCACTTTTAGATGTGGAAAATCTAGGTGCCATATGTGTCAGTATATTACTCATGGAGCAAAAAACATCAAAGCACATACAACTGGAGTAATATATCAAATTAAAAATTTTCTAAACTGTAGTTCCACCTTCGTGATCTATGTTTTATCTTGCAAATGTGGGGTACAGTATTTGGGGCGCACCACTCGTAACATACGTACTAGATGGAGCGAACATCTTAGAAATATAAAGAAAAAATCAGATAAACACAGCGTCTCAAGACATTATATCCAAGAACATAATGGGGATCCTTGTAGCTTCAGTATTACACCATTAGAAAGCATTCCTTGCTCCAACAGATATAATAGATTTAGTAAATTGCGCCAAAGGGAAACTTATTGGATCCATAGGTTTGGATCTTTGTTTCCAGATGGACTCAATGAGGTCATAGACTCAGCAGCATTTGGGTAAATCATGTAATAGATTCACATATATTTGTTTATTTACGAATCACTGAAATAGTTAAAAATGTCACTTTTGTATGACACTGAATAGGTCACATATTTATCATTATTTTTTAAGTCACATTGGTCATCTTATTTTAATCACTAAAAAGGTGATCAAAAATACTAAATATTTATTAGTATTAATAGCAGGATAATTCTGCATATAGGAAATATTTCATTAGTTATCTTATGTATGTCACTTAATAGGTCACATAATCATTATTATTGTTTAAGTCACTTTGGTCATCTTATTTCAATTACCAAAAAGGTGATCAAAAATACTATATATATATATTAGTATTAAGGGCAGGATAATCCTGTTTTAGTAAATAATCATTAGTTATCATATACACTTGGTATAGTATAAGATGGTATTTTTAATACCTAATGAATAGACAGCTATCTGTCCCTATAATATTATTATGAAGGAACATATTATTAGGTAGGTACACTTCACACTAAATTTAAAAATACTTTTGAACTGTCACATTGTATATTCAAATAATTGTTCAACATACTTTTAAATAATCATTAGTGACACTATAACACCTTTTCATTATAGTCACAAGTTCAAAATATAATTTATTAGACCATATTGGAAACGTTTTTGTAAATATGTCTCATTGGATCATAGACGCAATTTGAAAAATCTAAGATACCATGTATTTATCCATCATACATAGGTTAACAGATAATAGTGGCTTAGAGCAAATAATCTAATAATTTGGTAGTCATTTAAATAATGCCGTTTGGTTTTGTTTGTTTTATATTAGGTATACATCTAAGATCTAATAGGTCATCAACTGCTTCTCTATTGTATATATTACTATATTAGAACACCCTCTAATGGTCTATAAAAGCAAGTACATATGGGTTAGATATAGAGGTTTGTGCACCTTCTAAGTAAATATGCCCCTTTAACATAATTAGTCAGTGAATATGCGAATATGTTCCCACAAAAAGGCTAGTAGGAGCAAATTCTCTCTGTAGGTAGTAATATAATGACGGTAATTTTTAGTATATATATACAATTGTTTTTGACACATTGGAGAACTGTATGCAATTTAAAGGAAGACCGCGAAGTCTCCATTGGATTTGTCAGACTGCATTAACCATTCATGTCATTCTAAAATACTACATAGTCAGTTATAATATAACTAAATAAATCTATGGGTTAGAAAAACTATTAAATAACAACGATCCCAATAGATATATAAATATGGGGTTCTACATGTGATTTTTTAGCATTTATGAGATATTTTATTTTTGATATTTATATGCACTAATATATTAAGGTTAACGAACAGGTAGAATGATCGCTGGGTGTGGACACATATGAGACAGGATCTCATTGGTCCGTTTATACACACACCTTAAAGTGATTAGAGGTATGGTAATGAGCGGCACTATAAAGCCGGTTTAAATGTGTATTGTTTTATGCCTGAGGAAACAGCCGATAGTGCTGAGAAACGCGTAGCAATTTTCAATCTGTGTACACTTTCCACCTGCTTGTATATGAAGGATTTTTTTTTTAATACCAATGATTAAAGAAGTTTTGTGTTTTTAAATCATTGTCCGCCATTCCTTATCAAGCAAGGTGCTCATTACCATACTGCCGTGAAGTTACAAAAAGTCTGCTGGTGTACAGCTGGTGTACAGCTGCTGCGAGGAGAACGCTGCCTGTGAAAGAGCAAGCTGGTTGGCTCAGATAACCAGATCGTATCCACAAGCACACTGGTGTGCTCAGCCAAAGTGTGAGTACCCTGGATTAGAGTGGGCTGCATGTGTGGGGTCTTTTGAACTATCGATACACACAATGGTCGTCCTTTTCTATTTGTAATTTATACAGATCACTGATTTCACATCGGAGGAGAGGATCATTCTTACAGCCATTTGGAAACCGAATCCACTTGTTGGAATTTGTTGTGGACTTCTGGTGATCCATTAGACTATTTATGATAAAATTTGGACTATTTCACTATGCAAATTTAATGAGGTGTCACTTTCTATTATTATCATTATTATTAGCAATTCTTATATAATTATATTTTGATTGCATTCAGTTTGTAGTATTCATCCACACCTAGGTATATTATATTTGTTGTTTTTTGTTTTTTCACGGTGTCACCAGACATACTAGCGCCCTCTTATGTGTTTTTACACATTGGTTTGTTCTTAACCCCTATTCTGCCACCCCCGCTATCGCTGACCCCTGTATATTATTTTTAACCCCTAATCTGCCGCTCCGTAAACCGCCACTACTTACATTATCCCTATGCACCCCTAATCTGCTGCCCCTAACACCGCCAACCCCTATATTATATTTATTAACCCCTAATCTGCCCCCCACAACGTCGCCTCCACCTGCCTACACTTATTAACCCCTAATCTGCCGAGCGGACCGCACCGCTATTATTATAAAGTTATTAACCCCTAATCCGCCTCACTAACCCTATAATAAATAGTATTAACCCCTAATCTGCCCTCTCTAACATCGCCGACACCTAACTTCAATTATTAACCCCTAATCTGCCGACCAGAGCTCACCGCTATTCTAATAAATGTATTAACCCCTAAAGCTAAGTCTAACCCTAACACTAACACCCCCCTAAGTTAAATATAATTTAAATATAACGAAATCAATTAACTCTTATTAAATAAATTATTCCTATTTAAAGCTAAATACTTACCTGTAAAATAAATCCTAATATAGCTAAAATATAAATTATATTTATATTATAGCTATTTTAGGATTAATATTTATTTTACAGGTAACTTTGTATTTATTTTAACCAGGTACAATAGCTATTAAATAGTTAAGAACTATTTAATAGCTAAAATAGTTAAAATAATTACAAATTTACCTGTAAAATAAATCCTAACCTAAGTTACAATTAAACCTAACACTACACTATCAATAAATAAATTAAATACAATTCCTACAAATAACTACAATGAAATAAACTAACTAAAGTACAAAAAATAAAAAAGAACTAAGTTACAAAAAATAAAAAAATATTTACAAACATAAGAAAAATATTACAACAATTTTAAACTAATTACACCTACTCTAAGCCCCCTAATAAAATAACAAAGTCCCCCAAAATAAAAAAATGCCCTACCCTATTCTAAATTACTAAAGTTCAAAGCTTTTTTACCTTACCAGCCCTGAACAGGGCCCTTTGCGGGGCATGCCCCAAGAAGTTCAGCTCTTTTGCCTGTAAAAAAAAAACATACAATACCCCCCCAACATTACAACCCACCACCCACATACCCCTAATCTAACCCAAACCCCCCTTAAATAAACCTAACACTAAGCCCCTGAAGATCTTCCTACCTTATCTTCACCATACCAGGTTCACCGATCGATCCAGAAGAGCTCCTCCGATGTCCTGATCCAAGCCCAAGCGGGGGGCTGAAGAGGTCCATGATCCGGCTGAAGTCATCATCCAAGCGGGAGCTGAAGAGGTCCATGATCCGGCTGAAGTCTTCATCCAAGCGGGAGCTGAAGAGGTCCATGATCCGGATGAAGTCTTCTATCAACGGCATCTTCAATCTTCTTTCTTCGGGAGCCATCATCTTCCATCCGACGAGGAACATCCTCTTCTCCCGACGCCTACTAGCCGAATGATGGTTCCTTTAAATGACGTCATCCAAGATCAGATCCAAGATCCAAGATCAGCCAATCAGATTGAGCTCACATTCTATTGGCTGTTCCGATCAGCCAATAGAATGTGAGCTCAATCTGATTGGCTGATTGAATCAGCCAATCGGATTGAACTTGATTCTGATTGGCTGATTCCATCAGCCAATCAGAATATTCCTACCTTAATTCCGATTGGCTGATAGAATCCTATCAGCCAATCGGAATTCGAGGGACCATCATTCGGCTAGTAGGCGTCGGGAGAAGAGGATGTTCCGCGTCGGATGGAAGATGATGGCTCCCGAAGAAAGAAGATTGAAGATGCCATTGATAGAAGACTTCATCCAGATCATGGACCTCTTCAGCTCCCGCTTGGATGAAGACTTCAGCCGGATCATGGACCTCTTCAGCTCCCGCTTGGATGATGACATCAGCCGGATCATGGACCTCTTCAGCCCCCCGCTTGGGCTTGGATCAGGACATCGGAGGAGCTCTTCTGGATCGATCGGTGAACCTGGTATGGTGAAGATAAGGTAGGAAGATCTTCAGGGGCTTAGTGTTAGGTTTATTTAAGGGGGGTTTGGGTTAGATTAGGGGTATGTGGGTGGTGGGTTGTAATGTTGGGGGGGGTATTGTATGTTTATTTTTACAGGCAAAAGAGCTGAACTTCTTGGGGCATGCCCCGCAAAGGGCCCTGTTCAGGGCTGGTAAGGTAAAAGAGCTTTGAACTTTAGTAATTTAGAATAGGGTAGGGCATTTTTTTATTTTGGGGGGCTTTGTTATTTTATTAGGGGGCTTAGAGTAGGTGTAATTAGTTTAAAATTGTTGTAATATTTTTCTTATGTTTGTAAATATTTTTTTATTTTTTGTAACTTAGTTCTTTTTTATTTTTTGTACTTTAGTTAGTTTATTTCATTGTAGTTATTTGTAGGAATTGTATTTAATTTATTTATTGATAGTGTAGTGTTAGGTTTAATTGTAGGTAATTGTAGTTATTGTATTTAATTAATTTATTGATAGTGTAGTGTTAGGTTTAATTGTAACTTAGGTTAGGATTTATTTTACAGGTAAATTTGTAATTATTTTAACTATTTTAGCTATTAAATAGTTCTTAACTATTTAATAGCTATTGTACCTGGTTAAAATAAATACAAAGTTACCTGTAAAATAAATATTAATCCTAAAATAGCTATAATATAAATATAATTTATATTGTAGCTATATTAGGATTTATTTTACAGGTAAGTATTTAGCTTTAAATAGGAATAATTTATTTAATAAGAGTTAATTAATTTCGTTATATTTAAATTATATTTAACTTAGGGGGGTGTTAGTGTTAGGGTTAGACTTAGCTTTAGGGGTCAATACATTTATTAGAATAGCGGTGAGCTCCGGTCGGCAGATTAGGGGTTAATAATTGAAGTTAGGTGTCAGCGATGTTAGGGAGGGCAGATTAGGGGTTAATACTATTTATTATAGGGTTAGTGAGGCGGATTAGGGGTTAATAACTTTATAATAATAGCGGTGCGGTCCGCTCGGCAGATTAGGGGTTAATAAGTGTAGGCAGGTGGAGGCGACGTTGTGGGGGGCAGATTAGGGGTTAATAAATATAATATAGGGGTCGGCGGTGTTAGGGGCAGCAGATTAGGGGTACATAGGGATAATGTAAGTAGCGGCGGTTTACGGAGCGGCAGATTAGGGGTTAAAAATAATATACAGGGGTCAGCGATAGCGGGGGCGGCAGAATAGGGGTTAATAAGTGTAAGGTATGGGGTGTTTAGACTCGGGATACATGTTAGGGTGTTAGGTGCAGACGTAGGAAGTGTTTCCCCATAGCAAACAATGGGGCTGCGTTAGGAGCTGAACGCTGCTTTTTGCAGGTGTTAGGTTTTTTTTCAGCTCAAACAGCCCCATTGTTTCCTATGGGGGAATCGTGCACAAGCACGTTTTTGAGGCTGGCCGCGTCCATAAGCAACTCTGGTATCGAGAGTTGAAGTTGCGTTAAATATGCTCTACGCTCCTTTTTTGGAGCCTAACGCAGCCATTCTGTGGACTCTCAATACCAGAGTTATTTTAAAGGTGCGGCCAGAAAAAAGCCAGCGTTAGATACGTGGGTCCTTACCGACAAAACTCTAAATCTAGCCGTTAATATGCAAATAAATCAACAAAAATCAATAAAAACCTGATTGTCACAATATTATTACAATTAATGTATTATATGATGTTATATCACTCCACAATATATCTACGTTGTTATTTATTTATCTTAATTTCTATTTATATTTTTAATTTGTATTTCTAATTTGTATTTTTAATTTTTAACTTGTATTCTTAATTTATACTCACATGTTATAAAAAATGCTGCTACATCAATATCCTTATTCAGGCCTAAAGGAACTTTAGTGTTGAAGGCATGAATCCAATATGTCTCCCTTTGTCTTAATATGATTTCCCCATTTCCCCCTCTCTTGCCTGTGTGCACCTGTTCTAGAATAGTTCCTCTGAGGCAGTTTGGGTTTTGGTTATGGACCAAATTATAGTGATCAGGCAGATTATGGGTTTTCAAGCCCGCTTTTATATTTGTGACATGTTCATACAGGCGTTTTTTGTATGGTCTTGTGGTTCTCCCAATGTACTGTAAATTACAGCCAGGAGATATACCACAAATCAGGTCCTGCAATTCACCAAACTCTTCAGATCACACCTTCTCCTATTGGATGTAGAACTTACTACTTTGGTGGGTTTATTACCATTGTACATATATTCACAGGATATACAATTTAAACTGTTACATTTAAAGAAACCCTTTGTGCCCATAGTAAGCCAAGTTTTTATCTCTTCCTTTTCTTTAACTTGGCTAGGGGCTATTATTGTTTTCATTTTTATTTTTCTTAAATATGAAGTTTTGTTTTATATCTATCTTCTCTTTTAGGAGATCATCTTTTTTCAATATCTCCCAATGTTTCCCAATAATTTATCTAATGCCCTCTGAGCCTTCACAAAAAGTTGAAATAAAACAAGTACTATTGTTTTTTGTTGCTACTTTATTCACTACTTCTAGTCCATCTCTCTTGATTTCGTTTTTTGCAATTTTTTCATAGGCTGTGTCTATCCACATCTTTCTTAGGATACCTAATTCTTTTTCGAAATTTTACAAATCTGTACAGTTCCTTTTGATTCTTTCAAACTCTCCTACGTGTATTTTTTATCCATGTGGGATGATGACCACTAGACGCATGTATATACCCATTACTATCCGTTACTTTGGTATACAAATGGGACTTAATATTCCCATTCTGATGATATAGAACTAGATCTAAAAATTATATTTCCGTTCTACTGTACTTTTCGGTAAATTTTAGGTACATATAAATTTCATTCATCCTCTCCCTTCCAGATTAGGATAATGTCATCTATGAATCTGGCCCAACTCACCACATTTTCTTTATATGGGTTATTATTCCAGATTGTCATCTCTTCCCAATAGCCCATGTACAGGTTGGCATAGCTAGGGGCAAATTTAGTGCCCATAGCTGTACCGCCAACCTGTAAATAGAATTCACCTTCGGAAAGAAAAAAGTTTCTTTTCCAAAATGTAGCCTATAGCTTCTATAAGGAATTCTTGCTTGTTTGGGGGCAGCTCTGTCAAGGTCCTTAGCCAATACTCTATTGCCTTACAGCCTAAAACATGTGGGATATACGTATATAGTGCCGTGACATCTACTGTTACCCAAAAATAACTCATATCCCATTTTACATTTGTCATTTTCTTTATTGTATCGGGGTATCCTTAATATATGATTTCATTTTTGGTACAATCAGCTGTAAATAATAGTCAGCATATTCTGACAGGGGGGAGGTCAGGGAGTCAATCCCGGAGATTATAGGTCTCCCTGGAGGATTCACAGCATCCTTGGGCACCTTTGGCAGGTGATAGAACACTGCTGTTTTAGGTTATTTTCTATTCAAGACCATAAATTCATTGTCATTTAGTATACCATTGTCTTTTGCGGTATCCAACAAATCGGTGTAATGTGATTTAAACACACTACTAGGGTTCTTGGATAGTTTTCTATATGTTGTAGTATTATTCAGTAGTCTTTTTGCTTCCAAAACATAATCACTTAGATTTTGGATAACTACTCCACCCCCTTTATCCACCTCTCTAACCACTATATCAACATCCTTCTTGAGACACTCTAGCTCCATTTTCTCACGTTTGCTTAAATTACTCTGTTTTATTTTGTAATTCTTACAATATTCATCCAGTTCCTGTAGAACTAGATGTTTAAAGACAGGGATAAACTTGCCTTTTGATAAAACTGGATAGAATGTAGAATTCGGTTTCAGGTCAGTATATTTTTTATATTTAACTTCCCTTTCTTCTACATTTCTATCCGGCTCAATGCTAATATTTGCCTCTAGTTCCTCTAGGGTTATTAGAGTATCCAGATCTTCATCTGTCAATATTTAAAGTTCCATATTTTTCAAATTTCCCAATCTATCCTTTTTAGCTTTTTCAAAGTGTTCAAATTTATGTACATCCACAAAAAGTGTAAAAGGATTTGGCCCTCTAGTGGGGGCAAAAGATAAAACTTTTCTAAAACGGTTCATGGTGCCTTCAGAGAACTGTGTTTACCTGTTAAATTAAATATCAACACTTTTTAGTAAACCCAATTTGTGTTTGTTTTTTTCTTTTTTATACTTTTGTTCTGAACGAGGTGCCCTATTAGCAACGCATGATGCTACACGTTGAGTTTAGCCGATAACGTCACTTCCGGTAATCACCCGGAAACATGGGAGGATCTAAGCAATAATGCAGCCTAGCATTAGCATTTAAAAGAAGGAGACACAGCCATGTAAGATACCTCTGATGAAGAAGGAAAAGAAAGATTTGTACCCTTTGAAAAGCGTAAGGTAGATATATTGTTTAGGCTGATAGCCTGCCTTGGAAATGGATCTATCCATAACTTGGACTGACAAAGTTTTTGCTTTTGTATTGAGAGAGAACTCTGTATAAAGTGCAGGAGTTTTGTGCTGTATATTTACCTCATAATATTGAGGTGGAATATTGTGTTACTTGCTTTTAATTTGCTTCTTAATAAAAACTTTATAACACTATTAGCCCCTTTTTTGGCTAGTGTTTCCCTTTCATGTCCAATGAATTGTTAAATTAAACACTGAGGGAACCAACTTTGGAGAGTGTTTGGGAATACCTGGAAGTTTCTGACACAAATATAGCAAAACCTGACCAGTTTGCATCACACATTAACGGCTGGATCTATACTTCGGGAGGCATTTGATTATATATACACCATCTACTTACCTCATATTGATTGAGGTCTGTGATTTGTGGATTTTTTAATTTTTAAGCTTATTTTACATGTATGTTGCTTTGCATTAATATATTAGGTTTTATGTACAATATACCCTATGGGACCTATTTATCAAATGTCTTGCGGACCTGATCCGACAGTGCAGATCAGGTCCGCAAGACATCGCTGAATGCGGAGAGCAATACGCTCTCCATATTCAGCATTGGACCAGCAGCTCACAAGAGCTGCTGGAGCAACGCCGCTCCCTACAGACTCACGGCCAATGGGCCGCCAGCAGGGAGGTGTCAATCAACCTGATCATACTCGATCGGGTTGAATTCCGGTGATTCCTGTCCGCCTGCTCAGAGCAGGCGGACAGGGTTATGGAGCAGCTGTCTTTAGACCGTTGCTTCATAACTGCTGTTTCTGGCGAGTCTGAAGACTCACCAGAAACACAGGCCTACAAGCTCCGCTCAGAGCTTGATAAATGGGCCCCTATATATACACAATGCATATTAAATATGATGTAATTGAACATATACATAAACACACTGAATTTCTTGCAATTAACTAGTGGCGTTCTTTTGAACCACTTATTCATTAAATTACTTAGGTACTGAGTTATCTTTAGCGCCATCCCATACCCTTATATATGTATGTATGGTTTTATTATTATTATTGTTTTAATATTTTATATTTAATATTTCAAAAATGCGTTTTAAGATTGTAATACAATGTCATTTTTACTTCTTACTATAAACTGCATTATGTATTTTTAAACTTGACTTTAATGTCCAGGATATGTTTTCACGTATCCACTTGTGTTTTTTTGGTCTCCAGTTACTACAATATGTAAAAGGATTAATACCAAATATATCTTGTTCCAGGTGGGTAAGATTTAAAAACATAATTCCCAGATTAGTCTATTCAGTAAATTACATTCCTTTTTAGACTTATGCAAACAGAATTGTTGCAATCTATATTTTAGTTTGATAATGACTTGTGCAAAAACTATTCCTTCTTTTCTGATTCACTTATGTAAACCCTTTAATCAGTCAGTTTTTAAACATCAGGGGCGCGATCCGATATACGGCCTAGTTTTCGGCGCAAGCAAGGGAACCCGCGCCGTCCATAGTTTCACCTCGCACATCGGGGTATTACATATACCCCACCGGCAGTTCCTAAAGTGCCGTAAGTCGGATAAACTAGCGATGTCCAGAAATAAGGGTAACTACAAATTTCTGGGGTCGCTAGTGACTTAAGGCACTTTAGAAACTGCCGGCGCCAAAGAAAAGTTAAACATTTTTTAAATCTCCCGTAACTGTCTAACCTGCCTCCCAAAAATAAGCCTGATACATATACCCCTATATCCACAATCCCCCTTCTCACTCCTAATAATAAATGTATTAACCCCTAGACCGACAAACCCCCACAATGAAATAAGCCTAATTATTAACACCTAAACCGCCATAGCCCACACTGCAATATACCTATCCTAGAATTAACCCCTAAACCGCCGCTCCTGGACCCCACTGATACCTACATTAAATGTATTAACCCCTAATCTGACTCCCATACACCGCCGCCACCTACATTAAATTTATTAACCCCTAATCTGACCCCCCTACACCGCCGCCACCTACATTAAATTTATTAACCCTTAAACCTAAGTCTAACCCTAGCACCCCCCTAACTTAATTATTATTTCAATAAATCTAAATAATATTACTATTATTAATTAAATTATTCCTATTTAAAACTAAATACTTACCTGTAAAATAAACCCTAAGATAGCTACAATATAACAAATAATTATATTGTAGCTATTTTAGGATTTATTTTTATTTTACAGGCAACTTTGAATTTATTTTAACTAGGTACAATAGCTATTAAATAGTTAATAACTATTTAATAGCTACCTAGTTAAAATAATTACAAATATACCTGTAAAATAAAACCTAACCTAAGTTACAAATACACCTAACACTAAATTACAAAAAATGTAAAAAAATTACAAGAAGTTTAAACTAATTACACCTAATCTAAGACCCCTAATAAAATAAAAAAGCCTCCCAAAATAATAAAATGCCCTACCCTATACTAAATTACAAATAGCCCTTAAAAGGGCCTTTTGCGGGGCATTGCCCCAAAGTAATCAGCTCTTTTACCTGTAAAAAAAAAAAAAGAACAATCCCCACCTATCAGCCAATCGGAATTCGAGGGACGCCATATTGGATGACGTCATTTAAAGGAACCGTCATTCGTCGTTAGTCCATCGGCCAGGAAGGATGCTCCACGCCGGAGGTCTTCAAGATGGAGCCGCTCCTCGTCGGATGGATGAAGATAGAAGATGCCACTTGGATGAAGATGTCTGCCGGTCCGGATGCCCTCTTCTGCCCGGATAGGATGAAGACTTCTGCCGGTCCGGATGTCCTCTTCTGCCCCATCGGATGACCACTGGTGCCCAGCTGGGTGAAGACGGCTCAAGGTAGGGTGATCTTCAATGGGGTAGTGTTAGGTTTTTTTAAGGGGGGATTGGGTGGGTTTTAGAGTAGGGGTGTGTGGGTGGTGGGTTGTAATGTTGGGGGGGTATTGTCTTTTTTTTTTACAGGTAAAGGAGCTGATTACTTTGGGGCAATGCCCCGCAAAAAGCCCTTTTAAAGGCTATTTGTAATTTAGTATAGGGTAGGGCATTTTATTATTTTGGGGGGCTTTTTTATTTTATTAGGGGGCTTAGATTAGGTGTAATCAGTTTAAACTTCTTGTAATTTTTTTCTATTTTCTGTAATTTAGTGTTTTTTTTGTAATATAGTTTATTTAATTTAATTGTATTTCATTTTAGCTAATTGTAGTTAATTAATTGAATTTATTTATTGATAGTGTAGTGTTAGGTGTATTTGTAAGTTAGGTTAGGATTTATTTTGCAGGTTATTTTGTAATTATTTTAACTAGGTAGCTATTAAATAGTTATTACCTATTTTATAGCTATTGTACCTAGTTAAAATAAATACAAAGTTGCCTGTAAAATAAAAATAAATCCTAAAATAGCTACAATGTAATTATTAATTATATTGTAGCTATCTTAGGGTTTATTTTATAGGTAAGTATTTAGTTTTAAATAGGAATAATTTAGTTAATAGTAATATTATTTAGATTTATTTAAATAATAATTAAGTTAGGGAGGTGTTAGGTTTAGGGGGTAATAAATTTAATGTAGGTGGCTGCGGTGTAGGGGGGTCAGATTAGGGGTTAAAAAATTTAATGTAGGTGGCGGTGGGGTCCGGGAGCGGCGGTTTAGGGGTTAAACACTTTATTTAGGTGCAGCGGGGTCCGGGAGTGGCGGTTTAGGGGTTAAACACTTTATTTAGGTGCAGCGGGGTCCGGGAGTGGCGGTTTAGGGGTTAATACACTTTATTAGTTATTGCGTGTGGGGGATTGCGGTTGACAGGTAGATAGACATTGCACATGCGTTAGGTGTTAGGTTTTTTTTTGAGGCATTTTAGGGAGTTACGGTGCTCCCATACTCAGCGCAAGGCCTGCTATGGCTGCATTTTATGGCGAGGTGAAAATGGAGTAAGATTTCTCCATTTTCGCCACGTAAGGCCTTGCGCTGGATATTAGATACCGATTTATGACGCGGTCCCATGTTAGCCTATGGGAGTAAAAATTGCGGACGACGGATGAAATATACGGGCGTAAGTTGTATGCTACACCGTATATGTGAAACCAAACCCGCGCAAAAACCGGCATCGCCGGCGACGCTGCATATCGGATGGGGCCCAAGATTTGAGATGCCCTTGTTCCCTTTAAGATTCTAGATAATAACTTCAGACAGTTAACCAGTCACACAATTTTTTTATTTTCACTTTCTTTCTACCTTCCTCCCTCTACATTCAGTAAGTATTTAATGTGCCTTCAATTAAGTATTTTATGTCTAACACTTCTGCAGCTAGTATTTTACCACCTTCTGTTATTCTTATCGAGAATGTTGGTGAGTTTGCCAGTGAGCCATCATTTTTAAAACTTGAAGGATTTTCAGAATATATTTGATATCAATTTAAGAGCAAATGTTTAGAATATCTGGTTTGATCTTTTTTTATTGTTGAACAATGCCAACTCTTGCATATTCTCTTTTTTGGTGTTTGAAGCATTAACTGCTTAAAGGTATAGAAAAAGACAAAATTAAACATGTATGATTCAAATAGAGCGTGTAATTTTAAGACACACATATCCTAGTGGGAGCTATCTGCTGATTGGTGCCTGCACACATTTCTCTCTTGTGATTGGCTAACTAGATGTGTTCATCTAGCTGTCAGTTGTGTAATGCTGTTCCTCCAGCAAAAGATATAGATAGAATTAAGCAATTTTGGTAATAGTATGAAAGTTGTTTAAAATGGTATGTCCTATCCAAATCATGAAAGAAAAATTTGGGGGTTTCCTGTCCCTTTAAAAAAAAAAAATTGTTGGATTCTGAGACCCATATATACTTTGTTGGATTCTGAGACCCATACACAATGTGATTCACTAACAACATTGATCTTCATTAGTAAATTAAGAATAAAGATATAGATAAACACATGTAATTTTTACTATCAAAGAGTTTTGACATCTTATGTTTCAAAAGTTGTATGCTAAGCTTGGTGGTGTAATTTTATTCAGCATGAATAGGAAAATGAACACAAAACATTTGTGTGTGTACAGTTTATTTAATTAGTATTATTATTTACAATATTAAATCTTTATCCTTCTAGAAGAAAAACCTTGCCTGTGTATTTGCAAGTATGGAAATTAGTAGATAAAAGTAACACAATGAAAAAGAAAACAAGATTGTATCACAATAAATTTAATTGAAGAAGCAAACTAAAGAATTCATATAAGGCAATGTAATCATTATGCATACTGCTTTTCCAAACTAATCTATGCAAAGAACATTTAATTGTTTTGTAGAACACAGTTTTATTAAGATTGTAGTCACACAACAAAAACAAAAATTAGACTGTTTCTGTCATGTGAATAATTTCTGTTGAGCTGGGTTTCATTTAAACCAGCAAGACAAGCTATTACAAATAAATCTGTTTGACAATGGTATATCCATCTTTTGTTTGTTTGTTCAATATAGATATATTGTTTCAAAAGGGAAATCATATTATTAAATACATAGCTGTCCAAGTTGTTTTGTAGGCTTTATTTTGGTTTATCAAAAGAGCATAACTTTTAAATGAAGCAATAATAGTAGTTGAAATGTTGAATTTACAGTATGTTTAAAAAAATATCAACCTACTGTGGGCTAGATTACAAGTGAGGTGCAAACAGTTTTGATTGCACTAGCGCAATTGCCTTTTACGCTTCAATCCTTTCCGCGATCTAAGAGCTGTGGTAAACTGGTTTCTGAAAATAAAATATTGCACAGAACCCAATAACAATACATTACAAAGTACACATACATTAATAAATAAACTATTAACCCCTAAACCACCATCCCCCCACATCGCAAAACACCTAAAACGATTATTTCCTAAACCTCCATCCCCCCACATTGCAAAGTAACTAAATAAACTATTAACCCCTAAATCACCATCCCCCACATCACAAACACCAATTAAAACTATTAACCCCTAAACAGCCATCACCCCACATCGCAAAGTACCCAAATAATCTATTAAACCCTAAATCTTCACCCTCTCCCACATCACAAACACTAATTTAAACTAATTACTCATAAATCACCCCCACATCACAAAATACCAACTATTAACCCCTAAACCACCATCTCCCCACATTACAAACACCAATTTAAACTATTAACCCCTAAACAGCCATCCCCTAAAAGTACCTAAAACAACTATGAACCCCTAAACCACCATCCCCCACATTGCAAATGCTAATTAAAACTATTAACCCCTAAACTTCCATCCACGTACAACGCAAAGTTATAAACATATAAACCCCTAACCTAACACCCCCTAACTTAATCCAAATTAATATACCCCTAAATTAACTAAAATTCCTAAGTATCATAATAAAAAAACCTTACCTGTAAAATTAAATAAAAACCTAATCTGACCTTTAAAAAGTAAAAACCTAACATTACACAAAAAACTAACATTACACAAAATAAAAAAACCTAACATTACACAGAAATAAAAAAAACACATTAAAAAAAACAACATAACATTACACAAAATAAAAAAACTAACATTACAAAAAATTAAAAAGTAATTACCAAAAATAAAAAATGTAATCCTATTCTAATTCCCTTTAAAAAAAAAAACAACCCCAAAATTAAAAAAAACCCTGTTCTAAAAATAAACTACCAATAGGGCCTTTTGTAGGGCATTGCCCTAATGTTAAAAAACAAAAAACAAACCTTCTAACAATACAACTCCCCCACCCCCCAAAATTTAAACTAATCTATAAAAGGAAAATCCCAAAAACTAACACTAACCCCATAATTGGTACTCACCGATGATGGGTAGTGCTCCATCTTCATCCAGGCGACACTCCATCTTCATCCATTTTGATTGCGGGTCCATCTTCTAACTTCATCCGGTGGTGGGTGGTCCTCCTCTTCAGATCAGCGACAGGGAGATATTCTTCATGCGTCTCCAGTCTTCCACACTGAATAGTGAATGCAAGTGACCCCTTTAATATAGGGGTACCCTTGCATAACTATTGGCTGATTTAAATATTTAAATTCAAATCAGCCAATGGAATGAACGGAAAAAGCTTCCATTATATTGGCTGATTTGAATTTGAAGATTTAAATTAGCCAATAGGAATGCAAGGGTACCCCTATATAAAAGGGCTACCTTGCATTCCCTATTTCATGTGCGGCTGGAGACCGCATAAAGAGGAACTCCCTGCCACTGATCTGAAAAGGAGGGCCAGCGTGGCTGCCACCATTGGATGAAGTTAGAAGGTGGATCTGCAATAAATATGGATGAAGATGGACCGTTGTGTTGAAGATGGATGAAGATGGAGCCCCACCAGGATGAAGATGGAGTGCCACCCATCATCATCAGTAAATACCAACTTTGGAGTTAGTTTATTTTTTGGCTGTTTTTTTTATAGATAAGGGTTTTTATTTTTTAGGCAGCAAAAGAGCTTAATGTCCATCCAAATGCACTTTTCAGGGCAATGGGAATTTTATTTTTTTAGTTAGGTTTTTTTATTTTGGGCGGTTGGGGGGTTGTAATGCTAGAGGGGTTAGTGGGGGGTTTTTCACCAAAAGAGCTGATCGCTTTAGGGCAATGCCCTGCAAAAAGCCCTTGGTAGTTTATTTTTAGAATAGGGATTGTTTATTTCGGGGGCATTTTAAGGAGTATTAGAATACAATTATTTTTATTTTATTTTTTTGGTAATTACCTTTTTTAAAAAAAAATTCTAATGTTAGGTTTTTTTATTTTTTGTAATGTTAGCTTTTTTATTTTTGTTTAATCTTAGTTTTTTATTTTGTGTAATTTTAGTTTTTTTGTGTTATGTTAGGCTTTTTTATTTTGTGTAATATTAGGTTTTTATTTTTTAAGGTAAAATTAGGTTTTTATTTAATTTTACAGTTTTTTTTAGTTAGTTAAGGGGTATTTTAATTTGCGTTAAGTTAGGGGGTTTATAATTATTATCATCATTTATTTGTATAGCGTCATCAAATTCTGTAGCACTGGGTACAGTGATAGGGGTATACAATGACAAGGATTTGTGATGATAAAATACAAAACATAGCAAAACTAAATAAATCTAGTACAGGAGGAAGAGGGCACTGCTCCAGAGAGCTCACAGTCTACAGGTTTTAGGGTGCAGAGACATAAGGTTGGGGTAGCTTGTCACATTGGTTGTAGTTGCAGCAGTGAGTCAGGCAGTTCATGTAATAGTTTGGTTAGGATGAGAGATGGAGGAGAAAATGGTAAGCCTATCTGAATAGGTGGGTTTTCAAGAATTGTCTGAAGCTATACAAGGTTTGAGACAGTCTTATGGAGCAGGGTAGAGAGTTCCAGAGGACAGGAGCAGCACGTGCAAAGTCTTGGAGACTGGAGTGGGACCTAGAGATAACAGGAGTGGAAAGACATAGGTCAGAGGTTGATCGAAGAGGACGGGGGTGGGGAATATTTCACGATGAGAGAGGAAATACAGTTGGGAGTTAGACTGTTGAGTGCTTTGTAAATTAGGGTTAATACTTTAAATTATATTCTGGAGTGTATGGGGAGACAGTGTAGAGACTGGCAGAGGGGAGCAGCTGATGAAGATCGACGACTTAGGTGGATGGGTCTATCCGAAGCATTCATAATAAATTGGAGGGAGGAGAGGCGGTGTTTTGAAAGGCCATTTAGAAGTAGATTGCAATAATCAATGTGTGTCAAAATGAGGGAATGAATAAGTATTTTTATAGTTTTTTGAGTAAGGAAGGGACGAATTCTGGAAATGTTGCATAGGTGTGAACGACAGGATTTGGTAAGTGTTTGTATATGTGGGTTGAATGTGAGTTCTGAGTCAAGTGTGACTCCAACCGTCAGGGAAATGTCAGGTGTTAGATGTCTCGAAGAGGGGGGGAATAAGAAGCAGTTCAGTTTTGGACAGATTGAGTTGAAGGTAGCGTGAAGACCTTCAAGAGGAAATTTCAGAGAGGCAGTTGGAAATCTGGTTGAGTAAAGAGGGAGAGATAAAAATTAGTATATATATATATATATATATATATATATATATATATATATATAGTACTAGAATCCAAAGGAGGCTATAAGTTTTCCAAGGGATGATGTGTAGAGAGAGGAAAGCAAGTTACCCAAGACAGAACCTTGCGGTACTCCAACTGAGAAAGGCATAGGATCACAATTAATGTAGTATTTTTTAGGAGGAGAGGATTGTCAACTGTGTCAAAAGCAGCGGGCAGGTTGTGAGCTGAGCGAAGGATAGGAGTACAAAGACTTCTTCCTCTGTTACAGGAGGGAAGAAGAATAGAGTTTTGTTAATAGAAGGGGTGGGTAGGATTGCTGGGTTTCAGGGGTGTGAGGTGCAGATATCTTTTCTAATGGTGTCAATTTTATTTTTGAAGTGATCATCAATAATCTAAGCAGTGAGGTTGATAGTGGGTGGGGGTGCTGGCGGACATAGAAGGGAGTTAAAGGTTGAGAACAGCTTTCTGGGGTTGGATGCATGAGATGGCCCAAGGGAGGAGAAATAGTCTTGTATGGCTAGGCTGAGCGCAGAGTTGTTGGACTTAAGGATGAATTTATAATGCCAGAAATCAGCACAGGTGTGTGATTTCCTCCACTGCCGTTCAGCAGTCTGTGAACATCGCTGAAGATAGCTGGTCTGTTTGGTTGCCATGGTTGCCATTGAGTGATTAATGTACGTCAAAGAGTGGAGGGTGCAGCTTTGTCAAGTGTTGATTTTATTGCCGAATTATATTATAAAGCCACGAGGTTTGGGCAAGAGAGGGATGAAATGTTGGAGAACAGAGGATTCAGTTGAGTGGAAAAGTCTGTGAGATCCAAGTCATTTAAATTCCTGCAAGGTGGCAGTTTTGTAAGGGCTTGTAAAGATGTAGTAGGTAGAGTAAGAGAGAAATTTAGTAGATGGTAGTCAGAGAAAGGAAAGGGGAAGTTAAGGAAGTTGGTTGGAGATGTTGTCCACTGGGACAGGCCAAAAGAGGTGCTAAGGGATAGAAGTTTAAAGGGAACAGGCATGCTAGGATTATCAATAGGTATGATGAGAGAAAGGACATTACAAGAGAGAAAATGTGGAAACCAGGCTTCAAAGTAGTCCAGAAATTGTGATGCTGGGCCAGGGGCCTATAGATAACTGCAACTCGAAGAGCTTCAGGGGAGAAGAGGCAGATAGCATGAACTTCAAAAGATGAGAAAGAAAGAGAGGGGGTGAAGGAATGCAGTGACAGGTACGGTGTGGAGACAGGAGAATTCATACTCCCCCTCCTTGTTTATCTCCTGCCCTGAGAGTGTGACTGAAGTACAGGACAAAGAGGCTAAAGCAGTTGTGTTAGAGGAGGAAAGACAAGTTTCAGTGAGGGCTTACAGGTTAAGTGAATGTGAAATAAATAGGTTGTGAATAGATGTAAGCTTATTGCATACAGAGCGTGCATTCCAAAGGGCACAAGAGAATTGGGGTGTACTTACAGAGATGAAGTCAATGAGGTTTAGAGGGTTACGTGGGCAAGGTGTATGAGGTGTCATTTGGGGTAGTGAACTGAGGAAAGCAGAGGGTGGACCTGGTTAGGTAAGACATCCCCAGCTGCAAGAAGAAGAAATATGGTGAGCGAAATGAAATTAGAATATGTTTTATGTGAGTGTTTAAGTTTAGAATCAGTGAAGCATGACTGGCTGAGGGATGTAAGATAGGAATAGAGTTCATGTGTGTTGTAGAGGGGGGAAGGTAGAAGAGAAGGAGAAATATAATTTGTCTGAGTGCTGTTTGTAAAATGAAGGGCTGTGACTTTAAGGTGCAGGGAGGAAAAGGTTAATGCAGACATTAGAAAGTATAGCATGTTTGTAGGTAATTTAGGGAGATATAAATGTACTTGTTTTTGTTCTGTCCACTCCTTTGTCTAACTCCTTGTTATAACTCCCTACACTTATGAACTAGCACACGTTGCACTGATCTAACAAGCTAGCTTGATGTAACAAGCTAAGGGTATTCAATTTAAAGGTAATAACAGTCACATGATCCTAATTAGTAAAGGTCATAAATTACAGCAGGATCAAACCAACGCCTGAGCATGTTAGTTTATAACTTTGCGTTGTGGGGGATGGTGGTTTAGGGATCAATAGTTTTAATTAGTGTTTGTGATGTAGGGGGTGGCAGTTTAGGGGGTAATAGTTTAAATTAGTGTTTGTGATGTGGAGGGATGGAAGATTAGGGGTTATTAGGCTAGGGGCTTATTGTAGGGTGTCTATGGGGAATTCGAAAATGTGAGGGTGTTTGTGCGAGTAGGGTGTTAGGTTTTTTTTTTCCACTATTTTGTGTCCATTGATTTCTATGGGGAAATACATGCACGTGCATGCGAAAACTCAGTTTAGGATGTTTGCACTTTTTGGTTACCGCTAGCGCAAAATACGTTTTTTTTGCAACTTGTAATACTAGCGGAACCGACAAGTGCAGAAAGCTTAACACTAGCGATGTTTTCACTAACACAAACAAATATTTACCGCTCCACTCTAGCCCTGTATATTTAATTTTACTACAGCACTGAAATAGAAGTAATTCTATTGTTATCATGTTCACCATGGAAATAATGCTATTAACTCTATAGCTATATTAACAGACAGAATTAAAAATACATCAATTTAATTATTTCACTATTTTTTTTCTTACTTTAAAATCTAACTGAAACTTTTGTTTACATCTTCTCATTAAGGCCCAATTTTCAAAATTTTTCAGGTTTAGTGAGATTATCAAAGAAGTCTTGTCTGTACTTCAAGGTCCTTCAAAAGTCTAGATTACAAGTGGAATGCTAGAGTTAGTGAGGGTTGCAATAAACAATATTGTGACCTTGCTAACTTATGCATGTATTACAAGTTGAAAGTAAACAGGTGTGCAAAAATACAGCTAGATTACGAGTTTTGCGTTATGAGTGAAAAAGCATTGTTATGCTTCATAACGCTGCTTTTTCCCTAATGCTGCTATTACAAGTCTTGTAGGTATAGGTGTACTGCACACCTTTTTGGCCGCCACGCAACGTCAGTACCGCACTTTTAAACAAAGTCATTTTTCAATGGGACTCCCATAGCGCTGGTATAACGAGTTTGCCTGGGAGGCCAAAAAGTGAGCGGTACACCCTATAACCGACAAGTTAAGAGTTTTACGTTACAAAACTGTAGCATAAAACTCATAACTAACGTGTTAAAAAGTACACTAACACCCATAAACTACCTATTAACCCCTAAACTGAGGCCCTCCCGCATTGCAAACACTATATTAAATTCATTAACCCCTAATCTGCCGATCCGGACATCGCCGCCACTAAAAAAAATATGAATCTCTATTCCGCCGCTCCCTGACATCTTCACCACTATAATAAACCTATTAATCCCTAAACCGCCACCTCCATTATCGCAAACATTATTTAAAGATTATTAACCCCTAATCTGCCATCCGCCCACACTGCCGCTATAATAAACCTATTAACCACTAGTGATGTCGCGAATAGTTCGCCGGCGAATAGTTCCCGGCGAACATAGCATGTTCGCGTTCACCACTGCGGGCAAACATATGCAATGTTCGATCCGCCACTTATTCGTCATCATTGAGTAAACTTTGACCCTGTATCTCACAGTCTGCAGACACATTCCAGCCAATCAGCAGCAGACCCTCCCTCCCAGACCCTCCCAGCTCCTGGACAGCAGCCATTTTAGATTCATTCGGAAGCTGCATTGTTAGTGAGAAGAGGGACAGTGTAGCTGCTGGTGATTTAATAGGGAAATTGATAGCTAGGCTAGTGTATTCAGTGTCCACTACAGTCCTGAAGGACTCATCTGATCTCTGCTGTAAGCACAGCACCCCAAAAAGCCCTTTTTAGGGCTAGAACATCATTTATATATTTATTTATTTTTCTGTGTAATCTAATTGCAGTTGCCTGCCTGCCAAGCCACTTGCCCAGTGCCACCACTCATATCTGGTGTAACAGTAGTGTAAATTTAAAAAAAAAAAAAAACTTTTTTGACTGTGAAACATCAGTCTGCTAGTGTAATCTAATTGCAGTTGCTTGCCTGCCAGCGTGTGTGCCAGACCCACTTGCCCAGTGCCACCACTCATATCTGGTGTAACAGTAGTGTAAATTTAAAAAAAAAAACTTTTTGACTGTGAAACATCAGTCTGCTAGTGTAATCTAATTGCAGTTGTCTGCCTGCCAGCATGTGTGCCAGGCTCACAGCGTATACTGTGCCCAGTTGCCCAGTTCCCCCACTCATATCTGGTGTAACAGTAGCGTAAATTAAAAAAAAAACTTTTTTGACTGTGAAACATCAGTCTGCTTGTGTAATCTAATTGCAGTTGCCTGCCTGCCTGCCAGCATGTGTGCCAGGCACACTTGCCAAGTGCCACCACTCATATCTGGTGTAACAGTAGTGTAAATTAAAAAAAAAAAAAAGTTTTGGACTGTGAAACATCAGTCTGCTTTTTTGTTTCAGGCTGACAGCTTATACCGGGCCCACTCGTCCAGTGCCACCACTCATATCTTGTTTAATAGTAGTGTAAGTGTACATTTAAAAAAATAAAAACTTTTTGGACTGTGAAACATCAGTCTGCTTTTTTGTGTCAGGCTCACAGTGTATACTGTCCCACTTGCCCAGTGCCACCACTCATATCTTGTTTAATAGTAGTGTAAGTGTACATTTAAAAAAAAAAAAAAACTTTTTGGACTGTGAAACATCAGTCTGCTTTTTTGTTTCAGGCTCACAGCTTATACTGGGCCCACTTGTCCAGTGCCACCACTCATATCTTGTTTAATAGTAGTGTAAGTGTAGATTTAAAAAAAAATGACAGGCAGAGGCAGGCCACCCCGCAGGTGCCGTCATGGTCGTGGTGCTGTGATTCCCTTTGGCGCTAGAATAATGCCCAGTGTTCAGAGGCCATGTCCCATGAACTCGAAAAGTTCTGAGGAGGACATAGTTGACTTTATAACACAGGACACCCAATCTTTTATAGCTTCCGCTCCAAACCTTGATGCACCATCCTCCTCCAGCTTATCTTCAGGCACCTCTCAAGTTACCACTTGCCCGCCTGCTGCCTCCACCAACACTAGCACCACAGCCGCTTCACTTGATCTGTCAGAGGAGTTTTTTACAAATCAGTTGGAAGAAATGAGTGATGCGCAACCATCATTGACAGAGGATGTAGATAACAGTGATATGTCTCAGTCAGGCAGCATTACAAACATGGACGTACGGTGTGATGATGATGATGTTGTACCCGCTGCTGCTTCCTTTGTTGATTTGTCAGATACAAGTGAAGCGGTTGATGATGACGATGCGTCCGTGGATGTCACGTGGGTGCCCGCTAGAAGAGAAGAAGAACAGGGGGAAAGTTCAAATGGGGAGACAGAGAGGAGGAGGAGGAGACGAGTTGGAAGCAGGGGGAGGTCGTCGCAAGGAGCTAGTGGCACAGTCAGACAGCATGCATCAGCACCCGGGGTCAGCCAGACAGCACGCCAATCAACGCATGCTGTTGCCACCACCAGAATGCCGTCATCGCAGAGCTCAGCAGTGTGGCATTTTTTTGTGTGTCTGCCTCTGAAAACAGCGATGCCATTTGCAACCTGTGCCAAAAGAAACTGAGTTGTGGGAAGTCCAACACCCACCTAGGTACAACTGCTTTGCGAAGGCACATGATCGCACATCACAAACGCCTATGGGATCAACACATGAGTAGAAGCAGCACACAAACTCAAAGCCGCCATCCTCCTCCTGGTCCAGCATCTTCAGCCACGTCAACCACTGCTGTTCTCCTTGCCCCCTCTCAACCGTCCGCCACTCCGTCTCTCTTCTGGTGCAGTTCCTGCTCATCTGCCCACAGTCAGGAGTCTGTCAAGGACATGTTTGAGCGTAAGAAGCCAATGTCACAAAGTCACCCCCTTGCCCGGCGTCTGACAGCTGACTTAGCCCGCCAGATTTTACCATACAAGCTGGTGGAGTCTGAGGCATTCAAAAAATTTGTAGCTATTGGGACACCGCAGTGGAAGGTACCCGGCCAAAATTTCTTTGCACAAAAGGCAATCCCCAACCTGTACTCGATTGTGCGAAAGGAAGTAATAGCATGTCTGGCACAGTGTTGAGGCAAGGGTCCATATGACCACTGATAGCTGGTCTGCAAAGCATGGTCAGGGCAGGTATATCACCTACACTGCGCATTGGGTAAACCTGCTGACAGCTGCCAAGCATGGAATGCATGGCTCTGCAGAGGAGGAGGTGGTGACACTGCCACAACTTGCAAGCAGGCCTGCTGCCACCTCCTCTACTCCTCATACTCCCTCCTCTTCCATAACCTCCTCGGCTGAGTCCTCTTCTGCTGCTGTGTCTTGCTCCACATCAATGGCACCCCCCACAGCTCCGCAGGTACTATTCCACATCCCGGATACGGCAGTGTCACGCCGTCTTGGGGTTGACTTGCCTGAAAGCAGAGAGTCACACCGGACCAGCACTCCTGTCCACCCTGAACGCACAGGTGGATCAGTGGCTGGCTCCGCACCAACTGGAGATCGGCAAAGTGGTTTCTGACAACGGAAGTAATGTGGTGGCGACATTGAAATTGGGCAAGTTGAAACATGTGCCGTGCATGGCACATGTGTGTAATCTGATCGTACAATGCTTTGTGCATAAGTACCCAGGCTTACAGGACGTCCTGAAGCAGGCCAGGAATGCGCAATGCCTGTAGGCTCATGCGTCCTTTTGAGGAGGTGACAAACCTAGTCAGTCGCACCGAAGGCACCATCAGCGACATCATACCATTTGTTTTCTTCCTGGAACGTGCCCTGCGAAGAGTTCTGGATCAGGCCGTAGATGAGCGTGAAGAGGAAGAGGAAGAGTTGTGGTCACCATCACAACCAGAAACAGCCTTATCAGCATCACTTGCTGGACCAGCGGCAACGCTGGAAGAGGATTGTGAGGAAGAGGAGTCAGGAGGAATGTGGCTTTGAGGAGGAGGAGGAGGAAGACCAACCACAACAGGCATCCCAGGGTGCTCGTTGTCACCTATCTGGTACCCGTGGTGTTTTACGTGGCTGGGGGGAAGAAGATACCTTCAGTGAGATCACTGAGGACGAGGAACAGGACATGAGTAGCTCGGCATCCAACCTTGTGCAAATGGGGTCTTTCATGCTATTTTGCCTGTTGAGAGACCCTCGTATAAAAAAGCTGAAGGAGAATGACCTGCACTGGGTGTCCACGCTACTAGACCCCCGGTATAAGCATAAAGTGCCTGAAATGTTACCGAATTACCACAAGTCTGAAAGGATGCAGCAGTTCCAAAATAAATTAAAAAGTATGCTTTACACAGCGTATAAGGGTGATGTCACAGCACAACGGGAATCTAACAGGGGAAGAGGTGAAAGTAATCCTCCAACTCCCACGACCACGCCGGCAAGCACAGGACGCTTTACAGTCGTGTTGTTGATGGAGGACATGCAGAGTTTTTTAACTCCTATGCATCGCCACAGCCCTACGGGGTCCACCCTCAGAGAACGACTCAACCGACAGGTAGCAGACTACCTCGCCTTAACTGCAGATCTCAACACTCTGAGGAGCGATGAACCCCTTGACTACTGGGTGTGCAGGTTTGACCTGTGGCCTGAGCTATCCCAATTTGCAATAGAACTTCTGGCATGCCCCGCTTCAAGTGTCCTGTCAGAAAGGACCTTCAGTGCAGCAGGAGCTATTGTGACTGAGAAGAGAAGTCGCCAAGGTCAAAAAAGTCTAGATTACCTCACCTTTATTAAGATGAATGAGGGATGGATCCCGAAGGGACTGACATTGGGCAATACATTCGAGTAAAAAAGGCCTGATGAGATGAGCTGCCTTGGGCTAAAAATGGTCCACACGCTGCTGTATTTTATCTTCGAATGCCGGATGACTTGCGTGACTTATCCGCCACCAACTAGGGTTCAAGCCGCAATGTTTTAGGGCACTTTCTGCCTGGGAAACAAACATCAATTTTTCTGTCTGCTGCTACAGCAGCGGCTGCAACAATACCTAATTTTTCAGGCATGTGTACATGCCAAATTTTTCTGGCCTCTTTTGCTGCACTGTGGCTTCAAAAACCAAACCAAAAAAAAGGCACTTAACAGGGATTAAACTGATAGGAATACTACTACTTAACACACCACTCCTATCTGGTGGCACAGTAGATTGCACGCGCAGTGCCCCAAATTTGAAGTAGTAGGACCGATCAAGCATCTTTATTTCATCTCCCGGTTCCTAAAATCCATGCCATATACACGTCCCCTGATAGGGGACGTAACAGGGATTAAACTGATCAGAATAGTACTACTTAACACACCACTCCTATCTGGTGGCACAGTAGATTGCACACGCAGTGCCCCAAATTTGAAGTAGGAGGACCAAGCATCTTTTTCATATCCCGGTTCCTAAAATCCATGCCATATACACATCCCCTGGCGCCGTAACTGCCTCTGGGAACCTTACCATGGGTCACAGACCGCACGTCTTGTAATTCACTGTCTGGGAAATTATATATCTATCAAATCTATCTATTTATCTATCAAATCTATCTATCGTATCTATCAAATGTATCTATTGCATCTATTGATCTATCTATCTAATCTATGTATCTATCTATCAAATCTATCTATCTCGTGGCCGGACGGTTATCTGACAGCCACTTGTGTTTCGGCCAAATGTCCGTCGCCCAAATGTCCGTCGGCCAAAATGTCCGTCGGCTAAAAGTCAGGCCACGATTGCATACGCAGTGCCCCAAATTTGAAGTAGGAGGACCGACCAAGCATCTTTTTCCATCTCCCGGTTCCTAAAATCCATGCCATATACACGTCCCCTGATAGGGGACGGAACAGGGATTAAACTGATAAGAATAGTACTACTTAACACACCTTATAATAATGCAGAGAGAGGCAACGCAGAGAGAGGATTCTAAAGAAGAGGAGTCAGAGGAGGAAGGTGGCTTTAAGGAGGTTGAAGACCAAACACAGCAGGTGTCCCAGGGGGCTTGTTGTCACCTTCGGGGACACTTGGTGTTGTACGTGGCTGGGTGGAGGAAGAGACCTTCAATGACATCAGTGAGGACAAGGAACGGGACATGGCTAGCTTGGTATCCAACCTTGTGCAAATGGGGAGTTTGCGGTTGTGCAATTGGACTGTTTGCAGTTGTTTGTGGTGCATTAAACTGGGAGTTTTTTCACTGTGAAGCGGGGCGTAACCCTTACACTACCTGATCGATACAACATCATACCTGATGTTTTAAAGCACGTTATTCCAAACAATTTAGGAATGTTAGGTGATTTATGCCCTTTATGGATTAAAACCAGACTCTGCATCAACTATGTCATTTTACGTGGCAGTTTTGCCATGGATCCCCCTTCGGCATGCCACAGTCCAGGTGTTAGTACCCTTGAAACAACTTTTCCATCACTATTGTGGCCAGAAAAGAGTCCCTGTGGGTTTTAAAATTCGCCTGCCTATTGAAGTCGATGGCGGTTCGCCCGGTTTGCCCCGTTCGCGAACAGTTGCGGACGTTCGCATTTGCGGTTCGCGAACGGAAAATTTAAGTTTGCGACATCACAATTAACCACTAAAACCGCATGCCCCCCCACAACGAAATATACTTAAATAAATTATTAACCCCTAAACCTCTGACCTCCCACATCACTAACTCTATATAAATATATTAACCCCTAAACCTAACCCTAAATATAATTAAAATAAATCTAAATAAACCTTACAATTATTACCTAAATAATTCCTATTTAAAACTAAATACATACTTACTTTTTTAATTTACAGATAAGTTTGTATTTATTTTAACTAGGTAGACTAGTTAGTAAATAGTTATTAACTATTTAATAATTACTAAAACCCACTAAATTTACAAAAAATAAAAAAAAACACATTTAAAAAATATTTTTTTTTACCCCTAATCTAATTGCCCTATCAAAATAGAAAAGCCCCCCCAAAATAAAAAAACCCTAGCCTACACTAAACTGCCAAGGGCCCTTAAAAGGGCCTTTTGTGGAAAAGCCAATAGAATGAGAGCTCAATCCTATTGGCTGATTGGATCAGCCAATAGAATGAAAGCTCAACCAATAGGAATGTAAGGGACGCCATCTTGGATGACGTCACTTAAAGGGAAACTTCATTTTACAGCGACCATCGTAAGAAAAGGATGCTCCGCGCCGGATGTCTTGAAGATGGACCCGCTCCGCGGCGGATGGATGAAGATAGAAGATGCCATCTGGATGAAGACTTCTTGCCGTCTGGGTGAGGACTTCGCCGGCTGGATGAAGATGGAAGAGGCCGTCCGGATGAAGACTTCTTGCCACCTGGATGATGACTTCGCCGGCTGGATGAGGATGGATGTCCAGACTTCGCAAACTGTAAGTGGATCGTCGGGGGTTAGTGTTAGATTTTTTTTAAGGGTTTTTTGGGTGGGTTTTTTTTTAGCTTAGGGTTTGGGCAATGTAAAAGAGTTAAATGCCCTTTTAAAGGGACAGTCAAGTAAAAAAAAAAAAAAAACTTTCATGATATAAATAGGGCATGTAATTTTCCCAATTTACTTTATTACCAATTTTGCTTTGTTCTCTTGGTATTCTTAGTTGAAAGCTAAATCTAGAAGGTATATATGCTAATTTCTTAGACCTTGAAGGCCATCTCTAATCTGAAAAGCATTTTGACAGTTTTTTCACCAATAGAGGGCGTTAGTTCATGTGTTTCATATAGATAACATTGAGCTCAGGCACGTGAAGCTCCTAGGAGCAAGCACTGATTGGCTAAAAATGCAAGTCTGTCAAAAGAACTGAAATAAGGGGGCAGTTTGCAGAGCCAGAAATACAAGGTTATCCCAGAGGTAAAAAGTATATTAATATAGCTGTGTTGGTTATGCAAAATTGGGGAATGGGTAATAAAGGGGTTATCTACCTTTTTAAACAACAACAATTCTGGTGTGTAATGTCCCCTTTAAGGGCAATGCCCATCCAAATGCCCTTTTCACGCAATGGTTAGCTTAGGTTTTATTAGTTAGGTTTTTATTGGGGGGGGGTTGGTTGGGTGGTGGGTTTTACTGTTGGGGGTGTTTGTATATTTTTTTACAGGGTAAAAGAGATTAGAGAAAAGAGAGAGTTTAGTGTAGGCTAGAGTTTTTTTATTTTGGGGGGGGGGCTTTTTTTATTTTGATAGGGCTATTAGGATAGGAGTAATTCGTTTTTATTTTTGATAATGTGGTTTTTTTATTTTTTGTAATTTAATGTTTATTTTTTTTTGTACTTTAGAAAATTGTATTTTAATAATTTAATTTATTTTATTGTAATGTTAGCTTTAAATGTAAGGCAGGTTAGGTTTTATTTTACAGGTAACTTTGTATTTATTTTAACTAGGTAGTTAGTAAATAGTTAAAAACTATTTACTAACTAGTCTACCTAGTTAAAATAAATACAAAACTTACCTGTGAAATAAAAATAAAACCTAAGATAGCTACATTATAAACTATTAGTTATATTGTAGCTAGCTTAGGTTATATTTTACAGGTAAGTTTGTATTTAGTTTTAAATAGGGATTATTTGGTTAATAATTTGTAAGGTTTATTTAGCTTTATTTTAATTATATTTAAGTTAGGGCGTGTTAGGGTTAGGCTTAGGGTTACGTTAGGGTTAGGGTTATGCTTAGGGTTAGGGTTACGTTAGGGTTAGGTTTAGGGGTTATTATATTTATTTATACATGCGGAAGATGCCATTATTGTTCTTATTGTCCTAAAAAATCTCTATCTTTTAAAAGTAAAAATAACTAATGTTTTTATATAAAGGGCTTCATAAATAGTGAGTCCAACTATGTAATTTATATATTCAAATGTACTTGTAATCTTTTTTATGTAGGATGCACTACACGTACCCTAAAAAAACGTATTTATGAACTTCTTTACAATATATAAATTGGTTACCAAAAACATTCTGTTACTGGCCATTTTGACAAGGTACATTCAAGAAATGAAAAATATTTGACAATTTTGGGGATAGAAAGAGTCAAAAGGGAGACAGACCAAATATATCTCAACCAACACAAGACTTTCTGGATATTTTGTTTGGATACCCTTTTTCCAAAGGACTTAATGAGGGGTTTGACTTGATACCATTCCTCTAATGACCATTGGTTTAATAATATTGTTTCTTTAATGATTATTTGTTTATGCTTGTTATAAAAAATAAAAAACATTATTTATACACAAATATGATCACTTTTAAACACAAAAAGATTCCTTAAGGGACAGTCAACTCAAAAAATTGTATTGTTTAAAAAGATACATAATCTCTTTATTACCCCATTCCGCAATTTTGCACATAAAACATGGTAATATTAATAAACTTTTTACCTCTGTAATTATAATCCTCTTCTGACAGCCCCCTGATCACATGATTTTATATTTATTATCTATTGACTTGCATTTAAGCCAATTAGTGCAGTGTCATCTACAACCCATGGGCGTGAGCACAATGTTATCCATATGGCTCACATGAACTAACACCCCCCTTTTGTGAAAACCTATTAAAAAAGCATGCGATAAGAGGCTGTCTTTAGTGGCTTAGAAACAGGCAGAAATTTAGAGGTTTAAAGGTTATATAGTCTATTAATATAACAATGTTGGCTGTGCAAAGCTGGGGAATGGGTAGTAAAGACATTACCTAACTTTTAAACAATAACAATTTTGAGTAGACTGTCCCTTTAACACAATGGTGCATTCACTCACTGTTTTAATAACATATTGAATTTGTTTAGATATGAAAATGAAAATATAAGAATAAGAGCAATAGGCTCTATTGATTATTTTTGATCTAGTATATATTTATTAACCCCTAATCTGCCCCCCTACACCGCCGCCGCTATATTAAATGTATTAACCCCTAAACCTAAGTCTAACCCTAACCCTAACACCCACTAACAAATATAATTTAAATAAATCTAAATAAATATTCCTAGCATTAAATAAATTGTTCCTATTTAAAACTAAATACTTACCTGTAAAATAAACCCTAAGATAGCTACAATATAACTAATAGTTACATTGTATCTAGCTTAGGTTTTATTTTTATTTTACAGGCAAGTTTGTATTTAATTTAACTAGATAGAATAGTTATTAAATAGTTATTAAATAACTACCTAGCTAAAATACATACAAAAGTACCTGTAAAATAAAACCTAACCTAAGTTACAATTACACCTAACACTACACTATAATTAAATAAACTACCTAAACTAAATAGAATTAAATAAAATTATCTAAAAGTACAACAACAAACAAACACTAAATTACAGAAAATAATAAAATAATTACAAGATTTTTAAACTAATTACACCTAATCTAATCCCCCTAAAAAAATAAAAAAGCCCCCCCCAAAATAAAAAAGCCCTACCCTACACTAAATTACTATAGCCCTTAAAAGGGCCCTTTTGCGGGGCATTGCCCCAAAGTAATCAACTCTTTTACCTGAAAAAAAATTAAACATAAAAACCCACCACCCACACAACCAACCCTACTCTAAAAACCCCACCCAATAACCCCCTTAAAAAAAACCTAACACTAACCCCTTGAAGATCACCCTACCTAGAGAGGTCTTCACCCAACCGGGCCCGAAGTCCCTCAACGAAGCCGGGTGAAGTGGTCCTCCAGATGGGCAGAAGTCTTCATCCAAGCCGGCAGAAGAGGTCCTCCAGATGGGCAGAAATCTTCATCCAGACGTGATCTATCTTCATCCATCGGCGCGGAGAGGCTCCATCTTCAAGACATCCGATGCGGAGCATCCTTCTTGGTCGATGACTACCCGACGAATGACGGTTCCTTTAACTGACGTCATCCAAGATGGCGTCCCTTCAATTCTGATTGGCTGATAGAATTCTATCAGCCAATCGGAATTAAGGTAGGAAAAATCCTATTGGCGGATGCAATCAGCCAATAGGATTGAAGTTCAATCCTATTGGCTGATCCAATCAGCCAATAGGATTGAGCTCGCATTCTATTGACTGTTTCAATCAGCCAATAGAATGCCAGCTCAATCCTATTGGCTGTTTCAATCAGCCAATAGAATGCCAGCTCAATCCTATTGGCTAATTGGATCAGCCAATAGGATTGAACTTCAATCCTATTGGCTGATTGCATCCGCCAATAGTATTTTTCCTACCTTAATTCCAATTGGCTGATAGAATTCTATCAGCCAATCGGAATTGAAGGGATGCCATCTTGGATGACGTCACTTAAAGGAACCGTCATTCATCAGGTAGTCGTCGGCCAAGAAGGATGCTCCACGTCGGATGTCTTGAAGATTGAGCTGCTCCGTGCCGGATGGATGAAGATAGAAGATGCCATCTGGATGAAGACTTCTGCCCATCTGGAGGACCTCTTCTGCCCGGCTTGGATGAAGACTTCTGCCCGTCTGGAGGACCACTTTGCCCGGCTTCGTTGAGGACTTCGGCCCGGTTGGGTGAAGACTTCTCAAGGTAGGGGTGATCTTCAAGGGGTTAGTGTTAGGTTTTTTAAGGGGGTATTGGGTGAGTTAAGAGTAGGGTTGGTTGTTGTGGGTGGTGGGTTTTAATGTTGGGGGGGGTTGTAATTTTTTTTTCAGGGTAAAAGAGCTGATTACTTTGGGGCAATGCTCTGCAAAAGGCCTTTTAAGGGCTATTTGTAATTTAGTGTAGGGGTAGGGCTTTTTATTTTGTTAGGGGGATTAGATTAGGTGTAATTAGTTTACAAATATTGTAATTATTTTATTATTTTCTGTAATTTAGTGTTTGTTTTTTTGTACTTTAGATAATTTTATTTAATTGAATTTAATGTATTTAGTTTAGGTAATTTATTTAATTATAGTGTAGTGTAGTGTTAGGTGTAATTGTAACTTAGGTTAGGTTTTATTTTGCAGTTACTTTTGTATTATTTTAACTAGGAAGTTATTAAATAGTAATAACTATTTAATAACTATTGTACATAGATAAAAATAAATACAAAGTTGCCTGTAAAATAAAATTAAACCCTAAGATGCCTACAATGTAACTATTAGTTATATTGTACCTATCTTAGGGTTATTTTATAGGTAAGTATTTAGTTTTAAATAGGAATAATTTATTTAATGCTAGGAATATTTATTTAGATTTATTTAAATTATATTTAAGTTAGTGGGTGTTAGGGTTCGTGTTAGACTTAGGTTTAGGGGTTAATAAATTTAATATAGTGGCGGCGGTGTAGTGGGGACAGATTAGGGGTTAATAACTTTATGTAGGTTGCGGCGGTGTAGGGGGGCAGATTAGGGGTTAATAAATATAATGTAGGTGGCGGCGGTGTGGGGGGGCAGATTAGGGGTTAATAAATATAATGTAGGTGGTGGCGGTTTAGGGGTTAAACACTTTATTTAGTTGCGGCGGGGTCCGTGAGCGGCGGTTTAAGGGTTAATAAGTTTATTAGAGTGGCGGTGGGCTCCGGGAGCGGCAGTTTAGGGGTTAATAAGTATAATTGTAGGTGTCGGCGGTGTAGGGGGGGCAGATTAGGGTGTTTAGACTCGGGGTACATTTTTAGGGTGTTAGGTGTAAATGTTCCCATATGAATCAATGGGATATCGGGCAGCAGCGAACATAAGCTTTCGCTGCTTTCAGACTGCCATTGATTGCTATGGCATCCGCCGCCTCCAGGGCGGCGGATTGAAAACCAGGTAAACTGGGCCGGAATAGTGCCGAGCGTACCTGCTAGTTATTTGATAACTAGCAAAAGTAGTCAGATAGTGCCGAATTTGCATTCTGAACATCTGGAGTGACGTAAGCATCGATCTATGTCAGACTGAGTCCGGCAGATCGTATGTTACGTCACTAAATTCTACTTTTGCCAGTCTGTAGGGTTTGATAACTAAGGGGAATCAGGCTCGCCACAAATACGCTGCGGAATTCCAGCGTATTTTGCGGTTGAACGGCTTGATAAATAGATTGCCATAGTGTTTCATTTAACAAACCAAGAGATGGCTTCAATGTCCTTTAAAAGCTTCTATGTGGTAAGGCAATTAAATACAATACAGTTTCACCTGAGGAAGGGGAGGAGCCTTGAAACATGTAGTGAGAATTACAGACCTGGCCAGGCAAGCAGATTTTTTGTCTCTCCACTTCAATGCTTTTTAAACCACTTTTTTATCTATTGTTTAAAGCTTAGTGTGGGGACTCTGCTTTTATTATTGCTTCTTTATATATACATATGCTTTATGATAATATGATACTATGTTACATTGAATTGTTTTAACCCCTTGAGTGCTAATGACGGCTCAGAGGTAGCATCCGCTCCTACCCTGGCAACAAGCTTGCAAAGTGACAGGCATCGCTGGGGCTTCCCGTTACGTGCGGTGACGTCACGCGCAATGACGTGATGACGTCACTGTGCAACTTTATTTAAAATTGTCAATACAAAGTATAGGGAAAGGGGACATGCTACTTAGAAACCTGTATCTCAGGGATCTAAGCAGCTACAGACCCCCAAGACCCACCATTGGAAAGATAATCACCTAACCAATGGTATAAGTCTTGGGGATCTGGGGGGGGGGGGGATAAAAAAGTAAAAAAAAAATGTTTTTTGAAAATAGTAAAAAAACAGAAAAATATTAAATTCAGCTTAGCACTCAAAGGGTTATTATATATATATATATATATATATATATATATATATATATATATATATAGATATATATATATTATTTTAACCTATATTTGTTGGTGCTGTCTATTTTATGCATTAAATTAGGAAGTGTTAGGTTAGGGGCTGGCGTTTTAGGGGTTATAGTGTAGGTTACTTTGTGATGTTGGGCCTGGTGAATTAGGGGTTAATAGTGTAAGTTACTTTGTGATGTGGGGGTGAGGGTTTTAGGGGTTAATAGTGTAGAGAGGTAGTTTGCAATGTGGGCTGGTGGTTTTAGGGGTTGATAGTGTAGTTAAGTTCAACTGTTTCTTCCGGACAAACTCTTTATGCTGACTCCAGTGCTCAGCATTTATTGTGGATTGCAGTGGTTTGTAAAGTACAAATAAACTCCTCCTTTTGTGACATGTGTCCAAATCATAAGACATATTCTTCTTCAGTAGCTTTGGCTTGTTAATGACATCCTACACAATCTTCTGCTATTTAAATACCAGAGTCTTTTCTTATAGGGTCATAATAATTATCCAGTTATTTGCTATTAATCTGTGAGTATATTGGTTGGCCAATGTGATATACAAACAGAAAGAGAGGGTCATAATTAAAAACAAATACAATTTACCAACATATCAAGATTTATTACAGATAAAAAATAGTTTAGAAACATAAAATGAGGGATGTTTCCCAACACAACTAGACTGCGGCTATACAGAATTAAGACATAACAGTCAACTATGACATATAGGAACCCATGTCAGGTGTGGATATATATGATTGCAGGAGTTAACAGATAAGGTGTAGTTGTGCTGGGAGACGTCCCTAATTTTATGTTTCTAAACAATGTTTTAACTGTAATAAATCTTGATAGGTTAGTAAATTGTATTTGTTAGAGCATATATATTTTATTGTGTGTTTATACGATAGGGTTTAGCTACTAGAGCCCTCCTATGTTTTTTTTTTGTATGCTCTTATGTACTGGATTCATTAGGGAGTTTTACAGATTTAGGAGTGGCACACCCTTTTATCTTTCCTTAGCGCATCCTTCTTTATTATCTATCAACATAATAAAAAAACTCACTTTTATTTCAAATAAGATTAAAAAAAAAAAAAAAGCAAATGGCAAATAAATGGATTACTGCACATGGGTCTCGTGTTAATCCCTGTTGATCATGCTGTAGCCTTACTCATAGCCATGAGTAATGAATGTATTATCTGTCATATGCTCTTAAACATGATAGATGATAAATAGATATATAGATAGATGTCCTAGTTTACGACCCTGTCAATATAGCTGATTATGCACGCAAAGAAATATTTAAAGTGGTGCACTAAAGTTAGCGTGGGTCGCGATAAGCAATATCTCGACCAGTGCTAACTTGCATGCTTATTACAAGCTGAAAATAAACTGGCACACCTCCAGTGCAAACAAAATTTGCGCTCATCAAGTTAGTGTGATGTGAAGACCCTAGTGTAAAGTGGAAGGATTAAATAACTGTGCACCAAACACATTAAAATACATTAATATTAAGTGTTACACTCACTTTACATCTAAATATTACACAATTTTAGGGTTTAAAAGGTATATGGCATATGAAAAGTTGTTTGACTGGAAAAGATTTTAATGTATGTGTGTATATATATATATATATATATAATATATATATATATGTATATATATTATATAAGTCCAATGAAACAGCTGGCACTCTCTGGATTTTCCAAGTGCTTTATTTTGCACAAAACAAACCAGTAATGTTTCGGGGATCTCACCCCCTTTAGACTATGTGCAAATGATAGTGAAAACAACATTTTAAATTGATGTGTAAACCCCGCTCCAATTAGAGAAGAACCACCCATTTACTAATTACCCAATGACAAAGTATATGCAAGATCACACAAAACTATATATAAGGCAGTATAAGTACTCAGTATAGAGGAAGAAATATAAACATTAAGCAAATTCACAAAAAGTGTACATAATATTGAGCCTTATGATATGTACAGATTACAACTGAAGTATACACAATTACTATATCCATCAACATAAGCAGTTCTGGCCCTGTGGAGGGGAGCGCTCTAAGGGCTAGATTTATCAAAGCCATTCTCCTTTAATTCCGTCCAAATAGCTCATACAAACTGATCGTCATATCATCAAAGCACTCTGCGCCTATAATTGTGCAAATCTGAAAGAAACTTCTTCGCACTCATCGTGCATTCGCCTAGGGCGCATCAGGCGCGCTCCCGGGTGCTACAATTTACATTAGTAATAGGTGTAATTTAACAGCCCGACCTACAAGTACGCCCAGTTTCTTATTTATCATTGCTTTGCGGCGATAGGGAACTGCAATTTGGGCTTCAATTGCGAGTTGTAATTTCTGCCATGCAGACTGAAGGCGAAACCACCATTATAATACATGCTTTTACATCTTGTGATGCAGTACTTTCTTCTTTTAACTAATTTTTCAAAGGCTCAGCGCCAAGAAGAGACTGTTATTGACAGAAATTTGCGCTTCCACTGGCGCATATGGGTACCAACAGTATATTATATAGATCAATATTTTTAATCGATTTATTTTTTTGTGATCTTAAACTATCAACATATATAAAAACAGCACAGAAACATTATATAATATAAATATAAGCTAAATATTAACTTAAAAACACTTTTTAATAATCAAAACATGGCGGCGTAAATATTTATAGGGATGTACTGTGATAAATAGGGAGGTAAATAGGGAGTAAATGCCGTTTTCCCGACAGGCAAAATTTATCATTATTACACCCCAAGCTCACCTGCACAAAGTCTACCTCTATTTTTATGATAAATATAGGCGCACATGTGCGCTTCTCTGGAGGCGAGCTGGGGCGCAGTTACAGGCGAAGCACATACAGAGTTCGCCTAGCCTTTGACAAATCTAGCCCTAAACCTCCAGTTAGCAAGGGCCGGGTTCTGGAGTTAAGAGGAGTGGGCTAGCACACTCTCCAGAGCATTTTGGTAAGTATTTTAGCATTTTTTAAGAAAACAAAGGAATATTGCCGAATTCACCAATTTTAATTTATTTTCCATCTGCATTCTTTCTAATATTGATTTTTTTAAATGGAACAAATATCCTTTTTTCGAATGAAACTAGTGCACAGGTCTAATTGATCTACATAGATATATATATTTAAAAATAAAAATAACATTTTCTTATAAGTGAAGAACATATATAATTGAAATATTGCTATTTACAAAAAGCAAAAAAAAAATTCACATTGTTTAAAAGCTATATTTTATATATCAAGTTGTGTGACTGCTGCTTCTTACACTCTTCGCGTAAAGAAATCACCCTGAACCTGCTCACTTGGGATGACTGAAAGACACTTCTCTCATGCAAGAGAAGGGGGCAGCATTTAACACTCAAGCATGTGCGTAATTATACATCCAGAGGCGTAACTAGAAACCACAGGGCCCAGGTGCAAGGCCCCCCCACCGCCCTCCCCCCCCTCCAAAAAAGGTGAATTTAATACTTTTTTTTTTTTTTTTTTTTTACATTTAACACAGAGAAAAAAATTTCAATCAGATTACATGTCTGCAAAAGGATGGTACCCTGTATCAACAGTCTGTGAGATGTCCTGACCCCCCTATTACTGTATGTATATATATATATATATATACTATATATAAAAACCCATCAGTTGTACAGTGTTACCTCCAATGGTCATCTGCCCGGGTGCCAACAGCAGTCAATATTCCAAAAGAAATGGTCGCACTCTCAGGTCTTTTAGTGAAAAATCGTGGTAAATTTTAATGAAACGTTTTCGGGGTATTCTTCCCCATCATCAGCATAAACATACAGTGCATCAAACAAACTTAAATAGAAGCCTATTGCTCGTTAAACATAAATCAAAAATACCTGTGTGTGAAGATTTCTCAGTGTGGTGGCGCCAAACAGTGTGTGTGTGGACCGCATGTTTGCGTTCCACTATGTGAACCGGAAGTGTTAAGTGCAGTATTGTATCCGGTATCCTCATTTCTATACAAAGCTTATAATGTTATAATATCGATACAAACTTACTGTGTTAATAAATTACGTTACTAAAGTATGTAATAGTGTTTCAAACTCTGTGCCATTATTGACAGTGTAACTTATTCTACATATTGTTACAATTGCGTGAATTTATTTAGCCGGTGCCTCCTGCACTGCTCATAGGCTCATATATATGTATGTGCATTGTTCCCTATTGTCTAAATTACATCTCCCTTACTGGAGTGCTACTATTGTTCGTTATGATGATCTCTGTGACAGGTTCTATAGAGTTCGCTGTCATCTTCTAGTTGTCATAGGAACCATTTGTTCTGCCGGTTCTACTTGGGCGGATGGATCTATTGGTTTACCTAGTTCAGATTTACCACTATTCTATGGCCAGTATGCATTACCTTCATGTCTCACTATTAACATGATTTTTTGGACTTCATTCATTTACATATCACTTGTACTTGTCCTGGAATGTGCTTGTTAGAGGGGCTAAAAGTATTCTCTGGCACTTATTGTATGTAGTATATGTATATCATCTTAAGTATCGTATATGTTTTCCTAGGCTGTCTTTATAGATTATGTGATTGATCCCCTCCTATGGACCTAGATACCAGTAAAGGAAAATAAAATCATCTAACCATTTAGCATGGGTAAAAATACAAAATTATTAGTAAAAAATAAGAAATATATAGAAACTAAAAATAAGAAATAGCAACCTAACTGCTGTTGCTACATTACACACTTAGCTCTAGTAATGTATAATTGGTATTGATTTTGTTCTAAATTATATCTATCTCTCTTGTGCCTGTATACACATTACATATATTATATACATCTTAGCTCTCTTAATATGTATTAGAGAAAGCTATTGTTGCCCTGTTAGTCCATATAGTTACTCCGTGTCAAATTTCTATATAGTGATGTCCATCCTTAATTGAATCTTGAGTTCATCATAGTTGGACAGTCCTAGTGCAGTGTCCCTATTTTTTGGTGTTGGCACAAACTGACCCTTGGACATATGGGATGTCATCCTCAATTGGATGGTTGATGTCATCTCTGTCATGGTTATATATCCATGGTTCCTAGACCTGTGTCTTTTCTGATGTTCCTGTCGGTTATTCTCTGCACGTTAAGATTGTCGCCTTAGATTGGTGCAGATGGATCATCTCTGTGTGGTTGCCATGGATTTAAAGGAAGCTCCGTATTTTAAGTCTGCATGAGAACTTGTTGGCAATTGGCATTAATATACCGAGTGATGTTGCATTGGAGGAATCATTACCATGACTCCCCCAACGCCAGGTAGTGCACCCTGCGCTGAATGGTCTACCCCCCAAGAGGCCTGACCCTCAGTGCATTGTCACATATTACTCAAGGTGTAATTGCCATGCCCCAGTATGTGTCTCGGCTTAAATGAGCGCTTTAAAATCCGGAGGTGAGTTTAACCCTCCTGGGGCTACCGTGCCCAATCTATATATCCATTCAGCTTCTCTTCTAAGCAGGGCCTTATTTCTGTCACCACCCCTATCAAGGGGGGGGATATGATCAATCAGGATATATCTGATAGTGGACACCTGGTGTCTCATGTCGGCACAGTGTCTGGCCACCGGTTGGTCCGATCCTCCTTGTTCTAATGCCAGCCGTATTGCCCGTCTGTGGTTAGCCATCCTATCGCGGAGTGTTCCGCTCGTCTTGCCCACGTAGAACCGGGCACATGGACAGAATAATAGGTAAACTACAAATGTTGTAGTGCAGGATATTGAGTGCTTGATCTTGAATACTTTATTCGTGTGAGGATGGTGAAAGATTTTAGTTGTTATGAGGACCATTACATGGTTGTGCACCCTAGCACCTGTATGAACCTTTGATGTTAGTATGGGGCATTATCCATGTAACATTGATTTAGGGTCTGTGCGTACCAAGCTGTCCATTAAGGTTAGTTCCCCTCCGGTATGGCTACCATTGGTGTCAGGTTGTGCGTGAAGGTCAATTTAGGTCAGACTGCACTATTGGCCAGTGTTCTCTTAGTATGTTACCAGCTTGTGTGGTAGTAGGTGAAAAACGTTGTTGCCATTATCAATTTGTTCAGCTTCTCTGGTCAGATTCCCCTTATGTATCAGGCTGTCCTGAGAGTGTGGAAGGACTTGTTTTAGGGGTACTGTCAAGTATCTGTTGCTTGTATCCCCGCTGTAAGAATTTGTCTCGCATGAGCTGTAGCTGTGAGACCCCTGTGGCTTCTGTTTGAATTATTCCGCATTACTCTAGTCATCTGTGATTTGACTATCCCTTTTTAATAGGGTCAGGGGGGTGACAGCTTGTTGGCACTTAAAATGGAATTTTTATCAGTAGGCTTGCTGTAGAGTGTGGTGGCCTAAGGAATTACCATCTATGTAAATAGTGAGGTCTAGGAATTGTATCTCTTTATGGTGGTGCGTGATCTTGAATCTCACTGGTGTAGGGGTATTATTCCAATTCATAAACCACTCTGACACGCCTGTTGTCCGCCACGCCACACATGAACACATCATCGATGTATCTTTGCGTAGTAAACAACCTGCGATGTGTCAGTGCTCCATAGGAATAGGTTTTCAAATTGAGACATATATATTTGGCATACGATGGGGCCATGTTGGACCCCATCGCAGTGCCTGTAAGTTGCAAATAAAAAGATGTCTCAAAGCGAAAGTAGTTCCCCTAGTGAGGCAGTATTCATTAGTGTCAAAAATAGTCAATGGGGGGTCCCTCATAATAGTGTACTGTCTATGAGGTGTTGTTTGGTAGCCCCAGAGTCCCTGTGTCGATGAGGGATGATAGTGTAGAGACTGTTGACATCCAGGGTGACCAGGATGTCTCCAGTCTCCACACGCACATCCCTCATCTTCCTAAATGAGGTCATTAGTGTCTGAAATGAATGATCTACAGTCTTGACAATGGGTTGGAGGAAAATATCTATTACTTGTGCCACTGGCTGTGTAAGTGATTGTAATGCGGAGACTATGGGTCGCCCTGGTGGGTGGTGTAGGGTTTTGTGTATCTTTGGGGTGGTGTATAGTATTGGGATTCTTGGATGGTTTGTAGTGCAGTATTCAAAGAGTTGTTCCGTTAGGTATCTTGTTCAAATCCTAATTTAAGGATACCATCCAGTTCTTTCTTTGTATTTGACCGTGAGGGTCACCTGGTAACTTGCTATAAGTGTTGTTGTCAGTCAATTGCTTAAGTATGTCTTCTTTGTAATCCTCATAGTCCATCAGGACTATTGCCCCACCTTTATCCGCAGGGCGAATGACCAGAGCATGGTCATTTTGTAAGGTTTTAATAGCTGCTCTTTCAGTGTTCAGATATATATAATGACACTATTTAACCCCCCAGAACTGTATATAGTAAGTTAGTGACACAGTCTGTAATCTGCCGGTGAGATGGCTGGCCTGACCCTACCCGCCCAGTACTTTATAAAGTGACCACAGTAGTCAGTGACATGGTCCACCCCCCATACTGTATATGTGGTACTGTAAAAATGACACTGTTCACCCCCTGCCCCCACCAATGCTGTAGTAACAAGGTCTGTAATTTGCTGTTTTCCACAAACATACACACATACATGCATAAATACACACACAGTCACATACATACACACACACTATACACACACACACACATAAACACCAATGGGTAAAACAGAAACACTATCCCCTGTAGTCATGTCACACTCACATGATATCAGTGCAGGCAGTGGTAGGTTAAGGTTTTTTATTTAAAAAAAAAAAATTATAAAATTTTTTTTTTATTTATTTTTAAGATGGGCACCTGCGACCTCTGCACCCCCTGTAGTTTCGACCCTGGATACATCCTGTTAGATTTGAAGCTGTGCTGAAAGGTTCTAATTTGAGAACCTTGTCAGCATGTCCTTAGTTAATGGTACCATTAAATACATATAAACACATATACACACACAGAATATATACAGTGGGGCAAAAAACTATTTAGTCAGCCATTAATTGTACAAGTTCTCCCACTTAAGAAGATGAGAGGAGGCCTTGTAATTTTCATCATACGTATACCTCAACTATGAGAGACAAAATGTGGGAAACATAATCCAGATAATCACATTGTCTGATTTGGAAGAATTTATTTGCAAATTATGGTGGAAAATAAGTATTTGGTCAATATCAAAAGTTCATCTCAATACCTTGTTATACATCCTTTGTTGGCAATGACAGAGGTCAAAACGAATGTTTCTGTAAGTCTTCACAAGGTTGTCACACACTGTTGCTGGTATGTTGGCCCATGCATGCAGATCTCCTCTAGAGCAGTGATGTTTTTTGGGCTGTTGCTGGGCAACACAGACTTTCAACTCCCGCCAATGGTTTTCTATGGGGTTGAGGATCTGGAGACAGGCTAGGCCACTCCAGGACCTTGAAATGCCACTCTTTCGTTGCCCGGGGCAGTGGTGTTTGGGATCATTGTCATGCTGGAAAGACCCAGCCACGTTTCATCTTCAATGCCCTTCCTGATGGAAGGAGGTTTGCACTTAAAATCTCACGATACATGGCCCCATTCATTCTTTCATGTACACGGATCAGTCGTCCTGCTCCCTTTGCAGAGAAAAAGCCCCAAAGCATGATGTTGTCACCCCATGCATCACATAGGTATGGTGTTCTTTGGTTGCAACTCAGCATTCTCTCTCCTCCAAACACGACCGAGTTGTGTTTCTATAACCAAACAGTTCTACTTTGGTTTCATCTGACCATATGACATTCTCCCAATCCGCTTCTGGATCATCCAAATGCTCTCTAGCATACTTCAGATGGGCCCGGACATGTACTGGCTTTAAGCAGGGGGACACGTCTGGCACTGGAGGATCTGAATCCCTGGAGGTGTAGTGTGTTACTGATGGTAGCCTTTGTTACATTGGTCCCAGCTCTCTGCAGGTCATTCACTAGGTCCCCCCATGTGGTTCTGGGATGTTTGCTCACCGTTCTTGTGATCATTTGACCCCACGGGTGAGATCTTGCTTGGAGCCCCAGGATCGAGGGAGATTATCAGTGGTCTTGTATGTCTTCCATTTTATAATTATTGCTCCCACAGTTGATTTCTTCACACCAAGCTGCTTGCCTATTGCAGATTCAGTCTTCCAAGCTGGTTGCAGGTCTACAATTTTGTTTCTGGTGTCCTTCGACAGCTCTTTTGTCTTCACCATAGTGGAGTTTGGAGTGTGACTGTTTGATGTTGTGGACAGGTGTCTTTTATACTGATAACAAGTTCAAACAGGTGCCATTAATACAGGTAATGGGTGGGGGACAGAGAAGCCTCTTAAAGAAGAAGATACAGGTCTGTGAGAGCCAGAAATCTTGCTTGTTTGTAGGTGACCAAATACTTATTTTCCACCAAAATATGCAAATAAATTCTTTCCAAATCAGACAATGTGATTGTCTGGATTTGTTTCCACATTTTGTCTCTCATAGTTGAGGTATACCTTGATGAAATTACAGGCCTCTCTCATCTTCTTAAGTGGGAGAACTTGCACAATTGGTGGCTGGGACTAAATACTTTTTTGTCCCAACTGTATATATATATATATATATATATATATATATATATAAAGTGTTTTATTTTAATATGTTATACATGTGTCTTGTTGAGCTTGTTTTCAAGTTGTAAATATGAGCGATGTTAAGTGATTAAATTATAGGGTGCTAAAGGGATGTCAGGCATGCTAAACATTCTTTGATTATTTTGTATTATACCAAGAGCTTGTAATACCAGATTGAGGGCTAATCCTAGCATGGTCCTGCGATATTGATACCACACTCTGCCTGTAAATAGCTCTCCACTTGTTATCTAGGCCATAAATATCAGTGAAGGGAATGCAAATAATTATAAAAGTGAAATAAGAAAAAATCTATATTATTGAATATAATTTTTATTAATGCTAGAAATATATATCTAATAGGATTTTGTTAATAATTTTGACTTATAACAAATAATGTAATACAAATTGAAACCTTTGGGCATTAAGGTATTAAGGAAACATTCTTGATCTAACAGGCTATTTTCCTGGCTGAAGAAGGCCACTTTTTAATTTGATGCAATCACAATAGCAATGTTTTGGCATAGTTCTGCACCTGTTATCGTATTTTCAAATCCTTAATTAAAGCCTATTTTCACTATGGAGCTTAAAAGTTATCAGCCTTCACAATCCATTTTCTAGAGACTTTCGACACGCTTCCAAACCAGTTTTTGATTTTTTCAAATTTGATACTCAAGGCACTTGATAAAGCCCCAGAATGGCATTTTTGCATATCTTTGCAAGTATTCCAGTACTTGTTGGGAAACAGTTTATTATCCTGTACGTGTGGCAAGAAGGGTGGCAAGATGAAAGACATTTTAGAGGTGTGTTAGCATACAGTGTATTGATTAATTAAAGCGCTATTCATCACGAAGTGAATAGGCCACATGTAGCGGACAGGGCACACATTTACATATGTATAGGTTCATATATAAATCGCCATAGAACAAGCCACTGAGCTGTTGTTCGTTCCTGGTAGAGCGCTTCTCTCTTCGTATATTGGTTCATATACATATGTATTTATATTGAGTATGTGATATACTGTACAGATAAGGGGATCTGCAGAAATAATCATATCAGGGACCCCAACATCAATAAATAACATGGAGTAATCTCTTTCTGTAAAAAGTTTTACTGTTGCGATTGTCAATAACAGTACTGGCGTCTTCAAAACAAACCTTTCAAATATGATCCTGAATCATTAGTTCAAAAGGGACCCTATTGCAATTCCTATTCCATTATCATCTCGGCTAAACTGTCTGAATATTGTTTTGAATTTCTGCATGATGGGCATACTAGGCATGGTTGCTTACTTGCTATATTGTGACTTTTAATATATGACAAGTATTTTTTTTTACAATATGTTATATTTATTGATTTTAAAACATTCGGCTAGATTAACCATTTTTTTGTTTTGAGCTGTGCCGTGCTAACGAGCAGTTTTCTCTCACCGCTCACTTACCTGCAGCGCTGGTATTACGGGTTTCTACAAACCCGGCGTTAAAAGGCAAGAAGTGAGCGTTGAGCAAAATTTTGCTCCTTACCGCACTCCAATACCAGCACTGCTTAAGTCAGCGGTAAGCTGGTCATACGTGCTCGTGCACGATTTCCCCATAGGGATCAACAGGGAAAGCCAGCTGAGAAAAAGTCTAACACCCGCAAAAAAGCAGCGTAAAACTCAGTAATGCAGCCCCATTGATTCCTATAGAGGAAACACATTTATGTTTACACCTAACACCCTAACATGAACCCCGAGTCTAAACACCACCTAATCTTACACTTATTAACCCCCTAATCTGCCGCCCCAAGACATCGCCGAACCTGCATTATATTTTTTAACACCCTAATTCTGCCGCTCCGGGACATCGCCGCCACCTTACATTATAGTTATGAACACCTAATCTGCTGCCCCAAACATCGGCCGCCACCTAAATTATATTTATTAACCCCTAATCTGCTGCCCCCAATGTCGCCGCAACCTACCTATACTTATTAACCCCTAATCTGCCGTCCCCAACGTCGCCACCACTATACTAAATGTATTAACCCCTAAACCTAAGTCTAACCCTAACACCCCCTAACTTAAATATAATTTAAATACATCTAAATAAAATTAACTATAAATTAACTAAATATTCCTATTTAAAAACTAAATACTTACCTATTAAAATATACCCTAGGCTAGCTACAATATAACTAATAGTTACATTGTAGCTAGGGTTTATTTTATTTTACAAGCAAGTTTGTATTATTTTAACTAGGTGGAATAGTTACTAAATAGTTAATTAACTATTTATTAACTACCTAGCGAAAATTAAATACAAATTGACCTGTAAAATAAAACCTAACCTATGTTACAACAACCACACTACACTACAATTAAATAAATTCCCTACATTAAATACAATTAAATAAATTAAATAAAAATAGCTAAATTACAAAAACAAACAAACACTAAATTACAGAAAATAAAAAACAAATTACAAGATCTTTAAACTAATTACACCTAACCTAATAGCCCTATCAAAATGAAAAAAGCACCCACAAAATAAAAAAAACCCTAGCCTAAACTGCCAATAGCCCTTTAAAGGGCCTTTTGCGGGGCATTGCCCCAAAGAAATCCACTCTTTTACCTGTAAAACAAAAAACAAACAACCCCCCCAACAGTAAAACCCACCACCCACAAGACCAACCCCCCAAATAAAAGCCTAACTAAAAAACCTAAGCTCCCCATTGCCATGAAAAGGGCATTAGGATGGGCATTGCCCTTGAAAGGGCATTTAGCTCTGTTGCTGCCCAAAGCCCTAACCAAAAAATAAAACACACCCAATACACCCTTAAAAAATCCTAACACTAACCCCCGAAGATTCACTTAAAGGGAGAAGTCTTCATCCAAGCGGCAAGATGTCCTCAACGAAGCCGGCAGAAGTGGTCCTCCATACGGGCAGAAGTCTTCATCCAGACGGCATCTTCTTTCTTCATCCATCCGGCGCGGAGCGGCTCCATCTTCAAGACATTCGGCACGGAGCATACTCTTCTTCCGTTGTCTTCTTCTGGAATGACGGTACCTTTAAGTGACGTCATCCAAGATGGCGTCCCTTAGATTTCTGATTGGCTGATAGAATTCTATCAGCCAATCGGAATAAGGTTGAAAAAATCCTATTGACTGATGCAATCAGCCAATTGGATCAGCCAATAGGATTAAAGTTCAATCCTATCAGCTAATAGGATTGAGCTCACATTATATTGGCTGTTCTAATCAGCCAATTAGAATGCAAGCTCAATCCTATTGCTGATTAGATCAGCCAATAGGATTTTGTTCAACTTAATTCCGATTGGATGATAGAATTCTATCAGCCAATTGGAATCTAAGGGATGCCATCTTGGATGACGTCACTTAAAGGTACCGTCATTCCAGAAGAAGATGTCGGAAGAAGAGGATGCTCCGCGCCTGATGTCTTGAAGATGGAGCCGCTCCGTGCTGGATGGATGAAGATGTTGCCAGGATGAAGACTTCCTCCCGTCTGGAGGACCACTTCTGCCCGTATGGAGGACCACTTCTGCCGGCTTCGTTGAGGACATCTTGCTGCTTGGATGAAGACTTCTCCCGGTAAGTGAATGTTCGGGGGTTAGTGTTAGGATTTTTTAAGGGTGTATTGGGTGGGTTTTATTTTTAGGTTAGGGCTTTGGGCAGCAATAGAGCTAAATGCCCTTTTAAGGGCAATCCCCATCCAAATGCCCTTTTCAGGGCAATGGGGAGCTTAGATTTTTTTAGTTAGGCTTTTATTTGGGGGGTTGGTTGTGTGGGTGGTGGGTTTTACTGTTGGGGGGTTGTTTATATTTTTTTACAGGTAAAAGAGCTGATTTATTTGGGGAAATGCCCCGCAAAAGGCCCTTTTAAGGGCTATTGGTAGTTTAGGCTAGGGTTTTTTTTTTGGGGGGGGGCTTTTTTTTATTTTGATAGGGATATTAGATAGGTGTAATTAGTTTAAAGATCTTGTAATTGTTTTTTATTTCTGATAATTAGTGTTACAGTATGAGTCCTTCAGGACTGTAGTGGACACTGAATACACTAGCCTAGCTATCAATTTCCCTATTAAATCAGCAGCAGCTACACTGTCCCACCTCTCACTAAGAATGCAGCTTCCAAATGAATCTAAAATGGATGCTGTCCAGGAGGTAGGAGGGTCTGGAAGGGAGTGTCTGCTGCTGATTGGCTGGAATGTGTCTTCTGACTGTGAGGTACAGGGTCAAAGTATTACTCAATGATGACGAATAGGGGGCGGATTGAACATCGCATATGTTCACCCGCCGCGGCGAACGCGAACATGCTATGTTCGCCGGGAACTATTCGCCGGCTAACTATTTGCGACATCACTACACATAGATACACATGTATGTACATATATATATATATATAATAGATAGTATATATACACATACATACATACATACATATACATTATATACATACATACATACACATTTAGCTATTAATCAGCAGACGTTTCCCAGATGCTGAACCAAAAATGGGCCAGATCCTAAGCTTACATTCCTGCTTTTCAAATTGAGATACCAAGAGAACGAAGAAAAATTGATAATAGGAGTAAATTAGAAAGTTGCTTAAAACTGCATACTTTATCTGAATCACAAAATAAATAAATTGGGTTTCATATCCCTTTAATATTTCAAATTATTATTTTTTATTTAATTATTTAGTTGTGCTATGTTTGGTTGGTAAATTTAATTGGCCAAACTTTTTGCTTGATGATTGTATCCAGGTACTCCACTTGAATGGTGCTACCTATATAGTGATGTTGTGAATAGTTCGCCGGCGAATAGTTCCCGGCGAACATAGCATGTTCGCGTTCGCCGCTGTGGGCAAACATATGCGATGTTTGATCTGCCCCCTATTTGTCATCATTGAGTAAACTTTGACCCTATATCTCACAGTCTGCAGACACATCCCAGCCAATCAGCAGCAGACCCTCCCTCCCAGACCCTCCCAACTCCTGAACAGCAGCCATTTTAGATTCATTTGGAAGCTGCATTGTTAGTGAGAGGAGGGACAGTGTAGCTGCTGGTGATTTAATAGGGAAATTGATAGCTAGGCTAGTGTATTCAGTGTCCATTACAGTCCTGAAGGACTCATCTGATCTCTGCTGTAAGCACAGCACCCCAAAAAGCCCTTTTTGGGGCTAGAACATCATTTTTTTTTCCTGTGTAATCTAATTGCAGTTGCCTGCCTGCCAAGCCACTTGCCCAGTGCCACCACTCATATCTGGTGTAACAGTAGTGTAAATTTAAAGAAAAAAAAAAACTTTTTGACTGTGAAAAATCAGTCTGCTAGTGTATATCTAAGTGCAGTTGCCTGCCTCGCCACGTAGTGTGCCAGGCCCACTTGCCCATGCCACCACTCATATCTGGTGTAACGTAGTGTAAATTAAAAAAAACAAACTTTTTTGACTGTGAAACATCAGTCTGCTAGTGTAATCTAATTGCAGTTGCCTGCCTGCGAGCGTGTGTGCCAGGCCCACTTGCCCAGTGCACACCACTCATATCTGGTGTAACAGTAGTGGTAAATTAAAAAAAAAAACTTTTTTGACTGTAAAACATCAGTCTGCTAGTGTAATCTAATTGCAGTTGCCTTGCCTGCCAGCTTGGTGTGCCAGACCCACTTGCCCAGTGCCACACCACTCATATCTGGTGTAACAGTAGTGTAAATTTAAAAAAAAAAATTTTTTGACTGTGAAACATCAGTTTGCTTGTGTAATCTAATTGCAGTTGCCTGCCTGGTCAGCGTGGGTGCCAGGCCCACTTGCCCAGTGCCACCACTCATATCTGTGTAACAGTAGTGTAAATTTAAAAAAAGGTGCCGTCATGGTCGTGGTGCTGTGATTCCCTTTGGCACTAGAATAATGCCCAGTGTTCAGAGGCCACGTCCCATGAACTCTAAAAGTTCTGAGGAGGACATAGTAGACTTTATAACACAGGACACCCAATCTTCTATAGCTTCCGCTCCAAACCTTGACGCACCATCCTCCTCCAGCTTATCTTCGGGCACCTCTCAAGTTACCACTCACCTGCCTGCTGCCACCACCAAAACTAGCACCACAGCCGCTTCACTTGATCTGTCAGAGGAGTTTTTACACATCAGTTGGAAGAAATGAGTGATGCGCAACCATCATTGACAGAGGATGTAGATAACAGTGATATGTCTCAGTCAGGCAGCATTACAGACATGGACGTATGGTGTGATGATGATGATGTTGTACCCGCTGCTGCTTCCTTTGTTGATTTGTCAGATACAAGTGAAGCGGTTGATGATGACGATGCGTCCGTGGATGTCACGTGGGTGCCTGCTAGAAGAGAAGAAGAACACTGATAGATGGTCTGCAAAGCATGGTCAGGGCAGGTATATCACCTACACTGCACATTGGGTAAACCTGCTGACCTGCTGACAGCTGCCAAACATGGAATGCGTTGCTCTGCAGAGGAGGAGTTGGTGACACTGCCACGACTTGCAGGCAGGCCTGCTGCCACCTCCTCTAATCCTCCTACTCCATCCTCTTCCATAACCTCCTCGGCTGAGTCCTCTTCTGCTGCTGCATCTTGCTCCACATCAACGGCACCCCCCAGCTCTGCAGGTACTATTCCACATCCCGGATACGGCAGTGTCCCGCCGTCTTGGGGTTGACTTTCCTGAAAGCAGAGAGTCACACCGGACCAGCACTCCTGTCCACCCTGAACACACAGGTGGATCAGTGGCTGACTCTGCACCAACTGGAGATCGGCAAAGTGGTTTCTGACAACGGAAGCAATTTTGTGGCGGCATTGAAATTGGGCAAGTTGACACATGTGCTGTGCATGGCACATGTGTGTAATCTGATCATACAACGCTTTGTGCATAAGTACCCAGGCTTACAGGACGTCCTGAAGCAGTCCAGGAAGGTGTGTGGCCATTTGAGGCATTCCTACATGGCCATGGCGCACTTTTCCGATATCCAGCAGCGAAACAACATGCCAGTGAGGGGCTTGATTTGCGACAGCCCGACACGTTGGAATTCAACACTCCTTATGTTCGACCATCTGCTCCAACAAGAAAAAGCCATTAACAAGTATTTGTATGACCGGGGTGCTAGGACAGACTCTGCGGAGCTGGGAAATTTTTTGCCACGTTACTGGGCACTCATGCGCAATGCCTGTAGGCTCATGCGTCCTTTTGAGGAGGTGACAAACCTAGTCAGTTGCTCCGAAGGCACCATCAGCGACATCATACCATTTGTTTTCTTCCTGGAGCGTGCCCTGCGAAGAGTGCTGGATCAGGCCGTAGATGAGCGTGAAGAGGAAGAGTTGTGTTCACCATCACCACCAGAAACGGCCTTATCAGCATCGCTTGCTGGACCAGCGGCAACGCTGGAAGAGGATTGTGATGAAGAGGAGTCAGAGGAGGAATGTGGCTTTGAGGAGGAGGAGGAAGACCAACCACAACAGGCATCCCAGGGTGCTTGTTGTCACCTATCTGGTACCCGTGGTGTTGTACATGGCTGGGGGGAAGAAGATACCTTCAGTGAGATCACTGAGGATGAGGAACGGGACATGAGTAGCTCGGCATCCAACCTTATGCAAATGGGGTCTTTCATGCTGTCGTGCCTGTTGAGGGACCCTCATATAAAAAAGCTGAAGGAGAACGACCTGTACTGGGTGTCCACACTACTAGACCCCCGGTATAAGCATAAAGTACCTGAAATGTTACCGAATTACCACAAGTCGGAAAGGATGCAGCAGTTCCAAAATAAATTAAAAAGTATGCTTTACACAGCGTATAAGGGTGATGTCACAGCACAACGGGAATCTAACAGGGGAAGAGGTGAAAGTAATCCTACGACTCCCATGACCACGCCGGCAAGGACAGGACACTTTACAGACGTGTTGTTGATGGAGGACATGCAGAGCTTTTTAACTCCTATGCATCGCCACAGCCCTTCAGGGTCCACCCTTAGAGAACGACTCGACCGACAGGTAGCAGACTACCTCGCCTTAACTGCAGATCTCGACACTCTGAGGAGCGATGAACCTCTTGACTACTGGGTGTGCAGGCTTGACCTGTGGCCTGAGCTATCCTAATTTGCGATAGAACTTCTGGCCTGCCCCGCTTCAAGTGTCCTGTCAGAAAGGACCTTCAGTGCAGCAGGAGGTATTGTCACTGAGAAGAGAAGTCGCCTAGGTCAAAAAAGTCTAGATTTCCTCACCTTTATTAAGATGAATGAGGGATGGATCCCGAAGGGACTGACATTGGGTGATACATTTGAGTAAAAAAGGCCTGATGAGATGAGCTGCCTTGGGCTAAAAATGGTCCACACGCTGCTGTATTTTATCTTTGAATGCCGGATGACTTGCGTGACTTATCAGCCACCAACTAGGGTTCAAGCCGCAATGTTTTAGGGCACTTTCTGCCTGGGAAAAAAACATCAATTTTTCTGGCTGCAACAATACCTAATTTTTGAGGCATGTGTACATGCCTAATTTTTCTAGCCTCTGGTGCAGCACTGTGGCTTCAAAAACCAAACCAATAAAAAAAGGCACATAACAGGGATTAAACTGATAGGAATAGTACTACTTAACACATCACTCGTATCTGGTGGCACATTAGATTGCACACGCAGTGCCCCAAATTTGAAGTAGGAGCACCGACCAAGCATCTTTTTCCATCTCCCGGTTCCTAAAATCCATGCCATATACACGTCCCCTGACAGGGGACGGAACAGGGATTAAACTGGTAGGAATAGTACTACTTAACACACCTTATAATAACGCAGACAGAGGCAACGCAGAGAGAGTAGTCTGAAGAAGAGGAGTCAGAGGAGGAAGGTGGCTTTGAGAAGGTGGAAGACCAAACACAGCAGGCGTCCCAGGGAGCTTGTTGTCACCTTTCGGGGACCCTTGGTGTTGTACGTGGCTGGGTGGAGGAAGAGACCTTCAATGACATCAGTGAGGACAAGGAACGGGACATGGCTACCTTGGTATCCAACCTTGTGCAAATGGGGAGTTTGCGGTTGTGCAAATGGACTGTTTGCGGTTGTTTGCGGTGCGTTAAAGGGACAGTCTAGGCCAAAATAAACTTTCATGATTCAGATAGAGCATGTAATTTTAAACAATTTTCCAATTTACTTTTATCACCAATTTTGCTTTGTTCTCTTGGTATTATTAGTTGAAAGCTTAACCTAGGAGGTTCATATGCTAATTTCTTAGACCTTGAAGCCCGCCTCTTTCAGATTGCATTTTAACAGTTTTTCACCACTAGAGGGTGTTAGTTCACGTATTTCATATAGATAACACTGTGCTCGTGCACAAGAAGTTATCTGGGAGCAGGCACTGATTGGCTAGACTGCAAGTCTGTCAAAAGAACTGAAAAAAGGGGCAGTTTGCAGAGGCTTAGATACAAGATAATCACAGAGGTTAAAAGTATATTATAAATGTGTTAGTTATGGAAGACTGGGAAATGGGTAATAAAGGGATTATCTATCTTTTAAAACAATAAAAATTCTGGTGTAGACTGTCCCTTTAAACGGGGAGTTTGGTCTGTCACTGTGACGCGGGCGTAACCCTTACACTACCTGATCGATACAACATCATACCTGATGTTTTAAAGCACGTTATTCCAAACAATTTAGGAATGTCAGGGGATTTATGCCCTTTATGGCTTAAAAACAGTTTTGCCATGGATCCCCCTCCGGCATGCCACAGTCCAGGTGTTAGTCCCCTTGAAACAACTTTTCCATCACTATTGTGGCCAGAAAGAGTCCCTGTGGGTTTTAAAGTTCGCCTGCCTATTGAAGTCTATGGAGGTTTGCCCGGTTGCAAACTTTTGCGGATGTTCGCCGTTCGCAAACGGAAAATTTTAAGTTCACGACATCACTATACCTATACTCTCATTGTATCCCTGTGTTACAGTGTGAGTGTGTCTTCATATGCTAAACACTATGATAAGCAGACAGTAATCCTGAGATCCATTAAGATGGAAGGAATGGAGACATTTGAAGGGATGTCTGAGAGGATGTACTTCATTGCAACATGACGGTAACTATGGAAGTAGTGTAAGGATCTTGAAAGCACCAAGGAGCAATAAACAGCTGAAAGGTTTGAGCAAGGTTTACTCTAACAGCTGCTGTACCGTGCCAGGGCATGGAAGTATACTTCACACCAATTAGCTTTATCCACACGTTAATATGTGAGTGACAGGCTTGTATTCTGCTTTATGGAAGTAAAAACATTTTACTCTTGGTTGGTTCAAACTATTTTGCTTTAAAACATTTATTGGGTTTACTTACAAATAAGCAATATTACTGTTTGATATTATCTTGAAGAATTACCAATCTTTGCACTGATTTTTCTTTAACTGTAATTAAAACTGCACTAACCTTTTGAAATAAAGATGTAAGAATGTGTTCTAAGTCTATCTAATACATATCGTTCATAACTTTTATTATAAATTCACCTGCTGTTTGCAAGAGAGACATTTGAGTGACATCAAACACAGAAAAACACACAATCTAGTATTACAAGTGGAGGATTAAAGAAATATTTTAACCAAAGAATCTTAACACTGTCAAAACATTTTATATAATGCCCTATACATTTAGGGCTAGATTACAAGTGGAGTGCAAAATGTTTGCAATTTTGTTTGCGGGTGCGCGATATTAACCCAGCCATTACAAGTGGTTGGTTATTGCTACTGCAAGCTCCCGGTAGCAATTAGCGCTTATAAAATTAACTAGAAATTAGATCTCTGGTTCATTTTTTAAATCTGTCCCAAATGCCCCCAAAATACAAGATTACGAGTTTTGCGTTAGAGGCTATGCGGTGCTAATGAGCAGTTTTGTCTAACCGCTCACTTACCTGCAGCGCTGGTATTACAGGTTTTTACAAATCCGGCGTTAAAAGGCAAGAAGTGAGCATTGAGCAAAATTGTGCTCCTTACCGCTGCTTAAGTCAGCGGTGAGCTGGTCGTACATGCTCGTGCGCGATTTCCCTATATGAATCAATGGGGAGAGCCGGCTGAGAAAAAGTCTAACACCTGCAAAAAAGCAGCGTAAAACTGAGTAATGCAGCCCCATTGATTCCTATGGGGAAATAACATTTATGTTTACACCTAACACCCTAACATGAACCCCGAGTCTAAATACCCCTAATCTTACACTTATTATCCCCTATTCTGCCGCCCCCGACATCGCCGACACCTACATTATACTTATTAACCCCTAATCTGCGGTTCCGGACACCGTTGCCACCTACATTAAATGTATTAACCGCTAATCTACTACCCCCAACATCCCCGCCTCACTCCCGCCTCGCAAACATTATTTAAATATTATTAACCCCTAGTCTGCCGTCCCTAACATCGCCGCCACCTACCTACATTTATTAACCCCTAATCTGCCGCCCCCAATGTCGCCGCCACTATATTAAATGTATTAACCCCTAAACCTAAGTCTAACCCTAACACCCCCTAACTTAAATATAATTACAATAAATCTAAATAAAAAATAATATTATTACCTAAATAATTCCTATTTAAAACTAAATACTTACCTATAAAATAATCCCTAAGATAGCTACAATATAACTAATAGTTACATTGTAGCTATTCTAGGGTTTATTTTTATTTTACAGGCAAGTTTCTATTTATTTTAACTAGGTAGAATAGCTATTAAATAGTTATTAACTATTTAATAACTACCTAGCTAAAATAAATACAAAAGTACCTGTAAAATAAAACCTAACCTCAGTTACAATAACACCTAACACTACAATTAAATAAATTAACTAAATTAAAAACAATTAAATAAATTAAATTAAATTAGCTAAAGTACAAAAAAAAACCACTAAATTACAGAAAATAATAAAATTACAGGATATTTAAACTAATTACACCTAATCTAATAGCCCTATCAAAATAAAAAAAAGCCCCCACAAAATAAAAAAACCCTAGCCTAAACTAAACTATCAATAGCCCTTAAAAGGACCTTTTGCAGGGCATTGCCCCAAAGTAATCAGCTCTTTTACCTGTAAAAAAAAATACAAACAACCCCCCAACATTAAAACCCACCACCCACACAACCAACCCCCCGAAATAAAATACAATCTAAAAAAACCTAAGCTCCCCATTGGGATGGGCATTGCCCTTAAAAGGGCAGTTAGTTTTTTTGCCGCCCAAACTCTAATCTAAATAATAAAACCCACCCAATACACCCTTACTGTTCTGAAGACCGGACATCCATTCTCAAGGAAGCGGCAGAAGTCTTCATATAACCGGTCCGAAGTCCTCAACAAAGCCGGGAGAAGTCTTTATCCAAGCCGGGCGAAGTGGTCCTCCAGATGCAATCAGCCAATAGGATTGAGCTCACATTCTATTGGCTGTTGTGTTATTTGTGGGGTTGGTTGTGTGGGTGGTGGGTTTTACTGTTCGGGGGGTTCTTTGTATTTTTTTTTTTACAGGTAAAAGTGCTGATTACTTTGGGGCAATGCCCCGCAAAAGGCCCTTTTAAGGGCTATTGATAGTTTAGGCTAGGGTTTTTTTTTTATTTTGGGGGGGGGCTTTTTTATTTTAATTGGGCTATTAGATTCGGTGTAATTAGTTTAAATATCTTGTAATTGTTTATTATTTTCTGTAATTTAGTGTTTGTTTGTTTGTGTACTTTAGCTAATTTAATTTATTTAATTGTTTTTAATTTAGTTAATTTATTTAATTGTAGGGTTAGGTTAGGTGTTATTGTAACTTAGATAAGGTTTTATTTTACAGGTACCTTTGTTAATAACGATTTAATAACTATTCTTCCTAGTTAAAATAAATACAAACTTGCCTGTAAATTAAAAATAAACCCTAAGATAGCTACAATGTAACTATTAGTTATATTGTAGCTAGCTTAGGGTTTATTTTATAGGTAATTATTTAGTTTTAAATAGGAATTATTTAGGTAATAGTATTAATTTTTATTTAGATTTATTGTAATTATATTTAAGTTAGGGGGTGTTAGGGTTAGGGTTCGACTTAGCTTTAGGGGTTAATACATTTAGTATACTGGCGGCGACATTGGGGGTGGCAGATTAGGGGTTAATAAATGTAGGTAGGTGGCGGCGATGTTAGGGACGGCAGATTAGGGGTTAATAATATTTAACAAGTGTTTGCGAGGAGGGAGTGTGGCGGTTTAGGGGTTAATATGTTTATTATAGTTGCGGCGATGTCTGGAGCAGCAGATTAGTGGTTAAACATTTTATTTTAGTGTTTGTTATGCTGGAGGGCCTCAGTTTAGGGGTTAATAGATAGTTTATGGGTGCTAGTGTACTTTTTAGCACTTTAGTTATGAGTTTTATGTTACGGTGTTGTACCATAAAACTCTTAACTACTGACTTTTAAATGCGTTAGGGATCTTGGAGGTAGAGGGTGTACCGCTCACTTTTTGACCTCCCAGGACAGACTTGTAATATCAGCGCTATGGAAGTCCCATAGAAAAAAGACTTTACGAACGTTACCTAAGTCGTTTTGCGGTAAGGCCAAAGAAGTGTGCGGTGACCCTAAACCTGCAAGACTCGTAATAGCAGCGGTAGGGAAAAAGCAGCGTTAGGTCCTGTTAACGCTGCTTTTTCAGCCTAACGCACAACTCGTAATCTAGCCGAGTGAAGTGTATTTCATAAAAAAATAAAAATAGCAGCATATTTATTTTTTAATAAAATAACTGCATTATTGGGGGTAAAGTTGTTGGGAGTGGGGTGTTAGAAAAAAAAACGTCACTGAAAAAACTGAAAAGTGCCTTTACATTGCGGTCTAGGCGAACTGTGTGTTCCCTGTAAATATATATTTATATACTTATTTACATATATATTTATGTGTTAAAATGTGTATATACATATATTAACACATAAATATCTATGTATATAAGCAAATAAATATATATATATATATATATATTAATATTTGCTGCCATCACTGCGCTACTTACTTACTTCTCTGCGCTTAGTTTTTGATGCCGTCCCTGACGGCATCAGAATGAAGCTCCCATTGAAGCCTATGGAAGTACGCTCATGTAAATGCAATGCTTCCCAGTAATGTGAACGCGAGTTCGCATTCGCATTGCTGTTAACTTGCTAATATTGCTTTCTTGAAAAGGGATATTTAGCGCTCCACTTGTAATCTAGCCCTTAAAGGGACAGTAAACACCACTAAGAACTCTATTTATTCCAAAAATACATAACCAATCAACCATTATTCACATACCCCCAATAGTGAAGCAGATCATCAGCCATAAAAATTGGTAATATAATCATCTAAATATAGGTCTTCAAAATGGCCCCCAACTTCTCCTCCCTTTACCTTCTTCATCATCGTTCAAATTTTTTCCAATACCTCTGCTCGTTCACAAGGCTTTCAACTGTGTCATCACGCAGTGAAGATGACATATGAACGCTACTGGCACGTTGATGCGCATGCGCAACGCAATTAATTTCCTGATCTTCATTACCTGATGAGCAGAGGGAACGCATTCAGTAGCAGACTGTCTGAGGCGTTCAACTTCCTGTTCTACTAGTTGCGCCTCCAGTGTGTTTACATATATATTCTTCATATATTAAAAGCCCCTTACTATAATTAGACTTTGTTTGAAAATCAAAATAACTCTCATTCTAAAATTTATCTTCAATAATTTTACAATGCTATAAAATAAACGGTAATTTGATACCCTGTGTACTTTTCTTCAATGTCCGTAAAATAAAAAAAAAAAGCACAGAAATGTTTTTATCTAATAGTTCTGGATTTTTCATTCCCCTTGGCACGTCAAATGTGATCTGATATGGTCACGCAGGCGCAACTGTCCGTGCACGGAAAGGTAAACTGATTTGCGAGTCGCTTACTAGAGGGGCATATGGAATTAAGGTATTGAAATATTTCCTTAGGGGCTGAGTTTAGCTGACATTTTTAACGGTCTGGATGAACATTTTAACTCAGAAATAAAAACAATACGGAGGGAACTATTATATTTCATAGGTTGCAAACGTATAATAAGCTTTACAACTTTTGATTAAGGTAAATATATAATGAGTGTTTAATGTCCCTTTAATTTATAGAACAGGGAGCATTATTATCATGCTCATTGTGCTTGTATTACAAGTGGTGATTGCACCTGAGCACAAAACAAAATATCTCTGTAAAATGTAGCACTATTAAAGACCTGAAGCAAACCATTATTATTAACAGTATAGGCTGAACTACATAAAGAACTCCACTACTACCCTTGGCTTAGAATAACATTGGCTTGAATTTTACTGCCTGCTCCCTAGAAGTCTATTATGTGAGGTATTTAGTGCACCTGCACTAATCAACGTAGATGTTAGTGGTCTCTATAAGATTATTGTTCTAGCATTAAACAATAACTTTGGACTAAGGTTGAAAGCGTTGGAAACAAACAGGTTGTTAAAAATGTTAAGATGACATTAAAAATTATTGTAAATCTATCATTTTGATAATGTGTAATATTTGTCAGAACTAAATTCTACTCCAGTTTGAAAATAAAGCAACATTTTTTTTAATTTAAAATTATATTGTTCATGGAAGTGTTTCAAATTTAATTTTGTACAAACTGGAAAGAGAAATCTAATTGCTTTGTCCACTGTTCTCTCCTTCATCTCTCTCATGCAGGCATAAGAAAAGTGTTTCAGAGTGCCTGGAGGAGACTTACCAAGTCTTATATCATATGTAAAGTAAGTCCTCCAGCACTTCCAATAAAAAAATACCTTTATTAATATTTCTACATGGGTCAACAAATAGCTGCAACGTTTAGGGCCTAGCTCGGCCCTTCCTCAGGCATGAGCTAGGCCCGAAACGTTGCAGTTATTTGTTGACCCATGATGAAATATTAATAAAGGTCTTTTTTACTGGAAGTGCTGGAGGACTTGTTACTTTACATATAATACAGAAAAGTAAACAGTATACTCAAAAATGGAAAGTGCTAAGAAAACAGGCTAAACTATCTGATCAGTCTAGCTGACTCTCCAGAAACAGCAGGGCTCTTGCTCCACACGGCAGACAGGAACCGCGATGGGGTGAATATGTCACCGTAAACTCCCAGTCACATATAGCTGAACCAAGAGCAACCAGCTGCTATAACAGGAAGAAAAGAAAAACCCTTCAACCCAAGAGAGATGTTCAATCCAAGATGGATTAAAACAAATATGTTTATTTTACATTGAAAAGAGAAGGTGATTAAACACCCAGGAGGTGGCGCACTAAAAGTAACTAGTGAAAAAAAGGGGAATTGGTAGAAATATTTGAAATGTGAAAATGGTTACAAAAAATATTTTGGTTTTAAAAGGTGTATGAATGATAAGTGGACTCTCAGGAATGAGTAAAAATTAGTGAAATGGTAAGATATTATTTAACATGATAAAGTAATAAAATAATAAATTCTGGTGACAAATGTGAAATTGGTTAACCTTAATAAATAACAGAAATAGTGTTCATGTTAAAGAAACAAAGGTTCAATTGCTGAATTTTTTTTTCCAATCCAAGTAAAAAAAGGAGTGTATCAGGCAGCTCCACTTGGGGGAATGATCTCCGTTCACCTCAATGATCTAGGTTAGAAAGAAAATGGGCGCCTCATAGTGAAATCCATATGTGATATATAATAAAGAAGGTAAATAGTAAAACTCACAATTTTTGAAGGCACTAGATAGTGCAACCAGGCAGGCTGACACTTGCAGTAGTCAGCTAACTGGATACTGATCCTGTATCAAGGTGGAGACCAGTTCTCAGGTCACAGGTAAGATCACAGGGAAGTTTGAATCCAAGTATCAAACATCAGGCTGGAAATATGGTGCAGGCAAACCAATTGTGATGTAATGGTTTGTATAGTTCTTTGTGCAGATAGAGCAAATTCAATCTGAATAATCAGGCAGAAAGACTCCTCCGTATAAAAATGTTAAAAGACAAGTTTAATGTTGCTGCAACGCGTTTCTTGACCACACAACACGGTCGTTTCATCAAGCATAAAAATAAGATAAAAATACAAGTAAAAAAGTGCTTTTTTAAGCTGCCACAATGTGTTTCAAATCATCCAATGGACAACGGAGGGTTAAGGTGTCAAGTGTGAAATCAATTATTCACTAATGATTTGTATTTGCAAACAGATAAGGAAATCTGTGATGAGACTTTTTAGGATAAAAATATGTAGAAAAATTTTCATATAATGGTTTAAAAAGGGGTTTTGTTATGAAAGGAATGATATTTATAAATATGTAATTAAGTATATTTGTAAATTCATAAGATATACTATGAAACACATGTGTTACAATGAAATAGGATAGTATACACTTTGTTGCATCAATATAAATTTGTTGTTGTTTCAAAAACCACTGGGAGAGTCAATATATATAGCAAAATGTATACCATTTTTTTGTGACAATGTTTAGGATAAATCAGTCTCCAATAAAAAAATGAAGAAACAGTAGTTGGCGTAATGAACCCAGTAACTTAGATAACAGTAAATAAGTGTAACAACTGTCTAATATAAGGTGTGTAGGACAATATATGTGGTGTCAAGATGAACAAAAAAAGGACAACAACAGTAAAAATTCCTGATCAACATCATATATATGAATAAGTAAATATTCTAAACAAGATTTTTTTATATTAAATGAATGTTTTTTTTTTTTTTTTTTTTGCATGAGTTAGTGGGAGCTAGCTGAGTTAGCCCAAAAATTTAATGTGTTATGCTCAAAATAAATTTCTGTTTGACTAATTTCAAAAGACATAGAAGACATATAATTGTGACCTGAATGCAGTTGACACAAAAAATTGAAATGAAAAATCTATTTTAAATTTTTTTTATGGTATGTAAACAAAAATGTTTTATTCTAAACAATGTGATGAATGAGATGAAAAAGGACAACAGCAGTAGAAATTCCTGATTCTAAACAAGATTTTTTAATAAAATTAATTATTTGAAAAAAATGTTTTTGCAAGAGTTAGTGGGAGCTAGCTGAGTTAGCCCAATAATGAGTGTGTTATACTAAAAAAAAAATCTGTTTGACTAATGTCAAAAGACATAGAAAACATATAATTATGACCTAAATGCAATTGACAAAAAAAAATAATAATGAAAAATCTTTTTTTGAAAATTTTTTTGGTATGTAAACAACAACATTTCCATCTAAACAATGAGATGAATATTTAGATAAACTGATGTGCCCAGGACATGCCCTGATACTCTAGCTGGAGTTCCGGGGGAGGAGACTGTGTGTAGGACACGCTGAGAGCACACTCTCTCTAAACTCCCATACTAGCCACTGGCGGTAAAACTCGCGCTCAGCCCCTGTCCTGGGCGGCTAATAATCCAAAGGCAATCTGGATTCCGGCTCTATAGCGGTGTACCTACAGCACACCGCACCTGCTCTTGGCCCTTCTAGTTTTATCAAAACCCTTTGTGGATACAAACAATAAGCACAAGCTGATTCCCCCCCACCCCTCCCACCGGTGCTGCGTGAGGAGGTGGAAGGAAGACCGTCTAATGATGCTGCTTGCCTATGACCGTGGAACCCGTGATTGAGGTTTACACCTAGCCGAAACCTTGGACCCAACATCAGCCTAAGTTGTATGCCCTGTATTGTTACACACACCCTTTACCCTTACCAACCCTTGCAGGCGTGGGAGAAGTGGAGCCCGGCTGCCTCCTTCATTCTGCAGCTTAAGCGCTGTGTAAGGTTGGACGGAGCGCTGACAGGTGACGTTGGTTGTCCGGCGCCGCACTGTTTGCTGACACAGCGTGCGAGTAACTGCCGAGCCATAGCCTTCCACACACTGATGCTGATTGTGGAGGCGTTTGGGTCGGGCACATGTTGGCTGGTCATTCTGGGAAGGCGAGGTACAGGAGTATAACCAGAACACTGAATTTCTAACAATCTGTTATAACTATGGCACTGAGCTGCATAGTTTAAGGTACTTTTCATCTATAATGGCACAAATTGTCCACCTATTCTGAAAGAGTCAAGGCATAGCTCTTACACCTGCAAAATATACCCCTTGCTGGAAGGAAAAGGGAAGTTAATTAAAAGGGTTTAACAGGACAGTGCTTCTTAAATCTAAGAGTGATAAAAGCATAAACCACTTTAAAAACCTACGCCGCTTCTATGTGGAGACCTGTGCTGTAATACTCTTGTTTTTCTATAAGGAAGCTTGGCGGACTAAGAATAATCTGTATTTTTTTTTCCTTGTCACTAAACCTCCTCATTTGCCTCTTTTTTTTCTCTCCTTGATGTCTCCACTCCACTGCTTCAATAAAAAGCTGATACATTAGAGCGACATTCTTAGTACTTTGCTCAGCAAACTAATACTTTACTGCATTTATATCCAAGAACCTGTTTGCTGCAAATAACTGGCTTAAATGAACTCAAACATACATACTTTTATTTTGCTCAAATTTTTGAAAAAAACAGGACTCAGGGAAATGCAATCCGATTGTTGTCTGTAATATGTTATGCACAGCTAACCATTTTCTTTTCCTCCTTATACAAGTCTGTACATATTAATCCAAGATATTATTTCAGGTTTAACACAATGCTAAGTTAATTGGTCGTGGTTTTCACATAAAAAATATTGCTGTGTTTAACCGCATGTGAGGGCACTAGAATTGTACTTTATTACACTGCAAGCTAATTTGTTTCTGTTTTAGCATTCAAAAACATTTAAGTGCTCAATTTTTTCGCAGGGGTATAAGAGGAGGTACCTTGTAGATTGCATTTTATCAAAATTAGCTACTAAGCACAAAAATATCTTACTGTGTTGTATTAGGTAAATGAATCACTTGTGCGATTTTTTTTTTTTTTTTTGTGTTGTTGATTATTATGTACATCTAGGCTATAAGTTTAAGGTAAACCCAAAGGCTGAGTATTTTTTCTCTTCTGTAATAGTAAGAAAGATATCCCTACTCTTTCTCTGTATACCAAATATTGTTGCGTCCAGTTTTGGTCACAGATGTTTGAGGCACTAAGAAACTGTACAAATTATTATACACTTTATTTTTTATATCTAAGGGCTTAGAATCAACTTCCATTAACTAGACTAATAGGTTAGCTACAGCACCAACTGGCTTAGGCCAGGAATTCAGAGCATACTGAGGCAAACTCAGGTTTATGGACATAGCTTTAATGTGGCTGGGCTGAACAGGCTGAATTGGTTGCTCTTATCACAGTCAGGGTAAAGATTTGAGACGTTTACTACACTAAGCATTCCCAAAAACAACATGTAAATTATAAAAACACACATATAGTGGTCCTTATTTATAAGAAGGCAAAGAGGGGTAAATCAATTTAAAACCCAGGGAATTTGTAATTAGGTAGTTTAAACTACTACTCTCACTCACTGTTACTCAATCTTCTTACTTAATCATGTAGATTATGCAAGTTAACGTGAGACTTTAATTCTGTAATTTAAAATATCTAACTCTCCTGTATATAAAAACCCCTTAAGAATACAAGGAAAGTTAGGCCCTACAATAACCCCACTAACTTAAAATTTTAAAATTGAAACAATTTTGCCTGCCTGAAATTGACAAGTGAAAATTGTTAAGGGGCTCTGACCCCTATTAGCTAGAACAGAAGACGCAGAATCAGGCTACCTTGATCTAATCTTGCCACTGCTTGGTTGAATAGTTCATATCAAATCACTTTAACAACTCACATCCCCTCGGGGATCACTGGTTTAGTTTTTTTTTTTTTTAACACAATCACCGTTGGCATTTGCACAACTTGCCCCTTTGCACCCTGTTACACAGGTCAATAATATAGATTCAATTCTCCTTTATTACTCCTCTCCCCCCCCCCTTTTTTTTTTTTTTTTTTTTCTCTCTCCCCTTCACTTTTTTCTTTACACTCCCTCGTTTTTTCTTTCCTTCTTTTTCTTCACTCTCACTTTACATCCCATAAGAACACAAATATCATTACACCACAATTATTCACACTAACACAATCACGCCTCACAAATCTGACCTTGGGTTTACAACCCATAAGTCCATACGCACCTAGTCACTCACTCTCCTTACACAGTTCCTACTGTCATATGGAAAGATTCCTCAACACCACCCCTAGAACTACTTCCCCAAGCATGGCAGGAAGACACAAGGATAGAAAAACTAAAGGAGCCCCAGAAAATGGGACAGATATCACCACAATTGCTACTAATTCTGTTACAGAGACCCTAAATATCCAAAACCTGGTCTCTAACATATCAGAAGCACTAACTCCTAAATTTGAAACTCTGAGATCTGAGATAAAACAGGACATAGTACAACTCTCTCAAGAAATTAGGCAATTTTCTAATAGATTACAGGAGGCAGAACAGAGGATCTCGGATCTAGAGGATCTCACTATTTCACATAGCTCCAATCTAGAAGAAACTAATTCTAAAATCCAAAAATTAATGTCCAAAGTCGACGATCTTGAAAATAGATCCCGCAGGAATAATGTAAGAATCATAGGCATACCTGAAGGCAAAAAATATGAAAACCTCTCCCTGTTCGTTACTCAGACCTTGGTACAACTCTTAGAAATGCCTACTTCTCACATAATAATAGAAAGGGCACACAGAATAGGACCACCTCCAACGGATAATAAACCAAATAGGCCTAGACCAGTAATTGTGCGCTTCTTAAACTATCTTGACAAAATTAATATACTTCAACAATTTAAAAAGAAACAACCAATCAGTTTAGGCGGTGCCAAAATTCTTTTGTTTCAAGACTTCTCAGCCGAGACAGCCTTAAGGAGGAAAGAATTGGCACCTCTATGCACAAAAATGATACAAAGGGGATATAAAGCGACATTATTATACCCACATAAACTCAAAATAACTATTGGGGAAAAGGTATATTTTTTCGAAAATACTCATGAAGCTGAAAATTTTTTCTCCGAAATAGAATCCACAACACAAACAGCGTGTAGTTAGACAGAAATGAATAGACAATAATCAGGTTAATAGGCCTTTAGTAGAACTGACATGGGTTTTCTTAAATTAGAATTGCCCTCTGAAGAGGGCAACTATTGGACCAAGAACTCAGCAGGGGAAAATTCCCTGCTGAGCATTGAATTGAGATACTATGGGGATTTAGATAAATATTTAGAGGATCATTATTGGACTAAGGACTCAACTGGGGGAACCTCCCAGCCGAGTACTGAAATGAGTTGTTATGAAGTTCTGAATGAATATCAGGAACAACTTTTTTTTTTTTTTTTTTTTTTTTTGTTTTTTTGCCCTCTTTCTCCCCTTCTCCCCTGGGGGGTTCTTTCTTTCCCCACTCCCCCCTATTCCTCCCTCCCCCCCCCCCCCCTTTTTTTTTTTTTTTTTTTTTTTTCTTCCTTCTCCCGCCCTCATTCCTGTCCTCTACCACAGTTGCCTTATTTATATTAATAGATGGTTAAAAGACTAGATAGAATTAAACTTATATCATGGAACATTGGTGGTATTTCGACCCCCATTAAAAGAAAAGCAATTGTTTCCCATTTAAGAAAAATGCAAGCAGATCTCGCATTCTTGCAAGAAACACATCTAGACATAGATGAAATTAAAAAATTGAAAGGCTCCTGGGTTAAAGAGGTTGTTGCTTCTCCCAGTTTTGGAAGAAAAAGAGGGGTAGCCATCCTGATTGGGAAAAGATTAGAATATGAGTTAATCCACTCTGAAAGGGACCCTGAGGGGAGGTTTGTGATGATAAAAATAAGAATTCAAGATCAATTGCTTACTCTCTGTAATATATATGCACCTAACACCCTCGATTATAGGTTTTGGGACACACTGCAATCTAAAATATTAACTTACTCAGAGGGGCATGTAGTATTGGGTGGCGATTTCAATATGGCGCCGCAATCTCCCTTAGATAGGCTTCGGCAGATTAACAAACAAACAAAACAAAAAAGAGATAATCTTGAAACAAAAATATTCAAAACTCTAACTCAGAACCTAGCTATTAAAGACATCTGGAGGATTCAAAATCCGGATGTCAGAGAATACACCTGCCTTTCTAAGGCTCACAAAACTCTATCCCGAATAGATATGTTTCTAATTGATGACAGATTATGTACATCGTACACCACTGCAGGCATAACTCATGTAACTTTATCGGATCACTCTCCTATTTTTTTAGAACTCCAGCTAAATCGGTCTAGGGACTCCTCCTCAAGATTTAGATTTCCTTATTATCTGATGAATGATTCTAAATTTAAGAACCATTTGATCAAGAAATTTAGGGAATACCTTTATTTTAACTCCGAATTTTCCGATCGCCCGGAAATATTCTGGGGAGCTGCTAAAGCAGTCCTTAGGGGCGAAATAACGGCCTATGCCGCAATGATATCTAAAAAATTTAAAAAAAGAGAGAAAGAGGTCACAAGCTCTGTGATCAATGCTTATAACCGCTATCTGCTGCAAAATACATCTTTTAATTGGGCCAAATACATAAAAGCCAAGAGCGAAAGAGATGCTATGGCTTTATTAGTGGAAACGCAGAAAGAACTGAGGTTTCAAGCCAAGCTCTACCGGTTTGGCAACAAATCAGGCAAACTATTAGCGAAGCTAGCCAAAGGCGATAATAAGCCTCCAATGATTGAAAAAATTTCTCATCAAGGGAACTCATTGGTAAAAACAGAGGACATCTTAGAGGCTTTTACAGAATACTATAGAGACCAGTACTCTGCAAAAACTGCAGATAAAATCCAGTCTGATCAATTCTGGGATCAGGTAAACTGTCCTCTGATTACAACAGAAATGAACAATATTCTCAATAGCCCAATTTCCACTGAAGAGGTCAGCAAAATAATTTCTGAATCACCAGTGAACAAAGCAGCAGGCCCAGACGGTCTTCCCAATGAGGTGTATAAGATTTTGACCTCAGATATAGTTCCACATTTATGTAAAACATTTAATGAATTTTTTACGGAGGGCAATACAATACCAGCTGAGTTCTCAGCTTCTTTTACAACCCTGCTTGCAAAGGGTGGCAAGGATCCTAGTCAAAAGGAATCCTATCGACCGATAGCCCTCTTAAACGTGGACTATAAGTTCCTTGCCTCAATTCTGGCACGTAGGCTTCAAGGTACTCTTTTACATATCATACATAAGGATCAAGCAGGGTTTATTCATGGCCGTAATTCAGCCTCCAAAATCAGGGAGGTTCTCCTGGTAACAGAATTCTTTCAAACCAGAGAGATAGGGGAAGAGGGCAATAAAGACCTCGCAATAGTCGCCATTGACGCGGCTAAGGCATTCGACTCTGTCTATTTTAGCCACTTGTTTACTTCACTAGCCAAATTTGGATTTAGGGATAAATTTGTCAATTTCATATATAATTTGTATACATGTCCATCCACTAGACTAATAGTTAATAACTCATTATCCTCGAATATTGCTATTAAAAGGGGAACACGACAGGGCTGTCCCCTGTCTCCCCTTCTCTTTGACATTGCAATAGAATCACTCGCTATAAAGATCCGTCAGAGTATTGAAGGCATTAATTTTGGTGAACACATAATGAAGGCTGCATTGTATGCGGACAACGTCCTTTTATATATCTCAAATACAAAGTCGAATATACCCAAATTGCTTAGTATCATTCAACAATTTGGCTCCTTTTCTGGGTATATGGTTAACACCTCCAAATCGGAATTATTCTGGCTAAACAAAAACAAGGATTCAATCAAAGATAGCCCATTCAAAGAGGTTTCCGAGTCTTTTAAATATCTGGGTATCATCATACCAGTCAATTACACTGAACTGTATAGAGCCAACATAACACCTATATTAACAATGATCTGTGAAAGGCTAAAATCTTGGCAAAGTTTACCTATCTCATTATCTGGAAGAATAGCCCTATACAAAATGATTCTTCTCCCGAAACTTTTGTACATATTACAAAATACTCCATTAATATTATACGGGAAAGACATTAAGTTGCTTAATAGTGCAGTCAGGAAATATCTCTGGCAGGGCAAAAAGGCAAGAATTTCTCTAATAAAACTAACCTCGGCAAAGGAATACGGGGGTCTAGCACTGCCAGATATCAGGCAGTATAACCTGGCTTTCTTAGCAAGAACAGTGACAGACTGGATTCTTCTTAAAGATTATGTTACAAATATTTCATTAGAAACAAGTATCTGTCACCCATATCTCCTTACTGGTCTGGTGCATTGTTCACCTAAACTGTTACCCCCCGAAATCAAAAAGCTTAAAAGTATCTTAAACCCGATTAAAGCCTGGTGGAAAATAGGGAACACCTTGAGGTTGGATTGTAGTGTGTCCCAATACCTACCAATAAAAGGAAACCCAAGATTTCAGCCTGGTATCGAAACACCCATATTTGATAGATGGTCCCAATTAGGACTAACTAAAGTTAGGCTAATTTTTGAAAATGATTCAAATGTTATAAAAACATTTGAACAATTGAAAAATGAATTTAATTTATCACATAAAGAATTTTTTGCATATTTACAACTTAGACATTATGGACTAAAGATTACTAAGAATATGGATTGGTCATGGAGTCTGGGAAAACTGGAGAACTGGTTGACTTTGATAAGGGCAGGACGCATGTCGATTACCCCTTGTTATACACTTTTAAACGCCAATAAAGGAATCTCCTTACTGGCACACTTAGCAACAACATGGTCCAGGTTAATTCCCTCTGAACCGGTAGAATCAGATAGGCCTAGATTTGGAGTTCGGCGGTAAAAGGGCTGTTAACGCTCCGCTGGCTTTTTTCTGGCCGCACCATAAATTTAACTCTGGTATCGAGAGTTTAAACAAATGCTGCGTTAGGCTCCAAAAAAGGAGCGTAGAGCATTTTTACCGCAAATGCAACTCTCGATACCAGAGTTGCTTACGGACGCGGCCGGCCTCAAAAACGTGCTCGTGCACGATTCTCCCATAGGAAACAATGGGGCTGTTTGAGCTGAAAAAAAACCTAACACCTGCAAAAAAGCAGCGTTCAGCTCCTAACGCAGCCCCATTGTTTCCTATGGGGAAACACTTCCTACGTCTGCACCTAACACTCTAACATGTACCCCGAGTCTAAACACCCCAAACCTTACACTTATTAACCCCTAATCTGCCGCCCCCTCTATCGCTGACCCCTGCATATTTTTTTTAACCCCTAATCTGCCGCTCCGTAAACCGCCGCAACCTACGTTATCCCTATGTACCCCTAATCTGCTGCCCCTAACACCGCCGACCCCTATATTATATTTATTAACCCCTAATCTGCCCCCCTCAACGTCGCCGACACCTGCCTACACTTATTAACCCCTAATCTGCCGAGCGGACCTGAGCGCTACTATAATAAAGTTATTAACCCCTAATCCGCCTCACTAACCCTATCATAAATAGTATTAACCCCTAATCTGCCCTCCCTAACATCGCCGACACCTACCTTCAATTATTAACCCCTAATCTGACGACCGGAGCTCACCGCTACTCTAATAAATGTATTAACCCCTAAAGCTAAGTCTAACCCTAACACCCCCCTAAGTTAAATATAATTTACATCTAACGAAATAAATTAACTCTTATTAAATAACTTATTCCTATTTAAAGCTAAATACTTACCTGTAAAATAAATCCTAATATAGCTACAATATAAATTATAATTATATTATAGCTATTTTAGGATTAATATTTATTTTACAGGCAACTTTGTAATTATTTTAACCAGGTACAATAGCTATTAAATAGTTAAGAACTATTTAATAGCTACCTAGTTAAAATAATAACAAATTTACCTGTAAAATAAATCCTAACCTAAGATATAATTAAACCTAACACTACCCTATCAATAAATTAATTAAATAAACTACCTACAATTACCTACAATTAACCTAACACTACACTATCAATAAATTAATTAAACACAATTGCTACAAATAAATACAATTAAATAAACTAGCTAAAGTACAAAAAATAAAAAAGAACTAAGTTACAAAAAATAATAAAATATTTACAAACATAAGAAAAATATTACAACAATTTTAAACTAATTACACCTACTCTAAGCCCCCTAATAAAATAACAAAGACCCCCAAAATAAAAAATTCCCTACCCTATTCTAAATTAAAAAAGTTACAAGCTCTTTTACCTTACCAGCCCTGAACAGGGCCCTTTGCGGGGCATGCCCCAAGGATTTCAGCTCTTTTGCCTGTAAAAAAAAACATACCATACCCCCCCCCCAACATTACAACCCACCACCCACATACCCCTAATCTAACCCAAACCCCCCTTAAATAAACCTAACACTAAGCCCCTGAAGATCTTCCTACCTTGTCTACACCATACCAGGTTCACCGATCCGTCCTGGCTCCAACATCTTCATCCAACCCAAGCGGGGGTTGGCGATCCATCATCCGGTGCTGAAGAGGTCCAGAAGAGGCTCCAAAGTCTTCCTCCTATCCGGCAAGAAGAGGACATCCGGACCGGCAAACATCTTCTCCAAGCGGCATCTTCAATCTTCTTCCATCCGGTGTGGAGCGGGTCCATCTTGAAGCAGGCGACGCGGATCCATCCTCTTCTTCCGTTGTCTCCCGACGAATGACGGTTCCTTTAAGGGACGTCATCCAACATGGCGTCCCTCGAATTCCGATTGGCTGATAGGATTCTATCAGCCAATCGGAATTAAGGTAGGAATTTTCTGATTGGCTGATGGAATCAGCCAATCAGAATCAAGTTCAATCCGATTGGCTGATCCAATCAGCCAATCAGATTGAGCTTGCATTCTATTGGCTTTTCCGATCAGCCAATAGAATGCGAGCTCAATCTGATTGGCTGATTGGATCAGCCAATCGGATTGAACTTGATTCTGATTGGCTGATTCCATCAGCCAATCAGAAAATTCCTACCTTAATTCCGATTGGCTGATAGAATCCTATCAGCCAATCGGAATTTGAGGGACGCCATCTTGGATGACGTCCCTTAAAGGAACCATCATTCGTCGGGAGACAACGGAAGAAGAGGATGGATCCGCGTCGCCTGCTTCAAGATGAACCCGCTCCGCACCGGATGGAAGAAGATTGAAGATGCCGCTTGGAGAAGATGTTTGCCGGTCCGGATGTCCTCTTCTTGCCGGATAGGAGGAAGACTTTGGAGCCTCTTCTGGACCTCTTCAGCACCGGATGATGGATCGCCAACCCCCGCTTGGGTTGGATGAAGATGTTGGAGCCAGGACGGATCGGTGAACCTGGTATGGTGAAGACAAGGTAGGAAGATCTTCAGGGGCTTAGTGTTAGGTTTATTTAAGGGGGGTTTGGGTTAGATTAGGGGTATGTGGGTGGTGGGTTGTAATGTTGGGGGGGGTATGGTATGTTTTTTTTTACAGGCAAAAGAGCTGAAATCCTTGGGGCATGCCCCGCAAAGGGCCCTGTTCAGGGCTGGTAAGGTAAAAGAGCTTGTAACTTTTTTAATTTAGAATAGGGTAGGGAATTTTTTATTTTGGGGGGCTTTGTTATTTTATTAGGGGGCTTAGAGTAGGTGTAATTAGTTTAAAATTGTTGTAATATTTTTCTTATGTTTGTAAATATTTTATTATTTTTTGTAACTTAGTTCTTTTTTATTTTTTGTACTTTAGCTAGTTTATTTAATTGTATTTATTTGTAGCAATTGTGTTTAATTAATTTATTGATAGTGTAGTGTTAGGTTAATTGTAGGTAGTTTATTTAATTAATTTATTGATAGGGTAGTGTTAGGTTTAATTATATCTTAGGTTAGGATTTCTTTTACAGGTAAATTTGTTATTATTTTAACTAGGTAGCTATTAAATAGTTCTTAACTATTTAATAGCTATTGTACCTGGTTAAAATAATTACAAAGTTGCCTGTAAAATAAATATTAATCCTAAAATAGCTATTATATAATTATAATTTAAATTGTAGCTATATTAGGGTTTATTTTACAGGTAAGTATTTAGCTTTAAATAGGAATAAGTTATTTAATAAGAGTTAATTTATTTCGTTAGATTAAAATTATATTTAATTTAGGGGGGGTGTTAGTGTTAGGGTTAGACTTAGCTTTAGGGGTTAATACATTTATTATAGTAGCGGTGAGGTCCGCTCGGCAGATTAGGGGTTAATAATTGAAGTTAGGTGTCGGCGATGTTAGGGAGGGCAGATTAGGGGTTAATACTATTTATGATAGGGTTAGTGAGGCGGGTTAGGGGTTAATAACTTTATTATAGTAGCGCTCAGGTCCGCTCGGCAGATTAGGGGTTAATAAGTGTAGGCAGGTGTCGGCGACGTTGAGGGGGGCAGATTAGGGGTTAATAAATATAATATAGGGGTCGGCGGTGTTAGGGGTAGCAGATTAGGGGTACATAAGGATAACGTAGGTGGCGGCGCTTTGCGGTCGGAAGATTAGGGGTTAATTATTTTAAGTAGCTGGCGGCGATGTTGTGGGGGGCAGGTTAGGGGTTAATAAATATAATACAGGGGTCGGCGGGGTTAGGGGCAGCAGATTAGGGGTACATAAGTATAACGTAGGTGGCGGTCGGCAGATTAGGGGTTAAAAATTTAAATCGAGTGGCGGCGATGTGGGGGGAGCTCGGTTTAGGGGTACATAGGTAGTTTATGGGTGTTAGTGTACTTTAGGGTACAGTAGTTAAGAGCTTTATGAACCGGCGTTAGCACAGAAAGCTCTTAACTCCTGCTTTTTTCAGGCGGCTGGAGTTTTGTCGTTAGAGCTCTAACGCTCACTTCAGAAACGACTCTAAATACCGGAGTTAGAAAGATCCCATTGAAAAGATAGGATACGCAAATGGCGTAGAGGGATCTGCGGTATGGAAAAGTCGCGGCTGAAAAGTGAGCGTTAGACCCTTTAATCACTGACTCCAAATACCAGCGGGCGGCCAAAACCAGCGTTAGGAGCCTCTAACGCTGGTTTTGACGGCTACCGCCGAACTCCAAATCTAGGCCATAGTGTGCTGAAGTCAATAGATCGAGTTACTCGGGCTACTCTATCTGCCACATGGAGGGAAGCACACCTCAAAATCTTACACAGAATACACTTTACCCCAGCCTTAGGCTATAAAATACATAATCCAGATTTCGGGGCTTGCCCAAAATGCTCTTTCGTTGCAGCAGATCTGGTCCATATGCTTTGGAACTGTCCAAAGATACGTCAACTTTGGCACAAAGTCGAATTCTGGCTTAACAAAAACTTGGTGGCTGTCCCTCTGATACTTACTTTGACACAGATTATTTTCTGTGTCCAATTGGAAGCACGGCAACAACCTCAGGAAAAATTAATTATTCTCACAATTTTAGCTGTCAGATATCTGATACTCAAGTATTGGAAAAACACAAGGACCCCCTCAATTCTTGAGATGAAAAATTGTTTGAAGAAACAATGTATGATTGAGCAAAGAGATACTAATATTGATAATGAGGGAGACATAAAAAAATTCTTCTTGAAATGGTCAGCCTTTATTAAGGGCTATCCAACTAATGAAATAGAAATGATAATTTTTCCATTCAGGAATTCAGAACTGGTTTTGCTTAATCTGTGGTAGGGGATGGGGGTCAGGGCTGGGAGGGCTGGACCAAATGTATAATATAAGTTATCTTCTTCTTTCCCCCTTCCCCCCCTCCTCCTTTTTTTTTTTTTTTTTTTTTTTTTTTCTTTCTTCTTCTTCTTCTCCTTCCTTCTCTACCGGCTGGAGGGGGGGGGGAGGACACATGGAGGGGGGGCGAGGTGGGCAGGAGGTCAACACAAGTAATATGAGTTAACAACACAACTAATGTATTACGGCATTATGAGTTATTATTTATATAACATGGTACATAAAGTCAATTCCTTATGGTGTCAAGATTGTTGCTGTCATGATTTCTGAATTAATTACTAAACACAATTAAGCAACATGTTAATATGAGTTTCAAATATATATAACGGTACATTAAGTTAGCTGTCCATGATGTAATGGACAGGAATGATTATATTTAGAATGTTATTGTCATGTTCATGATTTATAATTTTTGGCTCATCTTGTTTATTTTATATTTACATTGACTGTTGACTCGCTTGCTAGGCATTATTCAATGTACATTTAAGTTAGTTGTTCATGATGTAATAGATAGAAATGATTATATTTAGAATGTTATTGTCATGTTCAAGAATTACAATTTTTGGCTCATCTCGTTTATTTTATATTTACTTTTACTGTTGATTCGCTTGCTATGCATTATTTAATGTACTAATCCCAATAAAAATGAAATTGAAAAAAAAAAAAACTGATGTGCCCAGCTGTATAAAAATCAACAGCTGAGTATATGGACAATCAATATATGATCTTTTAAAAATTGTAAAAAATAAATAAAAAAATGTATATGTTTAAAAAAAAAAAAATTATTTTTTATTTTTTTATAATTAGTGGGAGCTAGCTGAAAAACATGGCCCAAAATAATGACATTTGAGAATATTTTTTTTTATATATATTATTAGTCTAAAATGTGAAGAGACCAGATAATTGTATGAGAGATAACTGTATAAAAAAGTCTATTAAGATATATTCAAATATATATAAAAAATATTATATAAAAAAATATATTTAATAAATATATATAGACTGTTAAACCTAACTAAGTGTGAATAGACGGATTGGTGTGTAAAATACATTGAGATAGTTTGTTTATAAAAATGTATAATTATGATCTAATGTTAGTGAGAGCTAGCTGAGTGGCCGTAAAAAAGAAATGTTTGAACAAAACAAAAAAATATATATTTTTGTTTTTTATTTAACCTATGTTGATGTATGCATAAAAAACATGGAATGAAATAAAAAAGTGACATGAAAGGAATTACTGAAAACTATATTGAGTATAAAAGAGGTATGTATATAAAAATCTTTATCATAAAAGTGAGCATATATAAAACATCTGTGTTTTTGTCTGAACAGAAGGTATGAATTAATAAACCTAAAAGTGTGTAGATGATAATGTACATGGTGATCAAACTGTTTGATAGTGAATGTGAAGGTGGTGTGGATGAATGAAAAAATGTTAGTGCAGAAGAGATAGTGAGGAATAAGTGGGAGTAATGTTAATGTTTAGAAGAAAGTGAATCAGAAAGAGTGTATTCAATTGAACGCTGCTAGATCTACATTAGAATTTAAACCAAGAGGGAACAAGGTCTGCAATTTATGAATCCAAAAAGTTTCTCTCTGACGAAGTCTGACTAATCGGTTGTAATCAGAAGATTTATATATATGATCTAAGGGCATAAATTTGTATATATAAGGATTATTAGAATGATGGGTATTGAAATGATTAGGAATGCTATGTTTGAATTTTTTTGTTTTTACAGTTTTTACAATTTCTGAAATGTTCACCTTATCTAGTTCTCATAGCTCTTGAGGTGCGCCCTACATATTGCTGGCCACATAAACAATCTATAAGATATACTACATAACTGGATTCACAATTGAAAATTTGTGTAATTTCGAAAGTTTCCCCTCACGTATTGGACTTGAAGCTTTTTGCTCCTGCTTTAATGTATTTGCAAGCATTACAACCTCTTTTGTTGCATTTGTAGATACCCCTCAAACCAAATGGATTTTTCTTAGGGATGTTACCTGAGTTGCATGACTTATTGAAATTAGTGCGTTTAACCATCTTACTGGGTGCCAATATATTCCGAAGGGTAGGTGCTCTTTTATATACTGTCATCAGTCAATTGTTAACAATACTCTTCAAGATGGGATCTCTTTGAATAATGTGCCAATGCTTGTTAATAATGTGAGATATTTTTTTGTGATTTACATTATATTGGGTAATAAACATAGTTTCATCACTAGGGTTGCATTTAATACGATTGGGTTGAGTATCGAGAATACTGTCTCTTTCTAGATCAATGGTTTTTTGTAGGGCCCTATTGAGGAGATCTCTTGGGTATCCTTTTTCAATAAATCTTTGATAGATTATATTGCTCTGTTTGATGAATACTTCAAATTTAGAACAGTTCCTCCGTATTCTTCTAAATTGGCTAAACAGAATGTTGTTGATCCACCCTCGATGATGATTACTATTGTATTCTAAATAGCTGTTACTATCAACAGACTTAAAAAAGGTTTGAGATTATATACCTGTATCATGGTCCCAGCAGAGGGTTAAGTCTAAATATTAAATTTTTTGAGTTTGGATGTTAGCCGTAAAGGATAAACCTAGATGGTTGTTGTTGAGGTGTGTGACAAAAGCGTGTGCTGATTCAGTGCCTCCTCTCCATAAAAAGAGAAGATCATCTATGTAAAGGCCATAGAAAACCAAGTGTGCCCCCCGTTTGTATGAGTAAATATACTGTTCTTCAAAGAAACCCATAAACAGGTTTGCAAAACTGGGGGCGAACTTGGTTCCCATGGCCATCCTCCTGATCTGGAGATAAAAAGTGTCCTGAAATAGGAAATAGTTGTGTTGCAAAATAAACTGGATGCTTTCCAAGATTAATTTTCTCTGTTCTGCAGGCATATACATATCTTGTTCAAAATAATGGGATATGGCTATTGATCCCAATGTGTGTGAAATGTTGGAATATAAAGCATTCACATCACAACTGATCCATATGAGATTTTGTATTGTCTATGTTTCTTAATTCGCTTAAAAGGTCTGTACTGTCTGTAATATAAGACTGTAAGGAGACCACAAATTTTTGTACAAAATTATCAATATATGCAGATCGATTGTACGTTAGATTCCCTATGCCTGCAATAATTGGACACCCTGGGGGATTGTGTATGCTCTTATGGATTTTGGGCAAATGATAATAATGCGCTATGGTGGTCTCAGTGATTTTCAAAAAACATTTTTCTTCTTTGTCCAAAATTCCCAAAGAACCCCCTCTGTCTATTAATGTGTTATAACTTTTCAGAAAAAGGGGGTAGGATCTCTGGGAATAGTTTTATAGTATTCTAAATCTTCAAGAATTCTATGAGCTTTTATTAGATAATCTTCAAAGTTTTGGACCACAATGCCCCCACCCTTGTCTGCATCACGTATTATTATCTTGGAATGTTTTTGTAAATTTCTTAAAGCTCTCTTTTCTCCTATACTCATGTAATAGCTTTTTTCAGAGCTTTTTTGTTCAATTTCTCCAAATCTTCTATGACCATGTTTTGATATAATTCAATGCAATGATTAGAATGACCAGGGGGATAGAAATTTGATTTTTTTTTTTTAAAAAACCAGTGTGTAAAAAATCACTGTGTAGATGTGATGTTAAACTGTCTATATCAGTCAAAATGTTTTGGGAATGAGAAAAGGCAGGATCAACCGTAATGACTTGTGTAAGTGTGGGTTCAATTTGCATGCTTTTTAATTTTTTCTCTGCAAAATACTTTTGTAGAGCCAACTTTCTGGTAAATCTATTGACATCCACAAAAATGTTAAACATATTGTGGGGGTTAGGAGGGCAGTAAGAAAGGCCATGTTTAAGCACTCTCTTTTCATCAATGGATAACAGATGGTTGGAAAGGTTAAAGATCCCCTTATCTAGTCTTGATCATTTTTCTGTATGATGTGGCCTTTTGCCTGGTCTTGGAAAAGTGTGAAGTTCTGTGTTTGGGCCTCTCTCTAAAAAAGATCCAGAAGTACCAGGAATTACTGGTTCAGATGTGGAAAAAGTGGGAGATTGAATTTCTAAAGACTGGTATCTATTGGTGTGAACAAATGACACAGGTGCAGAATGAGATGATGTATGTTGTGTAGTGTGTCATGGATTTTGCAATAATGGTTGACGTTGAACATTGTAGTGATGTGTGTGATTGTTAAAGGAATATGAGTTGGAAGAGGTGTCCAAAACAAGTCTGTCATGTTCTTTGTATCTTTGCTGATATGTAGGTTGGTGTGTTTGAGAGTGTCTTTGATAGCGATGGTGTGTGGTATCATCTACTAACCTATGGGCATGATGCTTGTTAAGTTGAGAATGGTGTTTGTTTGGTGGGGAAAAAAATCTGTTGGTGATGAATCCTCCGAGGGGCATATTGATGTTCATCAGAATGAGAGTTTGTATGATAATATATAGGTGTAGATTGTATGTGAGAAAGTATGATTGGCACGATGTCCCCGATGTGGTGGGTTAGTATTTTTGTGATGAGAGAGTGAAGTGTTAACAGGATCGGATTGATTGTAATTATAATTGGTAGATCCATTATATCTATATTTGTTGGTGTTATTTATTGATACCTTATTCCAACTTCTTTGTTGTGTGTTAATTATGTTTTCTTTTTGGTTCTCTTTAGAACAATTAAAAGAGTAGACTTTGTTGTTTAAATAATCTTCTCTATCCCTCTCTAATTTTTTGTTTTTGATGGCCACAATATTTTCTTAATACTTATCAGTGCGTTCAGTGACACCTGATATGAGTGCGGCATATTCTGGATTATGTTGGTGACATTTAAGTTCATCCTGTAATTTTTCAATATTAGAATTACACATGTTATAAAGCTTTTTCCTGTGTTCAATTAATGTTTTCATCAATTCAAAACAACAATCACTTAAGACTTTATACATTTTTTAAGTAAAATAGAATCATCTTTGAACGAACAGTGCTTTAAAATTTAAAAGACCTCTCGGTATGTGCTGAATATCTAGATATTTTTCTAAAGTTGCAAAACCCCACCAATGTCTATCTCCTAGATTACGAGTTTTTGTCGGTAAGGCTGTGCGGGGCTAACGAGCCTTTATTTCTTACCGCTCACTTAAGCCAACGCTGGTATTACAGGTTCTATTCAAGCTGGCGTTATCCTCAGAAAAGTGAACGTTGAGCAAAATTTAGCTCCACATCTCACTGTAATACCAGCGTTGCTTACGGTAGCTGGCAAAACGTGTTCGTGCACGATTTCCCCATAGGAAACAATGGGGATGAGTTGGCTGAAAAAAAAACTAACACCTGCAAAAAAGCAGTGTTCAGCTCCTAACGCAGCCCCATTGTTTCCTATGGGGAAATTAAATTTATGTCTACACCTAACACCCTAACATGAACCCAGAGTCAAAACACCCCTAATCTTACACTTATTAGCCCCTAATCTGCTGCACCCGCTATCGCAGACACCTACATTATAGTTATTAACCCCTAATCTGCCACCCCCAATGTCGCCGCAACTATATTAAATTTATTAAACCCTAATCTTCCGCCGCAAACATCGCCGCCACTATAATAAATTTCTTAACCCCTAAACCTAAGTCTAACCCTAACCCTAACACCCCCTAACTTAAATATAATTTAAATACATATAAATAAATTTACTACAATTAAATAAATTATTCCTATTTAAAACTAAATACTTACCTATAAAATAAACCCTAAGCTAGCTACAATATAACTAATAGTTACATTGTATCTAGCTTAGGATTTATATTTATTTTACAGTCAGCTTTGTATTTATTTTAACTAGGTACAATAGTTATTAAAAAGTTATTAACTATTTAATAACTACCTAGCTAAAATAAGTACAAAAATACCTGTAAAATAAACCCTAACCTAAGTTACAATTACACCTAACACTACACTATAATTAAACTAATTACCTAAACTACCTACAATTAATTACAATTAAATTAAATAAACTAAATTGCGAAAAACAAACAAACACTAAATTACAGAAAATAAAAAAAGAATTACAAGAATTTTAAACTAATTACACCTAATCTAATCCCCCTAATAAAATAAAAAAGCCCTCCAAAATAATAAAATAACCTACCCTATACTAAATTACAAATAGCCCTTAAAAGGGCCTTTTGCAGGGCATTGCCCCAAAGTAATCAGCTCTTTGACCTGTAAAAAAAAAATACAATACCCCCCCAACATTAAAACCCACCACCCACATACCCAACCCTACTCTAAAACTCATCTAATCCCCCCTTAAAAAAACCTAACACTACCCCCTTGAAGATCACCCTTCCTTGAGCCATCTTCACCCAACCGGGCACAAGTGGTCCTCCAGAGGGTCCGAAGTCTTCATCCTATCCAGCCAGAAGAGGACATCCAGAACGGCAGAAGGCTTCATCCAGGCGGCATCTTCTATTGTCATCCTTCCGGAGCAGAGCGGGTCCATCTTCAAGACATCCGACGCAGAGCATCCTCTTCATCTGACGGCTGATGACTGAATGACTGGTCCTTTAAGTGACGTCATCCAAGATGGCGTCCCTTGAATTCTGATTGTCTAATAGTATCCTATCAGCCAATCGGAATTAAGGTAGGAAAAATACTATTGCCTGATGCAATCAGCCAATAGAATTGACCTCGCATTCTATTGGCTGATTGGAACAGCAAATAGAATGCGAGCTCAATCCTATTAGCTGATTGAATCAGCCAATCGGATTGAACTTTAATCCTATTGGCTGATTGCATCAGCCAATAGGATTTTTCCTACCTTAATTCCGATTGGCTGATAGGATTCTATCAGCCAATCGGAATTCAAGGGACTCCATCTTGAATGACGTCACTTAAAGGACCAGTCATTCAGTCGTCGGCCGTCCGATGAATAAGATGCTCCACGTCGCATGTCTTGAAGATGGACCCGCTCCCCTCCGGAAGGATGAAGAATGAAGAGGCCATCTGGATTAAGCCTTCTGCTGGTCTGGATGTCCTCTTCTGGCCGGATAGGATGAAGACATAGGACCCTCTGGAGGACCACTTGTGCCCAGCTGGGTGAAGACGGCTCAAGGTAGGGTGATCTTCAAGGGGGTAGTGTTAGGTTTTTTAAGGGGGGATTGGGTGGGTTTTAAAGTAGGGTTGGGTGTGTGGGTGGTGGGTTTTAATGTTGGGGGGTATTGTATTTTTTTTACAGGTGAAAGTGCTGATTACTTTGGGGGCAATGCCCCACAAAAGGCCCTTTTAAGGGCTATTTGTAATTTAGTATAGGGTAGGGAATTTTATTATTTTGGGGGGCTTTTTTATTTTATTAGGGGGATTAGATTAGGTGTAATTAGTTTAAAATTCTTGGAATTCTTTTTTAATTTTCTGTGATTTAGTGTTTGTTTTTTTCATAATTTAGTTTATTTAATTTAATTGTAATTAATTGTAGGTAGTTTAGTTAATTAGTTTAATTATAGTGTAGTGTTAGGTGTAATTGTAACTTAGGTTAGGGTTTATTTTACAGGTACTTTTGAACTTATTTTAGCTAGGTAGTTATTAAATAGTTAATAACTATTTAATAACTAGTGTACCTAGTTAAAATAAATACAAAGTTGCCTGTAAACTAAAAATAAACCCTAAGATGGCTACAATGTAATTATTATTTATATTGTAGCTATCTTAGGGTTTATTTTATAGGTAAGTATTTAGTTTTAAATAAGATTAATCTATTTAATAGTAGTAATTTAATTTTGTTTTAATACAAATTATATTTAAGTTAAGGGGTGTTCATTGGGGGTGGGGCAGATTAGGGGTTAATAAATGTAGGTAGGTGTCGGCGATGTTAGGGATGGCAGATTAGGGGTTAATAAAATTTAACTAGTGTTTGCGAGGCGGGAGTATGGCGGTTTAGCGGTTAATACATGTATTAAAGTGGCGGCGAAGTCCGGTCGGCAGATTAGGGGTAAAATCATTTTATTATAGTGTTTGCGATGTGGGGGGGGGCCTCGGTTTAGGAGTTAATAGGTAGTTTATTGGTGTTAGTGTACTTTGTAGCACTTTAGTTAAGAGCTTTATGTTACGGCGTTAGCCCATAAAACTCTTAACTACTGACTTTAATATGCGGTAGGAGTCTGGACAAGAGAGGGTCTACCGCTCACTTTTTCAGGCGATCATAATACCGGCATTAGGCAAATCCTATTAAAAAGATAGGATACGCAACTGACGTAAGGGGATTTGCGGTAAGCTAAAATTGTGGGAAAAAAAGTGAGCGGTAGACCCTTTCCTGCCTGACTTGTAATACCAGCGGGCTTTAAAAAGCAGCGTTGGGACCCCTCAACTCTGCTTTTTAAGGCTAACGCAAGACTCGTAATCTAGCCAAATGTTCTTTCATTATTTCTTCTTCTAACAAATAGAATAAATATCTCATAGATTTAGTAACATTTGTATCAATAGATCGGTTATTACTATTGTTAGAAAAATTGGTTTTGGCCCCAGACAAACAAAAAGTAGATCTTTTAGACCCCCTCTCTTCTTTGGATTGCATGAGTGCAAAAAAAAATGTCCTGGTTATAGAGTGTATAAGAAAATTATTTTGAATAAAATAACAATGAAAAAATACTGTATTTTTCGCTCCATAAGACGCACCTAGTTTTTAGAGGAGGAAAACAAGAAAAAAATATATAATATAATTTCTATTTCCTGATGCCTGATGTGCTAAGGGAAGGGGGCTAACCCTAACCCATAAACCCCTAACCCTAAACCCCTAGCCCCCTAACCCTAATAACTCTAACCCACAATGCCAATTTTTAAAACATTAAGGGCCACATTTAAAGGGCCATAATACCCAAATGTTTAAACACTTGAAAGTGATGCAGCATAGCTGTAAAAAGCTGACTAGAAAATATCTCCTGAACATCTCTATGTAAAAAAGAAAGATATTTTACCTAAAAAATTTCTCAGTAGCCACCTCCCATTGTAAAGGATTTCTAAGCAGCATATTAGTATGTCTGTCCTGGGACAGCTTAGGGGATGAGCATCGTGCACTCTCATATTATTTCCTTATTCAGCTTACTGTGAAATCTCATGAGAGTTAAGTCAAATATCATAAGATCACAGTAAAAGAGTTCATGACCTCAGCACTGCTGATGCTGATTGGCTGCTGTTCATTTCTTAATTTTTTTTTTTTACCTGCAGCTGGGAGCAGCTGAGTATAACTTTGTACACAGAACTTACTCTGCTGAGCTGAGGAGATTGTGAGGTAAAATATCTTCCTTTTTTACATAGAGATGCTCAGGTGACATTTTCCTGTCAGCTTTTTACAGTTATACTGCATGTTTCAAGTGATTTAGCATATGAGTATTATGTCTCTTTAAATTCTTTTTTTTGTTTTGTTTTATAGGAATGCAGATATAGTGCCAACTTTTAAATACACAATTGTTGTTAAAGTAAATCCTGAATAGCAGTCCTCATTTTTATCCCTATAATTGACACGGATCACTCTTGGGTTCTCTATGCTAAAATATAAAACATAAAGGTAGGGAATTTATAAAAGTAAAACAAAAAAGAGGAACTTAGTTATGCAATGCAAGTATAATGAAGTATGCTTGTTAGGGATCACAACTGGACTGCCGCTGACTGCTAATTACGCTGTAATACTACTAAGTGATCAACCACAGAGAAGGCCCAGCTGCATAGACACAATCTCTACCTTACAGCGTGGTCCCATGACATAGAACCTCTGGAGGTGTTGTGCGGCTCACACGCAACGTCATCTAAGCTTGCATCTGCATTAAGTAAAGCAGTGATTAGCAACGTAATGGGGACTCCAGAAACAGTATCTTGGACAGGAGGTCAGTTATTGGTGGGTGTGGGCTTGCAGGAGTTTGTGGGGTGCTCCTGGGAGGCTACAGCAACTAAATTGAAATACCCCAAGCCTGTGATTACTGCTGAGCTGGATACACATAAAGAGAGCTGTAAGGGATCTGATGCCACACAGCAGCTTCCGGTGCCCCCAGTCTTGACTGAAAAGCTCTGCCCTGCTCCCGCACTGTCCTATAGCACTTCCTCATTCACTTCTAAGACAGTGACAGATAACCTGCACCCCGCGCGCAGGAAGTTGAACTCAGCAAGACAGTGTAACCAATTAGGGGATGTGACACCATCGTCACTGTTAACCCCGCTAAAGGAAAAATAGCCTAAATATGCAAGCAAAGGGCCTGCATTCGCTCCATAAGACACACAGACATTTCCCCTTACTTTTGAGGGGGGGAAAAGTGCGTCTTATGGAGCGAAAAATACGGTATATATTAAAAAAAATATATTAAAATAAATAAATAAAAAAAAAATAAAAAAAATAATATATTTATATAAAAATAAAAAAACGTGTATAAAAAGGAGTAAAAAAAGTGTAGTGCTGTGCACATCTATTGGATCAGTGAAACAGTTAAAAGAGAAGGTGATTAAACACCCAGGAGGTGTCGCACTAAAAATAACTAGTGAAAAAAGGGGAATTGGTAGAAATGAGACTCCTTTGGTCTCTCACAATCCACCCTATTCCGTACTCACAGTGACAGACACTCTATTGATCTAGTATTCTCCTACCTCTGCTCTCTCTCTGACGCCACCTGTCGCACATTTCCCATCTCAGACCACCATCTGCTTCTCCCCCTCACCCCCGCACCTGTAGAAATCTGCACACTGTGGATCCTCTACAACTCTCCAACCTTATTCAAAAACACCTCCCCCACACTTCCACAATATCCTGCCCTGACCTTGCTACAACCCACTATAACAAAACTCTCTCCTCTGTACTGGACACTTTCGCTCCTCCCCAAATATGCAAAACCCCACGTCGTCAGCTCCAACCCTGGCACTCTAAGCAAACACGCTACCTGCAAAAATGCTCCCGTGCTACTGAACGTGCCTGGAGGAAATCTCGCTCAGAATCAGATTTTCTCCACTATAAGTTCACTCTTTATTCTTACTCATTTGCCCTTCACTTAGCCAAGCAAACCTACTTCTCTTTTCTTATATCTACTCATGCCTCAAACCCTAAACATCTCTTCTCCATTTTCAACTCCCTCCTTTATCCACCTGCACCACCCCCTTCATCTGCCTTTAGTGCTCAAGACCTGGCAGACTACTTTTTCAACAAAACAATTACCATCCGAAGTAATATTCCAACACAAGACTGCAACCTTACATCTCCGCCCCACGGCAACCCCCTCCACCACTCTCAGCCCATTCCACCCTACCACTGAGAATGAAGTGATTTCCCTATTATCTTCCTCATACCTCACTACCTGCCCACTTGACCCTATCCCTTCACATCTAATAGCTTCTCCGTCTTCTACCCTCACTCCAGCTATTACTCACATATTCATCCTATCCCTTACTACCGGTTCATTCCCATCTTCCTTTAAGCATGCAAAGGTCAACCCCATCCTCAAAAAACCCTCCCTCTACCCCAATTTTCCTGCAAACTACTGCCCCATATCAATGCTTTCGCTAGCTTCAAAAGTCCTGGAAAAACTAGTCTTCGATCGCTTAACCCACTTCTTGTCCTCCAACTCACTGCTCGACCCCTTGCATTCTGGCTTCCGTTCCCAACACTCAACTGAGACTGCCCTCACCAAGGTTACCAATGATCTTTTTTCTGCTAAAAAATACAGAAACTACTCAATACTTATCTTACTTGATCTGTCTGCTGCCTTTGACACCGTTGACCATCCTCTTCTCCTACGGACTCTCAGCTCCCTTGGGCTCTCTGACACTGCCCTTTCCTGGATCCACTGTTATCTCTCTAATAGGTCCTTTTCTGTGTCCTTTGCTGGCAACTCCTCCTCTCCATTGCCTCTGTCTGTTGAAGTACCTCAAGGCTCTGTTCTGGGTCCTCTACTCTTCTATATTTATACTTCCTCACTGGGTAAACTTATCAGTAGCTATGGCTGCAACTACCACCTCTATGCTGATGATACTCAGATATACCTATCAACCCCTTTACTCTCTCCTTCCGTCCTTTCTCACATCAGTGTCTGCTTATCTGGCATTTCTTTTTGGCCTCTCACCACCTAAAAATCAATATTTCCAAGACTGAGCTCCTTCTAATACCCCCCTCTAATTCTACCTAACTTTTCAATCACTGTTGGTGACAACATTATCTTCCCATCACAACAAGTCCGCTGCCTAGGAGTTACACTTGACTCCAATCTGTCCTTCATACCCCACATCCAATTGCTCTCTTCCTCCTGTCACAACCACCTACGCAATATCTCCAAAATGTGTCCGTTTCTTAATGCTGAAACCACTAAACAGCTAATCCACTCCCTGGTAATCTCCCAATTTGACTACTGTAATAGCCTACTAACTGGCCTCCCTCTCTCCCGCCTCTCCCCTCTTCAATCCATCCTAAATGACTCTGCTAGGCTAATCCACCTCTCCCGACGCTCTGTATCTGCTGCACCTCTCTGCAAGTCCCTTCACTGGCTACCCATCCACAGTAGAATTAAATTAAAAATTCTCATCCGGACCTACAAAGCCCTTACCAACGCAGCCCCCCCCCACACCTGTCTTCACTCATCAACAAATACACTCCAGCCCGCCCCCTAAGATCCAACAATAAAGACTTTTCTGTTCATGGAAGACTATCTCCAAATCAGTAACAAATTAATTCCACTTGCCTAATTGCTGCCCCCCTCTAACTCCACACTAACATCATTCTCCCCTTTGCAGTCCCCACCTCCTGTTTCTTACCCTCCTACCCATCTAGATTGTAAGTTCCCACGGGAACAGGGCCCTCAATTCCCCCTGTATTTGTTTGTTAAACTTTGTCTGGTGTCTTTTATTTTGTATTGTACTGTACTTTTATTTTTTGTACCCATGGACAGTGCTGCAGAATCTGTTGGCACTTTATAAATAAAGAATAATAATAATAATAATAATAATAATAATAATAATAATAATAATAATAAAATGTTTGAAATGTGAAAAATTGTTACAAAAAATATTTTGGTTTTAAAAGGTGTATGAATGATAAGTGGACTCTCAGGAAGGAGTAAAAATTAGTGAAATGGTAATATATTATTTAACATGATAAAGTAATAAATTCTGGTGACAAATGTGAAATTGATTAACTTTAATAAATAACAGAAATAGTGTTCATGTTAAAGAAACAAAGTTCAATTGCTGAATTTTTTTTCCCAGTCCAAGTAAAAAAGGATTGTATCAGGCAGCTCCACTTGGGGAATGATCTCCGTTCACCTCAATGATCGAGGTTAGAAAGAAAATGGGCACCTCATAGTGAAATCCATATGTGATATATAATTAAGAAGGTAAATAGTAAAACTCACAATTTTTGAAGGCACTAGATAGTGCAAACAGGCAGGTTGACCCTTGCAGTAGTCAGCTAACTGAATACTGATCCTGTATCAAAGTGGAGACCAGTTCTCAGGTCACAGGTAAGATCACAGGGAAGTTTGAATCCAAGTATCAAACAACAGGCTGGAGATAAGGTGCAGGCAAACCAATTGTGATGTAATGGTTTGTATAGTTCTTTGTGCAGATAGAGCAAATTCAATCTGAATAATCAGGCAGAAAGACTCATCCATCTAAAAATGTTAAAAGACAAGTTTAATGTTGCTACAACGCGTTTCTCGACCACAACATTAAACAGCAGCAACATTAAACTTCTCTTTTAACATTTATATATGGAGTAGTCTTTCTGCCTGATTATTCAGATTGAATTTGCTCTATCTGCACAGAGAATTTTAGAAACCATTACATCACAATTGGTTTGCCTGCACCATATTTTCAGCCTGTTGTTTGATACTTGGATTCAAACTTTCCTGTGATCTTACCTGCGACCTGAGAACTGGTCTCTACCTTGATACAGGATCAGTGTCCAGTTAGCTGACTACTGCAAGTGTCATCCTGCCTGTTTGCACTATCTAGTGCCTTCAAAAATTATCATTGAGGTGAACAGAGATCATTCCCCCAAGTGGAGCTGCCTGATACACTCCTTTTTTACTTGGATTGAAAAAAATTTCAGCAATTGAACTTTTGTTTCTTTAACATAAACATGATTTCTGTCATTTATTAATGTTAACCAATTTCACATTTGTCACCAGAATTGAATAATTTATTACTTTATCATGTTTATTGATATTTTACCATTTTTCTAATTTTTACTCTTTTCTGAGAGTCCACTTATCATTCAAACACCTTTAAAAACCAAAAAATAATTGTAACATCTTTTCACATTACAAACATTTCTACCAATCCCTTTTTTTCACTAGTCATTTTTAGTGTGCCACCTCCTGGGTCTTTTATCACCTTAACTTGTAATGCTTCTTTCACCAACTGGAGCAGTTGGTGAAAGAAGAGTAGTCCAAAATTCCAGTAGAGAGGTGTAAGAAACTAATTGAAGGTTAGAGGGAGCAATTATTTTTTGCAAGGGGTGTGCCACCAAACATTAAATTGAGGGTGCCAATAATTTTGTCCAGTCCATTTTTGGTGTTTTGCGTGTGATGTGTCAGATTTGGCTTTTTTTTCTCCACTTTTTTGTGTCATACCAATACAAATAAAATAAATAAACACGTGAATGCCTAAACATTTGTAATTTCAACAATTTTCTAGGCAAAGTGGTGCATTATCTGACAGAAATGCAGTGGTGCCAATATTTTTGGCTATGACTGTATGTATAATATATATATATATATATATTGGGTATTGAAAAGAATCACCCCTTGAAAATAATCAAATTTTGTTGCTTTGCAGTCTGACACAAAGACACAGTTTTTTTTTATCCAGTTGTAATTACTCAGTGCAACTTATAACATCCAAGTGAAAGATATAACACCAACATGTCAGGCAAAAATAATGACAATTCAAAAACAAAATCACTGAGTTGGAAAAAGGATCAGCCCCTCCTAGAATTACTTGTAAACTCAATCTGGTGTAGCAAATCACCTTCTCAAAGGCACAGGCAAAGCCATTTTACCTTCAATGTGATCAGCTGTGGGCATATTGATTAATTCAGCGTTAAAAGAGCTTTCCTGGAGCATCTCAGTCCCTGGTAGTGCGACTGAAGCAGACAATCAACTGTGGGTGGCAAGGCACTGTCAAAAGATCTCCGGGATAATGTTGTAGACAGGCACAAGTCAGGAGATGGATACAATTTAATATCAAAGGCTTTATCAATGTCTAGAATCACAGTGGAAGGTTATTGGTATAACACAGACCTGCTCTGGATTAGGACGTCGCTCCAAACTGGATGAAAGAGCCAGGAGGAAACTGGTCAGAGAGGCTACCAAGAAGCCGACAGTAACTCTGAAGCAGTTGCAGGAATTAATGACAAAGAGTGGTCATTGTGTGCATGTGACAACAATATCACAAATTCTCCACAAATGTGGCTTGTATGGGAGGGTTGCAAGAAAAAAACCACTCCTCAAGAAAGGCCACATGCAGTCATGACTGAGCTTTGCCATAACACACCTAAGAGATTCTGAGGCCACATGGGAAAAGGTGTTATGGTCAGATGAGACTAAGATTTAATTATTTGGCCTCAACAACAAACAATATGTCTGGAGGAAATCCAATACAACTCACCATCCTAATAACACCATACCTACAGCAAAGCATGGAGGTGGTAATATCCTGTTATGGGGGTGTTTTCCTGCAGCAGGCACTTGAGCACTTGTCAGGATAGAAGGATTAATTGATGGGGCAAAATACTGTAAATTTCTTGAGAAAAATGTGCTGCCGTCTGCCTGGAAGTTGTCAATGGGAAGAAGGTTTACCTTCCAACATGACAATGACCCAAAGCACATAGCAAAAATGACCACACAGTGGTTGAAGGAGAAAAATGGGAATTTCCTTGCATGGTCTAGTCAGAGCCCATTGAATATCTGTGGAATGACTTGAAGACTGCAGTCTACAAATGGTCACCATCAAATGGAACAGTTCTGCAAAGAAGAGTGGGCACATATTGCACAGTCTAGATGTGCAAAGCTAGTAGAGATATATCCCAACAGACTAAAGACTGTAATTAAAGCATAAGGTGGTTCAGCAAAATACTGACACAAGGTGGTGATCCTTTTTCCAACCCAGTGATTCTGTTTTTGAATCATCTTTAGTTTTGCCTGACATATTGGTGTTATATCTTTCACTTGGATGTTATAAGTTGCACTGAGTAATTACAACTGGATATACAAAAAATGTGTCTTTCTTTTTTTCAGGCTGCAAAGCAACAAAATGTGATTATTTTTAAGGGGGGTGATTATTTTCAATACTCACTGTAACCCACTGTATATATATATATATATGAATTTATGAATCAATAAAATATATTCTGCTATGTGAAGAACATTGGTATGTGAACTATTCATATTTTCATGTCGGGTTAGTGCACAATCAGGGTTTGCATGCCAGTTGGGTGTTAGTTTTTTCCCCACTTTTTTTGCTCCATTGACTACTATGAGGTAATAGGTTATCACTCACTCGATATTGTAAATTCGGATTTGAATACTTGTGGGGTTAGCATGCGAGTGATAACTGTTTACTTTCAACTTGTAATACAAGCTCAACCTGATTTTCACAAAAAGATTACTTCTAGCGCAGTTAACGCTCAAATGGAAGTGTTAAATAGCGCTCCACTTGTTATCTAGCCCTTAATTTGGCAAAGTATAATCAAGCCCACTGTTGTTCAATTAAGATGTCTGACATAGGTTTCAAACACAACCAACCGTTCCTCGACTCTTCGACCAATCACATGAAAGCAGAGCCTGGTAATTACTAGACATGTGTATGGAGAAAATTTTTGGTTCTGCTGAATATTTCATTCTGAATATTCTAAATACTTTAGCACACTGGAGGGCTGTGCCAACCTACTCCTCTTCTTCAAAGAGCCCCAGCCACGCTTATAGGAAGCTTAGAACAGCAACTCCCAGGTCCTACACTAATGGACTATTATCACGGTCAGGGCCCTGAGAAGAAAAGGAGGGGATTAGCAAGTATCTCCAGCATGCTAAAGATAAATATTTTAACTATTTAAAGGAATTTAATGAGTACTGAAAAATTCATCATTATTCATTTGTTTTCTTTAAATTTTGTGCTGCATTTGTTTAGATATTCATTTCGTGAAAATGAGACAAATATCCATGATTTATTAATGAATGTTCATTCACAAGGAAGTGTATGCATATGTCTACTAATTACCCAGAGCCAATGAGTTTTGGTTGATTTAACTCATCATCTTTCAATGCAGGTAATATAAAACTGCAGGCTATGTTTTTTTCTTTGAAAACACATTTTTACAGTAAACTATAGTAAAGTATAATTAGAGGAGTTAATAAAATAAGGAGCAATTGGTCCTTATGAATAATGATGATTTAGAGAAAGAATTATAACAATGCGCATTACAGTAAAACATTAAAATCTAACCTACAGTAGTAGTCCCTGAAGGGCTGTATATTACAAGTGATTAATGTCTCAGCTAGGTTAAAGTTGCTAAGATCCACATTTCACATTAATCATCAGATAATATCCTGTTGTTTTGGGACTATAATTTAATTACCTTAAACAACAGGCACTAATTTCTATTGACGGAAAATATTTTGAATTTACTTTGACCTTTCTTTTGTCAAATCTAACTGGTTTAACTTACTAAGTATTTTTTTTTTTTTTTCAAAAACATGGATGTTTAAGTAAACTAGTGCATTGAAAGCAACTTACAATGACATATAAACTTGATAGAAAAAAAATGGGAATAAAATGCAAAGTTCTTTGTTGTATCTAAATTAGAGTATTGCATTTAGTTAATCAAAGTAATGACTATTTATTGATTAAATTAATTTACCAATTTTGGGCAAGATTATAGGGCATATTTATCAAGCTCCGTATGGAGCTTGATACCCCGTGTTTCTGGCGAGCCTTCTAAAGACCATTTCTCCATAACCTGTCTGCCTGCTCTGAGGCGGCGGACAGAAATCAACCCTATCAAATACGGTCGGGTTGATTCACACCCACTGCTAGCAGACCATTGACTGCAAATCTGCAGGGGTCATCATTGCACCAGCAGTTCACAAGAACTGCTGGTGCAATGATAAATGTGGGCAGCGTATGCTGTCAGCATTTATTGATGTGCAGCGGACATGATACGCTATATCGGATCATGTCTGCTCACACCATCATAAATAGGCCCCTTAGAGTTGGGCTAACCACTCGTATTATGAGTTAAAAGTAAACACAAATGCTTGGTTAACTATTTAGCGAAACTAAACAGTGTCATAAAACTATAGTTACACTCATAATAACACTATCTATGAACATTTATCCCAAAATAATATTGCACACAAAAGTTATAAGAACTCAAAGATATCATGTATTAGAAAAATCCTCCACTATGCACAAAATATAGAAAAAATAATAATATATATATATTATTTGTATATTGCCACAAAATTCTGTAGCGCTGGATACAAAGATATACAAAAAAAATACAAAACATAACAAACTAAGAAAATCTAGTACATAAAGTTAGGGTTAATACTTTAAATGTTATTCTAAATTGTATGGGGAGCCAGTGTAGAGACTTGCAGTGCATATAAGCTGATGTAGATCGGCGACTTAGGTGTATGAGTCTAGTTGAAGCATTCATAATATATTTGAGGGAGGAGAGGAGGTGTTTTGAAAGGTCATTTAGAAGTAGATTGCAAAAGTCAATGTATGACAAAATAAGGCAATTAATTAGTATTTTTGTAGTTTAGAGTAGGGAAGGGACAAATTTTGGAAATGTTGCGTAGGTGTTCATGGCAGAAATTGGTAAGTGATTTTATATGTGGATTAAATGTGAGTTTTTAGTCAAGGGACCCCAAGACAGCGGACCTGGGGTGAGGTGTTGAGAATAGAGTCTCTGACCATCAGAGAAATGTCAGGTGTCAGATGTCTCGAAGAGGGGGGAATAAGAGGCAGCTCAGTTTTGGACAGATTGAGTTGGAGGTAGTGTGAAGACATCCAAGAGGAAATTGCAGAGAGGCAGTTGGAAATTTGGTTGAGTAAAGAGGGAAATATATCAGGAGAGGAAAGATAGATTTGGGTATCATCAGCATTATTATTATTGGTACTGGAAGCCAAAAGAGGCTATACATTTTCCAAGGGAGAATTTATATAGAGAGAAAAGCAGGGGACTCAAGACAGAGCCTTGCGGTACTCCAACTGAGAGAGGCAAAGGATCAGAAGATATGTAGTTAAAAGAAACTGAAAATGTGTGGTTTGAGAGATATGAACCAAACCAGGAGAGGGCTGTGTCTCAGAAGCCAAATGAATGTACAAGGAGAGGATGGTCAACTGTGTAAAAAGCAGACGATAGGTCAAGAAGAATTAGTAGGGAGTAGTGGCCCTTTGCTTTAGCTGATAACTGGTCATTTGTTACTTTAGTAAGAACTGTTCCTGTTAAGTTTTTAGAGCAGAAACCAGATTGTAGTGGATCAAGCAAGGAGTTAGTTGTGAGAAATTGCCTGCAAGATAAATAAGGAGACTGGTTGATAGTTAGAAGGGAGGAGGGGTCAAGCAAGGGCTTTCTTAGAAGTGGTGTGATTGAAACATGCTTGAATGTATCAGGAAATGTGCCAGCGGTGAGAGACTAGTTAAAGAGGTGAGTTATGGTAGGGGTTAGTGAAGTGGAGTGAAGTGGAGAGAGAGGGAAGATGTTGTGAAGGAATAGGATCAAGTAGGCAGGTTGTGAGATGAGCCAAAGATAGGAGTACAGAGGCTTCTTCCTCTGTTACAGGAGAAAAGTAGCAGAGAGTTTTGTTAATAGAAGGGATGGGTAGGAGGGCTGGGTTTGAGGGTTTTGAGGTGTAGATATCTTTTATAATGGTGTAAATTTTATTTTTGAAGTGACTAGCAATAATCTGAGTGGGATTTGGCAGTGGGCGGAGGTGCAGCCGGACATAGAAGGGAGTTATAGGTGTGATTTCTAGAAGTAATGGATGTAAAATGAATATTAAATCAAGCAGGAAGTGCCACTCTAAATTTATGTTGTACGTGTTAGAATGCCCCTGTAAAAAACAGTATGTAGGGAGAACCAAAAGAACTATTAAGGGAAAAGTGATGGAACACCTAAAGAATATTGAAAAGGGATACATGTTACATGGTGTCACAGATCACTATAGAATGTTCCATAATAATGCTAACTCTAGTTTAATGGTTAAGGCAATTGAACAGGCGACTTTGGATGAGAGGAGAAGAGACAGAATGATCACACTTATGAAGCCGGAGACATACTGGATCCACTCATTGCAAATCTTAGAACCTTTAGGAATTAATCAGGATTTTGATGTATAAGCATTTTTACTTTAGGATTATTTCTACCCTTATTTAAGAATAATATATTTATTTGCTTGCTTCCCTTAGATATATTTGTATAAGTTGGACCTTATTGACTTATAGAAAAACTATATATATATCTATTTATTTATATATATATATATATATATATATATATATATATATATATATATATATATATATATAAGTAAATATCCAGAAGAGGTTTGCTGCTATCTTGTTTAGAGTTTGTAGTTTTATTATGTATTAGTAATTACTAACTTAGTACAGTCAGTACCATTTCTAATTAAATTAGCAAGAGTGACCAAACCATTGTCTCTTTAAATTTTCTTAATTTCCTCTTTCAAAATTATATGAGTATTTTAAAACATACATGAGTGTCTTTTAAAAAGGATTTAGGTCTGTTGTGTTTGCCATCTATTTGTTCTTTGTGCAACACAGAAGATAAATAGATATGATATGTAAAATATTTGAAGTATGTTATAAACTATAAAGGAATCTCAAAAATGGCTACAAGTTGAAGAAATGACCAAATTATTTTTAGCCTGGGGACATCGAAGATCATTAATACAGCAACAGTGTAATGCAACTCAGGATTTTGGACAAGGTTGTCTTATTATGAGATGGTTAAGACCAAGACCACATTCAGAGAGAGGCTGGGTAACCATAAGTCGTCTATTTGACAAGTGATTAAGACTAGCATATAAGAACAACCGGTTGCCCAGCATTTCCAACAAAGAGGACATCCTGTATCCTCATCGAGAACAATACTGATAGACCATGTACATAAATTGAGGAGAGGGTGTGATAGAGCGAAGTCACTTCTTAAACTTGAATCAAGATTGATCTATGCAGTAACTTATAGGATATTGATTTGTAACTAGTAAGATTGTTTATGTTGAGAATATAGAGAGATATGAAACGATCCTATAGTATTAGATTATGTGTTTTTGCACTTTGAGGTGTTTATATACTTTGATCGCCACCTAGGCTGTGATCCAATTTATACTCCAAAATGCATTTAGAAATTGTTTTTTTGTTTTCACCACACATCTTTCACTGAGCCACTTACAGAAGTGGGTATTATTACTCATATAATTAGGAACGCGAAAAGAATTTAAGTTATTTCCCATCTCTGTGCTATGTTTAAAATGAAGACTGATAATTGCATGGTCAGAGACTACTATATCAGCTAAAGCAAATAAGCTATTATCATTATTATTATCATTTATTTGTATAGCGCCACCAAATTCCGTAGCGCTGGGTACAATGATAGGGGTATACAATAACAACGTTTTTTGGTAAAATAAAAAACATAACAAAACTAAACAAATCTAGTACAGGAGGAAGAGGGCCCTGCTCTGGAGAGCTCACAGTCTACAGGTTTAGGGTGCAGAGACACAAGTTTGGGGTAGCTTGTTACATCGGTTGTAGTTGCAGCAGTAAGTCAGGCAGTTCATGTATTAGTTTGGTGAGGGATGTAGTAGAGATGGTATGCCTCTCTGAATAGGTGGGTTTTCAAGGAGTATCTGAAGCTATACAAGGTTGGAGACAGTCTTATGGAGTGGTATAGAGAGTTCCAGAGGACAGAAGCAGCACGTGCAAGGTCTTGGAGGTGGGAGTGGGATGTAGAGATAACAGGAATGGAGAGATGTAGGTCAGAGGTTGATCGACGAGGACGGGATGGGGAATATTTCATGATAAGAGAGGAAATATAGTTGGGAGTTAGACTGTTTAGTGCTTTGTAATTTAGGGTTAATACTTTAAATATTATTCTGGAGTGTATGGGGAGCCAGTGTAGAGACTGGGAAAGCAGAGCAGCTGATGTAGATCGGCGACTTAGGTGGATGAGTCTAGCTGAAGCATTCATAATAGATTGGAAGGAGGAGAGGCAGAGTTTTTGAAGGCCATTTAGGAGTAGTTTGCAATAATCAATGTGTGACAAAATGAGGGAATGAATAAGTATTTTTTGTAGTTTTTTAATTAAGGAAGGGACGAATTATGGAAATGTTGTGTAGTTGTAAACGGCAGGATTTGGTAAGTGCTTGTATTTGTGGGTTGAATGTGAGCTGTGAGTGTAGTGTGACCCCAAGACAGCGGACCTAGGGTGAGGTGTTGAGAAAAGAGTCTCCAACCGTCAGACAAATGTCAGGTGTTGGATGTCTCGAAGAGGGGGGTATAAGAAGCAGCTCAGTTTTGGACAGATTGAGTTGGAGGTAGTGTGAAGACATCCAAGAGTAAATTGCAGAGACGCAGTTGGAAATCTGGTTGAGTAAAGAGGGAGAGATATCAGGAGAGGAAAGATAAATTTGGGTATCATCAGCATATAAGTGGTACTGGAATCCAAAGGAGGCTATACGTTTTCCAAGGGAGGATGTATAGAGAGAGAAAAGCAAGGGGCCCAAGACAGAGCCTTGCCATACTCCAACTGAGAGAAGCATAGGACTGCAAGATATGTTGTTAAATGAAACTAAAAAAGAGTGGTTTGAGAGATATGAGGCAAACTAGGAGAGGGCTGTGTCTCAAATGCCAAATGAATGTAGTATTTTTAGGAGGAGAGGATGGCCGACTGTGTCAAAAGCAGCGTTTTTTTCAAGAAGAATTAATAAGTAGTGGCCTTTTGCTTTAGCTGATAACAGGTAATTTGTTACTTTAGCAAGAGCAGTTTCTGTTGAGTGTTTAGGGTGGAAACCAGATTGTAGTGGATTAAGTAAGTAGTTAGTTGTGAGAAATTGAGTTAGCGATTATAGACCATTCGTTCCAATAATTTTGAAACAAATGGAAGTAAGGAGAGTCAAGCAAGGGCTTTATTAGGATTGGTATGATTGACGCATGTTTGAATGTATCTGGAAATGTGCCAGCAGTGAGAGATTGGTTAAAGAGATGAGATAGGGTAGGGGTTAGTGAAGCAGAGAGAGAGGCAAGAAGTTGTGAAGGAATAGGGTCAAGTGGGCAGGTTGTAAGATGAGCCAAGGATAGGAGTACAGAGACTTCTTCCTCTGTTACAGGAGGGAAGTAGCATAGAGTTTTATTAATAGATGGGGTGGGTAGGATTGCTGGGTTTGAAGGGTGTGAAGTGCAGATATCTTTTCTAATGGTTATTTTTGAAGTGATCAGCAATAATCTGAGCAGTGAGGTTGGTAGTGGGCGGGGGTGCAGGCAGACGTAGAACGGAATTAAAGGTTGAGAACAGTTTTCTGGGGTTGGATGCATGAGCTGACACAAGGGAGGAAAAATAGACTTGTTGGGCCAGGCTGAGCGCAGAGTTGTAGGACTTAAGGATGGATTTATAATGCCAGAAATCAGCACAGGTGATTCGCAAGAGAAAGATTGAATCTCTGGATGTTGAACACCCCAAGCTTCTTTCAACCTCAAGGCCTTGCAGAATTCTTTTAGGCATTTTGCTTCTCTTTGATATCTAGGAGATGGTTTTTGTAAAAAAAAACTATCCATTTCTGGGTACATTGTTAAATTAAAATCTCCCGCCACTACTAGATTCTGTTATAAATATGCAGTTAATTTTTTTCTCAAGATTCTGCCTAAATTCTATATCCAGTCCATTTGGACTGTATACATTGCAGAATGACGATATCTTTTTCTCAATTTCTACCTGCAAAATTATGAATTGCCCTGAGGGATCTATGTTTAACTATATTATATGTCAATTTTTTTATTAAAAAGTATCGCTATTCCATATTTCCGCTTGATATAAGGTGTTGCTACTATTTCAAAGGGTCAATCAGTGAAGAACTGAAACTAGAAGTACAAATATAGCACTCACAACGTTTGATAATATATAATCATAAAGTTAATGCTAAACACAACTCAAAATAAAACTTAACTTTTATTAGATAATAAAGATGTTAAAAACATAGGGTAAGTAAAGGTTAAAAAATACAAATTGCTAATTTGGTACCCAGAGAAAAATTATGAACAACCAATGTTAAGTAATAACCTCATGGTTAAATGGTTGTCATAATCTAAATACATTTTATGGTATATAGAGGTTATTGCAAATAGATGGCCTCAGGTATATATATATATATATATATATATATATATATATATATATATATAAGTTTCTAGTTACCATAGGAGGGTTGGTGCCTAATAGTTACTCGGATATCGTCTGAAGATATATATATACCTATTGTACTATGGGAGAATGAATCTCTTTGGCACTGATGCGAAACGCATCAGTGGCGCCCCTGCTCCCTCTCCCTTTTTTTTTTAATTAGCATTTTGTCTATTTGCTACCCTCGGTATTAAAAGGTATATTATTCTAAGTAGTTGGTAATACTCAAGGTATTAATAGGTATTTACCCCATTCTGGTATTAATAGGTAATACTTACAGTATTCATAGGTATTTACTCCATCCTGGTATTAATAGGTATACCTATCTCTATTTGGTATTCACCCCATTCTGGTATTAATAGGTAATACTTACGGTATTAATAGGTATTTACTCCATCTTGTTATTAATAGGTATACCTATCTCCATTTGGTAATACTCACGGTATTAATAGGTATTTACTTTATTCCGGTATTAAAAGGTATATTTATCTCCATTGTGGAGATTTATTCCCAGCAAATATAACTTTTTACCAATAACTAAACAGTATCAATTGATACTATAATTTTTTTCAACTCAAGGGTGAGGAATGAACAAAGGATTAACCAAGTGTACTATAATATAAACTAAATACTTATAAAAGTTCTTATAAGGATATGTGTGTTCTTTCGGAATCTTCACTCTTCTATTTTCTTTTGATCCTCATATAAAAAGAAAGAAAGAGATGCCACATAGCGTAACTCTGTAATTATTCAGAATGCAGAATGCGTGTGTGCAAATGCTTACTCACATGAGATGGAGCTATAGCCAAGCTCAGGTTTATGCGCACACCCAATATTATACTGTTGGGTAAACAGTTGCTTGAACCGGATTTTGGTAAAAAAGGATTTATTTAAAATACAAATATAAAAAAGCGCCACAAGAGCTGCAAGAACCACCAAATACAAATAGGATTGGCAATACAATCAAGTAATTGCTCGCATTGAGCTTATACACAATACTAGAGACCTTGGTAAGGAGTGCAGAAACTTAACCACACAACCTTCCCCTTAAGAGTCCAGCATATGTTGCTCTCCTTGCTGGTGTGCAGATTCTTGGAAAGACGCCAAAGAGTAAGAAACAATGTATCCAAACAAAAGGAGAAGAAATATGGACAGGGTAGAACATTGACAAACAATAAATTCAGTAAACCAAAGTCTACTACAGAAAATGTAAATAAGGAGAAAACGGGTAAAGGGATTTTCAATTTATCCAAAATAACATTAACAGAAGCACAGACTTCAGTCCTGAATAGGGGACTAAATTTTGCCCCCAGCTATAGGATTAATAAATTCGATACTTACATAGGAATACAAAAATTTATACGGAACCTATGTATTAAAAAGTATTTTTTGAATAGTCCATGTGTAACAGATAGAATCCCTGAAATCAATAAATACAGACATGCAGAAGTAAAAAACATATCTATATTTAACCCCACTCAATACAAATCAGCCCCAATGGAAACCTTCTTGGAATTAGTGCATAGGGACATCAAACATCTAAAAACAAACTACACATCTAATCTAACCAAGGAGGAACAAGTAGCATTAAAAGAATTACAAAATAACAATGAGATAGTGGTGAAGCCGGCCGACAAAGGCAGAGGCACAGTCATTATGGACAGAAAGAAATATAATGAGGAATGTCTTAGACAGTTGAACGACACAAGTACATATAAAAAATTAGATTCTAATCCTACATTTACCTTCAAGAAAAGAATTGAAAAATATTTGAATGAAGGGTTAAAAGAAAGTATTCTAAATAAGAAAGAATATCAATATATATATAATAAATTCCCTAAAACTGCAAATTTCTATGTACTTCCAAAGATCCATAAAGATCTAAAAAACCCTCCGGGGAGACCGATCGTGTCTGGGGTTAATTCACATACTAGCAATTTGTCAGCCTATATAGATACGTTTTTGCAAACATATGTCAAAAATACCAAATCATACTTGAAAGACACGATTAGTATATTAAATGATCTTGAACATATCAAATGGAATAAAGATTGGCTATTAGTAACTGGAGATGTAACATCTCTCTATACCATTATAGATAAAGAGTTAGGTATTACATCAGTACAAAATATTTTAAGTGAAGACACTACCCTTGACCCTAAACAATTACATTTTATCCTGGAGGGGATTAGGATTATTCTTGAGACCAATTTTTTCTGGTTTAACAAAGACTATTATCTTCAGATCAGTGGAACGGCGATGGGCACCAAATTTGCGCCCAGCTATGCCAATTTATATATGGCTAATTGGGAAAACCTTTACATCTACAATTCCCCCTGGGCGCAATATCTGGTGTCCTACCCTGGGATCTCTATTGTCAAATGTTACCTATAAATTTTTTGTTCTTAAACAGTTGGGAGAATATCTCCTTTAGTTTATTAATATGGTTCATATGTATTGTGTTACTTATACAATTCTCAATGTTTTTCTATTTTTTTTTCCTATTTTCTTTTCCTTTATCTATTTGTAACTATATTCTCAGTATGTACTCGCTTCTCACTCTTTTGATAACCCCATCTCAATGTCAGTCAATCAATATGTAATTGTCTTTAATTTTTTATGATGTGTAACAAATCACCACATGACATTAACATATTTACACAAAACACCAAAGGCCTATATTGCCTGAATAAAAGGAGGTTGGCTATCTCAAATCTCCAGAAAAGAGGTGGGCACATCCTAATGCTCCAAGAAACCCATTATAAATCAAATAATATCCCTACATACTTTTCACCCCATTATCCTCAACACTTCCACAGCACCAATCTCCATAAAAAAATCAGTGGAGTTAGTATCCTGATTCATAAGTCAATCTGATTTACCAAAACTCACATTGACAAAGATAAAGAAGGGAGGTACTTTTGTTTATGAGGAATCTTATATGGAAAGCCAGTGACCCTGGTGAGTATATACGCCCCTAACAGACTCCAGGGGGGTTTCCTTTCATCAATATGCAATACAGTCATGAAGGAAGCTAAGGGCTCATTGATAATGGCTGGGGATTTAGACACCCCGTTAAATCCAATAATAGACTGCACCAATCCAGACACTAGAGCAAAGACCCCCCATCTCCAAAGTATTTGGCAAAAATTCAAATTACTCAGCTTACACGATTCCTGGAGATACTTAAACCCCCAAAAATCAGATTTTACATTCTTCTCGCATGCAAAACGCAATTACTCTAGGTTGGATTATATCCTAGTAGACCACCTAGTTCTATCCCATATCCAGCAATCACATATTAAACATACTTCGTTGTCAGACCACACCCTTGTCACTTGCACCATTAGATGGCCTTCGGCCCCTTTTAAATCCTTCCAGTGGAGACTGGAGGAATCCCTCCTTTTAGACAAAGAAAGAGTTGAATTGTTCACTGAGTACATTGACTCGTACTTTGCTATTAATGATACCCCAGACATTGACATAACCACTCTTTGGGAGGTACATAAAAGCACTCTAAAATTAAAGTTAAAGCACAAATCGTGAAAAAAAAACAGAGAAAAGACCTTACGCATAGCTAAAGAATTAGCTGAGTTAGATCATGTGCACAAGCTACTTTCAACCGACCCCTTGATTCTAGAACAGCTCTCAGAAAAGAGAGATGAGATGAATCTCATATTGCAAATAGGAACCCAAAAGCAACTACTTCACCTCCAACAAAATTTCTACAGGGAAGGGAATAAGTCAGGGAAACTCCTGGCAAGGGCATTAAAGCAACAACAACAACAGACTTACATACACTCACTTAAATCCTCCCATGGTAAATTAATAGAAGACACCAAAACTATAGCAGTTGAGTTCAAGGAATTCTACCACAAACTGTACAACCTCTTCCCAAACAGAAGTCACCAATCCCACTTACAACTATGCCAAAAATACCTAGAGACCAATGAAAATTCCTAGACCAACCTATTCAATCTTCTGAAATTCTCAAGGCCATAAAAACCCTAAAACAAAATAAAGCCCCAGGGCCAGATGGCTTCTCAGGCCTTTACTATAAGACATTTGCAAAATCTCTCACCCCCTATTTGATAACACTATTTAATTCTATCTCGGACAATATCCCCTTCCCAGACACTATGCTTCAAGCCAATATTTCTGTACTTTCGAAACCTGGCAAGACCCCTAACACTCCAGCAAATTTCATTCCAATTTCACTCCTAAACGTGGACCTAAAACTATATGCCAAGATTTTAGCCAATCGCCTCAGTCAAATCCTTCCCTCAATTATCCACCAGGACCAGGTCGGGTTCATCACCACGGTCAAAATCCTTAATCTCCTTGAACACATCTCTTTAAACAAGACCCCTGCCATTTTCCTTTCTACTGACGCTGAAAAGGCATTTGACCATTTAGATTGGACTTACCTTTTAGCAATCTTGCAGCATTTCTACTTCCCTCACTCCTTCATTCAGAAAATATTTGCTTTATACACTAACCCTTCTGCCCAGATTAAAATAAACGTCACCCTCTCGGATCCTTTTGAGATACGAAATGGCTCCAGACGGGGATGCCCCCTATTCCCCCTGTTGTTCATCCTCTCTCTTGAGCCACTAGCCATAAAAATCAGATTGAACCAACACATCCAGGGGATAGATATTGGCAACCACTCCCATAAACTGGCTATCTTTGCAGACGACTGTAAGGGTTAACTGCCTGTCATATGCAACAGGATCCTGTCTCTTTAAATCTGCTAGCCTATTTAACCAGCCTCCTCCCAGCCTTCATTGCTGGTTGATTGAGAAACTTCCGTTGTACCTTGTACTGCGTAAGCAACTGACTTACCTCTAACAGATCTCTCCTCTTATCTAAAGAATTTGTCTCCAAAGAGTTTAACCTGCAGTGTTGAGCCGACTGCAGCTGTGCGCAGAGGAAACGAACAGACCGATACGTCATCCCCGACAGGCTCCTCGACCATCAGCTGTGAGATAGGAACCTCCGAACTGGCGCGTCATTAGTTACCGACGCCTACGCCACACTGAGCATCACACGCTCACAGCCAACCTGCTCGCAGACTGAGTCACAACACTCATGCTCAGACTTGATACCGGACAAACGGATAAGGTCAGATTGTTCTTAATATCCTGTGACAGGTTCTGCTTTACCTATTTCATATATACAGTGTCTGATCTTGTGATTCCTTTACTTGCTGATCTTAACGTTGCCACATTTAAACCATATGGTTGCTGTTACATTGCTCATTACGTTTGCCGCATGAGAATTTGTTATATGTGTCATTAAATTATAGCAGTTTTCTCTCAAGGCATATATTAATCTCACAAGGGTGACCTCTACACATACCTAGGTTTCCCTTGTGTGAAAACATCATATTTAAGTGCAGTATATAGTCTGAACTTACAAAGGATTGCCAGAAGGCTATCTACTACTAAAGAGTTATTAACATTGGACTAAGTATACTACGGTTCTTACAGAATCAACCAGCCACAATAGGAATTAGTGTTACCTACACAGTTAGTTCCTAATTATTTGCAAAGCAACCATGGAACAGGAGGCTGTATGCACCAGGATACAAGCCCTGTCTGATAGAATGGATGCCTTGTTCAATTCCTTCCACGAATTGCAGGTGGAAAACCAGGCTTTAAAAGCTTGTTTAAGGGAAGTACTTGGCAGTAAACCCCCACCTACAGAGGTACACCCTGAGCCTCCGGTTTTTGCCCCCCAGAGAAATTCTCTGGAGATCGAACCCATTTCAGGGAATTAAAAAACTCCTGCATGCTACTCTTTGAAATGAAACCAAGGACGTATCCTTCAGAGAGAGCAAGAGTACTTACAGTGATTTTGTATCTTAGTGGGGAGCCTAGGGCCTGGGCTGACACTTTTTATGAGGATTACATTTTGGGATCCCTTACTGCCTTTTTTGCCCAGATGTCTGCTTTATATGATGACCCATTCAGGCAGGTTTCAGCAGAGAATGCCTTAAGGTCTTTAAAACAAAGGAAAAATCCGGTAGAGACCTACATTACACAATTTAAAATCCATGCTAGAGATTCAGAATGGAATGAAGTCTCACTCAAGTCACAGTTTCGTTTGGGTTTGTCCGAAGAGATTATGGATGAATTGTCGCACACAGGGATCCCAGTCTCTCTAGAAGATTTATTCGCACTCACTATCAACATTGACAGACGCTTTAGAGAAAGACGCTCAGAGCGGGCTAGCTCCTCTTAGAGTTATCTTCCAACTCCTACCTATCAGGTAAAGGAAAATCCCCAACCGATGGATATAGAATTTCTTAAAGGGCCTCTGACCCCCCCAGGAAAAATCCAGGAGGAAACAGCTGAGCCTTTGCATGTACTGTGCTTGCCGTACCCATGAGGTCAAGGACTGTCCAGTTTTGTTGAAGGCTAGGAAGGGTAGGTCATCTGACTCCTCAGTAAGCCTTTAAACTAGAACAAGTAACACAACTTATATAACCATCCCTCTTATTTTACAGTGGGATCACCACAGGATCACCACTGAAGCAATTGTTGATACCGGCTCCTGTAGGAATTTCATTGACCTTGATTTTGTGAATAGAAATAAAATTCCAGTTTTGTGCAAGTATAACCCAGTCTCTGTGAAAATCATTGATGATTCTTTACTCTCATCCAGTCCTGTCACCCATCAGACCATTTCCCTCCAGGTAACTTCAAGCAAACATGTTAATGAAATACTATCTTTCGATGTAATATCCTCACCTATGTTCAACATCATATTAGGCATAAACTGGCTCTGTACACACAAACTCCATATTAACTGGGCCAAAGGTAGCCTTATCTTCTCTACTCCGCAACATATCAACAAGCATACAAATATCTCTACAATACTACATATAGATGATTCCACTTTACCTACACACTACTCTGACTTTGCTGATGTCTTTAACAAAAAAGACGCAGAAAGCCTACCACCACACAGGGCCTATGATTGCCCCATAGATTTTCTCCCAGGGGTCACAATCCCTTTTGGTCATATATACCCCCTTTCTAAGCCTGAGTTAGAACACCTCAAAAATTATATAGATGAGAATCTCAGAAAGGGGTTCATAAGACCCAGCACTTCACCTGCAGGAGCAGAGATATTCTTTGTGACTAACAAAGATGGGTCCCTAAGACCAATTATCGATTACAGGGAGCTTAATAAATGTATGAGAAAAAATCGATACCCGCTTCCTCTCATCCCTGAGTTGATAGAAATATTAAGGGGTGCCTTGGTTTTCACTAAATTGGATCTCCGAGGAGCCTACAATCTAATACGAATGAGGGCTGGAGATGAATGGCTCACTGCTTTCCGGACTAGATATGGTCTGTATGAATATACAGTGATGCCATTTGGATTGTGCAATGCTCCAGCTACATTCCAGTGTCTAATCAATGATCTTTTCAGGGATATCTTGGATGTTTGGATGCATACCTAGTAATCTATTTAGACAAAATTTTAATCTATTCCCATAATCTTGAACAACATAGAGCGCATGTAAAAGAAGTGCTCTCTAGATTGAGGAAAAACAATCTGTACGCCACGCTTGAGAAGTGTATGTTTGAGTCAAATGAAATTACATTCCTAGGATATCAGATTTCCCCTCTTGGCATTAGAATGCAGAATGACAAGGTACAAGTCATACTAAACTGGCCTGTCCCCCACACAAAAAAAGAAGTGCAGCGCTTCCTAGGATTTTCTAATTTCTACAGAAAATTTATACCAGGTTTTGAAGCAATCACTAAACCTCTGACCAACCTTACAAAACTAAACCACACTTTCAAATGGACAGACCAGTCTCAAACTGTTTTTGATCTGTTGAAGCTAAAATTTACTGCAGCACCGATAGTACAGTATCCAGACATGGACAAACAGTTCATATTAGAAGTTGATGCTTCGGACTTCGCCATCGGGGCAATCCTTTCACAGAGCAAGTCTTTCAAGGATCCACCGCATCCTGTGGCTTATTTTTCTAGGCTCATGCAACCAGCTGAATTGAACTACCCGGTCGGAGAAAAAGAATTACTCGCTATCAAGTGCTCCTTTGATCACTGGCGGCACTTACTAGAAGGTGCAACTTAACCTACCGTTATATACACAGACCATAAAAACCTACAATACCTGCAATCTAATTGCACTTTATCCTCCAGACAACTACGATGGAGCCTATACTTCTCCCGTTTTCAGTATGTCATCACCTAGAGACCTGGCACCAAGAACGGTAAGGCTGATGCCCTTTCCAGACAAGGACAAAAAACAGTTCCTGATAACTTACCTGCCACAATAATCCCTAAGCACTGCATTCTGGGTTTACTCACCGACATAAGTCCTATGTTCAAGGATGCAGTAACCACTGATTCAACTATACCCTTGTTGGAGGTCACCCAAAACCCAGATGGTCTGTACTATAGGGATGGGAAGTTGGCTATACCCCCAAAATTGAGACCTTCTGTTCTTAAAACTATTGACAACTCACCACTTGCAGGTCACATGGGCAGGGAGAAAACTATGGAACTCCTCAAGCGCTCATATTGGTGGCCCACCATGCATAGAGACCTGAAAGAATTCTTGTCCCATTGCACCACCTGTGCAACCTCCAAACATTCAAGACAACATCCGATGGGACTTCTGCAATCCCTTCCTGTGCCACATATTCCCTGGGAAGTAGTCTCAATGGACTTTATAGTGGACCTCCCAGCATCAAACAGCTTCACTACTATACTGGTTGTTGTAGATCTTTTTTCAAAGATGGCACACTTTATCCTCATTGCAACCTTGCCTACTTCAAAACAAACCTGTGACCTATTCCTTCAGAATATTGTTTGTTTACATGGCATACCTAAAGTGCTCATCAGTGATCGAGATTCACAGTTCACATCCAGATTCTGGAAACACCTCTGTGAGGCACTTCATATTGATCGAAAGCTCAGCTCCTCATACCACCCTCAGACAAACAGGCAGACAGAGAGGGTCAATCAGTGGCTAGAGCAGTATTTGCTCTGCTACTGCTACCAGCATTAAGACTCTTGGGCTACTTACTTACACACATAACAACCCCAAAAGCTCTACGACTGGCTACAGTCCCTTCTTCATGAACTATGGAATACATCCACCATTTTCTATGTTACCCAGGGTTGAAACACCCTGTCCTCAAGTTAATGATCTCATAAATGATATATCAGCCACTTTCTCTACTGTACGAGACAACATACTCCAGGCTCAGACATCTCAACAGAAATTTTACAACTTAAGTCATCTACCTAATCCGCAATACTCAGTGGGTTAGTACTTCTGGCTTTCCACAAAAAACCTCAGGATTCCATACCCCTGTAAGAAGCTCGGCAAATTGTACATAGGACCATATCATATCCTTCAAGATAACAACCCAGTCTCTGTTACCTTGCAGCTACCATCCACATTCAAGATACACCCGACATTTCTCTTTTCTTTGGTCAAGCTCTGCATCTCACCCCCTACTACTTGTACTCTGCCGGACACTGATGTTACCCTTGACCCTGATGCACAGTATGAAGTACACAGCATATTGGACTCCCGTTTATGACGCGGAGTCCTGTTCTATTTGGTTCATTGGAGGGGTTTCGGTCATGAGGATGACTCCTGGGAGCCTACTTCGAATGTGTCTGCTCCTAGGTTGGTCTCCATATACCATCGGCGGAACCCCGATCGGCCTAGACCCTGAACCTCACTGTGGTTACTTTGTTGAGGGGCTCTGTAAGGGTTAACTGCCTGTCATATGCAACATGATCCTGTCTCTTTAAATCTGCTAGCCTATTTAACCAGCCTCCTCCCAACCTTCATTGCTGGTTGATTGAGAAACTTCCATTGTACCTTGTATTGCGTAAGCAACTGACTTGCCTCTAACAGATCTCTCCTCTTATCTAAAGAATTTGTCTCTAAAGAGTTTAACCTGCAGCGTTGAGCAGACTGCAGCTGTGTGCAGAGGAAACGAACAGACCGATATGTCATCCTCGACAGGCTCCTCGACCATCAGCTGTGAACTAGGAACCTCTGAACCGGTGCGTCATCAGCTACCGATGCCTATGCCACACTGAGCATCACAGACTCACAGCCAACCTGCTCGCAGACTGAGTCACAACACTCATGCTCAGACTTGATACCGGACAAACGGATAAGGTCAGATTGTTCTTAATATCCTGTGACAGGTTCTGCTTTACCTATTTCATATATACAGTGTCTGATCTTGTGATTCCTTTACTTGCTGATCTTAACATTGCCACATTTAAACCATATGGTTGCTATTACATTGCTCATTACGTTTGCCGCATGAGAATTTGTTATATGTGTCATTAAATTATAGCAGTTTTCTCTCAAGGCATATATTAATCTCACAAGGGTGACCTATACACATACCTAGGTTTCCCTTGTGTGACAACATCATATTTAAGTGCGGTATATAGTCTGAACTTACAAAGGCTTGCCAGAAGGCTATCTACTACTAAAGAGTTATTAACATTGGACTAAGTATACTACGGTTCTTACAACGACTTACTAATTACAATGACTGACCCGCTTGACTCTCTCCATGCTGCCCTTTCTGAACTTTCAGTTTATGGCTCTGTATCCAATTTCTCAGTTAACATGACTAAATCTGAATATCTTCCTATTAACTTAACCTAAACCACCCTTGACACCTTAAAATCTGACTGCACCCTTAGACCCCAAACCAAATATCTAAAATACCTTGGCATATCCCTAACTCCAGACAAAGATGACCTACGTAGATATAACTATGGAAACCTAATCTCTGAGTTCCAAGCACTAGCCTCTTCTTGGTTGCCAAAAAAATATATCCTGGTTAGGCAGGATCCATGCAGCAAAATGATTTTCCTGCCAAAAGTCCTTTATGTTCTTCAGACTGTCCCAATCCCGGGTATCCTCAGAGACCTGGATACACTACAAAAAATCATAAATGACTATATCTGGCAAAGAAGGCCCCCACGCACCAATAAGAACACCCTCTATAAACTTCCTAGAGAGGGGGGACTGGGGGTCCCAAATCTTCGCGCCTATAAGCTGGCAATATCTTTACAGAGGATAGCGGACTGGTGCAGGTATAAGGGACCAAACTCAAAAAGATAGATTCAAATTGAATCCGATTTATCATACTCAAAACACATAAGTAGTTTAAGCTGGAACCCAGCATTTTCTAATAGCCACTCAGTCTCCTCTTCCGCTATAACCAATGAAACATGGTCAGATTGGAGACTGATCCGTAAGTCATATAACAAAATCTCCACGAGCTACTCCCCCCTTACTCACAATTTTATCTAACCCAGAATTCACACCTGGTCTCCACACAGACAATACACATCACCAGGTACTTGAGGAGGTGCTCCCAATACACCTCCTTACAGAAGGGAGTAACATTAAATCTAAAGGCCAACTTGATGCTTTGGGGCATCCTTTCCTCTCCTCTTGGTTCAGAGTACATCAGATCAGACATTACATAATTACTCATAGACATAGAAAAGACCTCTTAAGGCCCCTAACAATGTTTGAACAGTTATGTGTGTCCAAGGAGAATCCTACTAGAGTTATCTCTATAGAAACTGACCCTAGCAAGTTGTTACCCAATTCTCCCTCCCTACACCAAGAGTTGGGACAGAGAGCTTAAAACCTCCACCTCCGCACAGGCCTGATCACGTAGATTTATGGCTCTATCTCAGTCGGGCCACTCTTCACAAGCTAAAGAAACCAACATAAAAATTATGCTACAGTGGCATTTAACCCCAGCCAAACTTAAATACATCTATAAAAACACTTCAGGATTATGTTGGAGAGGCTGTCGAAAGGAAGGTCACCTGTCCCACATTTGGTGGGAGTGCACGCATGTAAAACAGTTCTGGTCAGACATATTTAATAGCATCAACAGCACTTTAGGTTCTCAACTTATCCCCACACCAGAGCTGATAATGCTCAATCAACCTAGCAATTTGACTTGTAAAATAAGAAAACACCTATTCCAGATTCTAATCAATGCAGCTAACCAACTCATACCCAAACATTGTAAAACCCCACAAAGCCCTTCCCTCTCAGAATGGATAAACCTAGTAAATAAAAATTTAAAGTTAGAACGGTTTCATTATTTTAAACTAGGACAATTAACCTTCTTTCAAGATATACAATTTCTCTGGGACTCTTTTCTCCACGGAATGAATAATTCAAATATCAAAAACCCTTCAAGTTGCAACAATTTTTAATCTCATATGACTTACTGAGTACTACAGTACATGCACATCATTTCTCTTTTGTTTATGTTTCTTTTTGTTTTAATTGTTTTATCTGTTTAAGTAGATTTCCTTGTTTAATATTAATTTTACATTGCTAGATTGTTGGTTTCAGCTTCTAACTCTTGACACATTTTGAGCGAGGCCTAATAATTAAGAGCTCCAACCCTGCTTCCTCTTCTGTATGATAAAAGGTTTGTGTCCTTTACTCTTATGTTTACATCATCTATACCCATGGACATACCTAAGTCTTAGTTTTGATGAAAGTAACTTGTCCCATTAAGGGAAGCCCAAGGACATTGTGGAAACCTCACTTCAGCTGTACTTTTTGTATGTTATGTTGAGCAAACCTGTACCAATGCTAATTAATTATGTATTGTTGGAAAATTCTTTCAAATAAAAAGAATATAACAAAATATATATATATACATACACCCCATCACTTGGTCAGACCATGCCCCAATTTTGTGCATGATTAATTGGCTGGATAAACCAATATCCCCATTCCAGTGGAAACTGGATGACATCACGTCGGGGTTGAAATAGAAAAAGCGCTGACAGAATACTTTGAGATTAGCAATAGCACTGAAACAAAATATACTAAAATCTGGGAGGCACACAAATGTGTGATCAGGGGGAAATACCTAAAACACAAGGCCAACATCAATAAACAGCACAGAATAAAATATGAATCATTACTTAAGGATTTAGAAACACTAAAACAAACCCACAAACGTTCACCCGACAATAGCTCAGTATTAAAGAATCTCACTGAAACTATAGCAGAGTTAAATAAATACCTCCAACACAACCAACAGAAACAAGCATTCATTTTATGACAACACTACTACGAGCAAGGAAACAAATCAGGCAGACTGCTAGCAAGAACAATACGATGTAAACAACTCAAATAGCACATTCATTCCATTAAAAACAAAGCAGGACAGGCCAAAAGTGATAGCATCTCCATAGCAAACATATTCAAAACATATTACTCCTATCTATACAACCTGACAGGAGATACTCCCAAACAACACATGTATAATACCAAATTAAGAAACATTACACAATACTTAGATAATGTAAGAATACCTAAAATATCGGAAGAGCAATCACAAAAGCTAGACTCCCCCATAGAAGGTAAAGAAATAATAAAGGCAATACACAACCTGCCAACAGGGAAGAGCCCAGGCCCCGATGGCTATGGAGCCAAATACTACATGAAGTTTGTACAAATATTGACCCCTAAGGTACAAATGTTATTCAACTCTCTGGAAGACACTGGGGGATTTAGCAAGACAATGCTAGAAGCACATATTGCTGTTTTGCCGAAGCCTTGGAAGCCCCCGGATGTGCCGCAGAACTTTTGTCCTATTTCATTACTGAACACGGACATAAAGATATTAAAAAAATATTGTCTGAAAGGCTTAATCCACTACTCAACATGGTAATATCCCCTGATCAAGTGGGGTTCATCGCTGGCAGGGAGGCTAGGGACAACACCATAAAAGTGATACAACTCACAACATACGCACAAAACAACAGCTTACCATTCTCAATTATATCTACTGATGCCGAAAAGACCTTCGACAGGGTGGACTGGGATTTTCTCAGGACCACCCTGTCAAAGCTAAACATTGGGCAGGCCTTTATTAACAAATATTTTTCACTATATTCAAAGCCCACTGCTAGGGTCAAAGTGAATACGATACTGTCTGAGCCTTTTGAGATAAAAAAAAGGCATGCGTCAAGGGTGCCCTCTATCACCCATTCTCTTTGCACTTTCAATTGAAGTCCTGGTCCAAAAAATGTGACATATGGGCAGATCACTGTGTTGCTACACAGATTGAGCTGTCATTTTGTATCTTCTTTTCAACAACTTTCAATAAAATATTTTGAAAATGAAAAAAAAAACTAAAAATATAAATATGAATGAACAATATTTACAAGTTAAAAATAAGTTTTCTGTAAACCAAGGTTAGAGTAAAACTTTAAATATATATTACAAAATAAAGAAATTAGATGTGTGTACACAACTCATTCCTATGGAAACAAATTCTCACTGGTTCATAAGGAAAATCCCCACAGATCTAATGGTGTTCAGTGAAACACACTACAAATAAAACCTAGATATTTTTTTTAAAAATAAGTCATCTTTTAAAAGCATAAAAATATACTGTCCTTTAAAGTTATGCCTTGATAAGTCTACTCAACTTAACAAACAACGGAGTGAGCTACCAAACGGCTAGATTACGAGTTTTGCGGTATGGGTGAAAAAGCAGTGTTAAGGCTCATAACGCTGCTTTTTCACTACCGCTGGTATTACGAGTCTGGCAAGTTTAGGGGCACCGCACACTTTTTTGGCGGTACCGCAAATTAACTTACTCAATTTGTGTAAAGTCTTTTTTCAATGGGACTTCCATAGCACCGATATTACAAGCTTTTTCTGGGAGGCCAAAAAGTAAGCGGTACAGCCTATCTCGCAAGATTTGTAATGCAATCTAAAGTCAGTAGTTATGAGTTTTACGCTACAAAGCTGTAACATAAAACTCATAACTAAAGTGCTAAAAAGTACACTAACTTCTATAAACTACCTATTAACCCCTAAACCGCCACCATCCCGCATCTCAAACACTAAAATAAATTAATTAACCCCTAATCTGCCACTACCGACATCGCCACCACTATAATAAACATATTAACCCCTAAACCACCACACTCCTGCATCACAAACACTAGTTAAATATTATTAACCCCTAATCTGCTGCCCCTAACATTGCTGCCACTTACCTCTATTTATTAACCCCTAATCTGCCGCCCCCAACGTCGCAGCCACTATACTAAATGTATTAACCACCAAACCTAAGTCTAACCCAAACCCTAACACCCCCTAACTTATATATAATTAAAATAAATCTAAATAAAACCTACTATCATTACCTAAATTATTCCTATTTAAAACTAAATACTAACCTGTGAAATAAAACCTAAGCTAGGTACAATATAACTAATAGTTACATTGTATCTAGCTTAGGGTTTATTTTTATTTTACAGGCAAGTTTGTATTTATTTTAACTAGGTAGAATAGTTAGTAAATAGTTATTAACTATTCAGTAGCTACCGAGTTAAAATAAATACAAATTTATCTGTAAAATAAAACCTAACCTGTCTTAGACTAACACCTAACCTTACACTACAATTAAATCAATTACCTAAATTAAATACAATTACCTAAATTGCAACAAAAACACTAAATTACACAAAATAAAAAAAGAAATTATAAGATATTTAAACTAATTACACCTAATCTAATAGCCCTATCAAAATAAAAAAGCCCCCAAAATAAAAAAAAAACAGCCTAAACTAAACTACCAATAGCCCTTAAAGGGACATAATACTCATATGCTAAACCACTTGAAACTGATGCAGTATAACTGTAAAATACTGACAGGAAAATATCACCTGAACATCTCTATTTAAAAAAGGAAGATATTTTACCTCACAATTTCCTCAGCTCAGCAGAGTAAGTTCTGTGTAAAAAGTTATACTCAGCTGCTCCCAGCTGCAGGTAAAAAAAAAAAAAAATGAAGAAATGAACAGCAGCCAATCAGCATCAACAGTGCTGAGGTCATGAACTCGAGATCTTATGAGATTTCACTTAACTCTCATGAGATTTCATAGCAAACTTTCTTTAAACTGAATAGGGAAATAACATGAGAGTGCACGTAAGCTCGCCCCTTCCGCTGCCCCGGGACAGACATACTAATATGCTGCTTAGAAATCCTTTACAATGGGATGTGGCTACTGAGAAACTTTTGAGGTAAAATATCTTTCTTTTTTACATAGAGATGTTCAGGTGATATTTTCTAGTCAGCTTTTTACAGCTATACTGCATCACTTTCAAGTATTTAAACATATGGGCATTATGGCCCTTTTGCAGGGCATTTCTCCAAAGAAATCAGCTCTTTAACCTGTTAACATTTTTACAAGCAACCTCCAACAGTAAAAACTACCACCCACACAACCAACCCCGCAAATAAAATCCTAACTAAAAAAAACTAAGCTCCCCATTGCCCTAAAAAGGGCATTTGGATGGGCAATTTAGCTCTTTTTCAACTGCCCAAACCCTAATCTAAAAATAAAACCCACCCAATAAACCCTTAAAAAAAACCTAACACTAACCCCTGAAGATCCACTTACAGTTTTGAAGTCCGGACATCTATCCTCAATGAAGCCGGGAAAAGTCTTCATCCAAGCAACAATAAGTTCTCAACAATGCAAGGAGAAGTCTTCATCCAAGCCAGCAGAAGTGGTCCTCCAGACAGGCAGAAGTCTTCATCTAGAAGGCATCTTCTATCTTCATCCTTCCGACGCGGAGCTGCTCCATCTTCAAGACATCCGGCACGGAGCATCCTCTTCTTTCCATGGCTTATGACGAATGAAGGTTCCTTTAAATGACATCATCCAAGATGGCGTCCCTTGAATTCCGATTGGCTGATAGAATTCTATCAGCCAATCGGAATAAAAGATGAAAAAATCCTATTGGCTGATGCAATCAGCCAATAGGATTGAGCTTCAATCCTATTGGCTGATCCAATTAGACAATAGGATTGAGCTTGCATTCTATTGGCTGATTGGAACTGCTGCTAGCAGGGGGTGTCAATCATTTGATCAGGATTATCGGGATGATTGCTGTCCACCACCTCAGAGGAGGTGGGTGAGTTAAGCAGCAGCAGTCTTATGACCGCTAATCCTTAACTCCTGATTCCGGCGAGCATGAAGGCTCACGCAGAATTAGCAGCTTGATGGGTTGATAAATCAACCCTCTTGTGTCTTTTATGGACTCTTTCACTGTTAGTAATTTTAATTTGGATACAAATATTTTGTATTCAATTTTATAGCGCTGTTTTCTTTGACCTAGATTTGGAGTTTGGCGTTAGCCGTGAAAACCATCGTTAGAGGCTCCTAACGCTGGTTTTAGGCTACCGCCGGTATTTGGAGTCACTCAAAATAGGGTCTAACGCTCACTTTTCAGCCGCGACTTTTCCATACCGCAGATCCCCTTACGTCAATTGCGTATCTTATCTTTTCAATGGGATCTTTCTAACTCCGGTATTTAGAGTCGTTTCTGAACGACAAAACTCCAGCCGCAGGAAAAAAGTCAGTAGTTAAGAGCTTTCTGGGCTAACGCCGGTTTATATAGCTCTTAACTACTGTACTCTAAAGTACACTAACACCCATAAACTACCTATGTACCCCTAAACCGAGGTCCCCCCACATCGCCGACACTTGATTAATTTTTTTAACCCCGAATCTGCCGACCGCCACCTACGTTATCCTTATGTACCCCTAATCTGCTGCCCCTAACACCGCTGACCCCTGTATTATATTTATTAACCCCTAACCTGCCCCCCACAACGTCGCCTCCACCTACCTACACTTATTAACCCCTAATCTGCCGACCGCAAAGCGCCGCCACCTACGTTATCCTTATGTACCCCTAATCTGCTGCCCCTAACACCGCCGACCCCTATATTATATTTATTAACCCCTAATCTGCCCCCCTCAACGTCGCCTCCACCTTGCCAATAGAATGCAAGCTCAATCTCATTGGCTGATTGGATCAGCCAATCGGATTGAACTTGACTCTGATTGGCTGATTCCATCAGCCAATCAGAATATTCCTACCTTAATTCCGATTGGCTGATAGAATCCTATCAGCCAATCGGAATTCGAGGGACGCCATCTTGGATGACGTCATTTAAAGGAACCGTCATTCGTCGTTCAGTCGTCGGCCAGGATGGATGTTCCGCGGTGGAGGTCTTCAGGATGCTGCCGCTTCGCTCCGGATGGATGCCGCTTGGATGAAGACTTCAATCGGATGGAAGACCTCTTCTGCCCCGCTTGGATGAAGACTTCAGCCGGATCATGGACCTCTTCAGCCCCCCGCTTGGGCTTGAATCAGGACATCGGAGGAGCTCTTCTGGACGGATCGGTGTGATACCCGGTGAGGTGAAGACAAGGTAGGATGATCTTCTGGTATTGAGAGTCCACATAAAGGCTGCGTTAGGCTCCAAAAAAGGAGCGTAGAGCATATTTAACGCAGCTTCAACTCTCGATACCAGAGTTGCTTACGCAAGCGGCCAGCCTCAAAAACGGAAACAATGGGGCTGTTTGAGCTGAAAAAAAACCTAACACCTGCAAAAAAGCCGCGTTCAGCTCCTAACGCAGCACCATTATTTCCTATGGGGAAACACTTCCTACGTCTGCACCTAACACCCTAACATGTACCCCGAGTCTTAACACCCCTAACCTTACACTTATTAACCCCTAATCTGCCGCCCCCGCTATCGCTGACCCCTGCATATTATTATTAACCCCTAATCTGCCGCTTCGTAAACCGCCGCTACTTAAAGTTATTAACCCCTAATCTGCCTCACTAACCCTATAATAAATAGTATTAACCCCTAATCTGCCCTCCCTAACATCGCCGACACCTAACTTCAATTATTAACCCCTAATCTGCCGATTTGAGCTCACCGCTATTCTAATAAATGTATTAACCCCTAAAGCTGTCTAACCCTAACACTAACACCCCCCTAAGTTAAATATAATTTTAATCTAACGAAATTTATTAACTCTTATTAAATAAATTATTCCTATTTAAAGCTAAATACTTACCTGTAAAATAAATCCTAATATAGCTACAATATAAATTATAATTATATTATAGCTATTTTAGGATTAATATTTATTTTACAGGTAACTTTGTATTTATTTTAACCAGGTACAATAGCTATTAAATAGTTAAGAACTATTTAATAGCTAAAATAGTTAAAATAATTACAAATTTACCTTTAAAATAAATCCTAACCTAAGTTACAATTAAACCTAACACTACACTATCAATAAATTAATTAAATACAATACCTACAAATAACTAAAATGAAATAAACTAACTAAAGTACAAAAAATAAAAAAGAACTAAGTTACAAAAAATAAAAAAACATTTACAAACATAAGAAAAATATTACAACAATTTTAAACTAATTACACCTACTCTAAGCCCCCTAATAAAATAACAAAGACCCCCAAAATAAAAAAATGCCCTACCCTATTCTAAATTACTAAAGTTCAAAGCTCTTTTTACCTTACCAGCCCTGAACAGGGCCCTTTGCGGGGCATGCCCCAAAGAATTCAGCTCTTTTGCCTGTAAAAAGAAACATACAATACCCCCCCCAACATTACAACCCACCACCCACAAACCCCTAATCTAACCCAAACCCCCCTTAAATAAACCTAACACTAAGCCCCTGAAGATCTCCCTACCTTGTCTTCACCTCACCGGGTTCAGCGATCGGTCCAGAAGAGGGTCCGAAGTTTTGATCCAAGTGGAGCAAGAATAGGTCCTCCATCCGGTAGAAGTCTTCATCCAAGCGGGGCAGAAGAGGTCTTCCATCCGATTGAAGTCTTCATCCAAGCGGGATCTTCTATTGTCATCCATCCGGAGCGGAGCGGCAGGATCCTGAAGACCTCCGACGCGGAACATCCATCCTGGCCGACGACTGAATGACAAATGACGGTTCCTTTAAATGACGTCATCCAAGATGGCGTCCCTCGAATTTCCGATTGGCTGATAGGATTCTATCAGCCAATCGGAATTAAGGTAGGAATATTCTGATTGGCTGATGGAATCAGCCAATCAGAATCAAGTTCAATCCGATTGGCTGGTCCGCGGTGGAGGTCTTCAGGATGGAGCCGGTCCTCATCGGATGAAGATAGAAGATGCCGCTTGGAAGAAGATGGTTGCCGGTCCGGATCTACTCTTCTTCCCGGATAGGATGAAGACTTTGGACCCTCTTCTGGACTTCTTCAGCCATCGGATGATGGATGTCTAGCCCCCTCTTGATGGCAGATTAGGGGTTAATAAGTGTAGGTAGCTGGCGGCGACGTTGTGGGGGGCAGGTTAGGGGTTAATAAATATAATATAGGGGTCGGCGGTGTTAGGGGCAGCAGATTAAGGGTACATAAGGATAACGTAGGTGGCGGTCTGCAGATTAGGGGTTAAAAAAATTTAATTGAGTTGCGGCGATGTGGGGGGACCTCGGTTTAGGGGTACATAGGTAGTTTATGGGTGTTAGTGTACTTTAGAGTACAGTAGTTAAGAGCTTTATGAACCGGCGTTAGCCCAGAAAGCTCTTAACTACTGACTTTTTTCTGCGGCTGGAGTTTTGTCGTTAGATTTCTAACGCTCACTTCAGACACGACTCTAAATACCGGAGTTAGAAAAATCCCATTGAAAAGATAAGATACGCAAATGGCGTAGGGGGATCTGTGGTATGGAAAAGTCGCGGCTGAAAAGTGAGCGTTAGACCCTATTTTGAGTGACTCCAAATACCGGAGGTAGCCTAAAACCAGCATTAGGAGCCTCTAACGCTGGTTTTCACGGCTACCGCCAAACTCCAAATCTAGGCCTTAGTGTCAGCAACAATCAAAAAAACAAAAGTAGTGTCTCCATAATCCTTCTGATAGTGTGAACAATAATGAAAAAAAAAAATGCCAAAATATAAACGACAATGCAGTAATCCTCCTGTGGAAAAATAAAAGAGATATAGTGTAGAATGTTCTAAAAATCGAGGTAACAATGGAATAAGGCTTACCAGTGCAGGTCTATGCGTTTCGGCCCTTGCTACGCCTTTATCAAGACTGGTTTGGGAGTGGTAGCTGGTGGCCTTTTATAGAGAGGTGGACAAATTGACCGGATATTCAAAAAATGGTGACTTCCGGTTTGTAATATTTCCTATATATAATAGGCATAATAAACAGTTAACAGCAAGTAAAACAAATACAGTCCTTCTTACTTGGTCAGTAGTGCTCACCGCTGATACAATCAATGATAATGTGATTTGTGGGACATGAAAAATTCACAGTATACCTTGTCTCCAAAAGGATCATGACGTCACTTCCGGTCAAAATATAACTTATACAATTGTGATCGTGATCATACTTAAAAAATGTAAAAAAAAATTGTGGAGATAGTTATTTGCAATTTGTAATACCCAAATTAGGAAATTATATATTTAGTGAGATGCCTAATATGTATAATAAAGTGAAACGGACATTATTCTTCGTCAGTAATTTAGACTACCTGATTGGTCGCGACGTCACGATGTGTAACCTGCGCCGTTGATTGGGTCAAATTAAGGTGTGAGTAATAGCTAATATTCGCATTGGAGAGTTCTGAGGGCTATATTGATTGGCCCGTTCTAAGGTGTGTAGCAACCCCTTGTCACTATTGGGCAGCTTTATTTGGATACCTATCAAGGCGGTGAATATACTTTGAGATCAAATACTATCGAGGCTCCAATAATATTTCTGTTGCACAGTGTGTAAATAATTAGAGGTGGATAGTAGAAGATGTCTGATAAAATTTAACAAAGTACAATTAATGTACCAGATCGAAAACAGAGACATAAATCTGATCTAAGGAGATGAGTACAAAATAAAATAAATAATGGCACGTTTGAAAAGAGATATAATATGGTGGAAGGACAAGAATCTGTTGATCTTGGAATAATGAGGCAAAAAGAAAAATAAACAAAAAGAAAAGGAACAAAACACCTGATGAATGATATATACATGTTGTATATAAATGATATATACAGGGAGTGCAGAATTATTAGGCAAGTTCTATTTTTGAGGATTAATTTTATTATTGAACAACAACCATGTTCTCAATGAACCCAAAAAACTCATTAAAATCAAAGCTGAATATTTTTGGAAGTAGTTTTTAGTTTGTTTTTAGTTTTAGCTATTTTAGGGGGATATCTGTGTGTGCAGGTGACTATTACTGTGCATAATTATTAGGCAACTTAACAAAAAACAAATATATACCCATTTCAATTATTTATTTTTACCAGTGAAACCAATATAACATCTCAACATTCACAAATATACATTTCTGACATTCAAAAACAAAACAAAAACAAATCAGTGACCAATATAGCCACCTTTCTTTGCAAGGACACTCAAAAGCCTGCCATCCATGGATTCTGTCAGTGTTTTGATCTGTTCACCATCAACATTGCGTGCAGCAGCAACCACAGCCTCCCAGACACTGTTCAGAGAGGTGTACTGTTTTCCCTCCTTGTAAATCTCACATTTGATGATGGACCACAGGTTCTCAATGGGGTTCAGATCAGGTGAACAAGGAGGCCATGTGATTAGATTTTCTTCTTTTATACCCTTTCTTGCCAGCCACGCTGTGGAGTACTTGGACGCGTGTGATGGAGCATTGTCCTGCATGAAAATCATGTTTTTCTTGAAGGATGCAGACTTCTTCCTGTACCACTGCTTGAAGAAGGTGTCTTCCAGAAACTGGCAGTAGGACTGGGAGTTGAGCTTGACTCCATCCTCAACCCGAAAAGGCCCCACAAGCTCATCTTTGATGATACCAGCCCAAACCAGTACTCCACCTCCACCTTGCTGGCGTCTGAGTCGGACTGGAGCTCTCTGCCCTTTACCAATCCAGCCACGGGCCCATCCATCTGGCCCATCAAGACTCACTCTCATTTCATCAGTCCATAAAACCTTTGAAAAATCAGTCTTGAGATATTTCTTGGCCCAGTCTTGACGTTTCAGCTTGTGTGTCTTGTTCAGTGGTGGTCGTCTTTCAGCCTTTCTTACCTTGGCCATGTCTCTGAGTATTGCACACCTTGTGCTTTTGGGCACTCCAGTGATGTTGCAGCTCTGAAATATGGCCAAATTGGTGGCAAGTGGCATCTTGGCAGCTGCACGCTTGACTTTTCTCAGTTCATGGGCAGTTATTTTGCGCCTTGGTTTTTCCACACGCTTCTTGCGACACTGTTGACTATTTTGAATGAAACGCTTGATTGTTCGATGATCACGCTTCAGAAGCTTTGCAATTTTAAGAGTGCTGCATCCCTCTGCAAGATATCTCACTATTTTTGACTTTTCTGAGCCTGTCAAGTCCTTCTTTTGACCCATTTTGCCAAAGGAAAGGAAGTTGCCTAATAATTATGCACACCTGATATAGGGTGTTGAAGTCATTAGACCACACCCCTTCTCATTACAGAGATGCACATCACCTAATATGCTTAATTGGTAATAGGCTTTCAAGCCTATACAGCTTGGAGTAAGACAACATGCATAAAGAGGATGATGTGGTCAAAATACTCATTTGCCTAATAATTCTGCACTCCCTGTATAGGATCAATATGTGTGATCCTAAATAAATAACCTGTGGCATAGGTCTAATAAGGACCAAATAATCCTAGGTACCTAGGTGATAACTGGGGCCATCATTATGGAACCTATAAATGACATATAAAACTCCTAATAAACATATCAGACTGCTAATTATCATATAGGTGACAGACAGACCTATAGGTGAAACACTTCACTTTATTTGATTATTTGCATCATTTTTGGATTTATCTTCATCTTTATTTTTATTATTATTTTTATTTTTTCACGTTATCACTGACACCTATTGGATTTCATTTTTGGATCATTTTTGGATTATTTGGATACACCATTGGATTGCCTCACTATAACCTACACAAGTATTTATCTTCATTTGATTTTGGAACATTGGACATTGACATTACCACTGTCTCACTGTTATTTATCATCATTGTTTCCTCAGTTGTTCTTTATTGAATGCTTGTCTGTTTATTTTGTTTTTTTCCACCCATATTTTACTTGTTTGTTATCCACTCTGCAGTTTTATCAACTACCATTGTTTTTATTGGGTTTATTGTGCATTTTATCTGGAATATTTTTTACTTCTATTTTTTATTTTTTATTCTTTATTTCTATGGATCCCTAAGTTTGTTTTTATGTACATTTCTGTTGCCTTATGTATATGTATATCTGAATAAATTATTTTTAGATTAGTATTTGTCCTTACCTTAGCCTCCTTTAAGGTAGGTGCCTGGGTCTTCACATTAATATCTCTTGTGCTTTTTGAATTGACAGCTAGGAGTCACCATTTCCCAGGCTATAGGGTACACATATTTTGGCGCTTAGGTTAACCCTTCTCTAAAAAGAAATTGTGAGTCAAAGAGTACTCAATAGATCTTATAATAAATTCCTTCACATTGTTATCATAATCTGAGTACCTCTCCAAAAAGAAATCAATGGCTTGTATTCCTTGCTGATGTGGAAAAAAGGTGTACAATGACACCAAATCCACCGTAAGAAAACAATAGGTGTGTTGCCAGCCAACCTTTTCCTCCTGAGTGATTAAATCTGTAGTTTCACGTATGTAACTTTTAAGATTTGTTACAAGTGGTTGTAAATATGCATCCACTATTTCACTCAAAGGTTCATCTAGAAAATCAATGCCTGCAATAATAGGACATCTTGGGGGCATAATAGGATCTTTATGTACCTTTGGTAAATAGTGGAATATAGCTGTTACAGGGTGATCCACCCTAAGATATTCTGCATTTTTTTCCATAATTACTCCATTATTTAACGCACTGTCCACAATAGAATAAATTAGTTTTCTATATTTGAAAGTAGGATCTGTGGTTAATAACTCATAAACCTCATTGTCACCCAACTGTCTATTCGCTTCTTTAATATAGTCATCCCTATTGACACCCTTATCTGAGTTGCGAATCACAATTGTCTTTTCAGATTCAAGCTGTTTAAGTGCCCCATACTCTGTCTTGCTAAGATTATTTTTAGAGTGATTAATTCTGTTAATATTCTGGTTCAAACGTGTCAACTCATTCTTAACAGTTTTCTGGAACACTTCAACAGTATTGGTTCTGGAATGAACAGGGTAAAAACTAGACTTCTGCTTAAACTTAGCTAAATCTGGTTCACTATTATCCATGTCATGAACAATATTATCACTCTCCATTTGAAGGGACACCAACTGTAATTCAGTACAAACATCATGAAAATTATAGTCTAGATCATTTCTAATGTTCACATTTTGATCTGGTTCAATGATTTCTGTCGTAACCCTTATGTCAGAAAAAAAAATGTTTTTTCAAAACAAGTGATCTTACAAATTTGTTAACATCAACTATCGTTCTAAACAAATTAAAGTGACTTGTAGGTTAAAAATTTAAACCTAATGATAACACTTTTTCTTGGGTTTTAGTCAATTGGTAAGCATATAGATTAATAACATTTACATTCTCTAAATGTATTTCCTCTCCTGACCCTGTCTTTGTCTTCTGGGGTATCTGTGATGTTTTTCCTGAGTTATATATGTTTTTTTTTTCTTTCCCTTTTCTCCTACTTCTTCTTGTTTTCCTTTTTTTGTCCTTTGCTCTGTTCTTGACTATACCCTCCCCGTTTTCTTGACACAGTAGATTCATTAATTCTAGGGGTAGTATCGGTTTGTAAAACAAATGATGAAGCAGTGTTTATCTCAACTCTTTCTTCCCTTGCACTGTCAAAATCTGAGGAGTTGTCATAATCAGTATCTTGGTCATTAAAGGTGACTTTTTTGTTAATTTGTTATATTGTTTTCTCTTAAATTTATTTCTACTTCTCATATCTATGTGTCCACTTGTATACACTGTTGTTTTCATAATCTTGTTTGTCCCTATATATATATCTGAGAAATTGTATTTGATCAATTAAAGGGTTAATCCTGATATTACATGGGGGGGGGTCTTTTGCCCTATATAAACATGTATGGTAGATCCCAATCCTATAGGTCATTGAGGAAGTTACGTTATTACAGACGAAACATGTTTGACCTGATTACTTCCACTTCCTTCTGATTTGACACATTGCTGCTGTTTTTATGAATTACTATGGAATAAAGAATACTTTTTTGCTTTTACATATTTGGAGTTTGGTGTGTCCATACCTTTGAGTGCTGGGATTGTTTCATTACTGGATTTGTTTCGTTTGGGAGGCGTGGGTGAAGCTTCCCTACCATATTCCTTACAGAACCGGACTGGACGTGTTGGCTTCAAGCTCCCAGAGGAGCCTCTTGTCCTCTTCTGCCCGGATAGGATGAAGACTTCTGCCCGCCGGATGTCCTCTTTTGGTCTATCGGTGCCCGGCTGGGTGAACATGGCTCAAGGTAGGGTGATCTTCAGGGGGTAGTGTTAGGTTTATTTAAGGGGGGTTTGGGTTAGAGTAGGGGTATGTGAGTGGTGGGTTTTAATGTTGGGCGGTTGTATTTTTTTTTAAAGGCAAAAGAGCTGATTACTTTGGGGCATGCCCCACAAAAATCCCTTTTAAGGACTGGTAAAAGATCTGGTTACTTTTTAATTTAGAATAGGGTAGGGACCTTTATTATTTTGGGGGGCTTTTTTTTATTTTATAAGGGGGCTTAGAGTAGGTGTAATTAGCCTAATATTCTTGTAATCTTTTTTTATTTTTTGTAATTTAGTGGGGGTTTTTTTTGTAATTTAGTTTAGTTTATTTAATTGTATGTAATTGTAAGTAATTTATTTAATTAATTTATTGATAGTGTATTGTTAGGTTTAATTGCAACTTAGGTTAGGATTTATTTTACAGGTAATTTTGTAATCATTTTAACTAGGTAGCTATTAAATAGTAAATAACTATTTAATAGCTATTGTACCTAGTTCAAATAAATACAAAGTTGCCTGTAAAATAAATATAAATCCTAAAATAGCTACAATATAATTATTTGTTATATTGTAGCTATATTAGGGTTTATTTTACAGGTAAGTATTTAGTTTTAAATAGGAATACTTTAGTTAATAATATTTAATTTATTTTGTTAGATTAAAATTATATTTAATTTAGGAGGGTGTTAGGGTTAGACTTAGCTTTAGGGGTTAATACATTTATTAGAGTAGCAGCGAGGTCCGGTCGGCAGATTAGGGGTTAATACTTGAAGTTAGGTGGCGGCGACATTGGGGAGGGCAGATTAGGGGTTAATACTATTTATTATAGGTTTTGCAAGGCGGGAGTGCAGCGGTTTAGGTGTTAATACATTTATTATAGTGGCAGCAAGGTCCGGTCGGCAGATTAGGGGTTAATAAGTGTAGTTAGATAGCGGCGACGTTGGGGGGGGGAGATTAGGGGTTAATAAATATTATATAGGTGTCTGCGATGTTAGGGGCAGCAGATTAGGGGTACATAGGGATAATGTAGGTTGCGGCGGGGTCCGGAGCGGCAGATTAGGGGTTAATTGTGTAATGCAGGTGTCAGCGATAGCGGGGGCGGCAGATTAGGGGTTAATAAGTGTAAGGTTAGGGGTGTTTGGACTCGGGGTTCATGTTAGGGTGTTAGGTGCAGACTTAGAAACTGTTTCCCCATAGGAAACAATGGGGCTGCGTTAGGAGCTGAACGCTGCTTTTTTGCAGGTGTTAGGTTTTTGTTCAGCCCAAATTGCCCAATTGTTTCTTATGGGGGAATCGTGCACGAGCACGTTTTTCAAGCTAGCTGCTACCGTAAGCAACATGCGGATCAGGTCCGCAAGACCTTGCTGAATGCGGAGAGCAATACGCTCTACGTATTCAGCATTGCACCGTATTCAGCGTATTCAGCTGCTGGTGCAAGAGTAAGAGCTGCTGGTGCAGCGCCGCAAACCTGCAGACTCCTGACCAATGGGCCGCCAGCAGGGTTGAATCGGGTTGAATTGTGGCGATTCTTGTCCGCCTAATCAGAGCAGGTGGAAAGGGTTATGGAACAGCGGTCTTTAGACCGCTGCTTCATAACTGCTGTTTCTGGCGAGTCTGAAGACTCACCAGAAAAACGGGCCCACAAGCTCTAGACGGAGCTTGATAAATGGGCCTCACAGTATTAACGTGCATGCAAGAAACTTTTACTACTAATCTGAGCTAAAAAACTCAAGTATTATTGATAACTCTAGAGTGACATTCGTGCACAATTATGTTTTCACTTATGCACCCAACTGCAATGTAGCCAATAAATTTTTTACAACCCATTCAATCTAGCCCAAATCCTTTAAACCCATTAAGAATAAAAGATGTGAGAGGGTTGTAAGTATATCCATTGATATTTATTCACAAATTCTTTAATGCATACGTTCCATTTTTCAGACTGCTAATCTCCTTACCTGAGGTCTCTGAATCAAGTAATTATCAAGTAGTCAACCTATTAATATGATATGTTTTTAAAAACTTATTTGTATTGTTTGAAATGTCTAAAACACTTGTTCTAAGAGAATTATCAATTCTTTAGGGTACCGGTAGTGGTTCTATAGGAATATTGCAAATGTCCCAGGTGTCAACAAGCAATCATTTGCACTGTAGTCTTCTTTTACATGGCTTTTGCTGAAGCAGGATGAGGACAATTGGAAATAAGGGAGGATTTAAATAGAACAGAATTGAGTGTGTAAGACAAAAATCAGTTTTACAAATAACTGTTTTGTTTCTATACCTCACAACCAAACACATACTGGTTTCAAAATATTGCTTATATATATATATATATATATATATATATATATAGGATGAGAGCTACTGATTTCCTATTGGCTGATTTCAAAATATTGCTTATATATATATATATATATATATATATAGGATGAGAGCTACTGATTTCCTATTGGCTGATTTAAACAGCCAATAGAATTTCAGTAGCTCTCATCCTATTGGCTGATTTGAATTTGAAGAATCAAACCAGCCAATAGGAATTCAAGGGACGCCATCTTTAATCGTGTACCTTTAGTTAAATTCTTTTTTATTGAAAAAGAGACTTTGCATAAAATACAACATATACGTGTCATACAATAAATTTGAACCGTCAAAAATTAAATTTCTTCTATATTGTTACAGACTCTTAGAATTTTAAGTAAAACAATGGTAACTAGGCATTGCCAAAAGAAAAAAAAAATAATTTAAAATAACATATGTGTCCAATCTCAGAGTATAAATTTGAGTAGCATGTAACATAATACTTCAAAATCTCAAAGTTAGCCCGTTTTAACATCATATAGTTATTCACTTTAAATTTCCCTTTATAGTTAATGAGAGTGAATTATTTCTAATATAATCATCCCAGATTGCTTGTATTATTGCAAAGCATTCAGTATTTCCTTTCTTATAGACTGAATATTCCTCCAACTCCAGCAACTCAGTGACCTTATCCCTCTACATCAACAGTGAAGGAACTTCCCCTGACTTCAATATCTTGGCTATTAACATTTTTACACTATTGGTAAATATCCGGAATAGGGGGGGAAGATGTTTGGAGGGTAGGTGAGTAGATTTGTTTAATTAACCAGATCTGAGGGTCTGGTGGTATAGTTAATTGGAGAATTTGTTCTACTTTGCGTATTACCTCATACCAGTAGTGGTTTAGACGGGAGCACCGCCACCACATGTGTCCCATTCCACTCCCAACATGGCCACATCTCCAGCATTTGTTACTAACTGTGGGATATAAGCGGTGAAGCCTTCGGGGGTTTAATACCAACTGTGCAAATTTTTTTTGTTGGTTTCTAACATAGAGGCTGAAGTAGAGGATTTTTTAGTATTTATAAATATGTTGGTCGCTGTTTGCGGGAGGATAATTGTACCCAACTCTCTTTCCCACATTTCAATGGAATATAGTAAGTTACCTGGAGGGGGATGAGTGATGATTTTATAGATGATAGATAGGGAATGTTTTATTGGGGAGCTTGAAAGGCATAGTTTCTCAATATTAGTAGGTTCACGAACCATGTTGTTTTTATTTTTATGGGTGTATATATAGCTATGTAGTCTTCTGTAGGAGAACCAATTTCTTGCCCAGTCATAACCTTTGTCTATTAATTGATCTTGCGTGCATAATGTTTCATTAGCGGTTACATGGTGAATAGGTATGTCATGAGCCACTGAGTCTAGGGAGTTCGTGTTAAGTAGGGAAGTTATAGAGAAATCAGTATTATGAAGTAGAGAAATTAGGGGGCCTGGATTAGAAGAAAGGTGTGGGTAGTGTCTAGAGGCCGAGTTCCATTGACATGCAGTTTCCTTTGTAATTGGGTTAGTGATAGATTTAACTTTCTCATGGAAGTCTGGTCTCCAGCATAAGTTAGTCAATGGTAGGTCAGGACCCAAATATTCCTCAAGTCGAACCCACCTCCTCTGTGTTTCGCCCACCCTCCAGTCTAATATCCTCTGCAGGAATATCGAAGTTCTATACGCTTCTAAGTTAGGTAGTCCCAGACCACCATAAGATCTATATAAGAACATAGTGCTTTTATTAATTCTTGGTGGTTTCTTCTGCCACACATAAGAGCTAAATAAATTTTGCATCTGGGAGAGATATTTAGGAGGTAAAGGGATTGGTAGAGCTTCCATAATATAGAGTAATCTTGGGAAAATATTCATTTTTAAAGTGTTAATACGTTCCCACCAGGATAGTTTCTTTGAGCTCCAGGAAGATAAGTCCCTCGTGATTATTGATTTAATTGGGAGGTAATTTACTTGAAATATCTTATCAAAAGAATCGGGAAGATGTACACCTAGGTATTTCATTGACCCCTTGCACCATTTGAAAGGGAAACTAGTTTTAATTGAGTTAACTGAGCTCTCCGGTAAGCCAAAACCCAGTATTTCAGATTTGCTCTGATTATTCAGAAAGTTTGTTAGGTTATGAAAAGTGGACAACTCCGTCAATAGCGGAGGAATAGATTTTTCCGGATTAGTCAGGGTAAAGAGGATATCATCAGCGAATAGAGATATCTTAAAAATGTATTGTCCTAGTGTCCTCCTGTAATTTCTGAATTGTTTCTAATCTTGGTAGCTAGCGTTTCAATAAGGAGCGCGAAAAGTAAGGGCGAGAGTGGGCATCCCTGACGTGTTTCGTTATTTATTTCTATTGGGGGTGATAAGGTACCATTAACTAATATGAGGGCACTGGGGGACGTATATAACGCAAATATACGTTTTAAGGTAATTGGGCGAAAGCCGAATGCCTCCAGGGATGCTCTCAAGAATGACCAATTAACGCGGTCGAAGGCCTTTTTGGCGTCTGTTGATATTAATACTGAAGGGATTTTTGTATTTGTGATATGCCAAATAAGGTGTAGATTGCGAACTGTGTTATCCCTTGGGAGGAACTGGTTTAATCGGTTCCCTATTATTTTTGCAAAGATCTTTATATCGGTGTTGAGGAGCGAAATTGGATGGTAGTTAGATATTTGGTCCGATGATTTACTAGGTTTAAGTATTATTGAGATGTGTGCCTGAAGCGAGGATGGAGAAAAATCTCCGTTAAAATCTATGCTCTGGTAATATCTTAACAGAAATGGGGATAGTATTTCTTTGAATTGCATATAATAGGAGTTACCGAACCCGTCAGGGCCTGGAGCTTTACCCGTGGGAAGAGATGAGATAGCTTCAAAAAGCTCCTCCTCAGAGATTGGGGCATCTAATACTTCACTTTGATCTGTAGTGAGTTTGGGAAGGTTTAGGTCCGAGAAATAGTCTGCCAATTCAGCAGGGTTGGGGTCATTAGTGTCACTTCTTAAATTATACAGTCTATCATAGTAGTCTTTGAATGCCAGTGCAATTTCAGTAGTAGTTGATTTCAGGTCTCTGGAGGCCCCAAGTATTCTCATTATATACTGTCTATTTGTTCTTCTTTTGAGTTGCCGTGCCAGCATTCTCCCCTGTTTGTTTGCCCCTTCATAGTACACTTTTTTGAAGAACAGGGCTCTTTTTTTAGCTTCGGTGCCCAATAAAAGGTGAAGTTGATTTCGTTTGTGTTTAATACTATCTAGTAGTGAGGTATTTGTTGGGAATATTTTATGTTTATCTTGTAGTTTAGCTATATCTTCTAATATTGAGGTAAGACAGTTATTCTGTTGCTTACACTTGGCAGCTTTAAGGGCGATAAGCTCCCCTCTAATAACGCATTTGTGTGCGTTCCATATATTATGTATGTCTATAGAGTAGAGTAGAGTAAGTATCATTTCTATTGAAGTAATCAATTAAGGATTTTTGAACCTGGATGAAAGTCAGGGGGTCTCTAAGGAGGGAATCGTCAAACCTCCAGCTGGCATTGGAGGGTAACGAAGAAGGCCATTTAAGTTGACAGCTGATTTTGACGTGGTCTGACCAGGTAATAGGGTAAATGTCAGTGGAAGTGATGTATGATAAGCTGGTGTTGTCCGTGAAGAAATAATCCATTCTTGTATATAAGTGGTGGGGATTTGAATAGACTGTGTAGTCTTTTTTGTCAGGATGTTGGAGTCGCCAAGTGTCATGTAGTGCCAATTGTGAAAGGGATAATTTAATTTGTTTTAGCGTACTCTTGGGCACCAAAGACGTACCTGTAGAGCAATCCAGTACCGGGTCAAATGCAAGGTTAAAATCCCCTCCCAGAATTAAACTACCTCTAGTTACCTCAAGGATTTTTTATTAAGCTGAAGAAAAAAGGGGACAGGTTCGACATTGGGGGCGTATATGTTTACTAGTGTTACTGGTTTGTGAAATAGAAACCCAACTACAATTATATATATTCTCTCTTTATCCTTAGGGTTGAGGATTCACGAAAGGGCAATCTTTTATTCACCAAAATTCCTACTCCATTATGTTTCATAGCATGGGAAGAGAGATAGACCTCACCAAATTTTTTAAGGCCAATCTTAGGCTCAAACCCTCTTTTAAAGTGGGTCTCCTGTATAAATAGGATATCTGTTTTAATTCTCTTATATTCCCTTAGACCCATAGATCTTTTATAAGGGCTGTTGAAACCTTTTACCTTGTGGGAAATTAACTTAATATTTTTCAGTGTGGTATCCATACGGCTTTGTAGAAGAGATTTATTACAACATACATTTTAACATGAGATAAAAAAAAAAGTCTGAGATTGGACCAAGAAAGTGAATAAAACATTTAACAAAAAATAAGTTACATAATATATAAACTCTAACAAACGAGAAATCATGTTAACCATAACATTTGTAAGTAGTGTACAAGACATTCTACCATACACCTTACTGGGGGGGGAGAGAAATCACCTAAATAACTCTCAAGTTAGTGTTTTTCCATTTGTGTCAGACAGTGATCGTGTAATTTAATTAATTAATTAGTCAGTCAATTAACCAATTAGCCAGAAGAGCTGTGTGACATTAAGAAATTGGGAAGAAATGAAAATCATTTAAAAGGACGTAGAACTAGCTACTAGTGGGTTATGAGTTCTAAAAATTAGAGTGTTGGGGCGGTAGTGGATTAGGCCCTCTAGGATCAAAAAGCCACAAGTATGGCGGAAAATTTATGGGACCAGAGGATTCCGTTCCGTATGGCTATTTGGAGTTATCCGTCAAGGGCGGATATGCTTGTTAGTTTCATGTTTGGGTCAATAAAGTTCCATGTGTATAGGAAAACCAACAATACCATCCTTAGCATAGAGTAATTCACATTTTTAACAACAATATATTTCACTGTTGCTAACATAACTAACCTAGCAATTGACATTTTTATAACTCACATTATGTATGATCTTATACAGCATATTACCAGATTATGTTCTGACTCTCTTCCTTTGTGGATAAAATCTTCTTTTGGTGTAGCAAACAGATGTGATGAGGATGACAAAAGGGTATAAACATTAACTTTTAATTCAGTTTTAAGTCCCAAAAAGTTACCCGTTCCCGGGCCCAGGTTCACATACCATTTAAAAAGTTACTAAATGTTCAAATGCAAATTTGTTGACACTTCATGGTGGCAGTGCACCATCTTTAGGGTGTACAGAGCTTGTCTTTCTCCACTTTGATTATCATTGAACTCTTTGCCACTGAAGTCGTTGTTCCCTTGGGTGCGATGATGAAGAGTCCATGGGTATAGCAAGGGTGTTGATTACTTTTTCAGTTGGCGGGTTAAATTTAATGTTGAGAGATCTAGAGAGGTAATCCAGATCATTATATTCCTTGTAGACAAACTGGGACCCTTCATGGTTTATTATCAGACTAAAGGGAAAACCCCATCGATATTTTATTTGATGTTCCTGTAGTGTACTTGTAATGAACTTGATCTCTTTACATCTCTGGATTGTATAGGGGCTAAGATCCTGATAGATTTGTTATGAATTACCTTCATAAGAAATAGACTGCTGAGCTCTTGCTGCTTGCCAGATGTTGTCCTTTGCAGTAAAACGCAAGAATCTTATGATTACATCCCGTGGAGGCAGTGGAGGTTCGGGTGGGGGGGTGCAATGCCCTATGGGCTCTGTCGATATCTTCACTCAATAAAGTGGGTGAATTTGGAGAGAGGTACTGGAATAGACCTTTGAGATAATTTTTTAATTGGTCCTGAGGAATGGCTTCAGGAATGCCACGAATACGCAGATTATTCCTGCGCCCGCAATTATCGAGGTCCTCTACTTTATCTTGTAACGACTGGACCATAGAATCTTGTATGGAAAGTTGCTGTGTGTTTGAGCTAACAAGATTGTTCAAAGTCTCTTGTCCCTCCTCCAAGTATTCGATCCTGCCACCCATCTCATTTAGATCCTTTTTTAAATCTCTTAGTTCTTCCTTTATAAAAGTTTTTAACGATTCTAGGTCTGATTTTGAGGGTAATGATGCCAGCTTTACTTGTATGGCCTGTAAAGGATCCTGTTGATTGTGTGGTAACAACATAGAGCTGAATGCTCCTGGCATTTCAGAAACCCCTAATGTTTCAGCTGGTGCTGCATCAGTTGTTTGGTAAAAGGAAGAAACTGATGGAGTCTGTTGCTGTTTTTTTGCAGACTTTTCCAGTTTTTGCCCCTTTTTTGGGGTCATTATTATTCCCTTTAGTGTGTGTGGAACCAAATTTGAGTGGGTGTGGCTTCACCTTATAAACAATGTACTGAAGGGGGGTGTAATAAATGAACCCTTTTTGGGGACAGACGTTATGTCCAGTCGATATATTTATGGAATATTTAGTGTATTACTTAGCAGTAGCTGGTCAGGCTGTGAATGGAATAAATGACAATAATAAGGGCCCCTTTACTGTCAGCTCTAACTTAGATATTTTCCCACAAGGAACAAATACTCTGTATTCCATGTTATGAACAAGATCCAAAACTGCAGCTATTAGCTGCACACTCCACACTGTAACTATTTACCTCGAGAATCCTGTTTCCTGCTCCTCTGACCCAGCCACACGGGTAGCGTAATGGCCAGCAATAGACAATGTAGGCAAGCCGGGAGAGATACCTCTGTAAAGCACCGTTCTCGGGATCTCAGCTGCTGGCTATCTACTGAGCCCTCGTGGTGTGATTTTTATAAAGGGCGCACCTGAAGTAGAGAGAGGATTGAGACCTCCGTAAAACAAGATGGCGATGCTCTGGGAGTCTCAGCTGATCGCTACTGCCGACGGGAGATCTGAGGACTGTCAATCCGAGCTGCTTATATTATATGGCTCCTCCGGTGTCTTTTAATACTTAATGGGACTGTCTCCTGTCCATTATATAGAGTTGAGAGAGTAGGCTGATGCGGAGCTGTTTCAATGTGCATCCATGTTCCTGCATGGCTTAGATCCACCCCTTAATCGCGTACCTTTAATTCACTATTCAGTGTACGGCGGTGATCGGAAGAAGAGGATCCTCCATGCTCCATGGCTCCATGGTCGCCGGTCTTCAGTTCCGCCGTCGCCAGTCTTCAGTTCCGCTGTCCTGGATGAAGAAAAAAGAGGTCCCTGCTTGGAAGAAGATGTCGGCCGCTTGGAAGAAGACTTCACCGCATGGAAGAGGACCTTCTTCACCGGACTTCAGGACCCATGAGTATCTATTTGGGGCTTTAGTGTTTTTATTTTTTTAGAGATTAGGGATGGGCAGCAAAGGAGTTGAATGCCCTTTCAAGGGCAATACCCATACAAATTCCCTTTTCATTGCAATGGATAGTTAAGGTTTTTTAGTGTAAGGTTTTTTTATTTTTGGGGGTTTGGTGGGTGAGGGGTTTTACTGTTAGGGGATCTTAGTATGTTTAAATCATAAAAGAGCTGTTAAACTTAGGGTAATGCCCTACCAAAGGCCCTTTTAAGGGCTATTGGTAGTTTATTCTTAGATTAGGGGGTGTTTTTATTTTGTGGGGCTTTTTTATTTTCATAGGGATTAGGTTTAATTTTTTTTAAAACTTTAGTAATTTTGTTTTTTTATTTTCTGTAATATTCATTTTTTTATTTTCTGTAATTTTAACTTAATTTAAACTTAGGTTTAATTTTTAAATTTTGGGAGGTTAGACAGGTTTATTTTTTTTTTATTTTTTTTTACATTAGGAATGGGCAGCAAAAGAGCTGAATGCCCTTTTAAGGGTAATGTCCATACACATGCCCTTTTCAGGGCAATGGATAGTTGAGCTTTTTTAGTGTTAGGTTTATTTATTTTGGGGGGTTTGGTGGGTGGTGGATTTTACTGTTAGGGGGGACTTAGAATTTTGTGTAACTGCAAAAGAGCTGTTTAACTTAGGGCAATGCCCTACAAAAAGCCCTTTTAAGGGCTATTTGTAGTTTATAATTAGATTAGGGGGTGTTTTTATTTGGGGGGGGGGTTTATTTTCATAGGGATTAGGTTTATTTTTTTTATTTTTGATAATTTGTTTATTTTTTTCTGTAGTTCTATTTTTTATTTTATTATTAACAACACATAGACTGCATTAACATCTTTCTCAATCTTGCAGTCCTCACCTCCTGTTTCTCAACTTCCTACCCTTCTAGATTGTAAGTTCCCATGGGAATAGGGCCCTCAATTCCTCTTGAATGTGTTTGTAAATTATGTCCTGTCTCTTACAAGTTGTATATCATTGTTTTATTTAAATGAATTGTACCCATGGACAGCGCTGCGGAATATGTTGGCGCTTCATAAATAAAGTATAATAAAATATTATATATAGATAAATATAGGAATATCTATTTATAAATACATAGAACATATTCTACGATGTGCAGAACATTGGAATGTGAAATATTTGTATTAAACACATAGTTAAAACCTTTATTAAATATGAATATTGCATAAATATGCTTTTATATTTTTTATCTTCTTAACAGCGAAGGGCTCCAATGTTTATATGTGTATAAATTTCTCTAAATAAATTGAAACACATTAAATACATAAATAATCATGTACACATATATAGACATATAGATGTCAATGTTAAAGCACTCTGCCTGCCTTTTTTTTTCTAACACTTGAGACCTCATATATTTGAACGCTTATAACTTTTTTGTGCATTATTTATTTTGAATAATTGTTATATTTAGAGGCCTATTTATCAAGCCATCAACCGCAAATACGCTGGAATTATGCAGCGTAATTGTGGTGAACCTGATTCACCCTATTTATTAAAGCCTACAGACCGGCAAATGTCTGTAACGTAACATACGATCCGCCGGTCTCAATCCGACACAGATCGATGCTTATGTCATTACAGATGTTCCGAATAGAAATTTGGCACTATCTGACAACTTTTGCAAGTTATCAAACTTCTAACAGGTACGCTCGGCACTATTCCGGCCCAGCATACCTGGTTTTCAATCCCCCACCCTGGAGGCCGCGGATGCCATAGGAATCAATGGGAGACTGAAAGCAGCGAAAGCTCATGTTCGATGCTGCCAGATATCCCATTGATTTCTATGGCAGAAAACAAGTTAAGTTTACACCTAACACTCTAACATAAACCCCGAGTCTATACACCCCTAATCTGCCGCCTCGACATCGCCGCCACCTACATAATGTTATTAACCCCTATTCCGCCGCTCCCGGACCCGCCGCCACTAAATAAAGTTATTAACCCCTATCCCGTCGCTCCCGACCCCTCCGCAACTAAATAAAAGTATTAACCCCTAAACCCCTGGTCTCCCACATCCCTACCACTTACAAAACCTATTAGCCCCTAAACTACCAGACCCCCACATCGCCATAAACTAAATTAAGCTATTAACCCCTAAACCTAACAACCCACTAACTTTACATTAAATATTAACTCATCCCTATCTTACAATAAATTTAAACTTACCTTAACTACCCTAACTATTATACTAAAATTACATTAAACTATATTAAACTATTCATTAACCTACCCTATTATACTAAAATTACATTAAAGTAACAATTAAAATAACTATATTACATATTTAAAAACCTAATCCTACTCAAATTATTTAAATCTACTATTAAAAATTACTAAGTTACAAAAAACTAACAACTAAGTCACACAAAATAAAAACACAAAGTTACAAAAAAATAAACACTAAATTACACAAAATAAAAAATAAATTATCAAATATTTAAACTAATTACACCTAAACTAATAGCCCTATCAAAATTAAAAAGCCCCCCAAAATACAAACAACCCCCCCAACAGTAAAACCCACCACCCACACAACCAACCCCCCAAATAAAACCCTATCTAAAATACCTAAGCTCCCCATTGCCCTGAAAAGGGCATTTGTATGGGCATTGCCCTTAAAAGGGCATTTAGCTCTTTTTCTGCCCAAACCCCTAATCTAAAATTAAAACCCACCCAATAAACCCTTAAAAAAACCTAACACTAACCCCCCGAAGATCCACTTACAGTTTTTGAAGACCTGACATCCATCCTCAACGAAGCGGCAGAAGTCCTCAGCGAAGCCAATAGGATTGTGCTTGCATTCTATTGGCTGATTGGAACAGCCAATAGAATGTGAGCTCAATCCTGTTGGCTGATTGGATCAGCCAATAGGATGAAAGCTCAATCCTATTGGCTGATTGCAACAGCCAATAGGATTTTTTCCCCCTTAATTCCGATTCGCTGATAGAATCAGCCAATCGCAATGTAAGGGATGCCATCTTGGATGACGTCATTTAAAGGGAAACTTCATTGTTCAGAAGACGTCAGAAGAGGAGGATACTCAGTGCCGGATGTTTTGAAGATGGAGCTGCTCCACGCTAGATAGCTGAAGATAGAAAATGCCGTCTGGATTAAGACATCTGCCGGCTTGGATGAAGACTTCGGCCCGCTTGGATGAAGATTTCTGCCGGCTTTGCTAAGAACTTCTGCTGCTTCCACTGTAAGTGGATCTACGGGGGTTAGTGTTAGGTTTTTTTAAGGGTTTATTGGGTGGCTTTTAATTTTAGATTAGGGGTTTGGGCAGAAAAAGAGCTAAATTCCCTTTTAAGGGCAATGCCCATACAAATGCCCTTTTCAGGGCAATGGGGAGATTAGGTTTTTTAGATAGGGTTTTTATTTGGGGGGTTGGTTGTGTGCTAATGATTTCTTTGGGGCAATGCCCCGCAAAAGACCCTTTTAAGGGCCATTGGTAGTTTATTGTAGGTTAGGGTATTAATAGGGGTTAATAACATTATGTAGGTGGCAGCGATGTCGGGGCAGCAGATAAGGGGTGTTTAGCTTAATTTAGTTTATGGCGATGTGGGGAGATGGCGGTTTAGGGGTTAATAGGTTTAGTAAGTGGTAGTGATGTGGGAGGCCAGGGGTTTAGGGGTTAATACATTTATTTAGTTGCGGTGGGCTCCGGGAGCAGCAGGATAGGGGTTAATAACTTTATTTAGTTGCGGTGGGCTCCGAGAGTGTGGGATAGGGGTTAATAACTTTATTTTGTTGCGGTGGGCTCCGGGAGCAGTGGGATAGGGGTTAATAATTGTATTAAGTTGCGGTGGGCTCTGGGAGCAGCGGGATAGGGGTTAAACATTTTAGTATAGTAGCAATGTTTAGTGACAGGATATAAATAAAGTTGGGAAAAAGCCGAATAGCAGCGCGATCGATGACTGTTAGTTAACAACAGTCCGCTGCTCATCGCCCCATACTTGGTGCACGGCTTTTTGACAGTTTTTTTTATAAATAAGGAGAGCATATTCAGGTCCGCGGCCGCGATGTTAGACGATGTCTGGCGAGTGTATTTGTGCCGGCGAATGCAGCACAGTTTACGGCTTGATAAATAGGCCTCATAGTGTTATTATGAATGAAACTATACATTGTAATGTTTTTGTGATGTGTTTTATTCAACTTTTACGCCTCGCGAAACAGTTAACCAGATCTCTGAAGTTGCGATAATCATTCTAGAAAAATTGTGATTACACTTAAGTGATCGCGTTTACTTTCAACTCATAATACCAGCGGTAAGCCCAAAGAGCGCAAACCCTCATGATAAAACCCTCGTCGCTCGGGTGCAAACGTTTGCAATCCACTCGTTATCTAGCCCTTAGTGTTTGTTACTATGGTGAGTTTGAAAATGTCTATATATTTTACAACCACAAACACAAATTTGGTTTTAAAATGTTGCTTATATATATATATATATATATATATATATATATATATATAAAAACAGAAGGGGACTACACTCTTTGACCCCTTCTGTGTTTTGTATACATTTTGTATATGACTAGGGTGATTACATAAGTCTGTAAACCCTTGACTTGTTCCCAGTTTGTTTGATTGAGAGCTCGCATTTGTTTAGCTTTTTTAGGGACCCAGGTTTTGGGAAAGACCTTGACATGGTACCTGGGCGTGTCCCATTTGGCCAGATGCGGTAACTAACTCTTTAATTTTTGCTTTTAATCTTAGCTGAGAGCTTGCAAGTGAGTGCTGGACTTCATCTGTGTGTGGTTCCAAGCACTCACTGTTCCATTAGATATGCCTGGATGCTCTCTATAGTAATAAATATGCAACAACAGTCTCTGGGAATGAAGAGGCACTCGCAGGTCTTACATTTTCAGAAATTCTTCAGCTTTTATTATTTCAGGTCAACGTTTCGATCTATATCAGGATCTTTTTCAAGACCAATGTTCAAATCTTATCTGTATAGCATGTCTCAAATCTAGTCAATATGTAGCAAATTTTGCTGTAATGTCACTGCTAACGGCGTTTTTTACTACATTGAGTTTAAAAAGTCTATAGGGTTATTGCTAGGGTTACCATATTGCTGCTTAAAAAAGGGTCATATATGAAAAATACATGTCAGGGCTGTTTAAAGAAATGTTTTGCATAAGAATCTTGACATATGTATTTTTCATATGTGTCCCTTTTTAAAGCAGCAATATGGTCACCCTAGTTATTGCTCCTGGAGTTTAGGTGGGGTCAAGGGTTAGAGGCATGTAGGTGGAAACTAGGATGCAAAGGCTGTATAAATTATTTACAGTCTTTTTAAAGTGGGGGACTCTATATTTGCAATAGCAAAAGCATGCAGATTACATTCTCTGCAAAAGAGGAAGTGGCTTGAAGGAAATGCCATCCATCTATTTTCTCCTTGCACAGAATGTATTCCACTCATATCTTGCGCAAGTTAGCAAATAAAAATGATAGCACATGCTGTACAACTCTATCGCTCCTACAGTACCACAACTAACTGTGCCCAAGACATTTGGCTTTGTCAGGTAAAGTACCTAAATCAACCCTAACGGCAAATCAAAGAGAAAAATAAAAACTTTCATTAAACTCTGAGTAACTAAAACTTTATGTTTTAGTTATTTATTGCTTTCAAAATACCACATTGCTTGATAACAGTTAGCTGTCTTCATAAGAAACATGAAGCTATACTTGTGCCCACAAAGAGGGTGAGTATCATAGTGTGGTTGTTTGTTTGCATTGAGTTAGATTACATTTTGGTGAAATACCATTCCTTAAGGCTTTTTGTTTTACAAAATACAAATTGTAACTCTCTTGTCAGCCACACAATCTTCTAGGGCTTGAGGTCAAATGAAGAACTTGCATACTTTTTAAACCCAATATACCAGGATAATAGTATATTATTTGTTTTAGAAACCCTCTAGTTTATTATCTATATAACGAGACCTCCTTTTGCCCCACCATAGTCTGCATGCTAGCACATTTTTTAGGACCTGGCAGGTAAGGCAGTATCAAAGGGAATTTCTACATTTAGCATGCTTTCCAGCACCTCTTCTATGTACCTCTCGAACTGAAGTTGTAGCATTTTTGTCAATCACAGCCTTTACTTGTAGCTGAATCTGCTAATATAATTCTTGATGTGATATTCGTTGTTTTCCAAGCTTGATGTGTATGACTAAAATGTTTTTGCCTCTATAGACACATTCTCTTCAACAGTATCATCTTTTGTATCCTTCCACAACGCTGAAATAACTGAGTTGTCAACATCACTGCATAAATCTGACACCTATTATTCTTGTATCTGATAACATTTTGCAAAAGCCAAGATTCTGCTGCAAAATGTTCCCAGCAAGACTCTACATGTGTATAAATATTATGCTTATGGTTGGAGATAGGCTTTAGAATTATGGTTCTTGAAGACTTTGAGGCCGATTTAATAAAGTGCGGACGGACGTGATACGATGTAGCGCATCATGACCGCCACACATCTATAAATGCCGACAGCATACGCTGTCGGCATTTATCATTGCACAAGCAGTTCTGGTGAACTGCTTGTGAAATGCCGCCCCTTGCAGATTCATGGCCAATTGGCCGCTAGCAGGGCGTCTCAATCAGCTCAATCATATAGAGGCAGTGAACAAGTTATGGAGCAGCGGTCTTTAGACCGCTGCTTCATAACTACTGTTTGCGGCTAGCCTGAAGGCTCGCACAGAAACAGGGGCATCAAGCTCAATTTGGAGCTTGAATATTCGGCCCCTATGACTTGTCTTTGGGACTTAATATTGGGGTTAGGGTTTGCTGTTAAGTTTGCTAGACTCGTGCATAGGCTTAAATTTTATTTTTATTTACGTTAATTCTATAATTAAAAGCAATGCATTGCAAACCTGTTTTGAAGTTAATGGACATGACTATGTATTTTTCCTGTTTGACAGAGATATCTTCAGTCCTCATTACCTTTTTGAATTTATTTAATTTTTTTTATTATGTATATACAACTTAAGGAAAGACATCAGGATTATTGTGTTAATAGAAAGAGAGAGTGCTAAACGCTTTTAACACAAACAATTGTCATGCCATTTTTTTTTATTATTATTGTTAGCGCACACATTCACAATCACATTGCTTTGCTTTTACCAGTCAGTATTTATATATGAGTTAACACTTAATATGATCCTACTGTGTATGGATACTTAAAGGGACAGTATACTATTAAATTGTTTTTCCCTTAATGTGTTGCCAATAACTTTTTTTTACCAGCTGCAGGGTATAAAATGTATGAGATTTGCTTTTTTAAGGTTTATTTGTGTATATGAATTAGCTGATTTGGTGCTTTGAAGCCATAACCTAATAAAATGGGTTGATCTTGTAGGAATAATCAGATCTCAATACGTTATCACATTGTGTACATATACCTGCTTCTTTATCTTGTATCTGTCCATAAACCAATCACCAATACTTGGAGAGAACAATGGAAAATTAACATTTTATTACCTTATCTCTTCTATAACCCACTGGGAGTGTAATTTCTTCTGCAGGCTGTGTTAACACAGCTTGGCCTTAAGGCCAAAATTTTTCAGGATGGGTGGGGATACCACAGGCTAAATAAACTATTCTAAATGCCAATATAAGGGTAATAAAAATACTTGTAAACAATGTAATACACTACAGTAGGTAAAGTGGATCATTGGCAACAAATTAAAGTGGAGAACATTTTTGAGTAAACTTTCCCTTTAATATAGAGGTTATCTCTCTCCTGTCCATTCCTGGTCACTGTTAGAGCTCTGCCCTCTCATTATATATTTATCTTCTCAGCATTTTTTTTAGAGGATAAGGTTAAGTTTAGGATTAAGATGTGGGTTAATGGATTAGTTCTATAAGGTATAGCTAGGAAAAACATTTAAATTCAAGATTGGGACTTGTGTAGGATAAGGTGTATTAGGTTTAAGGAAATTCAGGGTTAGGTTTAAGGCAGAGGAACATATTTATTTAGGAACATTTTCATTCCTGTAATATTGCTCTTTATTTCTCACTGACTTCAAGTATCAAAATACAAAATGGCTGTGCAGTACATGATACACATGTATGGAAAATATTTTAGATAAGTAGTATAATCACAATTTTTAATATCTTTAATGTTAAGACATTTGTGTCCACTTTTATTAGATATATATCTGTGTATTCTTCTTTATCCTTGATCTTTTTGTGATACAAACAATTATAGATACCTAATCTTTTGAAAACAATGTGTTGGTTGACATCTTGTCATATTTCAAAGCAAAGAATCACAATTTAAAAAAAAAATAGGAGTAAAAGAATCAATGAGATTTTTCCCAATTCCCTCACTTTCATCCATGCTTTAATTTTCTAGTCTAATAAAAGCTAACATTAAATGCTTCCTTATATTATCTGCAGATTCATTTCTTTAATAACGTGTATAATACCACTTAAACAATAAACTTCTATAAAGTTAAACTCAACTTTATGTATTTTATTTTATGTACAATCCATCTTTTTTGTCCAGAAATAAAATATCTAAATGCATACAGACTTTAATGTTGTTGTATATGTTTAGCTTTCAACAATACTTAAGCAGAATAAATGCTTTGTACATATTAATGTCCTTTTTTAATGACGTTAACAGCTACATTGATATAATGGATTCTTCATTTCCTTGTTTGTATTTTAACCAATAACAGGCAGAGACAATTACTAGTTATATTAATAAGCTGCTCAAGTAACACTGGTTAAACTATGTACAATACAAACCTTTCAAACATATGTTGACTAGTATACTGAAGTAGTTACAATTGACTGTAATAAAGATGCAACCCACTTATAACCAAAATTATATCAGTTTAGGTATTTTCTTTTTTTTACAGTACATAATGTAACCTGGTTGTCTGCAGAAAACTTTATTGTCTTACGTTTTAAAAAGTTAATAGAAACTAAAATATCTCTGTGTGATATATGCAAACATATACATTTTAAAAGTAATATTCAAGTTTACTAGGGATGGCGTTCCTCCATAAGTAATATAACGTCATTCACCAACTTAAACGTGCCTACTTTACTATAAAAATTATTTTTAATAATTACTAATAGTGACCTTGAAATGTATTCCCCAATATCACAGACATTAGCAATTGCTTTCTGTATTTTCCTAGTACATTTTATTTACTTTTTACAATAACTCCAGAAATTTATTTTAGCAGGTACACACTGGAGTGTTGTTTAAACAGACATTTCCATACTAATCTTCATTACCAACAATTCAAGTATGGTCAATTATTGTGGTTCCATGAAATAATGTCATGAAACATTATGTATTAGACAATGAAAGCTCTCTGAACAAAGATATCAATAAACAACCACGTACAATGTTAATTTGCTTTATATCCACTCTGACTTACATCTAATAAATGATATAGGAAGTGACTTGGGGAAACTAAATTGCATCTGATAAATTTTCCAATATAAAAGTTTTTGTTGCCATTTTAATCATTTGCAGTATAGACATGTTCCAGGCAACAGATGTGACTTTCTTCATTAAGGTTCCAAACCGGTCAATTTTTATTCCATATAGGTAAAGTCTTGCATACATATTATCAATCATCAACCAGAAGGGAAATAAGGTGTATCACTGTGATAGTTGTAATCTGGACATACTTTTTGTACTAGTTTATAATCTGTACTATAAAATGAGATGTAAATACAGATTACTTTGAAGGGCTTAGAGCATAACCAAGAAACATGACTTTGGGTCTGTTCCTGATAACATGTTTTTGAAGGATCATAGTTGCAAAGTGTGTTCTTGGTAGCTTTGTCAACCTTTTCATACTCTATGCGGCAATTAAAAGATTTGGAATCTTTTGCATCAATCACTGATTGTTGAGCCAGGTCAAACTCCACAATTTTAGTTGGGGGAACTAAACTGACAGATACATTTCCTTGACCGGTAGAATTATGCCTAAAATACACACTAAAGGTTCCATTGCCATGATCTACAATTTTCCCAGTTATCAACAAATTCAGCTTCACTGTTTTGATATTTGAGTGAAAATCTCCCCAACCAAACATTTTCTTAAATTTTCCTGTCTTGACAATGGGACGCCTTTTTGCCCTTGAACGAGGTTCCTGCAGATCAGTGGAGTTCCTCAGCCATTCCCAAAGCTCTTGCTCTGTATACGGTTCTGGGGTGTCATATCTCATATCCAAAGATGATTGATTTTGTTTGCCATGGAAAGTCTGTGAAAGGAGTCGGCTGATAGATAAATCTTTCTTACTTTCTGTCCATATATGCTTAAGTGTTGATATAGAACCTCCTGCTTTTAAGCTCCCGTATTTCCCACCACGTGTTGAATTTGTGCATGTCACCTGAAAGAGCAAAAGAGGTTAAATTAATATTTTTAATAAAAAAGTCCCTAGAATAAATTCAATAAGTCAATTTGATAACATGATTCAACATGTGTGCAGTTTGTATATATTTATTTTTAGATATATTCTTTTTGGGGATTTTAACCCAATGAATCACTGATTTTAATTTTGTAGATTTCCTATTGAAATTTTTAACTAGTCTTTCTGTATGTTCTGTAATCTTTACATCTCTTTTCTGTTCTTGTATGTCTCTTTCACTCTCATTTTGTTAGTTTTGCTTCTTTGTATCTCTTTCTTTGTGTATGCCTGCTTGTCTGTGCATCTCCATAAACGGTAACCAATATCTAAGTGAATATGTTCACAGTGACATAGCTATATTATTTTGCAGAATAAAACTCAAATTTTTGGTTTGTTAATTTCTGTTTTTTTTATATGAGTATTAAAATACTGAGTGAAAACATTCAAAAATCAAATGTAGCAATTGATTGCTCATATGTAAACATTCAAACATTGTACTTGAAGACTGATTTCCATAGGCATGCTATGAAATCTATGAAAAACAGCATTCACGTGTTAATGATAGAGCACACAAAGGGGACCAATTTAACCATGTCTGTCCGACATGATACACTGTAGCGTTTCATATCCAGACAGCATACGCTGTCGGTATTCAGCATTGCACAAGCAGTTCTAGTGAACTGCTTGTGCAATGTCGCCCCCTGCAGATTCGTGGCTAGTCGGCTGCTAGCCGGGGTTGTCAATCAAAATTTGTCAATCAAAATCTGCCTTTTAAGTGACTACAACTTAAAAAAGCCCTCTTGAGAAAAAATTGCATACAGAAGACATCCTGAGACCTTAGGTAAACCTGGCCCTGTGCCGCCGGACATTTTTAGGAAATATATTATTTGTTTGTTTAATAGACATAAATTCAAATGTGGCCCTAAAGGCTTCTAAAATAACGATTTGTGGACCTCATGTGTTGGGAAGTTGCCCATTATGTACTTTTTAACACATGTATCTGCTGTCAAACTTGCTTTAAGCTTTTAGGTTAGTAATACCTATTTTATCTACCTATTTATTTTAATATATATATATATATGTATGGCTAATTTAGATAAGTATAATGACTCACAAGGTTATTTATATCATCATTTGTCTGTATTGTGCCATTAGCAATTTTTAATTTAACTTATAAAAGAGAAAGGCTTAAGCACAGTGTTTCATAGTGTTTAATTATTCTTGTTTTGTGTGGTTTTATTCAGAGTTCTGTAAAACCTTAAAAGAGAAGAAGGAGATAAATAGATTGTTCTTTCCTTATCCAAGGGAAGCAGAAACCAGAGTGATTACCAATTAATCATTATAGAAGTTTTGTTTCATAGTCTGCCAGTTATAAAACTTAAAGCAGAACAAGAATAAATGTGTTAAATGGGAGAAACCAGAGAATATTATGTTGTTGTTGATTTTATTTTTAATTCAACAATGAGCTTCTTCAAAATCACGTAAACACCCTCTGAATGCAACTTATTGCATTGTCCTTACTATGACAAAAGGCTAAATTTGTGCCAGTTTTTTTTTTTTAAATATTATATATATATATATATACATATATATATTCTACAGAACATTTTACTGTAAAATTGGTATCACCTTAATGTGTTTCCAATGACTGTTTAAAATGCAGAGTTTAAAATGTATGTTATATTATTCCTTTGTGTTTATTTTTTATATGAAATAGCTCCTGCTAATTGAAACCAATGCCCAGTCAAATTAGCTGAATTTGCTGGGTGTGCATACCTCATTATGTTATCTCTGTTTATACACAAATTCCTCACTATCTTATCTCTTACTGTATACTCAAAGATCAATACTTAGAGAAAACAATGGAGAATGAACCTTTTTAGTACCTCTCTGTCCCAATCCCGCAATGTGAACATGATTTTTTCTAAACGTTTTGTTTACAAAGCTGTGTATAACCTGTATTTTAAGTACCGAAATTGTCAGTATAGGTGGGGATGCAACAGGCAAAATCAGATATTTAAAATGACAAAATAATGGTAAAGGAACTATTTGTAAACAATTCAATACACTTCAAAAGGCAAACTGGATCACTGCGAACACATTAAGGAGAGAGTGCGGATCAGGTCTGACAGACATCGCTGAATGCGGAGAGCAATATGCTCTCCGTATTTAGCATTGCACCAGCAGCTCTTGTGAGCTGCTGGTGCAACGCCGCCCCTTGCAGACTTGAGGCCAATCAGCCGCCAGCAGGGGGTGTCAATCAACCCGATCGTACTCGATCGGGTTGAATTGGCGATCTCTGTCCGCCTCATCAGAGCAGGCGGACAGGTTATGGAGCAGCGGAAACACGGGCCCTCAAGCTCCAATCAGAGCTTGATAAATGGGCCTCATTATCTGCATAAAGCCACAATATAGCACAAACCTTGTTTCATTGCAAAGTCACAGTCCATTAGTTACCATGCTTATATTATTCTATAATACATTTAGCAAAAGCCTGGCAAGTATTTACCAACTGCCCTTAGATATCAAAGGGTAATGGATCTAGGTAATGCAGTAATAGTTAAAAAAAAATAACCTATTACCAGAGGAAGAAACATTATGAAGAAGATAGAGAGTCCATTACTTTTGACAGCAAATGGATACAAGTACTGTACATATTATGACAACAATGTTTTGAAATATACTAAACATGTCTTCATCCAGTTCAATTTGGGGTTAAGGGCAAAATAAATAAATGTACTCATTGTTTTGAGAAAAACTGGGTATTTTTAAGGGTATGTCAGTACTTTCAGTACTGTTCACAGTGATCACAATGCATTTGCAACAGGTTTTTGCAACCATTTATGGCTTATCAAAATTGACAGCTAGAGCCACTTGATGAAGTCCCAAACAAGCCCTTGACTCGCGTCTACATTGCTGTCAACTTGTAATACCTGTAATGTCACATTAGCTTGCGCTAGTATTACTCAGTGGAGTGCAAATATTGCTTAGACAAAATCGATATTTAGTGATCCACTTGTCACCTGGCCTATAACCTTGCTTGTTCAGGTACCTTAAAGAAAACCTATTGGTATCGGTGCTAAAATGCAAAGCACAGGCAAGTGAAACAAGGATCTCCAAGGGTTAAAAGAAACAAATTGCCTTTCAACAGTAGCATATTGAAAGAAAATATATAACAAAAACTCATTGTTTCAGTAAAATGAATCTGACACATCCATAATGCTTGGCTCCATTTTTTGTAAGGTCATATCTTCATTCTGCTTTCAATAGAAATTAGAGAGGCCATTCATCTATCAGCCTTCTATATAGCAGTATTAGCTGCATTAATAAAATGCTCTGTGGATGTGTTGAGTCCATGTTAAGTGGGTCAAACATTTATCAAGTTCCTGATGTATTACCACGGTAGCAAAAAGTATAAAGTCTATGATTTAGTCACATATAGGTATTGCGGAATATATATTCTTTAAGAATAATGTAATATTATAAAGTTGTATATGCATTTTTTTCACTTTTTGTTTTAATTATTTTTATTTAAAACAAAAAACACCTCCCCCCACACATTCTTAAAGGGACATTAAACTGCTGGGCACAACTACACTAAAATGGTTACTATTCACTATCCGCTAGATTTAGAGTTCTGCTGCCAAAGGGGTGCGTTAGCTATGCGTGGTTTTTCCCCCCCGCACCTTTTAAATACGCTGGTATTTAGAGTTCACAGAAGGGCTTCGTTAGGCTCCAAAAATGTAGCGTACAGGCATATTTACCGCCACTTCAACTCTAAATACCAGCGGTGCTTACGGGTGCGGCCAGCTTCAAAAACGTGCTCGTGTACACCCCTAACCTTACACTTATTAACCCCTAATCTGCCGCCCCCGCTATCGCTGACCCCTGCATATTATTATTAACCCCTAATCTGCCGCTCCGTACACCGCCGCAACCTACATTATCCCTACTCTAAGCCCCCTATGTACCCCTAATCTGCTGCCCCTAACACCGCCGACCCCTATATTATATTTATTAACCCCTAATCTGCCGCCCCCAACGTCGCCGCCACCTACCTACAATTATTAACCCCTAATCTGCCGACCGGACCTCACCGCTACTCTAATAAAGTTATTAACCCCTAAAGCTAAGTCTAACCCTAACACTAACAACCCCTAAGTTAAATATAATTTTTAGCTAACGAAATAAATTATTTCTTATTAAATAAATTATTCCTATTTAAAGCTAAATACTTACCTGTAAAATAAACCCTAATATAGCTACAATATAAATTATAATTATATTGTAGCTATTTTAGGATTAATATTTATTTTACAGGTAACTTTGTATTTATTTTAACCAGGTACCATAGCTATTAAATAGTTAATAACTATTTAATAGCTACCTAGTTAAAATAATTACAAAATTACCTGTAAAATAAATCCTAACCTAAGTTACAATTAAACCTAACACTACACTATCAATAAATTAAAAATACCTACAATTATCTACAATTAAACCTAACACTACACTATCAATAAATTAATTACATACAAATACCTACAAATAAATACAAATAAATAGACTAACTAAAGTAAAAAAATAAAAAAAGAACTAACTTACAAAAAATAAAAAAATAATTTACAAACATTATAAAAATATTACAACAATTTTAAGCTAATTACACCTACTCTAAGCCCCCTAATAAAATAACAAAGCCCCCCAAAATAAAAAAATGCCCTACCCTATTCTAAAATACAAATAGAAAAGCTCTTTTACCTTACCAGCCCTTAAAAGGGCCTTTTGCGGGGCATGCCCCAAAGAATTCTGCTCTTTTGCCTGTAAAAAAACTATACACTAAGCCCCTGAAGATCTCCCTACCTTATCTTCACCACGCCGGGTATCACCGATCTGTCCAGAAGAGGCTCCAAAATCTTCATCCAAGCCCAAGCGGGGGCTGAAGACGTCCATCATCGGGGTGAAGAGGTCCATCATCCGGCTGAAGTCTTGATCCAAGCGGGCGCTGAAGAGATCTATCATCCGGCTGAAGTCTTGATCCAAGCGGGGGCTGAAGAGATCCATCATCAGGCTGAAGTCTTCTATCAAGCGGCATCTTCAATCTTCTTTCTTCCGGATCCATCTTCATCCCGCCGACGCGGAACATCCATCCTGGCTGACGACTTCCCGACGAATGACGGTTCCTTTAAGGGATGTCATCCAAGATGGCGTCTCTCGAATTCCGATTGGCTGATAGGATTCTATCAGCCAATCGGAATTAAGGTAGGAAATTCAATCAGAAATTCAATCAGATTGAGCTCGCATTCTATTGGCTGTTCCGATCAGCCAATAGAATGCGAGCTCAATCTGATTGGCTGATTGGATCAGCCAATCGGATTGAACTTGAATCTGATTGGCTGATTCCATCAGCCAATCAGAATTTTCCTACCTTAATTCCGATTGGCTGATAGAATCCTATCAGCTAATCGGAATTCGAGGGATGCCATCTTGGATGACGTCCCTTAAAGGAACCGTCATTCGTCGGGAAGTTCTCGGCCAGGATGGATGTTCCGCGTCGGCGGGATGAAGATGGATCCGGAAGAAAGAAGATTGAAGATGCTGCTTAATAGAAGACTTCAGCCGGATGATGGATCTCTTCAGCCCCTGCTTGGATCAAGACTTCAGCCGGATGATGGATCTCTTCAGCAACCGCTTGGATCAAGACTTCATCCGGATGATGGACCTCTTCAGCCGATGATGGACCTCTTCAGCCCCCGCTTGGGCTTGGATGAAGTTTTCGGAGCCTCTTCTGGACGGATTGGTATGGTGAAGATAAGGTAAGGAGATCTTCAGGGGCTTAGTGTTAGGTTTATTTAAGAGGGGTTTGGGTTAGATTAGGGGTATGTGGGTGGTGGGTTGTAATGTTGGGGGGGGGTATTGTATGTTTTTTTTACAGGCAAAAGAGCAGAATTCTTTGGGACATGCCCCGCAAAAGGCCATTTTAAAGGCTGGTAAGGTAAAAGAGCTTTTCTATTTGCATTTTAGAATAGGGTAGGGCATTTTTTTATTTTGGGGGCTTTGTTATTTTATTAGGGGGCTTAGAGTAGGTGTAATTAGCTTAAAATTGTTGTAATATTTTTATAATGTTTGTAAATTATTTTTTTATTTTTCTTAAGTTAGTTCTTTTTTTATTTTTTGTACTTTAGTTAGTGTATTTATTTGTATTTATTTGTAGGTATTTGTATGTAATTAATTTATTGATAGTGTAGTGTTAGGTTTAATTGTAGATAATTGTAGGTATTTTATTTAATTAATTTATTGATAGTGTAGTGTTAGGTTTAATTGTAACTTAGGTTAGGATTTATTTTACAGGTAATTTTGTAATTATTTTAACTAGGTAGCTATTAAATAGTTATTAACTATTTAATAGCTATTGTACCTGGTTAAAATAAATACAAAGTTACCTGTAAAATAGCTACAATATAATTATAATTTATATTGTAGCTATATTAGGGTTTATTATTAGGGGGGTGTTAGTGTTAGGGTTAGACTTAGCTTTAGGGGTTAATAAATTTATTAGAGTAGCGGTGAGTTCCGGTCGGCAGATTAGGGGTTAATACTTGAAGTTAGGTGTCGGTGATGTTAGGGAAGGCAGATTAGGGGTTAATACTATTTATTATAGGGTTATTGAGGCGGGAGTGAGGCGGATTAGGGGTTAATAACTTTATTATAGTAGCGGTGAGGTCCGGTCGGCAGATTAGGGGTTAATAATTGTAGGTAGGTGGCGGCGACGTTGGGGGTGGCAGATTAGGGATTAATAAATATAATATAGGGGTCGGTGGTGTTAAGGGTAGCAGATTAGGGGTACATAGGGATAATGTAGGTTGCGGCAGGGTGCGGTCGGCAGATTAGGGGTTAAAAAAATTTATTAGAGTGGCGGAGATGTGGGGGGGCCTCGGTTTAGGGGTACATAGGTAGTTTATGGGTGTTAGTGTACTTTAGAGCACAGTAGTTAAGAGCTTTATGAACCGGCGTCAGCCAGAAAGCTCTTAACTCCTGGCTTTTCTCTGCGGCTGGAGTCTTGTCGTTAGAGTTCTAACGCTCACTTCAGCCAAGACTCTAAATACCGGTGTTAGAAAGATCCCATTGAAAAGATAGGATACGCAAATGGCGTAGGGGGATCTGCGGTATGGAAAAGTCGCAGCTGCAAAGTCAGCATTAGACCCTTTCCTAACTGACTCTTACCCCTAACGCTGGTTTTGACGGCTAACGCAGAACTCTAAACCTAGGCGTAAGTTATTTTATTTCATCCTGTTACTGCAGCTCATTTCAAATTTCTTCTCCTGTTTTAATAGCTTAAAGGGACAGTCAACACCAGAATTGTTGTTCTTTAAAAAGATAGATAATTCCGTTATTACTCTTTTCCCAGTTGTGTATAATCAATACAGTTATAATAATACACATTTTACCTCTGTAATTAGCTTGTATCTGCCCCCTTTCAGTTATTTTGACAAATTTGCATTTTAGCCAATCAGTGCTAACTCCTAGGTAACTTCACGTGCATGAGCTCAATGTTATCTATATGACACACATGAAATAACACCCTCTAGTGGTTAAAAACTGTCAAAATGCTTTCACATAAGAGGCGCACTTCAATGTCTAATACATTAGCATATGAGCCTATCTAGGTTTAGTTTTTAACTAAGAATACCAAGAGAACAAAGCAAAATTGGTGATAAAAGTAAATTGGAAAGTTGTTTAAAATGACATGCCCTATCTGAATTATGAAAGTTTATTTTTGACTTGACTGTCTCTTTAAAGGTGCCAGATACTGAAGCTACACCTCTTTGTACTGGGGGCTGTCATCTTGGAGCTAAGGTTTTCATTCTCACAGCTTGTGACATATGCTGTGCGCAATCACAGCTCAGTAATAGTTCCTTTTTTTACAGCTGTATATTGTGCTTCAGGTTAGGGTGCATGATACAAAGCAGGAGCTTTACATTTTTGCTTTGGCTGCATTGCTCTATATTATTGCTGAGTGATTTTTTAAATATATTTTGTGTAACTGTAAAGCTGTGTAAGAATTGCAAAAAATGTATCATGCACACTTACCTGAAGCACATTATACAGCTGTAAAAAGTGGCCAATATTAATGATCTGTGGCTGTGCACAGCATATGTCACAGTCTGTGAGAATACCTGAGCTTCAAGATGGCGGCCCCCAGTACAAAGAGGCAAAGTTTCAGTATCTGGCACCTTTAAGCTATTATAACAGGGGAACTGTTTTGAAAAGAGCTACAGCAACAGGATGAAATGGAATAACCTAGTGAGTAGTTAATACTATTTTGTAATTGTGCTCAACAGTTTAATGTCCCTTTACGTTGCTTAGCTGATGATTTAAAGGGACATTAAAGTCAGAATTAAATTTTCATGGTTCAGATACAGCATGCAAATTTAAGACACTTTTCAATTTACATCTATTGTCAAATGTACCTCATTCTCTTGGTTTCCTTTGTTGAAAAGTATAGCTAGATAGACTTAGGAGCAGAAACGCATACTGGGAGCTAGGTTCTGATTGGTGGCTGCACATATATGCATCTTGTCATTGGTACAACCAATCCATTTAGCTAGCTCCCAGTAGTGCATTGTTACTCCTTCAACTAAGGATACCAAGATAATGAGGTAAAACATGATAATATAGGTAAATTGAGATGTTGTTTAATCCCTTAACCCAAAATTATGTATATATACATCATGCAGTACGAAGCCCAACGTCCTAGCTACAGGATACTACAGCAGCTTTGGCCTTAAAGTTACAGCCAAGAGCTCCTGTCCCTGAGCTGCAAGCATTTGCCTGCATATGAAACCGGAGCATAGTGCTCTGGTTCCATGTGATCGCAGATGCCTGATCATTACAGACAGTGACACGGGGGGAGACCTCTACACTAGGGAAAAACATACAAATATAAATAAACTATAAAAAACATACATATAATCTGATAAGATGGTGAGATGGTAAGATGGTGGACATCATTTGGAGGGGGAGGGTTAGAGAGTTGTTTTGGGGGGATCAGGGATGTGGGCGGTAAGGAGGGATGCTACACTGCAGAAAATAAATAAACAACTAAAATAAATTTATTAAAGCAAATCACTAATACAATTGCCATTCAGCAAGAATATCCTTTACATTGATACTGTCATACAGTGTGAAAAGACAATAGCAATTTATGTGCAAAATTAACCTTGTCAGTAAAAAAAAATATATATATAGCAAAACTTATAAATGAATTAGTCATACATTTGAGCTGGGGCATTATGTGTATACAGATCATGTGTGTGTGATGTGTAATTTATATGCATTATAAAAAATTGTTCAGCATACGTTTTAAGTTTATTTATTGTAAAAAAAACATGTTCCTGCAATCCCAGTTGTTGCAATGGGATATTAAAGAGACAGTTTACTTGAACAATTTTTTTATTAAAAAGATAGATAATCCCATTATTACCCATTCCCCATTTTTGCATAGCCAACAGTGTTATATTAATACATGTTTTACCTCTGCTATTACCTTGAATCTAAGACTCTGCAGACAAACAATTTCAATCCTTTTGACAGACTTGCATTTTAGCCAATCAGTACTGACTCATAAATAACTATACACAAAAGCAATTTTATTTATACAGAGTTTTAAATAGTGCAAAGTAAAACCTAAGAGGCAAGTTTTTTGTTTTTTAAAGTCCTCTATAAGAAGTCACAATGGCCTACATTTATCAAACTCTGGATGGACAAGGTTCCTGCCTGAGAATATTGTCAATCTGGCACTGTGGTGAACTGGCAGCACACGCTCCCCGCAGTTATCAGCGTACAAGCAATTGCTTAACCAGGATGATTTAACTTTGCCACCCATGAGGTGGAGGAGAGGTTAAGTAGCAGTGGTCTTAAGACCGCAGAAAGTTAACTAGTATTGCAGGCCCGTTTGTGTGAGACTCGAATGCTTAGGCTCCCAAACTACTTCCATAGCTTCATAATAGTTCCAGTGATACTGTTATTATCACTCAAGTATAAGGGTCAACCTCGGAAAGGTCCAAATATGTTTTCATGTGCAACTTGAAATATGGGTTCTAGCAGTAAAAGTATTGCGACATTGCAATTGTTTTTGCACTTCTCAAAGTAACTATTGCACTTCTGTTATCATCTAGGTCTATAACTTCTACTTTGAAAGCAGATAATTAAATATTTAACATAAAATAAAATCTATCATGAATAAGATTATTTAATGGAAGAAGTGATATTGGGGCCGAATTATCAAAGGTCTTGCGGACCTGATCTGACAGTCCGGATCAGGTCCGCAAGACCTCGCTGAATGCGGAGAGCAATACGCTCATATTCACAAGAGCTGCTGGTGCAACGCCGCGCCCTGCAGACTCGCGGGCAATTGGCCGCCAGCAGGAAGGTGTCAATCAACCTGATCATACTCAATCGGGTTGAGTTCCGGCGATGTCTGTCCACCTGCTCAGAGCAGGCGGACAGGTTATGGAGCAGCGGTCTTTGTGACCTCTGCTTCATAACTGCTGATTCTGGCGAGTCTTAAGATTTGCCAGAAACACGGGCCGTCAAGCTCCTTTTCGGAGCTTGATAGATAGGCCCCTAAAACTTTACATGTATTTTGTCAATATTTAAACAGCTCATGAAACTTTAAAAAGAAATCTACATGTTATTTTCAGACTAATCTTTTCTTTGAATACATCATTCTGTCTAGCATTTATTTAGTATTTAATGTCCCTTTAATGATTTTCATTATTAAATTCTAACTTTTCTGAATGCACTTCAATAAATTGAATCTTCTTTAAGCAGTACCTTGTGACAGATAATGTTTTATATAGAAATTAGAAAGCTTACAATACTATGTATTCAGAAATGCATTTCTATTGAAAAAGTTTCAACATAACAAAGGGAAAAATAAATAATGTATATTTAAATTGAATTAAAATATACAGTAAAATTGAGTACTTCAAAACACAGCATTAACATTCATTATGTGAATAGGCACAAATCATTTATAAATTTAGAGAGCAAAAAAGTTTGCAGTCCCTATAAAACTTTCTTTAAGAAAAACTGCAACCTGTGTGTCCCCTACACTATTTGGACACGACAATTTCATTGTAGTTTTTTATTTTATAACTAGTCCTAAAGCCTGTTTAGACGGGCCATTTTTTGCAGTACAGCGGTACCACCCCTTGCTCTTTCTCCCTCTCTTTTGCTCACTCTCTCCCCCCCTCTCTTTTGTTCTCTCTCTCTTTCCCCCCTCTCCTTTGCGCTCTCTCTCCCCCATCTTTTGCTCTCTCTCTCCCCCTTTTTTTTGCTCTCTCTCTCTTCCTCCCCTCTTTTGCTCTCTCTCTTTCTCTCTCTCTCCCCCTCTTGCTTTCTTTCCCCCTCTCTTTTGCGCTCTCTCTCTTCCCCTCTCTTTTGCGCTCTCTCACCCACATATTTTTTGTGCTCTCTCTCTCCCCCCTCTCTTTTGCTCTCTCCCCCCTCTCTTTTGCTCTCTCACCCCCCTCTTTTGCTCTCTCTTTCTCGCCCCTCTCTTTTGCCCTCTCACTCCCCCCTCTTGCTCTTTCTCCCCTCTCTTTTGCTCTCTCTCTCCCCCCTCTCTTTTGCACTCTCTCTCTCCCCCCTCTCTTTTGCACTCTCTCTCCCCCTTACTTTTATGCTCTCTCTCTCCCCCTCTCTTTTGCGCTCTCTCTCTCCTCACTTTCTTTTGCTCTCTCTCTCCCCCTCTATTTTGCTATCTCTCCCCCCTCTTTTGCTCTTCCCCCCTCTATTTTGCTCTCTCTCCCCTCTCTTCTGCTCTCTTTCACCACTCTCTTTTGCTCTCTCTCCTCTCTTTTGTTCTCTCTCCCTTCTCTTTTGCTCTCTCTCTCCCCTCTTTTCTCTCCATCCCCTCTCTTTTGCTCTCTCCCTTTTCTTTTGCTCTCTCTCCCTTCTCTTTTGCTCTCTCTCTCTTCTCTTTTGCTCTCTCTCCTCTCTTTTGCTCTCTCTCCCACCTCTCTTTTTTCTCTCTCTGACTCTCTGTTGCTCTCTCTTGCTCTCTCCCCCCTCTCTGTTGCTCTTTCTCCCCTCTCTTTTGCTCTCTCTCTCCCCCCTCTCTTTTGCACTCTCTCTCTCCCCCTCTCTTTTGCGCTCTCTCCTCACTTTCTTTTGCTCTCTCTCTCCCCCCATTCTTTTGCTCTCTTTCTTCCACCTCTTGTTTGCTCTCTCCACCTCTCTTTTTCTCTCTCTCCCCTCTCTTTTACTCTCTCTCTCCTCTTTTACTCTTTCTTCCCCTCTTTTGCTCTCTCCCCCCTCTTTTGCTCTCTTTCTCCCCCCTCTCTTTTGCTCTCTCTCTCCCTTTTCTGCTCTCTCCCCCTCTATTTTGCTCTCTCCCCCTCCCTTTTGCTCTCTCGCTCTCCCCCCTCTCTTGCTCTCTCTCCCCTCTCTTTTCCTCTCTCTCTCTCTCTCTCTCTCTCTCTCTCTCTCTCTCTCTCTCTCTCTCTCTCTCTCTCTCTCTCTCTCCCCCCTCTCTTTTGCACTCTCCCCCTCACTTTTGCACTCTCTCACTCCCCCTCTCTTTGTGCTCTCTCTCTCTCCCCCCCTCTCTTTTGCACTCTTTCTCTTCCCTTTCTTTTTGCTCTCTCTTTCCCCCTTCTCTTTTGCTCTCTTTCTTCCACCTCTCGTTTGCTCTCTCTCTCCCCCTCTCTTTTGCTCTCTCTCCCCTCTCTTTTACTCTCTCACTCCCCCTCTCTTTTGCTCTCTCTCTCCCCCCCCTCTCTTTTGTTCTCCCCTCCCCTCTTTTGCTCTCTCTTCCCCTCTTTTGCTCTCTCCCCCTGTCTTTTACTCTCACTCCCCTCTCTTTTTCTCTCACTCCCCTCTCTTTTGCTCTCTCCCCCTCTCTTTTGCTCTCTCTGTCCTCTCTTTTGCTCTCTCCCCACTCTCTTTTGCTCTCACTCCCCTCTCTTTTGCTTTCTCTCCCACTCTCTCTCTCTCCCCCTTACTTTTACGCTCTCTCTCTCTCCCTCTCTTTTGCGCTCTCTCTCTCCTCACTTTCTTTTGCTCTCTCTCTCCCCCCATTCTTTTGCTCTATTTCTTCCACCTCTTGTTTGCTCTCTCTCTCCCCCTCTATTTTGCTATCTCTCCCCCCTCTTTTGCTCTTCCCCCCTCTATTTTGCTCTCTCTCTCCTCTCTTCTGCTCTCTTTCACCCCTCTCTTTTGCTTTCTCTCCACTCTCTTTTCTCTCTCTCCTCTCTTTTGTTCTCTCTCCCTTCTCTTTTGCTCTCTCTCTCCCCTCTTTTCTCTCCATCCCCTCTCTTTTGCTCTCTCCCTTTGCTTTTGCTCTCTCTCCCTTCACTTTTGCTCTCTCTCCCTTCTCTTTTGCTCTCTCTCCTCTCTTTTGCTCTCTCTCCCACCTCTATTTTTTCTCTCTCCCCCTCTCTGTTGCTCTCTCTTGCTCTCTCCCCCTCTCTGTTGCTCTTTCTCCCCTCTCTTTTGCTCTCTCTCTTCCCCCTCTCTTTTGCACTCTCTCTCTCTCCCCTCTCTTTTGCACTCTCTCTCCCCCTTACTTTTACGCTCTCTCTCTCCCCCTCTCTTTTGCGCTCTCTCTCTCCTCACTTTCTTTTGCTCTCTCTCTCCCCCCATTCTTTTGCTCTCTTTCTTCCACTTCTTGTTTGCTCTCTCTCTCCCCCTCTCTTTTGCTCTCTCTCCCCTCTCTTTTACTCTCTCTCTCCCCCTCTCTTTTGCTCTCTCTCTCCCCCTCTCTTTTGTTCTCTCCCCCCTCTTTTACTCTCTCTTCCCCTCTTTTGCTCTCTCTCTCCCCCCTCTTTTGCTCTCTTTCTCCCCCCCTCTCTTTTGCTCTCTCTCCCCTTTTCTGCTCTCTCCACCTCTCTTTTGCTCTCTCCCCCTCCCTTTTGCTCTCTCTCTCTCCCCCCTCTCTTGCTCTCTCTCCCCTCTCTTTTCCTCCCTCTCTCTCTCTCTCTCTCTCTCTCTCCCCTTTTCTGCTCTCTCCCCCTCTCTTTTGCTCTCTCCCCCTCCCTTTTGCTCTCTCTCTCTCTCCCCCCTCTCTTGCTCTCTCCCCCCTCTCTTTTGCACTCTCTCTCCCCCTCACTTTTGCACTCTCTCACTCCCCCTCTCTTTGTGCTCTCTCTCTCCCCCCTCTCTTTTGCGCTCTCTCTCCTCCCTTTCTTTTGCTCTCTCTCTCCCCCCTCTCTTTTGCTCTCTTTCTTCCACCTATCGTTTGCTCTCTCTCTCCCCCTCTCTTTTACTCTCTCACTCCCCCTCTCTTTTGCTCTCTCTCTCTCCCCCCTCTCTTTTGTTCTCCCCCCTCTTTTGCTCTCTCTTCCCCTCTTTTGCTCTCTCCCCCTGTCTTTTGCTCTCACTCCCCTCTCTTTTGCTCTCACTCCCCTCTCTTTTGCTCTCTCTGTCCTCTCTTTTGCTCTCTCCCCACTCTCTTTTGCTCTCACTCCCCTCTCTTTTGCTTTCTCTCCCTTCTCTTTTGCTCTCTCTCTCCCCTCTCTTTTGCTCTCTCTCCTCTCTTTTGCTCTCTCTCCCCCCTGTTTTGCACTCTCCCCTCTCTTTTGCTTTCTCTCCCCTCTCTTTTGCTTTCTCCCCCCTCTCTTTTGCTCTCTCCCCCTTCTCTTTTGCTCTCTCTCTCCCCCCTCTCTTTTGCGCTCTCTCTCTCCCCCCTCTCTTTTGCTCTCTCTCCCCCCTGTTTTGCACTCTCTCCCCTCTCTTTTGCTTTCTCCCCCTCTCTTTTGCTCTCTCTCCCTTCTCTTTTGCTCTCTCTCTCCCCCTCTCTCTTTTGCGCTCTCTCTCTCCCCCTCTCTTTTGCTCTCTCTCCCCCCGTTTTGCACTCTCTCCCCTCTCTTTTGCTCTCTCTCTCCTCTATTTTGCTATCTCTCCCCCCTCTTTTGCTCTTCCCCCCTCTATTTTGCTCTCTCTCCCCTTTCTTCTGCTCTCTTTCACCCCTCTCTTTTGCTTTCTCTCCACTCTCTTTTGCTCTCTCTCCTCTCTTTTGTTCTCTCTCCCTTCTCTTTTGCTCTCTCTCTCTCCCCTCTTTTTTTTCTCCATCCCCTCTCTTTTGCTCTCTCCCTTTTCTTTTGCTCTCTCTCCCTTCTCTTTTGCTCTCTCTCCCTTCTCTTATGCTCTCTCTCCTCTCTTTTGCTCTCTCCCCCACCTCTCTTTTTTCTCTCTCCCCCTCTCTGTTGCTCTCTCTTGCTCTCTCCCCCCATCTCTGTTGCTCTCGCTCACATCCATGGCCGCTCCCGTCCGTCCCTGCCCCATCACGCCCATCCGACCCCACCCCGTCACACCTGGCCCCGCCTCAGTCACATCCGTGCCCGCCCAGTCACACCCGCTCCCGTCCCTGTCATGCCTGGCCGGCCATGCCCTCATCATGCCTACAGTTCTCGTGGCGGACAGGTTAGTTTGCTGAAGGCCAAGTGTGTTTGTCCTTGTGCAGTCTCTACTGCGCATGACAGCTTTGGACAAACACACTTGGTCTTTTATATTATATAAAAGAGACAAGTAAAATATGTTAACAAACTAACTCCCTATGTCAAACATAAATAAAGTTTTACTTGTCCTTGAACCATGGACAAAAAATTATAATAATTCAATTAAACTTTTAGGGGTAGATTTATTAAATGGCGAGCGTACATGATTCACTGTCTTTATCATTGCACAAGCATTTCTTTGGAAATACTTGTGCAATGCTGCCCCCTGCTCACTGGCGGCCAATCAGCTGCTAAAAGGGGCTGTCAATCATTCGATTGGATTGGGATGATTACAATTCGCCACCTAAAAGGTGGCAGAAAGGTTAAGGAGCAGCGGTCTTATGAAAACAATACCAGGAAAGCTATTTTCATGCAGAGCTAATCAATATACCCACAGCTGATCCCAGTTGAAGGTCAAATGGCTTTGTGTGTGCCTTTGAGAAGGTGATTAGCTACACCTGATTGAGTTTGCAAGTAGTTTTAGGATAAACAAAAAATGTGTCTGTCTTTATTTCAGGCTGCAAAGCAAAAAAAATTGATAATTTTCAAGGGGGGTGATTCATTTCAATACCCACTGTGTATATATATATATATATATATATATATATATATATATATATATATATATATATATATATAAAATGTGTGTGTGTACATATGTATTTATGTAAAACAAAAAAACAAAAAAAGCAAAGTGACTATTTGGTGAAATGATTGTTGGATTTAAGCGTGTGATGTCACGTTGTGAGCGGAGACCAACCTTCTGAACTGCAAACCGTAATCATAGACATTGATTACAATATACAGTCTGTGTAATATACGGATGTTCTATCTGTGGTTGTTCTCTGTAAACCCCTGTGATGTTAACACATGTTTTAATAAATTGTTTTGTCTATAAAAAACTAGTATAATGGGCACTGAGACTGTATTATCTTAATTGTTAAACTATAAACTAAAGATGAGCTGGAAAAAAAGCAGATTACAATAGTAACAGGTTTAATACGGACAAGAAAAACAACAAATGCAATAGATTATCCAGAAATGTTACATCTGAATTATGATATTAGTATTATTATTAAATGACAAGTTAAGAAAAAACAGCAAATGCAATATTTAAAGGGACAGTCTACACCAGAATTTTTATTGTTTTAAAAGATAGATAATCCCTTTATTACCCATTCCCCAGTTTTGCATAACCAACACAGTTATATTAATGTACTTTTAACCTCTGTGATTATCTTGTATCTAAGTCTCTGAAACTGCCCCTTTATTTCAGATCTTTTGACAGACTTGCAGTTTAGCCAATCAGTGCCTGCTCCCAGATAACTTCACGTGCACAAGCACAGTGTTATCTATATGAAACACATGAACTAACACCCTTTAGTGGTGAAACACTGTTAAAATGCATTCTGAAAAGAGGTGGCCTTCAAGGTCTAAGAAATTAGCATATGAACCTCCTAGGTTAAGCTTTCAACTAAGAATACCAAGAGAACAAAGCAAAATTGGTGATAAAAGTAAATTGGAAAATTGTTTAAAATGACATGCCCTATCTGAATCATGAAAGTTTATTTTGGCCTAGACTGTCCCTGTAATCCAGAAATGTTAAAATGTTTATATTAGTATAAAAATATAATAAATAAGCAGTTAAGTTAAGAAAATCAAACCTTGAATGTCAATCTTAAAAGAGCAGGTTAAAAAGTGAATCTCATAGGATATCACATCTAACTGTTTATTGATTATATTTTTATACTAATTTCCAGATCTTAACATTTCTGGATTAAATATTGCATTTGCTGTTTTTTCTTGGCTTGTCATTTAATAATAATACTAATATCATAATCCAGATCTAACATTTGTGGATTATCTATTGCATTTGCTGTTTTTCTTGTCCGTATTAATTTTGTAACTATTGTAATCTGCTTTTTTCCAGCTCATCCTTAGTTTATAGTTTAACAATTAAGATAATACAATCACAGTGCACATTATACTAGTTTCTATAAGCTTCTGTCATAGACAGTTTTTATTCTTCCTGCTTTAGCCCTAGCTTTTAGAGTCAGTAATTTTTTCCTTCTTCTCTACACTTGTTCTTCGGGGGCCTGTTTGAGGGAGCCCTTTGTACTAGGCATTAGGGTGGCTCTATAGCGCTAGCTCTTCCCACATTCAAAATTAATAAATTGTTTTAACATTCATCTGAGTTCACTTCTATCTGCTCCTGCTTGAGTCTCGCAGTGCTTTTATATCTAGAGCTTGATGTGAAGCTCTGCCGTATGTGAGTATACAACTTACATGTGAATTAACCCTGTAGTCTCACAGGACTTTACCATTGGCAGCATTGATCTGTTTTATTTAAGGTTAACCCTTGGAGTTCGACTGCAGCATTAATTTCCACTGAGAAGTAATCCCTGGGATCACGTATGCACATTTGGAGTTGGAATTTAGTCTCCAATTGACTTTTTTGGACATATCCTTTTTGCTCTAACACATTGTTTTTTATTTGATTTATTATTGCTCATGTTTTAACAGGTTAATAATTTTCTTTTTATATGTATTTATGTGTTTACATGTGTATATTTGTCTGTAAATACATATATACAAATATAAATACATAAATACATATGAACACACATATAAACATGTAATACGAGTGAACAACCTCTCCTCTCATCCTTCTCCTCCTTTTCCTTTTCCTGCCCTGACCAATCTATCTGCCACTATAATTCCACCCTTACATCCGTCCTTGACAATCTGGCCCCTCTTACCATAGCTCCGAAATCACACACTCATCCTCAGCCCTGGCATACTCCTCTGACACGGTAACTACGCAGATGTTCCCGTACTGCTTAGCGGCAATGGAAAAAATCTCGGAGTTCAGCTGATTTTCTTGATTACAAATTCATATCTAACTCCTACTATTCTGCCCTTAATCTCTATAAGCAACATTACTTCTCTACTCTTATCTCTAATCTTTCTTAAAGCCCAAGATGTCTGTTCTCCACTTTCAATACTCGTCTCCGCCCACCTCCACCTCCTAATACAACTTCTCTGTCAGCTCAAGACTTTACCAGCCACTTCAGTAACAAAATTGACTCCATAAGAAACAAAATCAGCTCTCAACATAATTCCATTCTCTCACCCCCTCAAACGCTCGCAACCAACCACAACCCACATAGCCATAAACTTAGCTCTTTCTCCCCTGTTACTGAGAAAGATGTTTCGGCAATTATATTGTGCTCTCACCTCACTACCTGTCCCCTTGACCCCATCCCCTCACAGCTACTCCCCTCCATCTGTTCTACCCTTACCCCTATACTCACACACATTTTCAACCTCTCCCTCAGCACCAGTATATTTCGCTCATCTCTGAAACATGCACTGGTCACACCTATCCTCAAAAAACCTTCCGTTGATCCAACCTCCCCATTCCTTACATTAGACTCCCTCCTTGACCCACTGCAATCTGGATTTTGTCCCCATCACTCCACAGAGACCGCAATCATTAAGGTTACCAACGACCAACTTACAGCAAAATCAAAAGGCCACTGGGGCCTCTTCTGCCCCGTCACCACTTTCTGTTGGGGTACCGCAAAGGCTCTGTCCTCTGTCCCCTACTCTTCTCAATCTACATGTCATCATTAGGTTCCCTAATAAAGTCCCACAGTTTCCAATATAATTTGTATGCCGACGACACCCAAATCTAATTCTCTACACCAGACCTATCTCCTTCCTTGCTAACCCGTGTCACTAACTGTCTTTCTCACATATCTTCCTGGATGTCCTCTCACTACCTCAAGCTAAATCTCTCCAAAACTGAGCTCCTTATTTTCCACCCTTCTTCCAAAATCTCCACCCCCAATCTCTCTATAACTGTCCACAACTCCATCATTACCCCTACTTCACATGCCCGATGTCTCGGGGTCACATTTTACTCAGATCTTTCGTTCACTCCTCACATTCAGTCCTTGGCTAAATCCTGCCACTTCCACCTTAAAAACATCTCTAAAATTAGACATTTCCTTACACAAGACACAACTAAGATTTTAATCTACTCTCATCCTTTCCCGCCTCGATTACTGCAACTCTGTCCTCTCTGGTCTCCCCAGCTGCCACCTAGCTCCTTTACAATCCATAATGAATGCCTCTACCAGGCTCATCTTCCTTACACATCGCTCTTCATCTGCTGCCCCTCTCTGCCAATCCCTTCACTTGCTCCCATCTTGTGGAACTCTCTGCCTTGCTCCACAAGAGTCTCCCCTAGATTTGAAAGCTTCAAGCGCTCCCTAAAAACTCTACTGCTCAGGGATACATACAACCTACACTAAACTTTCTTTATACCAGTTTCTCTCCTCCATTGCTATCCCCCAAACCCACTTAGCATGTAAGCCTAAGAGTTCAGCTTTTTGTAGATCACCTTCTTAAGAGATGACTACAACAGCGTGACTCTTGGCAGTGCCCTCTACCTGTTTGATCCCTATAATTGTTTTGTTGTACTCTGCCTTTGTTTATAGCGCTGCAGAATCTGTTGGCGCTCTACAAATAACTGATAATAATAATAATAATAAAAAACCTGACGTGAGCAAACACCTGAAATAAACCTCTTTTCACTTGTGAGTAACTGTTAATAAAACTAAAAAATAAACTAACACATAGGCCACTTGAAATTTAAACTAACACATAGGCCATTTTTTAAGATCATAAAAACCAAGCCATCACACTAACAAACCAAGTTGATTAAATACAATAGAATTCTAAAATAAAATATATATATATTTGACAAAATTACAACTTAGTTTTACAGTCTAAGGACAAACAACTTGAAATTTAAAAATTCCTACAATAATTATAAAAATTCATACAAGAAGGCTAATCTCTCATCCGATAATACTAATATCCACAAAAACTAGAAAAGTATTGGTACAACACACTCATTGGATCATACAGCTCTTTACTATATTTTTACAATACCCACTATCTGGTTATTGTAGCCCACAGATAACAAATAGAAACATTCAAACTAGAGTCAAAAGATTCACTTAAATTTATATTCTCTTTTGGCCCATCTAACTTTTATTTCACTAAATTCTAATTTCACCATTGGCCCCGTTTTAACTATATTTTATGGTTAAAATATCCATACAACGATAAGTATAGACAAATTATTTCACTCTAATATTACGCTCTAATTACAGAAACCTTTTAAAAATATCCATGGTTTCATAAAGTGACTAAAATATACACTCTAAAAGTAATTGACATTAAGATATATAATATCTTTCTCTATTTTAAAAGTAATCATATAAAATGTTTATCGCTACATAAAAACACCCAACTATATTATAATTAAGACCCAAGGATACCTATGTTATATAATAAAACAGCATTTTATAATTGTTCCTGATTTTTTGGATTTTATGTATATCATCAATTAGTGATTTATTGCTAAATTAGAGAGGCTTTAAATAGCCTTTGAATCCCCACATCTGGTATCTTGAAAAAGGCTGTCCAGCCGAAACATGTTGATACCAGAGCACACCTGCACAGGATTTGAGAAGACAAAGTGAATACCAGCTATACCCAGTTGAAATATTCAAGTTCCCACTGAGCGGCATATATTTAACCGCAAAGATCACATTGATAACTAGAAATCCTTTTTCTACTTATCCTACAAACTTTCTACTTATCCCAACAACCACATTTCAGCACCCAGATCGGTCACTGACCGACATCTAAGAAACCTGGGAACAACAGACCGGAAAGGCACGCAAAAATTCCACATCAGGAGGTTATCCAACAACCATACCATCGTGATCAGTCACTGACCGACAGACAAGCCACAGAATAGAAAAACCGGAGATACTTAAAAAACATCAGCAAACGGTTAGCACTTAACCGCAACGAAGATCCCACCAAGAAACCCTTAAGAGCGCGATCGGTCACTGACCGACAAAGGATAAGGTAACTGAGCGGCCACGACAACTACCCAAACACTTATATAAAAGTGAATTTTCTCGCAGCAAACAGATAAGCCCACCTAATAAGAGGAAACCAAAGCGGCATTTATTTAACCGCCAGCAGCTCATATAGAACTGCCACCAGCTTGATCTTAAAACTTAATCAAAACATTGGCATAGCGGCGTTTATTTAACCGCAATTATCTCATAAAAGTGATATCAAACAGATACACTTCAAGGTACTAATTTGTATACTTATATTATAGTGTGATAAAAATCGCACCAACATACCTCTACATTTGATATATAGTTGCCTAAGATAAGATCTCAATTGCATAGCTGAACTTGAAACAAAGTATCCTATGTGAACTATACAGCAACTATTGTTTTATCCACTATAAAATTGTATCTACAAACATTCTGTTAGAAATTACAACTTGTGATAAACCCAAAACTGTATAAATTATAAGATTTCAACGTTATTATTTTAATTTAAATTTTTGTTTAACTGTACTTTTAGCATCACTACTATTGGGTAAATTTACCATAATCAAATAAAGGATCATATTTATTTCTTAAATAGTTTCGACATCCATTTTTTCCAAAAGAGAATATAAAATTAGGACTCATCAAAACATTAACATATATTGAGCCCACATATTATCACACATATTTACAGTAAGACACATTGGGAATAGCAACTTGTTTTGCGCCACCTACTACAACTGAGTAACTGTTAGCCCTCCACCCATAATCTAGCCCTAAATTGTGCAAAATTATCGACAAAAACAACATTATTGAATAGGAGGTGTTAAAATACTACAAAACTCAGGACCCTATTCTATGAAGCTTGCTGGTCTGGTGAGATTCTATAAATTGCTTTGCCAGTATTATATTATGAGGTCTCTCAGGGATTGTTATAAAGGCAATATTTTACCTTGGGAATTGTGTAACCCTATTCTTTATGTGAAGGAAAGATCTGCCCATACTGGAAAAATTGGGCCCTTAGTGCCTTGTTCTGCAACAATACTCTATGCAATGCTAGCATTTATTACATTCTTTTTGCAATTGTTCTTAAATGGGCAGTAAACTTACATACTAATGTTATATAATTCTGCACATAGTGCACAATTATATAACGTTAGCTTACTGACACATTTATACTTTCAATCATTTCAGAGAAATTGTATGTAAAAACCTCATTTTACCAGAATACCGCTCCTTGCTCTACTGAGCAGGTCTGGTTTTTACACAGCGCATCGTGGCAACACTGTCTAGTCACAGTGTGCCCCGTCGCGCCATTAAATTTAATGTAGCTCGCTTCCGCTTTGGTCTAGTAGCAGGAGCGAGCTACATTCATTTCAGTGGCACAACCGGGCACACTGTGACTAGACAGTGTTGCCGTGATGCGCTGTGTAAAAACCAGACCCGCTCAGTAGAGCAAGGAGCAGCGTTCTGGTAAAATGAGGTTTTTACATACAATTTCTCTGAAATAATTGAAACTATAAATGTGCCGGTACGCTAATGTTATATAATTCTGCACTATATGCAGAATAATATAACATTAGTATGTAAGTTTACTGCCCCTTTAAGATTGAAAGTATTCATTTTCTAATTATGCTAGACATTTGTCAATTTGCAAGCAGGTCTCTGAAGAATCTGTATTATAAGAACACCTATGAATCGTTAACAAAAATCAATCATAGTTACAATTTAGTGTCTCTGGTGATATCAGATACAGAAAGCCATATTTCATATAATAACAGAAGCCAGTAAAGCTCTGAGAGACTCTGATTTCTTAGCTGGAAATGAATGTTTAAGTAATATCTGTATATTCTGAGCACTTTTTTTCAACTTTGATGCACCATGAATAGAAGGCGCTTTACTTTTCTGTGAGTTTCTTGGTGTCTTATCCCTTATGAAGGGATTTGCTGCATAATCTCTTATAATGGGGCTTAATGCAATACAAATGTAAGAAAAATCTGGCAGTTCTAAGGAAGAGACTTGTGTGTGGGAAGAATTAATAATTATAGACATGTAAGCTGCATGTAAGAAACAAATATAAAATAATGTGCATGTATAAACCCTGGGAGCTAATAATGTAGAAAATGTAATTCATTTTGTTTTGTCATTTTATGAATTGCTACAATTAAAGGCAATTTGCCAAAGAATGAAAGAATTTGTGCATCGGAAATGTTATTTATTTCTGTATTAATCCATTCAAAGAACCCATTTTGAGATTTAGTAGGTACCAAATTGATAGAATCAAAATAAAAATAGCACTGCGATTACAGCTTCCATTTCTCCAATGTTGAGGCAGCAAACAGGATAGAAACTAATAAAAGTCATTTTGAAACAATCATTATGCTATTTCTCTTCAATAAAAATAATGTAAATAATAAAGAAAATGACAGCATTATTTAGACAAAATTCATTTTGATTGTTGTACCATTGATTATGAGTCACTCTTTTCACTTTATTTAGTTTAAAACAATATTTGAAATGCAACATATAGGAGGGGAGAAGTGCCCTGTATAGTTCTATATGTATGAAAGTGACATATCAAACTACCTATTTCAATTTTAAAAAATTGACTAATCTGAAAAATAGAGCCTTTTAAGAAGAATTGCATGTAAATACATAGGGGCCAAATTATCAAGCTCTGAATGGTGATCTGCTTGTGCAATGTTAAATGTGACAGCGTATGCTGTCGGCATTCAGGGATGTCTGTCGGACAGACAGCGTATCATGTTGGACAGACATTGATAAATCGGCCCCATAGTCTCTGTTCTTGTGTAATGACCGTATCTCTGTAGTTCTCAGACTCTTCATTATCTACCAGGTTTTAGGTTATGCTATTAAAATGGAGGGAGGTGCAGAGTTAAAGGCAGATAAAAGTTTAAAAAGAAAATTTTCTTTTATGGTAGAGCATTTTATTATTGTAATATTGATTACATTTAACAAAGTTATAACCCTTGCAAATGAGTTAACAAATAGTTAAAGTCAGTTTCAGAACAGAAATGCACTACTGGGATATAGCTAAATACATCTGTTGAGCCAATCACAAGAGGCATATGCATGAAGCCACCAATCAAAAGCTAGATCCTAGTAGTACATTGCTGATCCTGAGCCTACCTAAGTATGCTTACCAATTGATACCAAGAGAATGAAGTTAATTTGATAATAGAAGTGAACTGAAAAGTTTCTTAATACTGCATGTTCTATCTAAATCATGAAGGTTACATTTTTCTATTCATGTCCCTTTAATAATAAAAAGTTAAAGGGACATGAAAACCAAATTTGTCTTTATTGAATGATTTACTTCTATTGTCAAATTTGCTTTGTTCCTATTGTATTCTTTGTTGAAGAGATAACTAGGTAGGTGTCTGTAGCACAAGGAAATAGTGCTGCTATTTAGTGCTCTTGCAAATGGATAACATTTTTGCAAATCTGCTGCCATATTGTGTTCTAGTCACGTTCTAGCTCCTGAGATGTTTTTCAACAAAAGACCAAGAAACAGAGACCTAGATTTGGAGTTTGGCGTTAGCCGTGAAAACCAGCGTTAGAGGCTCCTAACGCTGGTTTTAGGCTACCGCCGGTATTTGGAGTCACTCAAAATAGGGTCTAACGCTCACTTTTCAGCCGTGACTTTTCCATACCGCAGATCCCCTTACGTAAATTGCGTATCCTATCTTTTCAATGGGATCTTTCTAACTCCGGTATTTCGAGTCGTTTCTGAAGTGAGCGTTAGAACTCTAACGACAAAACTCCAGCTGCAGGAAAAAAGTCAGTAGTTAAGAGCTTTCTGGGCTAACGCCGGTTTATAAAGCTCTTAACTACTGTACTCTAAAGTACACTAACACCCATAAACTACCTATGTACCCCTAAACCGAGACCCCCCCCACATTGCCGACACTCGAATACATTTTTTTAACCCCTAATCTGCCGACCGCCACCTACGTTATCCTTATGTACCCCTAATCTGCTGCCCCTAACACCGCCGACCCCTGTATTATATTTATTAACCCCTAATCTGCCCCCCTCAACGTCGCCTCCACCTGCCTACACTTATTAACCCCTAATCTGCCGACTGCAAAGCGCCGCCACCTACGTTATCCTTATGTACCCCTAATCTGCTGCCCCTAACACCGCCGACCCCTGTATTATATTTATTAACCCCTAATCTGCCCCCCTCAACGTCGCCTCCACCTGCCTACACTTATTAACCCCTAATCTGCCGAACGGACCTGAGCGCTACTATAATAAAGTTATTAACCCCTAATCCGCCTCACTAACCCTATAATAAATAGTATTAACCCCTAATCTGCCCTCCCTAACATCGCCGACACCTAACATCAATTAATAACCCCTAATCTGCCGACCGGAGCTCACCGCTATTCTAATAAATGTATTAACCCCTAAAGCTAAGTCTAACCCTAACACTAACACCCCCCTAAGTTAAATATAATTTAAATCTAACAAAATTAATTATCTCTTATTAAATAAATTATTCCTATTTAAAGCTAAATACTTACCTGTAAAATAAATCCTAATATAGCTACAATATAAATTATAATTATATTATAGCTATTTTAGGATTTATATTTATTTGACAGGTAACTTTGTATTTATTTTAACCAGGTACAATAGCTATTAAATAGTTAAGAACTATTTAATAGCTAAAATAGTTAAAATAATTACAAATTTACCTGTAAAAGAAATCCTAACCTAAGTTACAATTAAACCTAACACTAGACTATCAATAAATTAATTAAATAAACTACCTACAATTACCTACAATTAACCTAACACTACACTATCAATAAATTAATTAAATACAATTCCTACAAATAAATACAATTAAATAAACTTGCTAAAGTACAAAAAATAAAAAAGAACTAAGTTACAAAAAATAAAAAAATATTTACAAACATAAGAAAAATATTACAACAATTTTAAACTAATTACACCTACTCTAAGCCCCCTAATAAAATAACAAAGCCCCCCAAAATAAAAAAATGCCCTACCCTATTCTAAATAACTAAAGTTCAAAGCTCTTTTACCTTACCAGCCCTGAACAGGGCCCTTTGCGGGGCATGCCCCAAGAAGTTCAGCTCTTTTGCCTGTAAAAGAAAAAATACAATACCCAAGCCCCCCAACATTACAACCCACCACTAACATACCCCTAATCTAACCCAAACCCCCCTTAAATAAACACTAAGCCCCTGAAGATCTTCCTACCTTATCTTCACCTCACCGGGTTCAACGATCTGTCCAGAAGAGCTCCTCCGGTGTCCTGATCCAAGACCAAGCGGGGGGCTGAAGAGGTCCATGATCCGGATAAAGTCTTCATCCAAGCGGGAGCTGAAGAGGTCCATGATCCGGATGAAGTCTTCTATCAACGGCATCTTCAATCTTCTTTCTTCCGGATCCATCTTGCAGACCTCCGACGCGGAACATCCTGCTGGCCCGACGGACTAACGACGAATGACGGTTCCTTTAAGGGACGTCATCCAAGATGGCGTCCCTCGAATTCCGATTGGCTGATAGGATTCTATCAGCCAATCGGAATTAAGGTAGGAATATTCTGATTGGCTGATGGAATCAGCCAATCAGAATCAAGTTCAATCCGATTGGCTGATCCAATCAGCCAATCAGATTGAGCTCGCATTCTATTGGCTGATCGGAACAGCCAATAGATTGCGAGCTCAATCTGATTGGCTGATTGAATACAAAGTTACCTGTAAAATAAATATTAATCCTAAAATAGCTATAATATAATTATAATTTATATTGTAGCTATATTAGGATTTATTTTACAGGTAAGTATTTAGCTTTAAATAGGAATAATTTATTTAATAAGAGATAATTAATTTTGTTAGATTTAAATTATATTTAACTTAGGGGGCTGTTAGTGTTAGGGTTAGACTTAGCTTTAGGGGTTAATACATTTATTAGAATAGCGGCGAGATTGGGTCGGCAGATTAGGGGTTAATAATTGAAGTTAGGTGTCGGTGATGTTAGGGAGGGCAGATTAGGGGTTAATACTATTTATTATAGGGTTAGTGAGGCGGATTAGGGGTTAATAACTTTATTATAGTAGCGGTGCGCTCCGGTCGGCAGATTAGGGGTTAATAAGTGTAGGCAGGTGGAGGCGACGTTGTGGGGGGCAGATTAGGGGTTAATAAATATAATATAGGGGTCGGCAATGTTAGGGCAGCAGATTAGGGGTACATAGGGATAATGTAAGTAGCGGCGGTTTACGGAGCGGCAGATTAGGGGTTAATAATAATATGCAGGGGTCAGCGATAGCTGGGGCGGCAGATTAGGGGTTAATAAGTGTAAGGCTAGGGGTGTTTAGACTCGGGGTACATGTTAGGGTGTTAGGTGCAGACGTAGAAGTGTTTCCCCATAGCAAACAATGGGGCTGCGTTAAGAGCTGAACGCGGCTTTTTTGCAGGTGTTAGGTTTTTTTTCAGTTTAAACAGCCACATTGTTTCCTATGGGGGAATCGTGCACGAGCACGTTTTTGAGGCTGGCCGCTTGCGTAAGCAACTCTGGTATCGAGAGTTGAAGCTGCGTTAAAAATGCTCTACGCTCCTTTTTTGGAGCCTAACGCAGCCTTTTTGTGGACTCTCAATACCAGAGTTATTTTTATGGTGTGGCCAGAAAAAAGCCGGCGTTAGTTTTTCGGGTCCTTACCGACAAAACTCCAAATCTAGCCGTATGAAATTTGATAATAGAAGAAAAAAATAAAGTTGATTAAAATGAAATCATTCTCTATATGAAACACAAAAGATGTTTTGTGTGTCTCTTTAAATTTTGGCAACTTACCTCAGGGGCAATCACAAACGACTAGTTCATTTTTTGTTGTTGACGTTTTTCTTATTCCTGCTTTGAGCCTTTATCTAGTTTTGATGTTTATCAGAACTTTAACACGTTGTACACTTTTTAATATTTCTGGCTCTGCAATCTTATTCACAGCCCATCTATTTTTAGTATTTTCATTGTTATAGTGGTACATCTTACAAGCCAAGGACTCTTCATTTAAAATAATGCAACCTTCAACTTTTCAAAGCTTACTCCTATTATAATTTAAGCCTTTTTTGAGACATATTCAATTTAAAGGGACATGAAACACAACATTTTTCTTTCATGATTCAGATTGAGCATACACATTTAAACAACTTTTCAATTTACTCACAGTATAAATTTATCTTAATTTTCTTTGCATCGTTTAGTAAAGGCACAGCAGTGCCCTACTGGGAGCTAGTTGAACACAGCGATAAACCAATGATAAGAAGTATATATATGTATATATATATATATATATACAGCCACCAATCAGCAACTAGCTCCTAGTTCCTGTGCTTACCTGGGCATTATTTCAACAAAGGATACCAAAAGAACAAAGAATATTAGATAATAGAAGTAAATAGGAAGATTGTTTAAAATTGCATGTTCTATCTGAATCATGCAAGAACATTTTTTGGGTTTTGTGTCCCTTTAAGTCCCATTTTAAAAAAAAAAACTATTGAGTCTCAAACATCTCTACTTTATGTGCAGGTGAAATAATGGCACTTAAGGACCCTGCTCTTGATGTGAAGCAAACCCAGTGGAACATAAAACAACTACATACATTAAATGAAATTATCCTTCAAACTAATGAGTTACTGCACAAAATGTCTATTAGTTATCCTCTGCAGTTAAATGTTTTAATTAATTAAATAAACACTTTCTTTAATTACAAATGATTCTATATTTAAAATAATTATTTGCATAGCTTAAAGTGAATGTATCTCAGCCTATAAGAGACATTCAATATGTTCCCAGGTGTAATGGTTTCCAAGGAGTTTTAGCCTACATTAAGAAGAAATTGTTATTTTTACGTCTAAATGTTTCTTTTAAAGCTGGAAAGATCTTGCATTCCAAGTAAAATAGATTAGGTCTATATGGACATATAAAAAATGTTTAATTCTTAGTAGGGCAACTTAGTAAGGGCCATATTATGAGTGGAGCGGTATTTTGTGTTTGCATTCAAGCATTAAAACCACTAGAAGTACCATTTTTGCGCTTGAAGATTCACACTCATATTAAGAGTTGAAAGTAAAATCTTTATACTCTCGAGTTCGCAAAGTTGCGGTAACAAAGAGACTTTGAGAAGTCATGAACGTAACATCACATTTCACCATAGACCATTTATCATTGCACCATAGATGCATTTATCATTGCACCAGCAGTTCTTGTGAACTGCTGGTGCAATACCCCCCCCCCCCTGCAGATTCGAGGCCAATCGGCCGCTAGCAGGGTTGTCAATCAGCCCAATCGTACATGATTGGATGGATTTCTATACACCGCCCCAGAGGCGGCGTATGAGTTTAGGAGCAGCGGTCTTAAGACTGCTGCTTCTTAACTCCTGTTTCCGGCGAGCCTTTCGGCCCTTGTTAAATAGACCCCATTGTGTTTGCTGAGAAAATTATGACTCAGTGTTACAAATAGGGCTTTTTTTGGCAAGTTGATAACATGTTTTTGGCTCAGAGAAAAACCGGAAAACCGGTGACCCTGGTCAGCTCAAAATGTAAAATGCTTTTTTACTAATGTAAACCACAATAAAAAAATAAAAAAAATGTCCAATAAATTGTGGTGCACACAATCTATTTACTTATACATATACATCTGTATACTGTATGTTTTTTTTTTTCCAAAACTTACCATATGTGTTACAGAATTACTCAGATTCTGTACTGAATATGATGTTTAGAAAAAAATGTAAAAAGTATTTATAAATGTATTTATAGCCATTTTTAATGGATAATGTAGAATTTTAAATTTATATTTTTGTTCTAAAAGAATGCATTTCATAGTCTTGTTTTTTGAAGAACTCATGTTCTTCTCCTGAATAAATTCGTTTTCTTGTCGTACTTGCAGAGGCACGTAATATCTGTGTTACTGTGTTATTACACAGACCTTGTCTAACACGTAAGCTTCTTGTGAACTGTTAGCTGATTCCTACAGAATACAATCAGGCTGTTTAGAAACCACCATCTCACAGTGGGTGTAAGGTTTAACATTAAAGTGTCCAGAAATGAAAAAAATCCTTTCTAAGTTGCTTTTTAATGCAATGATATTAGCATGTTTTAACTTATATTCACGTACATTATTTTTTTTTTCTTTTTAGAAGATTTGTTGTTTATTTTGACACATCTTCCAAAATAATTGCAGAATATGTCAGAGATAAATGGCTAGAAGCTTCAAGTATATCCAATATATACCCACACTGACACTGGTAGATCCAATTTATCTATCAGTGTTCAAAAAAAATATTTCTTTCTTTCCCACTGTTTTTAAATATGGCATGCAGAATAAAATGTACAGTACAATTTGCAATTTATACTGTCTGACATAATTTAGGCATGATTTTTTTGAGGTGGGGGGGATTAAAATGTTTTGACCCTTATATGAATGTAGACAAACATGTCTACAATTTTTATAAACACGAAATAAATATGTAGAGAAAGATAAAATTAACGGTTTTATTAATCAGTTTATAATGTATTGGGTCATATGACCCATTATTTAAAAAAAAAAAAAGACTTAAAGGGACATGAAACCCAAATTTTTTCTTTAATGATTCAGATAGAGCATACAATTTAAGCAACTTTCTAATTTACTCCTATTATTAATTTTTCTTCTTTCTCCTGCTATCTTTATTTAAAAGCAAGAATGTGATGCATAGAAGCTGGCCCATTTTTGTTTGAGAACCTGGGTTATGCTTGCTTATTGGTGGGTAAATGTAAGCCTTCAATAAGCAAGCGCTATCCATGGTGCTAAACCTAAAATGGTCTGGCTGCTAAGATTTACATTCCTGCTTTTAAAATAAAAATAGCAAGAGAACGAAGAAAATTTGATAATGGGAGTAAATTAGAATGTTGCTTAAAATGTCATGCTCTATCTGAATCATGAAAGAAAAAATGTGGGTTCAATGTCCCTTTAAGTCAATAATATGACATGTTTCAATAGTGTGCTTTTTAGAAGAGAAGGTGGTGCCATTTCTTTGATCACTTATTTTATATCTCACAACGTAATATATCTCTGCACCATCTATTCACTGTTTTTAATTTGATCATGTGATGTCTAAATGGTGCTGTTAGCCTTCATTGGAAAGAGCAGTCACATTTTTCAAATAAGCGTTACAGAAATATGGAATTATCTTGGTTGGAATTTTTAATCAATTTTAATATGTTTTTATTTTATTTATTTATTTTAATAGAAACACATGAAATTCCCATGTTCTTGACTTAGAAAATAAGTTATTTTTATTTTAATAAATAGATAGATAGATAGATAGACAGATAGATAATATGCAGATAGATAGATAGATAGATAGATAGATAGATAGACCCTATCATATTATCTATATTTTCATGTTTTCTCTGCAGTTTAAAAATCTCCTGAATCAAATGATGAATCACTTTTTCAGAAATGCTTTCTCCCTGTCAGTGTACTCTCCCAAAGTATAATTTATCAATGCATCATTGAATATAAGGAAAGCATTTTAAAACATGCAGAATTGATCTATGAGCTTAGTCATTTTCTGTCTCAATATAACACTTTTCCTTTGTGTTAGACTGTTTAAATAGCCGAAGTCAATTTCCCAGTGACACTTAACTTCATTAGATCTATTTTTTATGAGTATTAGTCTGTCTCTTAAGATAACTTACATGGTGGATAAGTCATTTAATCCAAATCCCATGGGATTCGTTATAAGGACATTTATCATTCTCAGGACAATTACCTAAGGCAATATAGATATCTTCAGATGAGATAAAACAAGAGGAAATACTCTCATAATATCTTCTGTTTCCTAATGTACATTTATTATTAGACACTTTGTAATGCTTTTCAAAAAATAAAAATATATTATTGTTTTTCTAAAACATAGTTAAAATATACAATAATACATTTTTGTTGATGGAATCTTTTTGCTTTTATATTCTTTTCTGTATTAAAATAAGTATTTTTCTTATTTTGCTTCTTTCCCAATGACTTATAATTTAACTGATTTTGAGAACCATGTTAATGTTAGTACCTAAAACATTGGACTATATTTATCAAACCGGGAATACAGCTTTTGACTTATATTTTGAGTCACATTTTTCATTTCCTTCCTCTGGTGTTGTGAACTCCAAAGGAACATACAAGATACATGTGTGTCTCTGTTCATAGATTAGAGAGTTAAAAGACAAATAGCATGCAACAATAGTTTCATTCTAGGTAGATATGTGCAATTCGTTTCGGATCGATTCGGAAATTCAGAAAAGATTTGGATCGAACCGAATTTCCGAATAAAAATACTGCCGAATTTACAGAATAAATCCGAATTAGTTCTGATTTATTCGGTAAATTCGGATGGCCATGGATTACACTAGTATTGTACAGTATATTAGGTTATATCACTCTGCTATGGGTTACACCTAATATACAGTACATAATACTAGTCTAATACACAGCACGCATACCAAAATTCCAAATTTCCGAACCGAATCGATCCAAATCCAGCCGAATTTTTTCAAATCCGAATGAATCCGAAACGAATCCAAAACGGATTCATTCAAATTTTTCCGAATTCAAATCAATCCGAAACGAAATTCGAAAAACTCTGAATCGATACGAACTGAACCGAAACAAATTTTTCGATCATGCACATCTCTAATTCTAGGTGCTGATCTGTTTTAGCTCATTTAAAGCAAGAAATGCTTACTACACAGGACTTGCATTGCTGCCCTAAAAAAGAAAAGAAAAAAAGAAAAGAAAGAGGACTATGAAATTGTAGAAAAGCATGCAAGTAAGACAAAGCAAATCATGTCTTCTCCAACACCTTCCTTTCATACATACCAACATTTCACAGAGGTGTCTGGCATAAAAAGCTGTTTGCTTAATTTGGGTATTAGTTGGAATATTGAATGAAACGCTAATTTTTTAAGGTTTGCATTAAAGCAATAAGAATCAATATTTTATAATAAATATTTAGTAAGTTCTATATAGTGCAGCAATGTAGGAACCCTAGATATCTGCTAAGGAGAGCCAGGTACACAAGTACCACAATGCAGAAATCAAAAAATAATAGGAGATCAAAGCTTAAAGGCACATTAAAACAAAATATATTTCATGTACCTCCATCTCATTATGGGTGCTGCTATTTTACAACCTAGGTTTTCTTTTGGTATCAGAAGAAGAGTTGCTGCACATGCCCAGACACGTCAGTAATGGCAGAGAAAGCTGGATTTCAATGCGGTATCGACAGACTATTGGTAGGCAGGGAATAACATCAATACTATGCTTATAAAATGTATTTAGTGTTTAATACCCCTTGAATAAATTACGTATGGAATATTGGATATATCTTGAGAAGTACAGGAAGATCCAGATGAACTGCTAAAATATTAACAATTTGTGTGATATAATTTGAGCCCATACACCTTAGGCCTAGCTTCCTTTTAGAAAGGACAAGTGTAAATGTGCTGCAGACAGCCAGTCATTATTGCCACATGCATAGGCTGGACCAACATAATTCTCCTGGTGACCCAAATATTGCCCTATAGTATCTTTCAACAACTTACATTTTTCTTGCAGAACCTGAATGTGTGAATAAAAATCAAGAACAGGAGAAGAAGTAGTAACCCTTTGGAATGTTACAGGATGAAAAACATAGTTTGTGTAAAAGGGAGACATTTCAATAGACCAATGTAAAGGATTATTGTAGGAATCCCTGTCAGATGTTACTGCAAAAGGTAAGCTGTTAAGCCAGAAGATATTTGGTAACAAATGCAACTTTAACCTTGGGGAAATAAATAACTTTAAATGGAAAAAGATGAGCTATCTTCATGAAGCATTCCATTACCTTCAGAACAATGTCATGAACTTTCAAGTAATGCATATCCAAAATAAATAGCTATCCATGGTTTCTATGGAACAGGTAGGGACTGTATTAACCACAGAGGTAAGGAAGTTGAATGTTTATTCCTGGCACATATTTCACAATATGACAACTGAAATATGTTTAGTAAGTGAGGACCACCATAAAAAGAAAGCCACAAAATCTTTAGTTAATTTAATACTCCAATGAAAAGCTGAAGTCAACAAACTGCTGTAAAATACTCTAAATTTCTGAGGTCAGTGAAAAGATGGCTTGTACCCTCCAACAGATTTCACAAATTATATAAAGCACATAGCAAGAAGCACTCACCCACATCACAATTATATTTAGTGGAAGTCAGATTTCAGGACTAAAGGGCAATAGGATACATTTGATTTTTAGGATCAGAAAGTAGAGATAATGCACAGCAATTACTAAAGTCTCTACTTCTTGGGAAATAATGTCTAGATAGATAACATTAAACTAGAGCCTGGACTTCAACAAAGTCTCTAGCATAAAGGATGTGCTTTACAGATAATAATTATAGCTGTGTATTGGCTCTATTCTCTTGAAAACTTTTATGGTTAAGGAATCATAGGTTCAATAATACTAATGTCTGTGAAGGCAGTTGCAGCTACAGCTGCAGTAGAAACCATGGTAATAGCAGGATCAGCATAATTAACTTTTGCAGCATCAGGTTGCAGGGCATTTACATGCTGGGTTTTTGGCATCTGGTTTTATTCTGAACCATATGGATAAGAGCATAAGTTGTGGGAGAGTGTCACAAATGCTTAAGTCATCTCTAGGGGTTATATAGTGGCTTGGTTTTTATAAAAGGACTTACTAGGTTAGTTGGCTGGAACTCAGATTGCAGAGAAGTCTCACACAGTGGTCACTCTGTAAGGATAACTAGGGATAACAAAACATGAGTAGGACACAGCACTGGGCTGAATATTGAAGCAGTGTCAGTAGTCTCAGTGTCAGTAGTCAGGTACCAGAGCAAACAGCAGATCAAGGAGCAGGCTAAGAGGAGGGTTATGCCCATGACAGACAACATGCCAAAGGAGCATGCAGACAGCAGAGTCAATAGCCGGGCCAAGTTAAGGAACCAAAAACAGACAGCAGGTCATAGGAGCAGGCAGACAGCAGAGTCAGTAGCCAATCCAAGGTAAAGTACTGGAACAGGAAGCAGGTCAAAGGAGCAAGCAAAGTAAGTATGTAAGTTACTGTCAAACACAGAAAACCAATCACAGGGAACATGAACCTAGGAACTATAGATAACTGCAACAGAGAGCCGGAATAGCCACATACTAACTGACAAAAAACTGTAGGTTTATATAGTGTGTTGATTGGTAAACAAGCTTCAGCTGGTCAATTAGAAACCTAAGTGAACACAAGTACAACAATGCACAAATTATCAAGAGCAGACAGGTAAAGCAGCAACCAGCAGACACACTGGCCTCTATTTAACAAGGTCTGGAGGACCTGATCCGACAGTGCGGATCAGGTCCGCCAGACCTCACTGAATACGGAGAGCAATACGCTCTCCGTATTCAGCATTGCACCAGCAGCTCACAAGAGCTGCTGGTGCAACGCCGCCCCCTGCATACTCGCGGCCAATGGGCCGTCAGCAGGGGGGTGTCAATCAACCCGATCGTACTCCATCGGGTTGATTTCCGGCGATGTCTGTCCTCCTGCTCAGAGCAGGCGGACAGGTTATGGAGCAGCGGTCTTTGTGACCGCTGCTTCATAACTGCTGTTTCTGGCGAGTCTGAAGACTCGCCAGAAACATGGGCCGTCAAGCTCTTTCAGAGCTTGATAGATAGGTCCCGAAGTCTCTAGGACTGTGGTATAAATCTGCCTAGTGCCTTCATGCCAATAATGATTAGTATGCTTTTGAATCTAAATGCTTGAATATTGCCCTAACAGGAATGCAGAATTTCAAAGGAGCGAGTGAATTTGATTGTGGTTTTGCAGCTCTGTTTGATGAAAATAAAAATCAAATTACAGTGTTTTTAGTACAGTTTAACTTGTATTAGCTTCTAGTTTAGCATTACTATTTTACTATATACATGTATATGTATGTAGCTTTATGTTAAAGCATTTTTATTAATTTTATTAGATGATGTTATTATGAGTGTAACTGTACTTTGTAATGTATTTTTGATGTGTTTTGTAAAACTTTTATGTTTCACAAAACATTGAATCAGAGCTCTGAGTTTGTGCTATCCCGGCTTGTGGTAACTTAAAGGGACATGAAACCCATTTTTTTCCGTTCATGATATAGAAAGAGCATGCAATTTTAAACAAATTTCTAATTTACTTCTATTATCTAATTTGTTTTATTCTCTTGATATTCTTTGCTGAAAAGCATATCTAGATAGGCTCAGTTGCTGCTGATTGGTTGCTGCACTTAGAAGCCTCATGTGATTGGCTCACCCATGTGCATTGCTTTTTCTTCAACTAAGGATATCTAAAAAATGAAGCAAAATAAATAATAGAAGTAAATTGGATTGTTTTTTAAATTTAAATTATCTTTCTGAATCATGAAAGAAAATGTTTGGGTTTAGTGTCTCTTTAAATTGTGCTCCAGCGATCATGTTCACTTTCAACTTATTGGGCTCCATGTACGAAGCAGCAAAAGCTGCTCCGGAGCCTTTGCGGGGCAGGTTCGCATATGCGAGCCTGCTTCCTACACCCTACGCCACCTCTTCGGTGGCGAAGCAAAATCACAGAGAGCACGCTCGCTTTCAGTGATTGACAGCCCCTTCAGTCGTGTGATTGGTCGCGCGATTGAAGGGGCGGGCATTACACACTACGATGAGTGTGTAATGATACATACGGGCAAGCGGATCAACAGATCCGCTGCCCGTGTGTAGCGAAGGCGGGCGGACAGCTTCGCGAGTTAAGAAGCTGTCCGCCTGCCATTTAGTACATGGCGCCCATTATATGAGCAAAAAAGACAATGCACGCAAACACTCGTGATAAATCCCTTTTTGCTCATATGTAACTGTTATATTCTGAAACTCAGTCTTTTTCTCTCCTAATTTAAAGGGATGTAAACCCCCCCAAAAAATATTTTTGTTATTCATACTGAGCATACTATTTTTAAAACTTTTCCTAATTACTTCTATTATCTGGAACACGACCCGGCAGGAAATAGTGCTGCTATTTAGTGCTCTTGTAAATGGATAACATTCTTGCAAAACTGCTGCCATATAGTATTCCACAAATGGGCCAGCTCCTATGCATACATCCCTGCATTTCAACAAAAGACATCAAGAGAACGAAAAAAAATCAAAATAAGTAAATAAGAAAGTAGTTTAAAATTGTCTACTTAATCATGAAAGAAGAAATGTAGGTTTCATATCCCTTTGAGTATTTAATTAATTCTAATGACTATTGTGTTACAAACTCTTATTGGCTGCAGTATCTGTAAAATTATTTTATTCATTTAAAAACAGGGGACCTGAGTCGATGTTCAGATAAAATAAATCTAAAAATACAACAAAAAAATAATCATGCACAATTTGAAACAGTTTGTGGTACCCTCCCTACTTATATGTTGCATTTTTTGATTATGCTCCATGTATTTCTTTATTTTTTCAAATGATGGAATAAAGATACAGTTAAATGTAATGTACTAAAAAAAAGTCTGTGTTACCTAATAAAGCATGGAGAATCTGAAACTAAACTGTATTGTTTCTATATTCTTAAATAGTGGTTGGCATGCTTCGCTGCTGCTATGCCAATATAAATGTTTTTAGTGCACATCTCATTTGTGTATTCATTGGTGAGCAGCTAATGTAACATTTAGATTAGCTGAACACCACAACAGTTCTGATTACATTTGCATGTGTTATGGATGCATCTGGTAAAAACAGGTCCAACTGGGGCATGCAATCGTTTAACTGCCTGAATCTGCATAGCAAGACAGTGGGGAAGCTTTGTGGCAAGTAAATAGTCCCTTCAATTTCACATTACAGTGTTTGCTTTGTAATTTGATTAAGAAAGTAAATGGAACATTGATTATATAAAGTTAAAGTCATTATTAATGTTTATCTCTTAGGAATATCATCTGATGATACTTGATCTACATTTGAATATTACTTTTTTTACACTCATTTTTTTACCCTCATAAAAAGAAGAATAATATTAAATGTAATAAGAAAAATAAAGTTGTTCATTGCAAAGTAAAGTAATAGTTATTTAAGCTTAAATATTTTAAGGTGTAAGGGTTAAAAAATGTTTACCAAATACATCATAAACATCAAAATAAACTACTACAGACATTTATACACTTTCTGATAAAAAAAAATTACCATATAAATAATAACCCCTATCTTACCGAGAATTTAAGACAAAAACTTGTCCGAAATACAGGAGAATTTTCAGCATTTTTGCTATCGCTCCATTTATACAGAAATAGAGCCTTTTTTTATTTACCTATGAAAATGTATATATTTTTAAAGTTGACAACTAAAGATGATGATATAGGCTTATTTTAGTATATTTGATACCACTATTTGGCCCGCCAAATATGATCATATGAAAAAATTGTTAACGTTTCACAAACTTTGTGCTTCTCTCTGAAATTATTTTCATACAACTACTGCAGTCATAAGACAAATGAATGTAAAAGCTTCTTTGAGATCCCCTTTGTTCAAAAACAGTAGACATGCATTACTTTACCATTGGCATTTAGAAGGCTAATTGCAGCTGGGCACCACACTTATGAAATTCCCAGCAGTGAAGGGGTTAATTAGGTAGCTTGAAAGGTTAATTATCCTCCAACATAACACCTCTCAGCCCCTGATCCCTATCTGATCCCTCCCAAAACAGCTCTTTTCCTTCCCTCAACCACTACTGGTCACTATTTATTTTCTGTTGTGTAGGGAACCCTCCTCACTCACACACCTACCTTATCCCCCAAACAGATACTGGCTAGTCTGCCAGTAAAAGAATATTTTTATTTTGTATTCATTTTTTATTTCATAATTAACTTTTTTTTTACTATGTCTGTATATATATATATATATATATATATATATATATACTGTATGTGTGTGTATTTATATGTTTGTATGAATAAATATGTATCTATTTGTAGTTAACACAGTTGTGATATCCAAATTCCTGAAGTTAGCGTGCATTAGACTTTCACTCACACGCTAACTTTTTACATTTACTTTGAGCGCAGTTAGTGCATGAGCAAAAAAGTTACTTAGTGCTCCACTTGTAATATTTGAATTTAACTGCTGACAATGGGCCAGATTACAAGTTGAGCACAAAATATTGCACGCTCCCATAGGCTCCAATGGTAACCTCTTTCTCATGCCATCAGACATAGCATGAGAACTAGCACAGTGAAGGGGGAAGGTCGTGCAGCGATGGGCAGAAAATATAAATATATATGACTATACAGGGAGTGCAGAATTATTAGGCAAATGAGTATTTTGACCACATCATCCTCTTTATGCATGTTGTCTTACTCCAAGCTGTATAGGCTCGAAAGCCTACTACCAATTATGCATATTAGGTGATGTGCATCTCTGTAATGAGAAGGGTGTGGTCTAATGACATCAACACCCTATATCAGGTGTGCATAATTATTAGGCAACTTCATTTCCTTTGGCAAAATGGGTCAAAAGAAGGACTTGACAGGCTCAGAAAAGTAAAAAATAGTGAGATATCTTGCAGAGGGATGCAGCACTCTTAAAATTGCAAAGCTTCTGAAGCGTGATCATCGAACAATCAAGCGTTTCATTCAAAATAGTCAACAGGGTCGCAAAAAGCGTGTGGAAAAACCAAGGCGCAAAATAACTGCCCATGAACTGAGAAAAGTCAAGCGTGCAGCTGCCAAGATGCCACTTGCCACCAGTTTGGCCATATTTCAGAGCTGCAACATCACTGGAGTGCCCAAAAGCACAAGGTGTGCAATACTCAGAGACATGGCCAAGGTAAGAAAGGCTGAAAGACGACCACCACTGAACAAGACACACAAGCTGAAACGTCAAGACTGGGCCAAGAAATATCTCAAGACTGATTTTTCTAAGGTTTTATGGACTGATGAAATGAGAGTGAGTCTTGATGGGCCAGATGGATGGGCCCGTGACTGGATTGGTAAAGGGCAGAGAGCTCCAGTCCGACTCAGACGCCAGCAAGGTGGAGGTGGAGTACTGGTTTGGGCTGGTATCATCAAAGACGAGCTTGTGGGGCCTTTTCGGGTTGAGGATGGAGTCAAGCTCAACTCCCAATCCTACTGCCAGTTTCTGGAAGACACCTTCTTCAAGCAGTGGTACAGGAAGAAGTCTGCATCCTTTAAGAAAAACATGATTTTCATGCAGGACAATGCTCCATCACTCGCGTCCAAGTACTCCACAGCGTGGCTGGCAAGAAAGGGTATAAAAGAAGAAAAATGACATGGCCTCCTTGTTCACCTGATCTGAACCCCATTGAGAACCTGTGGTCCATCATCAAATGTGAGATTTACATGGAGGGAAAACAGTACACCTCTCTGAACAGTGTCTGGGAGGCTGTGGTTGCTGCTGCACGCAATGTTGATGGTGAACAGATCAAAACACTGACAGAATCCATGGATGGCAGGCTTTTGAGTGTCCTTGCAAAGAAAGGTGGCTATATTGGTCACTGATTTGTTTTTGTTTTGTTTTTGAATGTCAGAAATGTATATTTGTGAACGTTGAGATGTTATATTGGTTTCACTGGTAAAAATAAATAATTGAAATGGGTATATATTTGTTTTTTGTTAAGTTGCCTAATAATTATGCACAGTAATAGTCACCTGCACACACAGATATCCCCCTAAAATAGCTATAACTAAAAACAAACTAAAAACTACTTCCAAAACTATTCAGCTTTGATATTAATGAGTTTTTTGGGTTCATTGAGAACATGGTTGTTGTTCAATAATAAAATTAATCCTCAAAAATACAACTTGCCTAATAATTCTGCACTCCCTGTATACATATATATTTATGTGTTAATATGTGTATATACACATATAAACACATAAATATATAGGATATTAGCATATACATATATATTTACTGGGAACACACAGTCCCCATAGACCGCAATGTAAAAGCAGTTTTAAGTGCAGTTTTTTTTCTAACACTCCGCACTCTTTCACTTTAGCCCCCAAAAACTGCTTTTTGTGCTTGTCGGTTGTGCTGGTATTACGAGTTGAAAGTAAAAAATCACTCTAGCGCTAACCCAATGAGCACAAAAAAGTCTAACTTACAGTATTGCGCACGTGATAACCTATATTATCACCTATGTCATAGGAGAAAAAAGAGGAACAGGGGCGCACACTCCTCTAAGTGTAGTAGGTTAAAACTTATGGGAATTTATTGGAGTAATAACAAATGCACACTCACACATAAATACTTCAAACAGTTATGAGGTATGGTAAAAGCACAAATAGGTACACATATAAGAATCTCAAAGCTCTACCACAGAGTCCCAGGGGTGTCTTCAAGGATCCCAAAGTTCTATCGATCCAGCTGGGCATTCACAATGTCCCATAAAAAGTAGCAGTAAGTAAAACACTTTGCAGTGTGTATCGCCACAAACAACTCACAGCCGCATATGTTATCACATTAGTTTGTACTAACTGCTATTTTCTGATATGCCATCTCTATTCCCTTTAAAAGCATACATAGATCCATATGAGAAAATAGCATGAGTCCCCTTTATAGATTACAGGTTCTGTCCCCTTAATTTACCATAAGTATTGCCATGTTGTGTTGTTAATGTTTTTATTATAATATATTATAGTATATTATATATTTTTTTCCAGTATGTGATAAAAGGGAAGATATGACGTACAATTTAATTTTAAATATAATATCATAATTCTATAATGTTTTGCATTTTATAAATTGAGTTTCTTTTTACCCCATCAATGGATTTTTAACTGTTATTTTAGAATATAGAGATCAAATTCTATTTTTTCTTAAAGTGCATCTTTCTTTTAGTATCATTTATTTATTGCATATTTTATGCCATACACTGTTCTTTAGCTTAATCTAAATAAGCAGAATATCACTGGTTTCTCTAGCCGGTCATTGGAGGAGCAAGATCATGTGAGAAGCTCCCAAATCATTCTTATAGACGGTCACGATATCCAGTGGGCAGCCTCTGACAAAGTAGGGACCCTAAGGTAACCCAAAATAAAAAAATCTAAAATTAACAAAAATAAAAAACTAACAGTACAAAAAGAAATAAAACCCTACCATTACCAAAAAAACCCTACCATTATAAAAAAACTAACATTACCAAAGAAAACCTAACATTACAAAAAATAACAAACAAATTACCAAAAATAAACAGTTGTGCCTATTCCAGAACCCAAAAAACACCCACTCCAAAATAATAAAAAATATATATATCCTAAAACTAAACTACAAATAGCTGTTAAAAGGGCCTTTTGTTGCCATTGCCTTAAAGTGATCAAGTTTAAAAAAAAACTACAACCCTCTAACATTAAACCCCAATTCCCCCACAAACAACTATCTAAAAAAAAACCTAGTCAAAAAAGTTCCCTGAAAAAATCCTAATCTTAAAAAAACAACAACTTAACACTAAACCCCAAGATGATACTCACCAAAGATAATGACGCTCCATCTTCTTCCCAGTTGTGGTTCTTCTTCATCCATCTTCTTATCTTCATCCCTGTGGTGGGAGCAGCAGTGGTCTTCATCCATCTTCAGAGCTTGAACATGGAGGTCTTCTTCATGCGGTCACCATTTTGAATGTGAGGTAACCCTTGTATAGGGGTATCCTTGCATTCCTATTGGCTGATTTCCCATTCAGCCAATAGAAAAAGCTTTCATTAATAAGTTTGAGCTGAAAATGCGATTGCTTTAGAGCAATCACATTAACTTTCAACTTGTAATACCAGGGTATATTACCATTCAACACTACCCATAGGAATTTGAGTGTAAAGAACACTGATCTCATGATCGCGTTTACGCTCCTCTCGCTAACAATAACGCTCCACTCATAATCTAGGCCTTAGTTAGCAAAAATACTTTCTTGAATCTTTGAACAATATTACGCAGTAATAAAGTTGTCTAAATACAATAAAAATAAAATTTTAAGCATTGCTTTAAATAATTATTAATAAAGTAAATGTGTACTAGACTTGTGCATGGTCAAAAAATTTGTTTCGGTTCGGATCAATTCTGATTTTTTCGAAGTTTGGATCGATTCAAATTTGGAAAAATTCGAATGAATTCATTTCGGATTTGTTTCGGATTCATTCGGATTCAAATAAATTTGGCTGGATTCGGTTCGATTCGGAAATTCGGAATTTTGGTATGTGTTCGGTGGGATGTGCTGTGTATTAGACTAGTATTATGTACTGTATATTAGGTGTAATCCATAGCAGAGTGATATATCCTAATTTACTGTACAATACTAGTGTAATCCATGGCCATCCGAATCTACCGAATAAATCCGAACTAATTCGGATTTATTCGGTAGATTCGGTACTACCGTAATTCGGAAATTCGAATCGATCCGAATCTCCGAATTTAACAAATTAATCCAAATTTGGATTCAAAACGATTTGAAACGCACATGTCTAATGTGTACTTTGATGTTATTTTGTTCAACTTAATCTGTCCTGAGAGTATTGCATATCACACAAACAAATGCAAAATCCAATGTAAATCAAGGAATACAGATCAAATCATGAAGTGTGGAATATGTTGGTTTTAATATGTGTGCGTGAAATGGATGAAGGTTTGGAAGAATACGTGGATGTCAATAAGATTTTTGATGGTAATAAAAATATAAGTGGGGGTAAGTTTAGCCAAGTAGGGGGGAAAATGTGCCAATAACACTAATGCTATAGATATGCCAAGAAGCATACCACAGAAAACAATTTCAAAGAGATCAATTATGATAATAGTAGAGAGGCTATTTTAATATATCAGATTTTATTTCATAAATCACATCGTTTTTTACAAGGGTGTGGTGTTTGTTTAAATTTAATACATTAGGATATTTAAGCTTTGCAATATCTATGTACAAATAAATCTGCTTCTTCCCTCACCATCTATGAATGAAATATTTTCCTCATAAATATTTCTCACAGCAGAAAATGTAGAACTTAACTTGCAAGATGCATAGGGCCCAATGATCTAAAATTCTTCAGCATGCAGATATATTATAGTGCAGACTTCACTAAATATTCTAAGAAAATGAGTGACACCTAGAAGTCCAGAGTAATCTGAGCTGACTCCCATAGAAAGTAATGAAGTTCTCTAGAATAGAGAATCTCACAGGAGTGAGTGATGTTGATAACACCCAGCACTGATATTAAAGTTTCAGTTTGTAGCAAATACAAATTAAACTGAAACATTTGATTACAATTTAACTTCAATTTACTTCTAATTTAGTACAGATTGCTTTTGTGTTAGTTGAATAAGTATATTGTGAATTTTGAGCAAACCTCTTATAAACAACTGACAAGATAAATTACTGAGAATCACAGGTGTAACATGTGAAGAGAATATCATGACAATTGTGAGAGAGATTCAGATGTACCCTGGGAACTTCCGTTTAGCCCAGGGAATTCTCCTGTCACTCCTACTTTCTGAAACTGTCTGTTTTATTTTACATTTAACAAAGACAAAGTGAAATGTAATTTGTAATGTATATATATATATATATATATATATATATATATATATATATATATATATACACAGAAAAACACAAAGTATGATCCTAATTTAAGAAAGTTACACAGAAACTTTAAAGCCATAAACAGAATTTGTAAAATCACAATACTTAATACACAACTGTTTAGAGAATTTAAATGTATTAAAATACAAAATTGAAAGTGCAAATCTTAAATGTAATGCAGCTTAAAGGGAAAAATCTCTCCTTCAATGCAGGTAACACCCCTTAGAGCATTATAGAAAATTTGCCTCTCTCGAATCTTGTGAGAGATCTCACAATGCTGAAGGATAGTTTTAGATCATCTCATCTAAGTGGAGAGCTTTAGATCATCATGCTCATAGAGAATAGTAATTAGCCCATTTTGTAGATTATACTAATGATTCCCTTATGAAAACCATATTTAAATGAATGGTTGATTAACCACTTTCGCAATCACAGTGTTTGTTTAACCCTTTTTATCAGCTACATGTAGATTGATCTCTTTATAGCCTTACAAAGAGTGCTTGATTAACCACTTCTATTAGCCTCACACAGAGTAGCAATTACATGTACCCTTCTGTGAGCAGTATATAAAGCAGTGATTAAGCATTTCCTTTAACTATGTATAGAATAGTCTTTCATTAAACAGTTTTGTAAGTCACATACTGATTATTATGCATGCATTGACCCATTTTTGTTATCCCATTAAATAATTAATTTTGCTTATATTTAAGGCTGTCATTATTCATTTATGTTACCCACAAATAGAGACATAACCTATTAGGCTACCCAAAAACCAAGAGGTATTTCAGTTATGATAGTAAATGTTCCATAGACTTCATATTAAAGGGACATACAACAAGTTGGTATAGAGACAAAATTATATAATATGTACTTTAATTACTTTACCTGCAAATGTATACTGCAGTGCCTCGTCATTAACCCTTTCTTTTTATTTTCTGAATTGTAAAGCTCTAACTCCCCCCACACAATTCCTTTTATGGCTGTATCTATGTTTATTGTTCTTTTGGTAAAATGCAAAAGTGAATAGAGATTATCTGCTGGAGCATGCCTAGAAGCTGTGAACTCAGTTAAAATACAATGCCTGTGTCTAAACACGGATAAGAGGGGTGGAGTTGGCTGCTCCAGCCAGCTTAGCTATGTAATTAATTTTACTTATTTTTGAAAATTATTTTAAAATACTTGCCAGCAATTTTTAAACATTTTTTTTATGCAAACTATTTTAAATTAATTAGCCCTTTTAGGATATGCACAGATCTTAACCTCTTGTATGGCATTTCAACTACCTCTACTACCTCAACATGGCTGAATAGAGAATGGTAGATACAGTTTAAGAGAGAATTGATAGCACATGATTGAACCATGCATCAATTTTCACAAGATTTGTTAAACTTGTTGACATGCACTGTGCCACCTAAATAATAAAAAAAACAAAAGTTATTGGTTGGGGTAAATCAATAACAAGACTGAATTTTGCCAAGATGCTTTTAAAAATGTTCCAGACCAAAGATTCTGCCATCAAAGATACAACCTGTGCCAAAATACACGACAATAGCAAAAATATCTATATGAAATTTACAATGCAGTCTTTACTGCTTTAAAAATGAATCCCCATGTATTGTTTTTGAAATTGTATTAATAGACTGAAAATAGTAGATTAAAAAATGTAATTTAATATCATAAAAATAATAATACAATGTTAATTAGTGTTGGTGTATAGGTTAATCACAAGAGTTTAATGGATGTTAGGAAATATATAGAATACATATTAGTATAATTTCTAACAATGACATATATACATTCAAAAATATAAATTATATCATATCAGTTCTGGAATTATAATGAAATAGCATTACAAATTATATATTTTAAATAATAGTGACTATAGATAAAAAAAAGTTGGCCAGTTGCTGAAAGGCTGCATGTTTGAATCAAAATGTCTTACGTAAGAAATAAAAAAAGAGTTTGATTTTTGTTTGCTTTTTGGTGTAAAATAACATTACACTGTTCAGCAATCTAGATTAATAAAAGGCATAGGCAGATGTAGATAGCTGTTAAGAATGTTTGATAGCAAATCTATAGAGTATAATTAAGCATTCTAGGAGGACCTAAGCCACAATACACTTCTTATGCCTTAATCACCACAGCAAAGCACATCATTATCAAAATTCTGTACAGTTACTGCATAATCACACAGTGATAAATACAAGAAGCCTGCTAACTTGATTACTTATTTTCATCCTACACTAAGAAAATTTAACCAAAGAGCTTTTATACAGAATATTGCATGGTCTTTGCCACAAATCTCTTTGGACAACTGATTGCAGATATTGTTGCTGAGGAACAATATCAATTAAACTTGATTTATGAAAATAATGCTAATGTTTTTAGTATTTTCACTATTCAGGGCATAATATAATTTATCAATACTTAGCATAAGCAATAGTAATCTGAAGATAAATAGATACTCATGTATTTTTTATGTATATATAAATATAAATATATATATATATATATATATATATATATACACACACAAAAAATACCAGCACTCACTTGTTAGGATCAATGTTGGGGTGCACTCAGAGTTTCCATGTAGTAATCCAAAGCAGAGGCACTCGGCGTGTGAAAACAAATTACTTATTTTATTTACAGAGTGAACGTTTTCGGCTACAACGCCCATCCTCAGACTCCTGAAAATGAAACACTGTTTTATTTTCAGGAGTCTGAGGACGGGCGTTGTAGCCCGAAAACGTTCACTCTGTAACTAAAATAAATAATTTGTTTTCACACGATAAGTGCCTCTGCTTTGGATTACTATATATATATATATATATATATATATATATATATATATATATTGTTTAGTTTCATTAAATAAATGGTGCTATATGTCTATACAGTTTGCCTATATCCTGGATAACTTCTCATTAATTATATTACTTTAAATATTTGAAAGACAGATGATCAATTATTGGTTACCACCATTAGCACCATAACGAATACATCCCTGACATCTACCTTAATCTTGTTTTAAAATTAAAATAAATCTTCAGTCTTTTAGAAAAAATTTTTTGCTAAACCATGGCGAAAGCACTTGCAAAATATCCAAAATTCATCCCTTTCACACCAACAAGAAATACATTAGCTCTCTTATTGGTCCTGTATCAAGTCCTGAAACTCCTTAATAAGTTAGGCTCTAACTCTCTCCCCTCTGTTCTGCATGAGTAATGGTACATAATGACACTGATTTATTGTAAAAAATATACAGACACATAAACAGAACAAAGAAAAAAATAATGCAGGAGAAAGAGTAGAATGCTACTGTGAAGAGCATACAACTGGGCTGATTAGTATTTAAAGGGACATGATACTTAAATTGGAAGCATTTGAAAGTGATGCAGTATAGCTGTAAAAATATGACTAGAAAATATCACCTGAACATCTCTTTATAAAAAAAGAAGATATTTACCTCAAAATTTCACATCCCACTGTAAAGAGACTTTAGTCCCAAGACTTGCAAGGTAGTGTGGATCTGGCATGTGCAGACACAGTCATGTTATAACTTATTTTTCTATTTAGTTTAAGGAAGTTTACTGTGAATTCTCATGAGATTTAAAGGGACAGTCTACTCCAGAATTTGTATTGCTTAAAAAGATAGATAATCCCTTTATTACCCATTCCCCAGCTTTGCATAACCAACACTGTTATATTAATACACTTTTTACCTCTATGATTACCTTGTAACTAAGCATCTACAGATTGCCCCCTTACGTAAGTTATTTTGACAGACTTTAGCCAATCAGTGCTGACTTCACAAGAGTGAGCACAATGTGATACTGTATATATGGCACGCCTGAACTAGCGCTGATTAACTGTGAAAAACTGTCAAAATGCATATGCAGATAAGAAGCAGCCTTCAACAGTTTAGAAATCTGTTTGAACCTACCTAAGTTTAGCTTTCAACAAAGAATACCAATAAAACAAAGCAAACTTGATGATAAAAGTAAAATGGAATTTTTTTAAAAATTGCATGAACCATCTGAACCATGGAAGCTTAATTTTGACTAGACTGTCCCTTTAAGTGAAATCTCATAAGATCACATCAAAAGCAATGCATGACCTCAGCACTGCTGATGCTGATTGGCTATTGTGTTGTGTTTTTTTTTTTGTTTATTTGTTTTCCAACTTGCAGCTTTACAGCAGTTGAAGTATAATTGTTCACAGATCACTTACTCTGGTAAGCTGAAGACATTTTGAGGTAAAATATCTTCCTTTTTTACATAGAGACGTTCAGCTGATATTTAAAGTGATTTAGCTTATGAGTATCATGTCCCTTTAAATCTAAAAATGCAAGCAGAATTAAATTTATCTTATCATGAAAGTATAATGACAAGTATAGAACTCTGTGTATCATTTAAAAAAAATAATCTAAATTTCAACAAAAATGTTATTACATTTTACTACATTTCTTATTCATGGCTGAAAAACAAAACATTGAAGTTTTAGGGGTCAATTTATCAAGAGGCGGGCGGACATGATTCCTTGTAAAATGCTTGTGCAATGCCGCCCCCTGCACATTCGTGGCCAATTGGCCACTAGCAGGGTGTTAATAATCCCGATCAGATCGGCATGATTGCATACCGCCACCTAAAAGGACGACTGCTGCTTCTTAACTTATGTTTCCGGTGAGCCAGAAACGCGGGGGTAGAAAGCAGCATCCGCTGCTTGTTAAATCTCCCCATTAGACTTTTGCTACAGAGAAAAGTGAGAAAATTAGAAACATCATTAAAATTAATTAAGCTATTTAATGCGTTATATGATTTTTTTTTTCGCTGTATGCAACTTTAGCTAATATTTAATATATATTAATAGTACTGTCAGATTTTCCATTTCATTTTTTATTTATATCCAGAAATAATGATAATTTGAATTATTTTTGACACTCTATTCTTGTTTTCTGCATTTAAACTGTAGATAAAAATGTTTTTGATAATATAAATGATCAGTACTACAGTATTCCTGGCTTTATTTTCTGTTTCATTTCACAGCACTTTAGCTTTGTGCATTATGGTACAGTGCTAGTTCCTGGCTATTATTCCAAGTTGTTTTCCAAATTTATTTTTTCCATATTTAACAGAAAATAATAGACAACAATCAAGTAATGATTTGCATGCATTGGTAAAGCCATAGCCTTAAGGAATATCCTATTTGCCAATTGCAAATATCATGCCTCGGTTTTGTTAATGGGCTCATTAACCTTTCCTGTTGTTGGGTGACTTTTTTACTTAGTTAGCACTAACTCACATCGCACTGCCGTCAACAGAATAAAAATAAAAAGATGAAGATGGAAGCTTCAAAATTGTTAATGAAAAATGCAATCAATTATATTGGAAAATCCCGTAGCAATAAAACTCAATTTAATTTTGAGAGGACATATTCATTGCTATCTATTCGAACTTATGGGGAAAAGATTTATAAAGGATCAGGGGAATAATTGATGGCTTGATTGATGTGATACATCTGGAAGTAAGCCATAGGGCTTTGCTGGTAGCAATAAATGTTGTGTTTTAAAGGTGTGAAACAGAAAATCACTGAAATTTAAAGTTGATTTAGAATTTTCAGATATGTATTGAAAAATCTTGAAAGGCAGCCAGCCTACTAAAATATATTTACATTACATTCAAATGAACAAACTCTTGCAGGTATTTGCATATTGTATAGCCAGCAAATCCTTTGTCGCCATTAAAATGTTTGCAAATGACAATGAGAAACAAGTATGTATATTATGCTAATTAAAGGAACACTCAAGTCAAAATTAAACTTCATGATTTAGATACAGCATGCAATTTTAAACAGCTTTCCAATTTACTTCCATTAACAAAATGTGCACAGCCTTTTTATATTTACACTTTTTGAGTCACCAACTCCTACTGAGCATGTGCAAGAATTCACAGCATATACGTATATGCATTTGTGATTGGCTGATGGCTGTCACATGGTACAGGGGGAGTGGAAATAGACAGAACTTTGCAATTTATTTAACAAAAATCTACTACTCATTTGAAGTTCAGACTAAGTGCTATTGCATTGTCTTCTTATCATGCATTTGTTAATTATGCAAATCTACAATGTTGACTGGTCCTTTAATACCATTTTTAAATATAAGCATTATAATATTTTAAAAAATGTATCCTGAAACCAAGAACCACAAATGGGATCAATACATTTTAATAACAGCAAAAAAACACCTCTTCTTAAGTTTATTTTGGAACCAAAATGTTGATATAAATTATAAACTCAAATACTTTGGGCCCTATTTATCAAGGTGTGTGAGCATCTTGGAGCTCTGGTACGCTTCTTCTTAACCTCCATGCCACATCACCACAGATTCATTTTTGATGATTCTAAGCCGTGTCAAAGCAGGAGGTCGGGCTGCACTAGCATTTGTGCAATTTTAAATACTGGCAGCAGATGCTGCTCAATCTCTCCAAGCCTGGGTGGACAGGATCTCTAATTGGGAAGCTAGACTGCCTAGGGATTGATAAATTGAGGTCAATTTATTAAATGCTGGGCAGACATGATTCGCTGTGCTGTCGGCATTTAACATTGCACACAGAAATGTGAAATGCTTGTGCAATGCCGCCCCCTGCACATTTGCGACCGCTAGCAGGGGGTGTCAATCATCCCAATCGGTTGGGATCAGGATGATTACAGTCCGCCACCAAAAAAGTGGCAGAGAAGTTAAGGAGCAGTGGTCTTACGACCGCTGCTTCTTAACTTCTGTTTCCGGCGAGCTGGAAACTACAGGGGTAGATAGCAGCACCCGCAGCTATGTAATCTACCCCTTTGTCTTAAAGGGCCATAATACCCAAATGTTTAAACACTTGACAGTGATGCAGCATAGCTGTAAAAAGCTGATTAGAAAATATCACCTGAACATCTCTATGTAAAAAAGAAAGATATTTTACCTCAAAAGTTCCTCAGTAGCCACCTCCCATTGTAAAGGATTTCTAAGCAGCATTTTAGTATGTCTGTCCCGGGACAACTGAAAGGATGAGCATCGTGAACTCTCATATTATTTCACCAATCAGGTAAAGGAAGCTTACTATGAAATCTCATGAGAGTTAAGTCAAATCTCATGAGATCACAGTAAGAGTTCATGACCTCAGCACTGCTGATGCTGATTGGCTACTGTTCATTTCTTCATTTTTTTTTAATTTTTTTTACCTGCAGCTGGGAGCAGCTGAGTATAACTTTTTACACAGAACTCACTCTGCTGAGCTGAGGAGATTGTGAGGTAAAATATCTTCCTTTTTTACATAGAGATGCTCAGGTGATATTTTCCTGTCAGCTTTTTACAGTTATACTGCATCAGTTTCAAATGATTTAGCATATGAGTATTATGTCCCTTGAAGTTGTGTTTTCTGAGCAAATTGTAAGTACCTCCACTGATTGATGTCTAAGTTCAACCATCAAATTGTAATATCTCACTAGCCATGTTCTGCTTAGGAGCTACAATCCTTGTGTCTCCTGAGCATGACTTTTCCTATGCGTTTAACACTTTTTGCTATGGTTAATTATGTAAAAAAATGAAATGCTTTGAAAATTGCATGCTTTAACTCAAATCATTTTACTTTGATTTTAAATTAGTAATTTCTACGGTCATTGATTTCATTTAGCTAAATGAAAATAAGTATATATCACAATCTATAAAAATATTTACTAAAATTTTATTTTTCTCTACATAAAAAGTATTTTTGGATTCTTGTATTGCAATTTTCAGTAAATAACATATATTTTTCTTAGATAACACATCACCTATCAAATGTTTTATTTCATTAACCATGATGTCACTAATCTTTAGTATTAGTAATTGCTACTATTCCTGTCCATTTCCCATGCAGAAAATTGGAAATTAGTTCTAATATGTTGTCTATGACACTAGTTTAAGTTAAATTAAAATAGTTTAAATTAAATTAAAGTGATCACAATCAGTATAATTATTTTTGTAATTATCAGTGATATGATGTTGTTAGGAAAGCAACAATTACAAAAATTAGATTGAACAGATTATACTGTTAAAAAAAGCTTGTTCACTACTTTGGGGTAAACAATTTATATAAAACTCTTCTATCTTAAGTGAGAGAGACAGAAATATTTTTCAAATGGGGGACTAATATATTTTTATATATATAGTTATTTAAACAGTTGAGAATTCAAAGATCTAAATAGGGGATAAAAATCTCTAGGAATATTTAATTGTGTATACGTGGTTGGCGAATACACTGTATCTAAAATTAACCAAGCATTTAATTTATATATAGGGTGACCATATTGCCGCTTTAAAAAGGGACACATATGAAAAATACATATGTCAGGGCTGTTTTCAGGACTATTTAAAGAAATGTTTTGTATAATAACCCTGACATATGTATTTTTCATGTGTCCCTTTTTAAAGCGGCAATATGGTCACCCTATTTATATAGGATATGATTATGGAATGGAAAGCTTACCTTTGCTTATGTAATAGAGAAACTGGCTTCTGTGCTGTTTGTTAAACCATCAAATACCATTAAACAAAATTAAACAAAGTTAAAAAACAGTTGTTATTCCCTCTTTTTCTCTTAAAGTGATCGTAAACTTTACATGTTTTAAAATCCGGTCCGAAATCCAAGCAATATTTTAGTGGGACTTTAATTGATCACTTCTAATGAAGATTGCCTTAACTTACTTTTTTAATCTAGCCGTGCCATTTGAATACCCCTTGCTCCCTCTGCTCACGTCAAAACTCTTATTTTTTGTAAGCTAATGGTTTGAACTGTTCTCCAATTGGTGGTCTAGCCATACATCACTTTTTTTTGTAGCTAGACTACCAATTGGAGAACAGTTTAAACTGTTTTGAAGTGGGCGGTCGGAACACAGGGTATTAGAATGGCATGGCTAGATTAAAAAGTAATTTTCTCTCGTCTTTTGTTTTTTTTTCTTTTTCATGTTTACATTTCAGTGTTTGGAAATACTTTGAGACTTTATTACACCAATATACTTCACACATACATACATACTTGATAGATTATTCAGCCTTTCCAATATATATACATGTGATCATAGCCTGGCCATCACTAACACAAAATGCTCAGGCTTAAAGACTGATACTTCATAAATGGATATATAAGGATTGTTAATGACAGTGGATACGAGAAATACCACTCATGATGCAAAATTATTATTGTCCTGATATATTTTATATAGTGTGTCAAACTTATTAGTTTCTATGCAACATTTTCATTTTCATTTACTGAGATTTACAGTTTATCTTTTTCAATAAAAAACCTTTTAAAATGTTTGAAATATTGTTAGGATAACAGACAATATACTGATACATCCCAAACCTACAAATGTTTTCAGTATTCATGTTGCACAAGCACAAATGCCCTTTTTTCACTCAACTATTAATAACAAGAGGTCAATTACCTTCCCAATTAATATAGGAAATAACCCTCCTTAAAATACTGAGGTAACAGTCCTATCTTGCTCCTAACATGGACTCCCTTACTCATCATAATGATTACTGCAAAAATATTAATACTAAGAATGTTTATATTAAACTACTTCCATTAAAATCCATATATGGCAATCCGTAAAGTATATGAAATCACAAGTATTACATTTCATTGCAAGCATTACATGTTGCATCTGTTATAACTACTGATTTTGTAGCTCTAATTCCATTAACTTTACATAAGACAGTTCACTGATGCCATTAACCTCTGTGCTTTGGAAAACATGATGATAGACCTATTATTATGTAAGCAATTTTGTTAAGGTGTCAACGATGTAATACGTAACATTAACATTAATCTGTAATTACAAAGTCAAAGTAAAATCTTACACCAAATAATGTACATATAATGCTAATGCCTAGACACAACAAGCAATTTAGACTTTATAACTGTGCTTAAAAGACACCAAAAGTACAACATATACAGCATTTAAATATATTTGTAAAAAAGTGAATGTTTTTTCTGCTTACATGTTTGAACTTATATTTTCTGACAGCTTCTAACTGAAATACAGTCTTAAAAGTGTTACATTTCTTTGAAGCAATGAAAAGGTGCTTAGTATTATCCTTTTTCCAACTGGTTTTTCCTCGCCTTACATGAAAAAATGTATCAAGAAAACTCTTTTTCTCAACAGGAGCATTATAGGAACATTAAACTAAGACATGTCTATCAAGCATACAAAAGAGCACTATTTAAACATTAAAATATAATTTTCATGAAAAAAAAGTTAGATGTTTATTCTGGTTTTGAAACTAAATGTCTGACTATGCAGTGCTGGTCTTGGGGAAAAAGCTGTTAAAGGGACACTAAATCCAATTTTTTTTTCATGATTTAAATAGAGCATGCAGTTTTAAGCAACTTTCTAACCTACTCCTATTATCAATTTTTCTTCGTTCTCTTGCTATCTTTATTTAAAAAGCAGGAAAGTGATGCATATGAGTCAGCCCATTTTTGTTTGAGAATCTGGGTTATGCTTGCTTATTGGTAGGTAAATGTAAGCCTCCAATAAGCAAGTGCTATCCATGGTGCTGAACCTAAAATGGGCTGGCTAATAAGATTTACATTGCTGCTTTTAAAATAAAGATAGCAAGAGAACAAATTGTAAATTTGTAAATTAGAAAGTTGTTTAAAATTTCATGCGAACAATAAAGTTCCAAGGAAGCAGTGAAAGCCATTTTATAGAAATAAAAATGTTCAATATTTATTTGGAAATTAGATTAAAAATAGCATCTCAAAGCAGCATCCAGGAGACACTGAAAGTAGCATGTAAGAACACAGTATTGCGCATTTTGGCGGTACTTCGCCGTAATCATAGACCATATGTGACATAAGATGCAACAAGTATTTAAAGGGCAAACCCCTTTACAATTGGTTAATTAAAAACACACCCATTATTCATGCTAACAATTATATATACAAAGGAATTCCCACATTTTTTAACATAAATAATATATAATATATATATATATATATATATGTTATATACACTAAGTTAAACTGTTTTAAACCTGATACACTGAATACTAGCTATTATTAAATAATTACAATGCATATATGCAAGATAATAATACCAATAATGAAAATAATATTAACAATAAATAATAATAATGATAAATGTTAATGTTAGTGATAACAAAAAACATCTCTTAATAGAGAATAAGCAAACATGTACAAAAGTATTGCAAACCAGCAGATAAAAAAACCCAAATGTATCATATTTTTGTAGCTAATATAAGCACAAGATAGCTTAACAGATTAAATATTATTTATTTATTTATTAGTAATCCCTCATATCAAAACCAAAGAGCATTGATCTTTCTAGCATTTAATGTGAACTAGAAGATAAACTATAACAGTGTATGATGTCAATTATAATGGCTCACTATGTCGATGATCAAAGGCAACCATAACTGGCTTTTAACTCAGAGGGATCACTCCCAATAATTAATTATATTGTTCTCTGAGTTAAAGCCAGAAGGTGTCAAAGTATCTAATTTGTTAATCCAGTATACCTCCTGTCTGGCCAAAATAGACCACCTATCACCCCCTCTGGGGGGATATTTTATTAACTCAATCGCATGACACCTGTCCTTTATAAACATTGATAAAGTGTCTGGCTAGTTCAGAGCAACGTTTGACGTTTGTGATAGATCCAAGATGGTCATGTATCCTAGTATGGACATTGCGGGTTGTCATGCCAACATATTGTTTGGAATGAGTTGAACTTTCAATGAGATATATCACATACATCAAATAGCACTTTACACAGTCTTTGGTATCAAAACTCTGCTCTTTAAAAAATGAAGTAAAATTTGGAACTATTTTAATGTGATCACAGGCCTTACAGCTCTTCCCACACCTGTAAGTACCGTTGTAGGTAAGCCAAGAGCTATTGCTAAGAGGACATTTCAATTGATATGGAGAGACCAAATTGCCAAGAGTAAGATTCCTCAAATATACAAATTTACAACCTTGTTTAATACTATCCTTGAGAAGATCATCCCCATATAAAATGGGTAGATATTTCTTGATGACAATACATACCTGGTAGTATTGAGAGGAAAATTTAGTGACAAATGTTGGTTTCTTAGTTTCATAATACCTGTCATGTTTCCTTTTTGGTTTGTGCAACAGTACAGTACGTTCTTGTATTTTTGACTCTTCAATTGCTTTATTAACTAGTTCATCAGTACCCTCTTTGTTTCAACTTATCTACCAGGTCTTTGAATTCAGCCTTAAATGTCTCATCCCTTGAACTTATGCATCGATTTCTCAAGAATTGTGCTTTTGCAATATCACGAAACACATGTTTGGGAATTGGGATGTGCACTCGAGGCATGAAGCAACAAATTGGCTGTGATAACTTTACAACATAAACTAGTATCTACATGTTTATGTAAAAAGTTAAATGTCAGATTTATATCTAAGAAATTGATCTCAGACTTGTGCCACACATATGTAAATTTAATCTCAGGTATACAGCCATTTAAATACTCCACAAATCTATTGGCCTCATTATAGCTGAATGTACTGATGAAAATGAGATCATCTATAAATCTCTTATAGAATTTGATCGTTTGAGAAAAGGGGTTGCCAACTCCAAGAAGAAAGGTATATTCAAGCCAACCCATGAACAGGTTGGCAAATGATGGGGCAAATTTTGCACCCATCACTGCACCTCTCTTCTGGAGATAGCAAACATCCTCAAAGAGAAAATAGTTGTGTTCCAAAAGGAACTTGATCGATCTTAAAATAAAATCCTTAGTTTCATCATTATAGTCAGTCATAAGATCCAAGAAAAAATGAACAGCTGTTATCCCTAATGTATGGGGAATGGAAGTGTATAACACAATAACATCTACTGTTAACCAGCTCATATTTTCATCAACCTGCACAGTTTCCACCAAAGTCAATATATGGGTTGAATCTCTTAAGTTACTCGGAAGGGACGTAACCACAGACTGCAGTTTATTATACACCCACTCCGAAAAACACTCCCCAAAACATTCCCAAATGATTGCATCAAAGTCCTTACTGTACTTTGGGCAGATTTATTTCTAGAAAAAGATGAGCCTATCTTAAATTCAATAGATTATTTTTTCAAAGCTATGGCTGATCTCTATGAATTTCCTCACAGGCAGCTAACCACTGATACAAAGCTCTGTGAGATAAAACAAAATAAAAGGCCAGTAGAGGAATATATCTCTGAATTTAAGATTTGGCAACAAGATTCCCAATGGAACCAGGTCACACTTAAGAATCAATTTAGAATTGGCTTATCTGACAATATCAAAGATGAACTAGCCAGGATAGAAATTCCAGATTGTTTAGAATCTCTCATGTCATTAACAATAAAAATTGGCAGACGTATTAGAGAAAGGAAACAGGAAAAGTATAACCCTGACTCTTATGTTAAAAACCCCCCACATAAACTTCTTTCACATAATACAAAAAAAACGGAGGAAGCCATGGATATCGGTTTCATGAGAGAACCACGCTCGTCAGAAGAGAAGGTCTGAAGAAAGGAAAAGGGGCTCTGCCTTTATTGTGCTTCCAAGGAGTGTTCAGTTACTGATTGTCCATCTTTAAAGAGACAGAAATTAGGTAAGACATATAACTCACAACCTATAATTTCTTTAACAGCCCTGAATTCTACTTCACTCTTGATGCTGTATTGGACTCTGGAGCTAACGCCTGCTATATTGATTTGAGTGTTGTTAAACAAAAAAGAAAAAGGATTCCCGTGCATCAAGTCCCATCACTCACCAGACTATTCCACTATTAATTTCTATCGATAATTCTCCCCAAGAATTTGTTTCATTTGACATTATAAGTTCTCCTATCTTTCCAATGGTATTGGGCTTACATTGGCTAAGTAAACATCAGCCCCTCATACACTGGGCAGACAAAAAGATAGAATTTAATTCACCATACTGTCTTACCACTTTTTCCCCATCATACCCTTTCCTTCATATCTCTGAAAATCAAATACCTAATTTTTACTCAGACTTCGCACAAGTCTTTGATAAAAAAGAGGGCGAAACATTGCCACCCCATAGGGATTACGACTGGCCCATTGAATTAATACCTGGGTCAGCAGTCCCACATGGGCATATATTTCCTCTCTCAAAACCAGAACTTGATAAATTCAAGGAATATTTTAATGACAACCTTAGGAAATGCTTTATTAGGCCCTCTACCTCTCCAGCAGGAGCAGGTATATTCTTTGTAACCAATAAAGATAAAACACTTTGTCCAATTGTGGATTGTCGAGAGCTCAATAAAATTACAAAGAAAGACAGATACCCTCTGCCACTCATTCCAGAGTTGATTGAAAGGCTACACAGATGCTCTATATATACTAAACTTGATCTACGGGGTGCCTACAACCTGATCCGTGTTTGCTCTGGTGATGAGTGGCTCACTGCTTTCCATACCAGATATGGGCTATTCGAGTACACAGTAATGCCCTTTGGATTGTGTAATGCCCCTGCCACTTTCCAAAGGTTCATCAATGATGTGCTTTGTGATCTTTTGGATACATTCATAGTCATTTATTTAGATGATCTTAATTTTCTCATCAAACCTCACGGATCACATTAAGCATGTCAGGTCAGTTCTCTCTAGGTTACAGGCTCACCAGTTATTTGTGAAGTCAGAGAAATGTACTTTTCATTCCACTATCACCTTTTTAGGGTACTAAATTTCTTCTAAGGGTATATACATGGAAAAAAAGTCCAAACTATATTAGACTGGCCTATACCTAAAACTAAGAAGCAAATGCAGAAATTTCTTGGATTTGCTAACTTCTATAGGAAGTTTATCAAAAACTTCTCATCTAACGCAAAACCCCTAACAATTACCTTTTAAGTGGAATAATGCTGCTGATGATGCCTTCTCTTTTCTCAAGACAGCTTTCATGACTGCACCCATTCTATCATACCCAAACCCACAGCTTCAATTTACTTTAGAGGTAGATGCTTCACACTATGCTATTGGAGCAATACTATTCCAAAAATCTCCATCCACTGGGATATTGCATCCAAGAGCATACTATTCACGTGTGTTGACACCCTCATAATTGAACTATCATGTGGGAGAGAAGGAGCTTTTAGCCATGAAAAGTTCTCTTGAAAATTGGAGACATCTACTTGAGGGTACAGTTGAACCTATTATTATCTACACAGACCACTGTAACCTACACACAAACCTAAGGAATTAATCACTCATTCCTGTAGATAACATTTTGGGTATTTTAACACCATCCACACGAAACCGAAAGGGACAACAGTCGTCTGACGAAACTACAGCTCACTATAACTTACAAAAGGGTGATGAAGGGTTACTATATCATGAAACAAAACTGTACATACCCCCCACTCTTAGAGAACAAATTCTTATTGCATGTCATGATTCACACTTATCTGGTCAACCGGGTATAAACAGAACCTCTGAACTGATTACGAGATCTTATTGGTGGCCAAACGGAATACAAGATGTAAGACGACATGTGGAGACATGTGGAATTTGTACCACATGTAAGACAGAGAGGAAGAAGCCAACAAGATATCTCTTGTCTCTACCAACCCCTGAAAGACCATGGAAAGACATTGCAATTTACTTTATTGTAGACCTACCCATCTCTGAGAATAATAACACTATAATGGTCATTGTAGATTTGTTTTCCAAAATGGCTCACTTTGTGCCATTCCATAAATTACCAACTAGCATTGAAACAGTTAACTTACTTATATATCATGTTATTAAGCTCCATGGACTACCATCCTCCATAACCACCGACAGAGGTACTTCCAAGGTTTGGAAACAATTGTGTTTATCTCTTAAAATTGACCAAAGGTTATCTACTGCCTTTCATCCCTAATCCAATGGGCAGACCGAATGCACTAATCATTGGTTAGAAGAATACCTATGTCATACTCTGCAAGGGAGCAGGTTCAGGAGTAAGGAGCTGTTGTGCAGAGGTGTCAGGTTTTGGGGTTAATGTTGTGTTTTGTCTGCGTGAGTCTTTCCTTTTAGGCATAATTAAACAGGTACAAGGTTTTAGGAAATAAAGGAGATGGTTTTATTTATAGGATAAAGCAATGCAGAGATATGCAATTAGATAAGACAAAGTCTATAAGTTGTTGTATTAGGCAGGAATACAGTTCTTTATAATAACAGGCAGGATACTTGCATATGCTCTAGACTGGAACAGTCAAATTACACGCAGGAAAGCAGAGCTTTGTATTAACAAGCAGGATACTTGCATATGCTATAGAACTGGAGCTGAGTAGAATCAGGCAGGAAAACAGAGCTTGTATAACAGACAGGATACTTGCATATGCTGAAGATTGGAATGTGTAATTACACTCAGGAAGGCAGAGCTTTGTAATAACAAGCAGGATACTTGCATATGCTGTAGAACTGGAGCTGAATCAGTCCTTAGGAAATAAAGTTTTAGGCAAGTTCAATTGCCAGGAATTTAGTCCAAAAATGAAACACAGTACCAAGGAATTATCCAGAAGAGAAGTCAGTAATTGAAACAGAAGTCAGGAACCAGGAAATCCAAGATAACTGTATTTCTCACAAGAAACAGGAGCAGAGAGTGTTTCAGAGTATCACTCTTAATGTGAAAGCACAGAATTGCAAACAAACCACCAAGATAAAGCAGGCTGCTGATTAAATGATTTCTTTCAGCTGGCAAGCAGGTGGAGCCAGAGAGCCAAAGTTGCAGCAAACAGAAAAACACATTATTCCTTTCCTGTGATCAAGCTATCTGGTGGCTTAGTGGTAAAACAACAGGCTGGGAAATAACAGCTGCAGAAATAGAGACAGGTCCCAGGTTCAATTCCAGGCTGAACCCTGACAGTACGACCTCTGGGCGGACTTGGCATTCTCATATAAATCTAAATCTTTGATGCATACCAAAGTGCCATCAGATGCATATGCACAATCAGAGGGTTTTTTCTTTTTTGAAGGGCTCTTCAGGAGAGGATTCTGGGGACTGGAATTAGTATAGAGGGCCCCAACAGGACTGATCTTTGGTTTCAGTGCAGTTCTAGGCTTGTAGGTTCTGGAGAGGTGGGTCTGAGGTAGAGGTGGTAAAGGACCTTTTGATCGCACAGCAGTTTGAAGCACTGTCCCTCCAGTGTCAGAATCAGTATCATCTTCAATGGTAGAATAGTTAGACATCTCCTCTGGAAAGCACAAAGATAAGAATGTAGCTGGATCTGGTAGGAGAATCTCTGGATTCATAGTACTAGGATTCTGTGGATGACATGTTAGCACTTCACAGGAATCAGAGTCTTTGAAAGGTGCAGTCCTAGGCTGATCAAATTGGGGATGTAAAATAGAACCCATGCAGAGCTCATCTCCAGACGAATCAGAAGTGGGATCACAGTTTGACTTCATCTCTGTAGCGTGTCCATTTGATAACTCAGGATTTAGAGGTGGAGACCGCGGAACAGATTTCTTAGGGGGTCTCACTGGACAATAGGATATTACATGCCCAGTAGCTCCACAATAGAAACATAAGCCATTATTTCTCCTTCTGGCCATTTCATCAGTGGTAAGAGGGGTTGAAATCCTCCTTTTAATTGATAAGGACACAGCCTTTGGGATAGTGGGCACAGGAGTAGGAGTGCCAAAGCCAAAAAACATTTTATTGAAAAAGTCTTTCAGACTATCCTGTAAAGTCTGGAATCCCACAGTGAAATCTTGGATAAGTGACTTCAATGCATCCGGAAGAGATTTTAGAAGTTGGTTAAGTTGTAGTAGATGAGAGTCACCAGACAAAATTCTCTCTGACACTTTAGTCAACGAGTGAATCACCTCTGCAAGCTCCAATTTATGGCTTTCACATTCTGTCATACTCTGCAAGGGAGCAGGTTCAGGAGTAAGGAGCTGTTGTGCAGAGGTGTCAGGTTTTGGGGTTAATGTTGTGTTTTGTCTGCGTGAGTCTTTCCTTTTAGGCATAATTAAACAGGTACAAGGTTTTAGGAAATAAAGGAGATGGTTTTATTTATAGGATAAAGCAATGCAGAGATATGCAATTAGATAAGACAAAGTCTATAAGTTGTTGTATTAGGCAGGAATACAGTTCTTTATAATAACAGGCAGGATACTTGCATATGCTCTAGACTGGAACAGTCAAATTACACGCAGGAAAGCAGAGCTTTGTAATAACAAGCAGGATACTTGCATATGCTGTAGAACTGGAGCTGAGTAGAAATCAGGCAGGAAAACAGAGCTTGTATAACAGACAGGATACTTGCATATGCTGAAGATTGGAATGTGTAATTACACTCAGGAAGGCAGAGCTTTGTAATAACAAGCAGGATACTTGCATATGCTGTAGAACTGGAGCTTAATCAGTCCTTAGGAAATAAAGTTTTAGGCAAGTTCAATTGCCAGGAATTCAGTCCAAAAATGAAATACAGTACCAAGGAATTATCCAGAAGAGAAGTCAGTAATTGAAACAGAAGTCAGGAACCAGGAAATCCAAGATAACTGTATTTCTCACAAGAAACAGGAGCAGAGAGTGTTTCAGAGTATCACTCTTAATCTGAAAGCACAGAATTGCAAACAAACCACCAAGATAAAGCAGGCTGCTGATTAAATGATTTCTTTCAGCTGGCAAGCAGGTGGAGCCAGAGAGCCAAAGTTGCAGCAAACAGAAAAACACATTATTCCTTTCCTGTGATCAAGCCATCTGGTGGCTTAGTGGTACAACAACAGGCTGGGAAATAACAGCTGCAGAAATAGAGACAGGTCCCAGGTTCAATTCCAGGCTGAACCCCTGACAGTACCCCCTCCTCAAGGACTACCTCTGGGCGGACTTGGCATTCTCATATAAATCCATATCTTTGATGCGTACCAAAGTGCCATCAGAGGGTTTTTTCTTTTTTGAAGGGCTCTTCAGGACAGGATTCTGGGGACTGGAATTAGTATAGAGGGCCCAAACAGGACTGATCTTTGGTTTCAGTGCAGTTCTAGGCTTGTAGGTTCTGGAGAGGTGGGTCTGAGGTAGAGGTGGTAAAGGACCTTTTGATCGCACAGCAGTTTGAAGCACTGTCCCTCCAGTGTCAGAATCAGTATCATCTTCAATGGTAGAATAGTTAGACATCTCCTCTGGAAAGCACAAAGATAAGAATGTAGCTGGATCTGGTAGGAGAATCTCTGGATTCATAGTACTAGGATTCTGTGGATGACATGTTAGCACTTCACAGGAATTAGAGTCTTTGAAAGGTGCAGTCCTAGGCTGATCAAATTGGGGATGTAAAATAGAACCCATGCAGAGCTCATCTCCAGACGAATCAGAAGTGGGATCACAGTTTGACTTCATCTCTGTAGCGTGTCCATTTGATAACTCAGGATTTAGAGGTGGAGACCGCGGAACAGATTTCTTAGGGGGTCTCACTGGACAATAGGATATTACATGCCCAGTAGCTCCACAATAGAAACATAAGCCATTATTTCTCCTTCTGGCCATTTCATCAGTGGTAAGAGGGGTTGAAATCCTCCTTTTAATTGATAAGGACACAGCCTTTGGGGTAGTGGGCACAGGAGTAGGAGTGCCAAAGCCAAAAAACATTTTATTGAAAAAGTCTTTCAGACTATCCTGTAAAGTCTGGAATCCCACAGTGAAATCTTGGATAAGTGACTTCAATGCATCCGGAAGAGATTTTAGAAGTTGGTTAAGTTGTAGTAGATGAGAGTCACCAGACAAAATTCTCTCTGACACTTTAGTCAACGAGTGAATCACCTCTGCAAGCTCCAATTTATGGCTTTCACATTCTGTCATACTCTGCAAGGGAGCAGGTTCAGGAGTAAGGAGCTGTTGTGCAGAGGTGTCAGGTTTTGGGGTTAATGTTGTGTTTTGTCTGCGTGAGTCTTTCCTTTTAGGCATAATTAAACAGGTACAAGGTTTTAGGAAATAAAGGAGATGGTTTTATTTATAGGATAAAGCAATGCAGAGATATGCAATTAGATAAGACAAAGTCTATAAGTTGTTGTATTAGGCAGGAATACAGTTCTTTATAAAAACAGGCAAGATACTTGCATATGCTCTAGACTGGAACAGTCAAATTACATGCAGGAAAGCAGAGCTTTGTAATAACAAGCAGGATACTTGCATATGCTGTAGAACTGGAGCTGAGTAGAAATCAGGCAGGAAAACAGAGCTTGTATAACAGACAGGATACTTGCATATGCTGAAGATTGGAATGTGTAATTACACTCAGGAAGGCAGAGCTTTGTAATAACAAGCAGGATACTTGCATATGCTGTAGAACTGGAGCTTAATCAGTCCTTAGGAAATAAAGTTTTAGGCAAGTTCAATTGCCAGGAATACAGTCCAAAAATGAAATACAGTACCAAGGAATTATCCAGAAGAGAAGTCAGTAATTGAAACAGAAGTCAGGAACCAGGAAATCCAAGATAACTGTATTTCTCACAAGAAACAGGAGCAGAGAGTGTTTCAGAGTATCACTCTTAATGTGAAAGCACAGAATTGCAAACAAACCACCAAGATAAAGCAGGCTGCTGATTAAATGATTTCTTTCAGCTGGCAAGCAGGTGGAGCCAGAGAGCCAAAGTTGCAGCAAACAGAAAAACACATTATTCCTTTCCTGTGATCAAGCCATCTGGTGGCTTAGTGGTACAACAACAGGCTGGGAAATAACAGCTGCAGAAATAGAGACAGGTCCCAGGTTCAATTCCAGGCTGAACCCTGACAACCTAAGATGTTACACTACTCAATATCATAATGACGTGATGCTATTACTCCCCTTTGCAGAATTTGCACACAATAATACCCACCATTCATCTATTAAAACAACCCCTTTATTTTTCAACTATGGTAACCACCCTACTTGTCATCTATTCCCAAACATTCACAGTGATTGTCCTATCATAAATGACCTCACTAACTCCATGTCAGAAACCTTTTCTCTGTTATCAGATAATATTAAGTCCGCTCAACAGAGACAGAAAAGATATTATGACCTCAGACACAGACCTTCACCTTCATATGCTGTTGGTGATCTTGTTTGGCTCTTCATGAAGAATCTTTGTCTTACAGTCCCTGTAAGAAGTTTAATAAACTCTACATTGGTCCGTTCCCTATATCTAAAATTGTTAATATCAATGCTGTCATGCTAGTGCTTCCTCCCCAGTTTAAGATCCATCATACGTTTCATGTTGCTTTAATCAAGTCTTATAAAGTTCTTCGCAACCTTTATTCCCCTCTCTCTGATACCCTACCAGTTGCCCCAGACGTGGAATATGAAGTGGAGTCTATACTTGATTCCAGGAAGGTTTCCGGATGGTTACAGTATCTCATCCATTGGAAGGGGTTTCCCACTGAGGAGGATTCTTGGGAGCCTTTGGTCAACCTCTCCGCCCCTAGACTGGTGTCTCTGTTTTATAGGAGACATCCTGATCGTCCCAGACCATGAACCACGGAGTGGTTCCTTAGGGGGGGAGCTCTGTAACATACTGTCTCTTTAAGGGGAGGTACATTTAAATTTTCAATTCCTATTTATTGTGCTGGATACTTCAAATCATTGCTTGGTATTGAAGTATCCAGCTTCTCCTAAGCCTTTTTGTCATTGCTGCTTAAAGGTTTCTCTTGTACCTACTTGTTTTCTACACTGTTCCTGTGTATTCAACTCTAGCTCTCTATGAGCTCAGCCCTACAGACTATCTAAACCTTCCTCAGCATCTCTCCAGCAACCTCCTACCAAAGGTACCTTCTTCCAGAGGATTTTTCAACTGCCTCTCTACGGATCTCTCTCTACTTCGAGCTGCCGGCTCTGACGTCACTAACCTGAGTTGCTCTTCATCTCAGCATGTTTCCCAAGCGTTCTAGACATTTTCTCTGCTTGCATCTCCGGCCTTAACCTTACTACCTCTCAAAGAAAGCAGTAAGCCCTGCATCTTCTCCTTCTATTTTTTTATACACCGCTTATAACCTTGTTAGCTAACAGTAATTTTAAGGCAGCAGTTTATTATAATAGGGAAACTTATACTTTGTGCTATTTTTTCTACACTTGTAGTTTTAACAACTCCACTCTTGCACACTTTTATAAGTTTCCCTACAGAGTAAGATTCATATTTAGATGTAGGTGATACTATAAATTAAAGTATTCACCTATATGATACATAACCACATTTGTTATTAAAGTAACAGACACTGATGCCACAGATAACTCCTATTAACATTTATTATATTGATTACTTTCTCACCTAAAACTAGTGAGACTAAGTTGGAAGCTTTATGTTACAAAATACCAAGCCACAAAAGAATTTACATCGACATGATGAATCCTAGGGATATCACAACACATGTAATGGATCTATCACAACACATGTAATGGATCTATCACAACACATGTAATGGGTCTATCACACAAAGTAGATCAGTTATCTCAGGGTCTCAGAGACCTCACCTAAAACTAGTGGGACTAAGTTGGAAGCTTTATGTTACAGTTTTATACTTGCATGACATATAACCACATTAATGAGCAATCTCTATGCTTATGTGTGTGTTTGTGTGTATATATACATATAACAGCAAGCAACAAAGTGCTCACTGGACTCATAAGTAGTAGTGGAAACTTATTTTATTCCATGGAATAAAAGAAATTTCCACTACTTCTTATAAGTCCAGTAAGTGCTTTGTTGCATGTTGAATATTGCATTTTCCATAGCACCCTGGCTGAATATTGAACTGGTTTGTGAGAGTGCACCTAATCCGTCTCAGTATATATATATATATATATATATATATATATATATATATATATATATATATATATACACACCCTAGTAGCACAGTATGGAGGTGGAGGCAAGAAAAAGTCACATGAATTATGGCTTATAAATCGTCTTGATAAATAAAAACACACATTTACAGTATTTGCCGCTATACAACCTGACCTTATTTCTAATAAATTTATATAAGTTTATGTACATATGGCCTTTTTTCCCACTAATCCAGAAAGGAAACATTTTAGATTGTTACATGTAAGCCCGGGCAAACTAATATAACATTTCCCTTAAAACTGAGCAACACATAAAAACATTTTATATGTACAAATGTTGCATAGTTATAGACAGCTCCAGAGCAGCAAAGTAGTACTGGGGCCTAGCTAAACACATTGGATGAGCCAGTAGTAAAATGCACAAAATTGTAGAAACCATTCACCAACTAGCTCTATGTAATGCATTGTGGTTCCAGAGCCTCTTTGCATTTTATTTGCAACAAAGGATAGCAAGAGAACTAAGTAATTTGGATAGCAGAAATACATTGAAAAGTCTCTTAAAATGGCATTCTCTGCCTGAACCATGGGTGCCTTGATCGGGTCCAGCCACACATTGTTAAATCGGCCCCAAAACTTAAAGGGACAGTAAAGTCAAAATTTAACTTAAATTACCTGTATAGAAAATGAAATTTTAAACAACTTTCCAATTTACTTCTATTATCAATTTTGCTTAATTCTGTTGGTATCCTGAGTAATCCTAGGTGAGCTCAGGAGCATGAACATGTCTAAAGCCATCTGGCATCAGTGTTTATAGCATTGTCTATTGCAATCTTACACAAAGTTGCAAATACTACTGCGATAGACTGCTAAAGACACATGCACGCTCCTAAGATTTTATCAGCCTATCTAGACTTATGCTTTAACCCCTTAATGACCAGGAAGTACCCTGAAATTGGTCATTAAGGGATTGTATCAGTGTAATAGCACGAGTCTTGCCACTATTAGACCCTCACTCCTGCAGGCCTGCTAAGATAGCGTTATTGAAAAAGTCACCCCCATAGAAAGACCAGCAATGTATTTCCCTGGTCATTAAGGTATTAGCAAAGGCTAACAAAGAAACTTGATAATATAAGTAAATCAGATTTTTTTTTTTAAATTGCATGCTCTAACTGAATCATGAAACTTTCATTATGACTTTACTGGTCTCTTTAAATTAAGTTCTCTAAAATATTTCAAATAAATGATTTATTTTTTATAATGACACATTACTGACTTAGATTTCTTATAAATTAATTATATTTGACAGCGAATTGAACTAAATTAAAAATAAGAGGAAAGAGATTAAACATAGGTTGCTAACATTTACGTTTACATTCTAAATCATTTTTAGAATGATCAAATCCAAGAACTGATGTGTGCTAAAGAATAAAAAAATGAATGCTACACTGAAAATTGAGGTTAGTTCCTTCATAAATGATCAAGGAAGTTGAATGTTCTCTACTTTTCACACTTTTATCTATTAACTATCGAAAAAAATCTACTGAACATACTTTGAAAAGTTTAGAAACTAGGCTACTTCACTGCAGTAGTCCATTACATCTAAATCACAGAGAATGTGAAAACATAGATCTATCCTGAACATAGACATTCCAGGCCATTATGGCAATAAAAAAAATTGCATCTCTTTGTAAAAGAGAAAAACGCAGTGAACGGTGTTAGCCAAGGTATTAAGTTCAATGAACCTCTCATTATTCAGCACATAACATTCATTGTGCATGGAGGATATATATAGTCTGATAGGTGTGCTCCTATGAGTTATCAAAAAGAATAACTATTGTAGTTTTTGTTTAAACCAAGGTTTCTTGATATATATTCCACATTTTATATTCCCATTTTTATTATTTTTAAGGGATATTACAGTGTATAATATGCTGGGGCTGTATAGGCTCAGAATACAATTTTAGGAAACTTTCAATTATGTATATGTTAAATAAGGTCCCATTTGCCTTTTTGTAACTCAGAAATATGCACCCAGTACTGATATCAAACCATAGAAAGTCACTGGTTGGTGCATATGCAAAGTGCACAAGCTTGACTAAATCAGTATCAATGGTATAGAATGTTCAGTACTCCCTCTGTAATTGGACCCTGTGAGATCAAAGGAGCCAGGAAGTAGTTGACAGGAGTGGGGAAGCATATTCTGTCTAGTATTGTTTTAAGATAAATTACTGGGGGGGGGGGGGGGGGCAGAGCGAGCAAGGCACCTGAGCGGTCACATATTCACACAGCTCCGGCTGTATCTCAGATTTACATAAGCTTTTTGACCGCTCAGTGCTGCCCAATTTCTATATTAAAGAGACTCAACATTAACAAACTTAACTCTCTGACTAGGGAGAGGGACGAGGACTGACATTGCTGAAAATATGCTGTTTTTCCCCTATGACGCATATCAGAGAGCACAACTAAGTGACGGCCATCTTTGAATCTCTCCCGCATTGGAAGGAGCCTCAGTCACGAGACATACAATTCACAGTATTTGGATAATAACGCATCTACAAGGCTTGCTGGAAATGGTTATCCGATACTACACTGGGCTCTCTACTACTCTGGTGGCGTTAGACAACTGGGAGGTCGAGATGGAGCAACTCTTGGATGACCAGAGCCGGGATTTAGTTCAGTTACTCTCCAAACTACTATGGGCTATAGGCGAGCCTCCAAGCGCGCATCTGCAAGTCCATTCAGTGCCACATGTTGTTCAGGATCCCTCGGACAACGAAGGCGCAACAGTAAACAGTGATGCCGAATGCAGGGAAGGGGAGGTCACATACGTCCTATCTCACTTACCGACGGACCAAACTATCAAGGGAAGAACCCCCAACGTTGCCCATGAGAGATATTTAGCAGATCTACTTCAGCTGACCAGCTCACCCCTCATGCGTACTGCTGGAACACTATTTAAGGAAGGATCGGTAAATTTAGAAGAGCTTGCAATAGACAGTACGGTTAATGCAAACTTACAATACCTGATAAATATGCACAGATCAAGACTGCTGTCGGTTAGATTCCCAGCTCCTCATTTAACTAATCTGATAATGAATAGACCTAGCATTTATATGTTCCCAGCCTTTTTGGCTGTTTGTTACCTTAGCTGAATGTTTTACTATGTTTGTTGCCTATGTTTATATTCAACTACAGATGAGTGATTTCTGCCTTTAATACTATCGACCTAGATACTAATGACAGTCACTGACCAGACCTAACACACTTAGGTTGAACTTTGTGTTGCAAATATATTTCACACTATTAAGAGTTATGAGCTTGTTTGATCTGCATGTATATATGAGTATGAATATGACTCTAGTTAAGTGTTTCTCCCAGCCCCTGTTCCAACCTGTAAGACTGTGGTAAGCTCCGTTGGAAAAGACGAGACTGATCATCTTTCCTATAGCTTATATGAGATTCTTCATCTGATCTCTGAGCCCAGCAATTCACAAAACTAAAATATTTTATAAGTAGTACTGATTGTTTTTCAGAGCTCTTACAACATTACTAGCAATAGATTTGTCACTGTTATTTCGTTCTGTTCTCACAAAGTTTTATGCTTTTATATGTCATACCACTATAGAGTAGTTATTATTCAAGTTACTGCACTGCTATTATGGAGGTTTACATTTTCTTTACCCCTGTTATGCTGCTAGCTGGTTCAATAATCTTTAGCTACTAACGCTCTCAGAGGTTCTCCAGTATGTGATGGTCACACTAGCTGTCCCTTCTGGACTACTGTATAGGGTGTTGTCCTGTCGGCGGCCGAGACAGGGCAGGACACTCTGTTCATCTCAACATTGTATAGAGGTGGGAGCACATTTTATCTTCAATATTTTCCCCTCTGCAGAGCTATTATCATATTACTACATACAGCTGTTTGGTCATGTATTTACATTATGCAAGGACAGCATTCTTACGGTTAGTGAGCAGTAACCTATCAACAGAAGATTACACCCTAATTTATCTTACGGTTAACGAACCACAAGAGCCCTTCTATTAGTTCTCTAGGCTGTACAGTCTCATACTCTTTCAGCTATTGCTGGAGAACCCCTTTACCTCAAGTTGTGTTACCCAGCTTGTTCTTAAATATATATATATATATATATATATACACTTTATAGCAGTACTATAAGACATACTTATCTATACAAAATTACATACTGAGATCTATTTATCCGCCACAAATACATATAGTTTGAGGCCAGTCACCCTGCTCTAGGCTACATAACTCTAGTTATCGCTAATATTTTAAAATCTTTCTATTGCTTGGTATCTATGCAATGTTCCCGGTGTGCTGCCTGGGTATAGGGCCCATGCTTGGGTAGCATAACCTGGTACTAAACAGATGTCTTTTAAGAGTTGGATTGCAGTGCTTTACATATGTAAATTTTTCAGAGTCAAAGGTATGAGTAAATATTTTTGTTAAGCATTATGGATAGTCCTCAACGGCTGATAGCTGTGTAATTAATAGCTATGGTACATTTGCTGGCTGTGACCCTCCTTCCCTTACAGTCCCATTAGGCTAGGTTTATACTACAAGCTAGTTGGCTCCAATTCCCCCCCTAAGGGTTTTCCCTTAGTATTTGTTTCCATTCATTGCGTCTAATTATAGGAGCCCAACTAACCTCCCCCCCACTCACCCACTCATTCATTCATTCATTCATTCGACCATTCACTCGTACATCCACCTATTCACCCATTTAATTACTTATTCATGTATGCTGGGTCTCTTTACTGTTATTGCCTATATATCATAGCAACTTGAGGCCCAGATAATCTCTTTCCCCACCTACTCATTCACTCGTTCATGTCTTCATATACCCATTCATCTATCCAATCCTTCATTTACTCATTTCATTACCTTCATTCATATAATCACCGATTTCCTCACCTAAACATGCTTCCCCTCATTCATTCATCCATTACCTCAATCACACACCCATATACGTTATGTTCCTTTAATGTCGATGTTTGCATACTATATTTTAACAAATCGGAGTACCATTTGTTTTTCCTCTGTCTACTCATTCATTCATCCACTTACTCATATACCCATTCATTCACTCACTCATACATCTACTCATCTATTTACTCAGTAACTAAATCCCTTCTTTAGTTAAATATTGAAGTTTTGATTCAATTTTCAATAGACCATTGTTCACTAAATATTGCTATAGATCTCTGGTAAGTTGTGTACCAGTGACTTCTTGCACGGTTTATCCTCGTATATACCGCAAAATTAATCATAGTTCTTTAAAATCTGCAAAAATTTTATATATGTAATAAAAATGTTGGGTTTTCTCGTTTCTCTTTCAAAGCTCATTCTCTCTATATATCTTGGTATACATGCTTATATTATGCTTAAATGTTATTTAATTACTGAAGAAACACTGTAAAACAAAAAAAAAAAAAATATTATGAGGACTACTTTTGACTTGGGACTCTAAATATGACATATTACGGACTACTATTATTTCGGAAGTGGAAACTATTGTATGATATGCTATATTTAAGTTCATTATGTGATGTTATATTTCTCATGTTTGTATGTCATATCAATATAAACCTCAATAAAAAATTAATTAAAAAAAAAAAAAGATAAATTACTGGGGTCTATCAACTAGGTACCAATATGCTCTTATATGAATTTGAAGTCTTCTGACCTTTAATCTATTGTTGGTTTTAGGCTGTATTTGGATGTAGTATTGGGGAAAGTCCTTTTATTATTGGCGTGAAGCAACACAATGGGGCCAATTTATCAATGTCTGGTGGACATGATACGCTACAGCCGACATCGCTGAATGCCGACAGCATACGCTGTCTGCATTTAACATTGCACAAGCAGTTATGATGAACTGCTTGTCCAATGCCGCCCCCTGCAGATTCGTCAATCAACCCGATCATATGCGATCGGGGGGATTGATTTACATTGCCTCAGAGGAGGCGGACGAGTTAAAGAGCAGTGATCTTAAGACCACTGCTTCACTCCTGTTTTTGGTGAGCCTAAAGGCTCGCACGGAAACAGGGGTATTTGGCCCCATTCGGGCCATGATAAATCGGCCCCAATGTCTTGAACCAGCCCTGGATCAAAAGGGATTTGTTTGATGACCCACACTTAGTACTCTAGAAAACTATTTTAAATATCTGGAACATAAAAATTTGAAAATGCTCTATCAACTTTTACCACCTGCCTCTACCAAGGTTTAAACTATGGGGCCGATTTATCAAGTTTGTATGGAGCTTGATGCCCCTGTTTCTGTGTGAGCCTTCAGGCTTACCGGTAACAGAAGTTATGAAACAGTGGTCTAAAGACCGCTGCTCCATAACTTGTCCGCCTGCTCTGAGGCCGTGGACAGAAATCAACCTGATCGAATATGATTGAGCTGATTGACACCCCCTGCTAGCGGTTAATTGGCCTTGAATCTGCAGGGGGCAGCATTGCACTAGCAGTTCACAAGAACTACTGGTGCAATGATAAATGCAGACAGCGTATGCTGTCAGCATTTATCGATGTGCAGCGGACATGATACGCTACATAGTATCATGTCAGCTCACACTATGATAAATCTACCCCTATATCTTTAACTTTCTCTGATTCATACCAAATGATTTGAAATGTGATAGGTGTGTAAATAGTACTCTGAGTACACAAAAACATTGGGGCCTATTTATCATATGTCTGTCAGACCTGATACGACACTGCGGATCAGGTCCGACAGACATCGCTAAATGCGGAGAGCAATACGCTCTCCGTATTCAGCATTGCACCAGCAGCTCTTGTGAGCTGCTGGTGCAACACCGCCCCCTGCAGACTCACGGCCGCCAGCAGGAGGTGTCAATCAACCAGATCATACTTGATCGGGTTGATTTCCGGCGATTCCTGTCCGCCTCATCAGAGCAGGCGGACAGGGTTATGGAGCAGCGGTCTTTAGACCGCAGCTCCATAACTTGTGTTTCTGACGAGTCTGAAGACTCGCCAGAAACACGGGCCTTCAAGCTCCGTTCGGAGCTTGATAGGCCCCATTGTGTCAACTTGTTTTTTTTAATCAATTTCAAATAAATTCCTATCAGTTAGAAGAGCTTATTAGAAAACAATTTTTATTACAAACTCATATAATAAAAAAATTAAACCAAAAAAAAAGGAATTTTTTCTCAAGGGATTTCAGAGCCCTTTGTGTAAGCAAAATATGTACAGCAAAAACAAAACAATAATAATAATTATATTATTATTATATAATGTCATATTTTTTATAAAAATTGACTATAATTAAAGGGAAATAAAGCCAATTTTTTTCTTTCATAATTTATATAGATAATATGATTTTAAACAACTTTCCAATTTACTGCTATTTATTTTGCTCTCAGTGGGCTCCATGTACGAAGCAGCGAAAGCTGCTCCGGAGCCTTTGCGGGGCAGGTTCGCATATGCGAGCCGGATTCCCGCAATGTAAGATCTAATGACCGCTGCTTCTTACACCCTACGCCACCTCTTAGGTGGCGAAGCAAAATCACTGAGAGCATGCTCGGTCTCGGTGATTGACAGCCCCTTCAGTCGCGTGATTGGTCGAGCGATTGAAGGAGCGGGCATTGCACACTCCGATGAGTGTGTAATGATACATACGGGCAAGCGGATCAATAGATCCGCTGCCCGTGTGTAGCGAAGGTGGGCGGACAGCTTCGCCAGTTAAGAAGCTGTCTGCCCGCCATTTAGTACATGGCGCCCAGTGTCTTTTGTTGAAGAAATGGCAATGCATATGGATGAGCCAATAACATAAGGCACATGTACAGCCACCAATCAGCAGCTCCTGTGCCTATCTAGATATGTTTTTCAACAAAGGATACCAAGAGAATGGAGCAAATAAGATGATAGAAATAAATTGTAAAGTTGTTTAAAATTGCATGCTCTTTCTCAATAATGGAAGAAAAAAAATTGGATTTTGTGTTCCTTTAACATTTGCTTGTTTGCGGGCGCGTAACAAATAAACAGCCATTACAAGAAATTAGATCTCTGGTTAATTTTCTAAAATTGCCCTAAATGCCCTAAAAATAGAGGGCATTGTAGTTTTTTTATTTAAAAAAAGTAGCATTTTTTTTATATAAAAAACAACTGCACTATGCAGTTTTGGGGTTTTATAGTTGGCGGGTGTGGGGTGTTAGAAAAAAAAGGCACTGAAAAGTGCCTTTACATCACAGTCTATGGGAACTGTGTGTTCCCTGTACATATATTTTTATATGACAATATACATATATATATATATATATATATATATATATATATATATATATATATATATGTATGTGTTAATTGGTGTGTATATATATATATATATATATATATATATATATATATATATATATATATAAAAAGTCACAGAGCTCTGCACACACTTTTTATCCATAAAAATGCCCGGGGTGCATACAAAGGCAGTAATAGTAGTGAAAAAGGACGCACTCTCCGGGTCTTAACAAATATCGTATTATAATAATACAGCTAATAAGTGACGTTTCGGGGTGATTAGCCCTTCTTCAGACCTGAAGACGGGGCTAAAGACGGGGCTAATCACCCCGAAACGTCACTTATTAGCTGTATTATTAAAATACGATATTTGTTAAGACCCGGAGAGTGCGTCCTTTTTCACTACTACATATATATATATATATATATATATATGTATAGTCATATACAGTATAATTATATTTACACTTTACTGCCATTGCTGCGCTACTTACCCCTTTGGCTGCGCTTAGGTTCCGATGCCATCTCTGACAGCATGAGAATGAGGCTCCCATTGGAGCCTACGGAAGCGAGTTCTCATGAGCGCAATGCTTCCCAGCAATGCGAATGCAAGTCCGCACTCGCATTGCTCACAACTTGTAATACCAGCGTACATTAGCATGCACTGGTATTACACAGTGGAGTGCAAATATGGCTTTCATAAAAGTGATATATAGTGCTCCACTTGCAATCTGGACATATATTTTTTCACAACTAAAAAAAACCTGTGTTGTTTTACTTCATTGTGAAACATCATTCTGATTATAATAATTCTAATTGTTGTCTTTTTATATTATCATACAGTGGGGCAAAAAAGTATTTAGTCAGCCACCAATTGTGCTAGTTCTCCCACTTAAGAAGATGACAGAGGCCTGTAATTTTCATCATAGGTATACCTCTACTATGAGAGACAAAATGTGGAAACAAATCCAGACAATCACATTGTCTAATTTGGAAAGAATTTATTTGCAAATTATGGTGGAAAATAAGTATTTGGTCAATATCAAAAGTTCATCTCAATACTTTGTTATATATCCTTTGTTGGCAATGACAGAGGTCAAACGTTTTCTGTAAGTCTTCACAAGGTTGTCACACACTGTTGCTGGTATGTTGGCCCATTCCTGCATGCAGATCTCCTCTAGATGTTTTGGGGCTGACGCTGGGCAACACAGACTTTCAACTCCCTCCAAAGGTTTTCTATGGGGTTGAGATCTGGAGACAGGCTAGGCCACTCCAGGACCTTGAAATGCTTCTTACAAAGCCACTCCTTCGTTGCCCGGGTAGTGTGTTTGGGATTATTGTCATACTGAAAGACCTAGCCACGTTTCATCTTCAATGCCCTTGCTGATGGAAGGAGGTTTGCACTCAAAATCTCACGATACATGGCCCCATTCATTCTTTCATGTACACGCATCAGTTGTCCTGTTCCCTTTGCAGAGAAACAGCCCCAAATCATGATGTTGCCACCCCCATGCTTCACAGTAGGTATGGTGTTCTTTGGTTGCAACTCAGCATTCTCTCTCCTCCAAACACGACGAGTTGTGTTTCTACCAAACAGTTCTACTTTGGTTTCATCTGACCATATGACATTCTCCCAATCTGCTTCTGGATCATCCAAATGCTCTCTAGCATACTTCAGACGGGCCCGGACATGTACTGGCTTAAGCAGGGGGACATGTCTGGCACTGCAGGATATGAGTCCCTGGCGGCGTAGTGTGTTACTGATGGTAGACTTTGTTATGTTGGTCCCAGCTCTCTGCGGGTCATTCACTAGGTCCCCCCATGTGGTTCTGGGATGTTTGCTCACCATTCTTGTGATCATTTTGACCCCACGGGGTGAGATCTTGCTTGGAGCCCTAGATCAAGGGAGATTATCAGTGGTCTTTTATGTCTTCCATTTTCTAATTATTGCTCCCACCGTTGATTTCTTCACACCAAGCTGCTTGCCTATTGCAGATTCAGTCTTCCCAGCCTGGCGCAGGTCTACAATTTTGTTTCTGGTGTCCTTCGACAGCTCTTTGGTCTTCACCATAGTGGAGTTTGGAGTGTGACTGTTTGAGGTTGTGGGCAGGTGTCTTTTATACTGATAACAAGTTCAAACAGGTGCCATTAATACAGGTAACAAGTGGAGGACAGAGGAGCCTCTTAAAGAAGAAGATACAGGTCTGTGAGAGACAGAAATCTTGCTTGTTTGTAGGTGACCAAATACTTATTTTCCACCATAATATGCAAATAAATTCTTTCCAAATCAGACAATGTGATTGTCTGTATTTGTTAACACATTTTGTCTCTCATAGTTGAGGTATACCTATGATGAAAATTACATGCCTCTCTCATCTTCTTAAGTGGGAGAACTTGTACAATTGGTGGCTGACTAAATACGTTTTGCCCCACTGTAGATAATGCATGAACTTTATAGCTCAAGGTTTCAGTTTTTTATTTTTTATTTTATTTTTCTACTTTGTAAAAACCCTTTCACTACTAAGCCATGTGATATACGAAGACCGGAAGTTAGCGCACATTAGGTTTTGCTAATGCAAAAAACTTTTTTATTTTAAAATTGTATGACAAATTTTATTATAATAAATTTGTCATTTAAATTGTTACTATCCAGGAAGGGGATAGTTTCACAGTGAGGCTTTGGAGATTAGATTCAGCACTTCACCCACACTACTGTTTCATTTTAAAATTGTATGTCATGCACTACACGACATACGCAAAATGCTTATTTTTCTAAATAATAAGCCACTTGTAATCTAGCCTTTTATGTTTCCATTTTTAACATCACTTCACCCTTAAAACAATGGCATTTCGTATTAATGTTCTACAATCAAAAATAGTAATTGACAAAATGTTATCTGTTTTTACCGTGTAGCACCTTTCAAGTTACACAGAGAATGGATAGAAATATGATAGCTAACCATATAAGTCTTCAATGCACTTTAAACTAACCAACATTCTGATTTCACAACTGGATGACTACTCATTTTGACAATGTATTCATGCTACTAGCCCCGTCATTTACTATTGTAAACATTAATATAGATTTTTACAAAATGTAATCAATGTTTACACAAACCCAGTGTTCCCCTTTATTTGGATGCTTGGAGTATTTTTTCTTGTTTCAGTGAAACAAGGATATATGAGCCTTGACATTAACAATAAAACAAAATAAAGCTACTGGTTGCTGCCAGGTGTGTGTTATTATTATGATAAACTAATGACAGTTATAAGGAAATGAAAGGTGAGACCCCATTCTAACAAATAATGGTATTATGGTATATTTTAGTTGGTAAGGAGAGGATAAAGTTTTGTTATAGTATTTAGACATTGACCCAAAATAGGACAATTTAAGTGAGTTATTTTGATGTTATGACAGTCACAGGGTAGCTAGGCATATATGGAATTACTCATATGAAATTGTAGCATTTTTGCTTTCAACTAAGAAGGTCTTAAGTCCTTCTGTATATTGTAGATAATACCCCCCATGTTATTTCCATATGAATACATTTCAGGCATCACTGTTGCCATAGTAATCACTTTATGTAACGCTTAGTATTAAAGGGCCAAGCCTCTTTAAAAATAGGGGTCACTTGCTTTAATATAGGGGTGCAGGGGTCCTTATTAAAGTTCATAGCTCTATAAAAGTCACCTAGTAGACATGTAATTTCAATTGTATTTGTAAAGTTTAGATTATCACCTGCTTAAAGGGACATGAAACTCAAAAAAAATATTTCATGATTCCGATAGAGAATACAATTTTAAACAACTTTCTAATTTACTTCTTTTATCTAATCTGTTTTATTCTCTTGGTATCATTTGTTGAAGGAGCAGCAATGCACTACTGGTTTCTAACTGAACACATGAGTGAGCCAATGACAATCAGTTTATATATGCAGCCACCAATCAACAGCTAGAACCTAGGTTCTCTGCTGCACATGAACTTGCCTAGATAAACATTTCAGCAAAGGATAACAAGAGAAAGAAGCACATTAAATAATAGAAGTAAATTGGAAAGATGTTTGAAATTGTATTCTTTATCTGAATAATGAAAGAAAAAATGTGGGTTTCATGTCCCTTTAAGATAAACAATTCTTTATAAAATATATGCATGACCGTTACCCATTTAAACTTGATATACACAGAGAAACTGGTAATGTTGTATGGAAATCGGAGAGATATAAATTAGATGATAAAATAAGGCCATAAAAGGTAATAACAACAATGTGGCCCTAGGGCCTAAGATTGGACAATTGTGTTACAGATAATAGAAAATTGTTGAAGATTGTGTTAGAAGTAATGATCTGTGTCCAGTAGCAAAATGCCCATTGCTTAACTTCAGAGCAGAATACTCAAATGTCCCTTTTGTGGGGGGGGTTTGTCCCAGCATTGTTCATATGTCTCCCTGCTCTCTGGAGAGCTGGATAATTTATCTGTATATCCCTTGCCACAGCCACAGAAATGCAAGACAAAATGCATCACATGTCTGGCTAGACAGTTGCTTTTCTATATACAGGGATTCTAGATTGTCTAGTAATAAATCAGGCTTTGCCTGTGGCAGAAGGTCACTCAAACCTAACAAAAACAATGTTCTTTTAGATGCATCAAAAATCTTGCAAATCATTTGAAAAACTGAAATAAAACATCACAAACTAAAAATGTATTTCTATTTCTATTAAATGAACAGTAAAGTCAAAATTCACTGTTCATGATTCAGATACAGCTTGCAATTTTAAACAACTTTCTATTTTACTTCTACAGTCAAAATTGGCTTTTTTACTATTAGTATCATTTGTTGAAGAGTAAACCTAGGTAGGCTTATAGGAGCTTAAGATTGTGCACATGTTTTTAGTCTATGGCATCGTTTACCGCTATGTATAACATTGCTTTAAACATTGCTGCAAACAATGTTACCAAATGGCTAAGGACATGTGCACACTCATGAGCTCATCTAAGAATACTCGTTAACAATATCAAGAGAACTAAGAAAAAATGATAATAGAAGTAATTGTCTAACTCATTTAAACTTAATGTTAACTTTACTGTCACTTTAAAGACCTGAGAGCTTTCGAGAATGAGGCCCCAGGTCTGAAGCTGTACTCAATGCTTGAGATTTAAAGTGAAAGTCAACCCTAGCATTTGTGAAACGCTAGGATTGACTATTGAAATAAATAAAGGGGACTTTCATTCATTAAGTATAACATACTTCATGCAGAAAGCTCCTTTATTTGTTTCAACTGCTCTGAGCTGCTAAGTCATCCCACGGCAGATCGCTGTTTTGCTAAGAGGTGACGTTTCCACCTCAGCCAATAGCAAAACAGCGATCTGCCGTGGGCTGCCTTAGCAGCTCAGAGCAGCGATCACTTGAAGTATGTTATACTTCATGGATGAAAGTCCCCTTTAATTGTTGCAATGGTAAATTTTAGCGTTTCAGAAATGCTAGGGTTGACTTTCACTTTAATGAAGAGAATAAACTTAAAAGCTTGCTTTTTGATGTACCGTGTTAGTTTTACTTAAAACAAAATTATCTATCTATCTAAAAAATGAATGAAGGAGATGAAGCATCCACTCAGACGTGCTTAAATTGAACAAAAAATGCTTTATTTCACCATTAAAATGGGCAGACACCACTCCAAATGCTACAGTTGCATCAATCTGATGCGTTTCCTGCCCAAATCAGCACATCATCAGGGATTGATGCCTATTTTTAATGGTAACATAATGTATTTTTTACACAAATATGTCAGGTCACAGTGGTCGCTATGTCCTAGACTGTATCTTTAAGAGGCGCCTAACCAAGTGAGGATATTGATATTAAAGACCAGGTCTCTCTATACTAGAGTACAAGAGTAAATGTAACAAATGTAACAATAGATGGCAAAATATAAGTCACAAGTATTTACAGAATAGTATTGCATACAAAGTGATAATCAGTAAGTCAGTGTAAAATACACACAATCGTGCTATATGGACATAGTCCAATAATGCACCAGAATTCTCTTTAAACCGATGGCGATAAGGGATAGATCTTCCAGCAGGTGATGAAGTACCAAATAGAAAGGCAGCTCTTCTAGAATGTCCCGCCAGACAAAAATAATATATATCTACAAAAAATAGAATGTGCGTCATGGTACAGATCAATAAGTAACAGATCAGGTATGAAGGGGTTAATCAGTCCTACTCACATGAGGAGAAGCACAATTTAGGGCTCAACAGGCAAGCCGGATCTTCTGAGTCGTCCGGCAGACTCACAAAAATCACAGCAGCAGGAACAATCCTCATCCAATGATCACAGTTGTTCAGGGATCAGAAGGGAGCCCACTTTTTATTAGCATTTCTCTCCAACTCCAGAGAGTTTTTTTCTGACTTGGAGAGAAACGCTGCTAAAAAGTGAGCTCCCTTCTCATCCCTGAACACCTGTGATCGTTGGATGAGGATTGTTCCTGCTGTTGTGCTGTTTGTGAGTCTGCCGGATGACTCAGAAGATCCGGCTTGCCTGTTGAGCACGTAATAGTGCTTCTCCACATGTGAGTAGGACTGATTAACCCCTTCATCACTGCTCTGTTACTTGTTGATCTGTACCATGAGGCACATTTTAGTTTTTGTATTATAAAGTATTTTTTATTTTAACTTTAAGCACGTCTGAGTGGATGGTTCATCTCCTGAATTCATATTTTGGAGTTTGCGACAGTGGCATGGGGTTGAGCCGCAGGGAGTTGTGACATCATCCAGAAACTGCTAAGGGTGTGGAATCCTGTATTTTTCAGGGACAGGTGGTGGCGTTCAGTACTGAAGTGGAGCGCTATCCCATGGAGTGGGGCCAATACTAGTGACAGACGGAGGGACTACAAACTCAGCACTACATACCTTGGTGAGTCTGTTTCTGATTATTACGACTTGATATATTATATCATGCACTCAATACTTGTGAGGACACTGAGAGGTATTGTGAACTTTATGATGATTTTTACAGCTGATACAGACTGTGGAGCTGAGAGTTCTCTGTGAGTCGAATAATGATCTACTGACAATTAACAACAGTGTCCAGAGCAGTTTCTTTAGCAGAAAGATTGGATGCATGTATTTTGAATACTATATTTAATGGAATAACTGTAATTAAAAAGTAGAAAGAAAAGTACTTAGAATTGATATACTGATATAGGTTGTTTCAGAACATATCTAAGATTGGAGTGTGAAGAATATAAAAAGTAAAGTTAACTGTATTTATCTATCTATCATCTATCTATCTGTCTGTTTGTCTATTTAATCTAACTTTTATCTATCATCTGTCTGTCTCTCTTATCTATCTATCATCCATCTATCTATCATCTATCTATTTATTTCTTCTGTTAAGTGTGATCAGTCCACGGGTCATCATTACTTCTGGGATATTACTCCTCCCCAACAGGAAGTGCAAGAGGATTCACCCAGCAGAGCTGCATATAGCTCCTCCCCTCTACGTCACTCCCAGTCATTCTCTTGCACCCAACGACTAGATAGGATGTGTGAGAGGACTATGGTGATTATACTTAGTTTTATATCTTCAATCAAAAGTTTGTTATTTTAAAATAGCACCGGAGTGTGTTATTATCTCTCTGGCAGAGTTTGAAGAAGAATCTACCAGAGTTTTTGTTATGATTTTAGCCGGAGTAGTTAAGATCATATTGCTGTTTCTCGGCCATCTGAGGAGAGGTAAACTTCAGATCAGGGGACAGCGGGCAGATGAATCTGCATAGAGGTATGTAGCAGTTTTTATTTTCTGACAATGGAATTGATGAGAAAATCCTGCCATACCGATATAATGTCATGTATTTATACTTTACACTTCAGTATTCTGGGGAATGGTACTTCACTAGAATTACACTGTATGAAATACATAAAGCTGTTTAATAGCTAGAGATTATGTTTAACGTTTTTGCTGGAATGTAAAATCGTTTTCATTTGCTGAGGTACTGAGTGAATAAATGTTTGGGCACTATTTTTCCACTTGGCAGTTGCTTAATCTGTTTTCTGACAGTTTCTGTTCTCCCTCACTGCTGTGTGTGAGGGGGAGGGGCCGTTTTTTGGCGCTTTTACTACGCATCAAATATTTCAGTCAGCAACTCATTGTATTCCCTGCATGATCCGGTTCATCTCTACAGAGCTCAGGGGTCTTCAAAACTTATTTTGAGGGAGGTAATTTCTCTCAGCAGAGCTGTGAGAATTATAGTTTGACTGAGATAAAAAACGTTTATTCTGTAATTTGTTTCCTGCTTTCAGAATTTGTTATCTTTGCTAATGGGATTAAACCTTTGCTAAAGTTGTGTTGTTTACAAGGATTGAGGCTATAACTGTTTCAATTTATTAATTTTCAACTGTCATAAATCTTCTGTGCTTCTTAAAGGCACAGTACGTTTTAATATTATTCTAATTGAATTGTATTTCCAAGTTGCAAGTTTATTTGCTAGTGTGTTAAACATGTCTGATTCAGAGGATGATACCTGTGTCATTTGTTGCAATGCCAAAGTGGAGCCCAATAGAAATTTATGTACTAACTGTATTGATGCTACTTTAAATAAAAGTCAATCTGTACAAATTGAACAAATTTCACCAAACAACGAGGGGAGAGTTATGCCGACTAACTCACCTCACGTGTCAGTACCTACATCTCCCGCTCAGAGGGAGGTGAGTGATATTGTAGCGCCGAGTACATCTGGGCGGCCATTACAAATTACATTACAGGATATGGCTACTGTTATGACTGAGGTTTTGGCTAAATTACCAGAACTAAGAGGTAAGCGTGATCACTCTGGGGTGAGAACAGAGTGCGCTGATAATATTAGGGCCATGTCAGACACTGCGTCACAGGTGGCAGAACATGAGGACGGAGAACTTCATTCTGTGGGTGACGGTTCTGATCCAAACAGATTGGATTCAGATATTTCAAATTTTAAATTTAAACTGGAAAACCTCCGTGTATTACTAGGGGAGGTGTTAGCGGCTCTGAATGATTGTAACACAGTTGCAATACCAGAGAAAATGTGTAGGTTGGATAAATATTTTGCAGTACCGACGAGTACTGAGGTTTTTCCTATACCTAAGAGACTTACTGAAATTGTTACTAAGGAGTGGGATAGACCCGGTGTGCCGTTCTCACCCCCTCCGATATTTAGAAAAATGTTTCCAATAGACGCCACCACAAGGGACTTATGGCAAACGGTCCCTAAGGTGGAGGGAGCAGTTTCTACCTTAGCTAAGCGTACCACTATCCCGGTGGAGGATAGCTGTGCTTTTTCAGATCCAATGGATAAAAAGTTAGAGGGTTACCTTAAGAAAATGTTTGTTCAACAAGGTTTTATATTGCAACCCCTTGCATGCATTGCGCCGATCACGGCTGCAGCGGCATTCTGGATTGAGTCTCTGGAAGAGAACATTGGTTCAGCTACTCTGGACGACATTACGGACAGGCTTAGAGTCCTTAAACTAGCTAATTCATTCATTTCGGAGGCCGTAGTACATCTTACTAAACTTACGGCGAAGAATTCAGGATTCGCCATTCAGGCACGCAGGGCGCTGTGGCTAAAATCCTGGTCAGCTGATGTTACTTCTAAGTCTAAATTGCTTAATATACCTTTCAAAGGGCAGACCTTATTCGGGCCCGGGTTGAAAGAGATTATCGCTGACATTACAGGAGGTAAAGGCCATGCCCTGCCTCAGGACAAAGCCAAGACTAGACAGTCTAATTTTCGTTCCTTTCGTAATTTCAAAGCAGGAGCAGCATCAACTTCCTCTGCACCAAAACAGGAAGGAGCTGTTGCTCGCTACAGACAAGGCTGGAAACCTAACCAGTCCTGGAACAAGGGCAAGCAGACTAGGAAACCTGCTGCTGCCCCTAAAACAGCATGAATTGAGGGCCCCCGATCCAGGATCGGATCTAGTGGGGGGCAGACTTTCTCTCTTCGCCCAGGCTTGGGCAAGAGATGTTCAGGATCCCTGGGCGCTAGAGATAATATCTCAGGGATACCTTCTGGACTTCAAATACTCTCCTCCAAGAGAGAGATTTCATCTGTCAAGATTGTCAACAATCCAGACAAAGAAAGAGGCGTTTCTACGCTGCGTACAAGAGCTCTTGTTAATGGGAGTAATCCATCCAGTTCCACGATCGGAACAGGGACAGGGGTTTTACTCAAATCTGTTTGTGGTTCCCAAAAAAGAGGGAACTTTCAGACCAATCCTGGACTTAAAGATCCTAAACAAATTCCTAAGAGTTCCATCGTTCAAGATGGAGACTATTCGGACAATTTTACCTATGATCCAAGAGGGTCAGTACATGACCACTGTAGATTTAAAAGATGCTTACCTTCACATACCGATTCACAAAGATCATTATCGGTACCTAAGGTTTGCCTTCCTAGACAGGCATTACCAGTTTGTGGCTCTTCCATTCGGATTGGCTACAGCTCCAAGAATCTTCACAAAGGTTCTGGGTGCTCTTCTGGCGGTTCTAAGACCGCGGGGAATCTCGGTAGCTCCATACCTAGACGACATTCTGATACAAGCTTCAAGCTTTCAAACTGCCAAGTCTCATACAGAGTTAGTGCTGGCATTTCTAAGGTCACATGGATGGAAGGTGAACGAAAAGAAAAGTTCACTCGTTCCACTCACAAGAGTTCCCTTCCTGGGGACTCTTATAGATTCTGTAGAAATGAAGATTTACCTGACAGAGGACAGGCTAACAAGACTTCAAAGTGCTTGCCGCACCCTTCATTCCATTCAACACCCGTCAGTGGCTCAATGCATGGAGGTAATCGGCTTAATGGTAGCGGCAATGGACATAGTACCCTTTGCACGCTTACACCTCAGACCACTGCAACTGTGCATGCTAAGTCAGTGGAATGGGGATTACTCAGACTTATCCCCTTCTCTGAATCTGGATCAAGAGACCAGAAATTCTCTTCTATGGTGGCTTTCTCGGCCACATCTGTCCAGGGGGATGCCATTCAGCAGACCAGATTGGACAATTGTAACAACAGACGCCAGCCTTCTGGGTTGGGGTGCCGTCTGGAATTCTCTGAAGGCTCAGGGACAATGGAGTCAGGAGGAGAGTCTCCTGCCAATAAACATTCTGGAATTGAGAGCAGTTCTCAATGCCCTCCTGGCTTGGCCCCAGTTGACAACTCGGGGGTTCATCAGGTTTCAGTCGGACAACATCACGACTGTAGCTTACATCAACCATCAGGGAGGGACAAGAAGCTCCCTAGCTATGATGGAAGTATCAAAGATAATTCGCTGGGCAGAGTCTCACTCTTGCCACCTGTCAGCAATCCACATCCCGGGAGTGGAGAACTGGGAGGCGGATTTCTTAAGTCGTCAGACTTTTCATCCGGGGGAGTGGGAACTTCATCCGGAGGTCTTTGCCCAAATACTTCGACGTTGGGGCAAACCAGAGATAGATCTCATGGCGTCTCGACAGAACGCCAAGCTTCCTCGTTACGGGTCCAGATCCAGGGATCCAGGAGCAGTCCTGATAGATGCTCTGACAGCACCTTGGGACTTCAGGATGGCTTACGTGTTTCCACCCTTCCCGTTGCTTCCTCGATTGATTGCCAGAATCAAACAAGAGAGAGCATCAGTGATTCTAATAGCACCTGCGTGGCCACGCAGGACTTGGTATGCAGACCTGGTGGACATGTCATCCTGTCCACCTTGGTCTCTACCTCTGAAACAGGACCTTCTGATACAGGGTCCCTTCAAACATCAAAATCTAACTTCTCTGAAGCTGACTGCTTGGAAATTGAATGCTTGATTTTATCAAGACGTGGGTTTTCTGAGTCAGTTATTGATACCTTAATACAGGCTAGGAAACCTGTTACCAGAAAGATTTACCATAAGATATGGCGTAAATACCTATATTGGTGTGAATCCAAAGGTTACTCTTGGAGTAAGGTTAGGATTCCTAGGATATTGTCTTTTCTACAAGAAGGTTTAGAAAAGGGTTTATCTGCTAGTTCATTAAAGGGACAGATCTCAGCTCTGTCCATTCTGTTACACAAACGTCTGTCAGAAGTTCCTGACGTCCAGGCTTTTTGTCAGGCTTTGGCCAGGATTAAGCCTGTGTTTAAAACTGTTGCTCCACCATGGAGTTTAAACCTTGTTCTTAATGTTTTACAGGGCGTTCCGTTTGAACCCCTTCATTCCATTGATATAAAGTTGTTATCTTGGAAAGTTCTATTTTTAATGGCTATTTCCTCGGCTCGAAGAGTCTCTGAATTATCAGCCTTACATTGTGATTCTCCTTATTTGATTTTTCATTCGGATAAGGTAGACCTGCGTACTAAACCTGGGTTCTTACCTAAGGTAGTTACTAACAGGAATATCAATCAAGAGATTGTTGTTCCTTCTTTATGCCCAAATCCTTCTTCAAAGAAGGAACGTCTACTGCACAACCTGGATGTAGTCCGTGCTCTAAAATTTTACTTACAGGCAACTAAGGAATTTCGACAAACGTCTTCTCTGTTTGTCATTTACTCTGGTCAGAGGAGAGGTCAAAAAGCTTCCGCTACCTCTCTTTCTTTTTGGCTTCGTAGCATAATTCGTTTAGCTTATGAGACTGCTGGACAGCAGCCTCCTGAAAGAATTACAGCTCATTCTACTAGAGCTGTGGCTTCCACTTGGGCCTTCAAGAATGAGGCCTCTGTTGAACAGATTTGCAAGGCTGCAACTTGGTCTTCGCTTCATACTTTTTCCAAATTTTACAAATTTGACACTTTTGCTTCATCGGAGGCTATTTTTGGGAGAAAGGTTCTTCAGGCAGTGGTTCCTTCTGTATAAAGAGCCTGCCTATCCCTCCCGTCATCCGTGTACTTTTGCTTTGGTATTGGTATCCCAGAAGTAATGATGACCCGTGGACTGATCACACTTAACAGAAGAAAACATAATTTATGCTTACCTGATAAATTCCTTTCTTCTGTAGTGTGATCAGTCCACGGCCCGCCCTGTTTTTAAGGCAGGTAAATATTTTTTAATTTATACTCCAGTCACCACTTCACCCTTGGCTTTTCCTTTCTCGTTGGTCCTTGGTCGAATGACTGGGAGTGACGTAGAGGGGAGGAGCTTTATGCAGCTCTGCTGGGTGAATCCTCTTGCACTTCCTGTTGGGGAGGAGTAATATCCCAGAAGTAATGATGACCCGTGGACTGATCACACTACAGAAGAAAGGAATTTATCAGGTAAGCATAAATTATGTTTTATCATCTATCTATCTATTTATCATCTATCTATCTATCTATCTATCTATCTATCACTACTTACTGCAATACCCTCTTATTTTGTTACCACATTTCACTTTTAACATGGCTACATCCATCTACATAAAAAATTGCATATGATTCCTAACATGTGGTATAAATATTGCTTACAAAATTTGTGGGTGTGACTAAATTAGTTTTAATTAACACTTTTACAATGTGCTCAAACTAATTTAAATAGTAAAATGATAATTTGGAACAAAAAATATAATAAAAATTGCATTAGATACATATATTTTCTTTTATCTTTATATTGAGGTGAGCTTGGTGTAGGTATTTGAGGTAGTTGCTAATTGTATGAACAGAAACAGAGCAGATAGAATATTTTACAGCAGCGATTATAAACCTTCTAACACATGAGGACTAAAGATAAATATTTTAAAAGCCTTAAGGGCCACATATAAATTTAACACAACATCCAAAACAGCACCTGGCTCCAGACAAGTCATAAAGCAGACTACTTCTCCATAAAAGCAAGGTCTTTTAATGGCATAATCCAATAGATACACAAAAAAATAAACACTAAGTTAAAAAAATAAAAAATAAATTATCAAAGATTTAAATTAATTACACCTAATCTATGGGCCCTATGAAAATAAAAAGCCCCCCCTCCCAATAAAAAACCCTAACCTACATTAAACTACAAAAAGCCCTTAAAAGGGCCTTTTGCAGGGCATTGTCCCAAAGAAATCAGCTCTTTTACCTGTAAAAAAAAAAATACAAACAACCCCCCCAACAGTAAAACCCACCACCCACACAACCAACCCCCCAAATAAAACCCAAACTAAAAAACCTAAGCTCCCCATTGCCCTGAAAAGGGCATTTGGATGGGCATTACCCTTAAAAAGGTATTTAGCTCTATTGCACCAAAACCCTAATCTAAAAATAAAAATCACCCAATAAACCCTTAAAAAATCCTAACACTAACCCCTGAAGATTGACTTACAGTTTTGAAGATCCGACATCCATCCTCCAAGAAGCCGGCAGAAGTCCTCATCGAAGCCAGGAGAAATCTTCATCCAAGCGGCCGAAGTCTTCATCCAAGCCCGCAGAAGTCTTCACACGGACGGCATCTTCTATGTGCATCCATCCGGCGAGGAGCAGGTCCATCTTTAAGACATCCGGCGCGGAGCATCCTCTTCTTCTGACGAATCCTGACGAATGAAGGTTCCTTTAAGTGACGTCATCCAAGATGGCGTCCCTTAGATTCCGATTGACTGATAGAATTCTATCAGTCAATCAGAATTAAGGTAGAAAAAATCCAATTGGCTAATGCAATCAGCCAATAGGAATGAAGTTCAATGCTATTGGCTGGTCCAATCAGCCAATAGTATTGAGCTTGCATTCTATTGGCTGATTGGAACAGCCAATAAAATGCAAGCTCAATCCTATTGTCTGATTGCATCAGCCAATAGGATTTTTTCTAACTTAACTCCGATTGGCTGATATAATTCTATCAGCCAATCGGAATCTAAGGGACGCCATCTTGGATGACATCACTTAAAGGAACTTTCATTCGTTGGGAGTCGTCGGAAGAGTTGATTTCTTTGGGGCAATGTTCCGCAAAAGACCCTTTTAAGGGCTATTTGTAGTTTATTGTAGGTTAGGGTTTTTTTTTATTTTGGGGGGGCTTTTTTATTTTCATAGGGCCCTTAGATTAGGTGTAATTAGTTTAAATCTTTGATAATTTCTTTTTTATTTTTTGTAAATTCGTGTTTATTTTTTTGTGTTAGGTTTCTAAATATATAATATAGTTACTTTAATTTGTAGTTTAATGTAATTTTAGTATAACAGTTAGGGTAGATTAATTATTAGTTTAATGTAATTTTAGTATAACAGTTAGGGTAGGTTAATTATTAGTTTAACATAGTTTAATGTAATTTTAGTATAACAGGGTAGGTTAATTATTAGTTTCATATAGTTTAATTTAATTCTAAAGTTAAGTTTAAATTTATTATAAGATAGGGATGAGTTAATATTTAACATAAAGTTAGCGGGTTGTTAGGTTTAGGGGTTAATAGGTTAATTTAATTTATGGCGAGGTGGGGGGCTGGTGGTTTAGGGGTTAATAACTTTATTTAGTTGTGGCGGGATAGGGGATAATAAGTATAATGTAGGTGGCAGCGGTGCAGGGGTGGCAGATTAGGGGTTAATAACATAATGTAGGTGGCGGTGGTGTAGGGGCGGCAGATTAGGGGTTAATAACATAATGTAGGTGGCGGTGGGCTCCAGGAGCGGCAGGATAGGGGTTAATAAGTTTATTAGAGTAGTGGTGGGCTCCGAGAGTGTCAGGATAGGGGTTAATAAGTTTATTAGAGTGGCGGTGGGCTCCGGGAGTAGCGGTTTAGGGGTTAATAACTTTATTTAGTTGCGGTGGGGTCCGGGAGCAGCGGTATAGGGGTAAAACAGTGTAGTATAGTGTGGGTGTTTAGTGACAGTATACAAATAAAGATGTGAAAAAGCTGAAGAGCAGCGAGATCGATGACTATTAGTTAACAACAGTCCGCTGCTCATCGCCCCGTACTTGGTGCTTTTTTGTTAAATATGGAGAACGCATTCAGGTCCGTGGCAGCAAAGTTAGGCAATGTCAGGCAAGCATATTGGTGCCGGAAAATTCAGCACAGTTGACAGCTTGATAAGTAGGCCCCTGTATCTTTAAGAGGCACCTAACCAAGTGAGGATATTGATATAAAAGACCAGGTGTCTCTATACTAGAGTACAAGAGTAAATGTAACAAATGTAACAATAGATGGCAACATATAAGTCACAAGTATTTACAGAATAGTATCGCATACAAAGTGATAATGAGTAAGTCAGTGTAAAATGCACGCAATTGTGCTATATGGACATAATAATTCCACCACAATTCTCTTTAAACTGATGACGATAAAGGATAGATCTCCCAGCAGGTGATGAAGTACCAAATAGAAAGGCAGCTCTTCTAGAATGTCCAGCCAGAAAAAAATAATTCTATAATACAAAAAATAGAATGCACCTCATGGTACAGATCAATAAGGGATGAAGGGGTTAATCAGTCCTACTCACATGTGGAGAAGCACTATTACATGCTCCACAGGCAAGCTGGATCTTCTGAGTCGTCCGGCAGACTCACAAACAACACAGCAGCAGGAACAATCCTCATCCAATGATCACAGGTGTTAAGGGATCATAAGGGAGCCCACTTTTTATCAGCATTTCTCTCCAACTCCAGGGAGTTTTTTTCTGACTTGGAGAGAAACGCTGCTAAAAAGAGGGCTCCCTTCTCATCCCTGGACACCTGTGATCGTTGGATGAGGATTGTTCCTGCTGTTGTGCTGTTTGTGAGTCTGCCGGACGACTCAGAGAATCCGGCTTGCCTGTTGAGCACGTAATAGTGCTTCTCCACATGTGAGTAGGACTGATTAACCCCTTCATCGCTGCTCTGTTACTTGTTCATCTGTACCATGAGGCACTATATACCTCGGTGAGTCTGTTTCTGATTATTATGACTTGATATATATCATACACTCGATACTTGTGAAGACACTGAGAGGTATTGTGAACTTTATGATGATTGTTACAGCTAATACAGATTGTGGAGCTGAGAGTTCTCTGTGAGTCAAATAATGATCTACTGACAATTAACAACAGTGTCCAGAGCATTTTCTTTATCTATCTATCTATCTATCTATCTATCTATCTATCTATCTGTCTGTCTGTCTGTTTTTCTGTCTAATCTAACTGTTATCTATCATCTGTCTGTCTGTCTATCTTATCTATCTCTTATCTATCTCTTATCCATCTATCTATCATCTATATATCTAGCTATCATCTATCTATCATCTATTTATCCATCTATTTATCACTACTTACTGCAATACTCTCTTATTTTGTTACCACATTTCACTTTTAACATGGCTACACCCATCTACATAAAATAATGTATAGGATTCCTAATGTGTGGTATAAATATTGCTTACAAAATTTGTGGGTGTGACTAAATTAGTTTTAATTAACACTTTTAAATAGTTTTAATTTAAATAGTAAAATGATAATTTTGAACAAAACATGTAATAAAAATTGCATTAGATACATATATTTTCTTTTATCTTTATATTGAGGTGAGCTTGGTGTAGGTTTTTGAGGTTGTTGCTAATTGTATGAACAGAAACAGAGCAGATAGAATATTTTACAGCAGTGATTATAAACCTTCTAACACATGATGACTGAAGATAAATATTTTAAAAGCCTTAAGGGCCACATATAAATTTAACACAACATCCAAAACAGCACCTGGCTCCAGACAAGTCATAAAGCAGACTACTTCTCCATAAAAGCAAGGTCTTTTAATGGCATAATCCAATAGATACACCCAGCAAAAAGCAATCAGGTCAAACATGTTTCGTATTTTACATACTACACTTCTTCAATGACCCTTAACAGGCAAAATACTGAATGAAATTTTATAGCCAAAATAGATCCTCCAACTCAGTTCTATACAACGATCATGTACTACAATACAGATTAAAAAGACAATTTCCCAACAAAAATGTTGCAATGTGTATAATTTTTATATGATCTTATAAATTAACAAACTAATCGAAAATATGTGTGGGGAATCACATTTAATGTACCTTAATCATCTTATTCATACATATATATATATATATATATAGTAAATCCTATAAGATTAAAGGGGCATTCATGTATATCTGCAAATGTGGTATACATGATACATAGCACTGCATGTGAAGTGGGATGTGTTATTGGAGAAACAAGCCAAAAACTGCACCTTCGGATGAACTTACACAGACACTCAGTCAAAAACCATTGTGAAGCAAAATACTGTACCCCTGTTGGTCACCATTTCACCCAACCTGACCACTCCATCCAAAACCTCAAAATCAAGATTCTCAGAGGCAACTTCAAAAACACCATGGAAAGAAAAACCTTTGAAATGAAAATGATACTGCACTTTAACTTGATACATTCTGGACTAAATGTGGACTCTAGTTTCTTAACCCATTATCAAAAATTTTTGTAATGTACTTTCAATTACATTGTATATTCCACACTCTCTATGCATAGGTACGCAGGTAAGTCTATGTCCACACTTTTGTCATTATTATTATTCCTCTTTTTATTCTTTCGTTACTTTCTTCTTTTTTTGACTATCCTATATTGCCTAGTATACATAATTTTACATATTTATACGTATTGATTCTATGTTGATATATAACGTTATGTCAGTATATGCTTTGTGTATAACCATATATTTTCCCTGTCTGTTATCCTTTACTGACACTATCTGCCTCTGTCTCCTAAACCCCTTCATGATATTTATGACACCCCCTCCCCCCCCTGCATTCAGACCTCTGTAACACTTTCTGTCTTTTTAGCCATCCTATGTTTTAAGATATAATCTGTAAATTCCATCAAATTGGTCAGTATTGCTTCAGACTTGAAAAAAGGAAGAAATTCTTCTGAAAGCTTGTCATCTTATAAATGTAAAGTTAGTCCAATAAAAAAGTATTGTTGCTCAATGCAATACTCTTGTTATTTTTATATCTAAATAACACAGCTACTCCAGTCAATGTATGTATGTATATATATATATATATATATATATATAAATATATCAACAAAAAATAAATCGATCTCACCCAATCCATGTTTGGTCACAAGATCTCGATACACACTATCAAGGGAGGGCATTCAAGTGTGGCAATATGATGTTGCAATCAGGGTATAACAGGTAACAAGCTGTCAGCGATTCAAACCAGCATGCTTGCATCGGACTCCATTAGCGTCTGACGTCACATCCACAACTACAGGCAATGCGCGTTTCGGGCTCCGCCCTTCAACTTGGCCTGACGTCATTTAGGAAACCTCCTCCTTTTAAGGCATGGTCACTGTGTATAGTAACGCCTACTCAGTGTCATCTGTTCGAATAACAGCGGTAGATAATCCCGGCATTGCAAGCATGTGCATGAGACAACCAGCTGATTTTCAAATATAAAGATAGTACACTGCTAGTAGTTGATATCAGACATAAATGTTGCATATGAATAATGGATGGTTGTGCAATATATCAATACAGCAATATTCTACAAGCATGTAAAATCTAAACAGAGACATCCTTCATGATACAATATGTAAAAAATCAACAATAATAAGTAAAATAAAAGAAAATATGGGAAAGTAAAGGAAAGCTAAAGTGGAGTGCCAATGTATAAAGTACATCAATATAAATGTATTAGGCAATATTACACTCGCAAACCCTACTGCATAATATCTATATTCCTGAAATAAAAGGAATACAGATGAGCCACAGTCTCTAGACAAATGTACACCAAGTAATTTCCCTATTCAAGCCATAGGGAGTCATGGAATCCAATTTTTGGATCCATAATGCTTCCTTTTCAAATAACATTTTTTGTCTATTCCCACCTCTCCTTCAAGGGCCCATCCCATCTACCACTTGAAATTTGAGTTGACTTTTATTATGACCCAAAAGTGTAAAGTGATGGGCTACAGGAACTGAAGGGTCAAGTTTACCTATGGCTGTTTTATGTAGTTTGATCCTTTCTTTGATGGGTTTGGTGATCTCGCCAACATAGGCTAGACCACATGGACATTTAATTACAAAGACCAAAGTGTGATTCACAAGTAAAGTGCCCTCTAATAGGTAGATGTTTACCAGACCTAGGATTTGTAATGGTATCTCCTGATTGGATTGAGTTACACTGTGCACAGTTATTACACAGAAAGGTACCATTCACAGCTGCGCTGTTAGTTACTCTATTCAGTCCAGTTCCCACATCAGCTTTTACTAGAGTATCTCTCAAATTTTGATTCCTTTTGTAGGAGAATAAAGGAAAATCCTTAAAGGTGTTAGCTAGAATTTTGTCTTCTGATAACAGAGGCCAATGTTTTCTGAATATCCTTTTCAAAGGTGGAATATGATATCCATATGGTACCACAAAAGGAATCCTGTTATTAAGTGTCCTCTTAGTGGATTTTTTCTGAATTAGATTTGTACTGGGAATTGAATCCACTTTTAATTTGTGGGTTTGTAATAGGTCAGTCGGGTAACCCCTACTTTCAAATCTAAAAAAGAAATCTTGAAATTGTTCATTCAAGTGCATCTCATTGTTAACAATCCTCTTAGCCCATAAGAGTTGACTGAAAGAAAGACTCCTAATTGTTTGTGGAGGATGAAAACAGAACACATCTGTTGACAAGGAACCATCTCTCAATGAGACAGTAATGTCTAAAAAGTTTTGAATATATGAATCAAAGTTCATGGTAAATTGGAGGTTTGGATCAAATATATTAAATTCTTCAAAAAAAGTTAATAAGGAGATATTGTCCCCTGTCCAAATCATAAAAACATCATCAATGTACCTTTTCCAAAATTTACAATGTTTCTTGAAGCTTTCATTGGTATAGAGATATTTATTCTCAAATTCATGTACATATAGAGTTGCATATGTGGGGGCCATATTGGCCCCCATAGCCGTACCCTTTGTTTGCAAATAAAATGAATCTTCAAAGAGAAAATAGTTCCTTGTCAACAATGTTTCAAGTAAATCCATAATGAACATGCGTTCCCTGGGTGTTGATTTCAGTTGAGTCTCAATCCTTTCAATGTCAGCCTGCACTTTTGGTATTTCCTTCTGAATATATTCAATGGTCAATATAATTAAATCAATTGAGTATTTATTCAGAACACCTTTCCATTTATCACAAAAATCTGGATCCTCTTTAAATAGTGTGGGGTGCAAGTTACATCGTAATCCTCTTGGCATATATTTAAGATGATGATATTCTGCTAGGGTAATAGCATGTAATTGTAGACTTGTTTTTTTCTCAAGAGACTGAGGCTCATCCGAATCCTCAGTGTTTTTAAGGAAATCTCTGTGGCTATCCTAGATGCATCTAGTTCGGAGTATGCAAACAACTTAGGGGCTTCTTGAGATTGTTGCAAAAGTGTCATAACAGCAATAATACAAATATACAAATATTACAAACCCATAAATTAAAAGTGGATTCAATTCCTCGTACAAATCTAATTCAGAAAATATCCACTAAGAGGACACTTAATAACAGGATTCCTTTTGTGGTACCATATGGATATCATATTTCACCTTTGAAAAGGATATTCAGAAAACATTGGTCTCTGTTATTAGAAGACAAAATTCTAGCTAACACCTTTAAGGATTTTCCTTTATTCTCCTACAAAAGGAATCAAAATTTGAGAGATACTCTAGTAAAAGCTGATGTGGGAACTGGACTGAATAGAGTAACTAACAGTGCAGCTGTGAATGGTACCTTTCTGTGTAATAACTGTGCACAGTGTAACTCAATCCAATCAGGAGACATCCTAGGTCTGGTAAACGTCTACCTATTAGAGGGCACTTTACTTGTTAATCACACTTTGTGGTCTATGTAATTAAATGTCCATGTGGTCTAGCCTATGTTGGCGAGACCACCAAACCCATCAAAGAAAGGATCAAACAACATAAAACAGCCATAGGTAAACTTGACCCTTCAGTTCCTGTAGCCCATCACTTTACACTTTTGGGTCATAATAAAAGTCAACTCAAATTTCAAGTGGTAGATGGTGTGGGCCCTTGAAGGAGAGGAGGGAATAGACAAAAATTCTTATTTGAAAAGGAAGCATTATGGATCCAAAAATTGGATTCCATGACTCACTATGGCTTGAATAGGGAAATTATTTGGTGTACATTCGTCTAGAGACTGTGGCTCATCTGTATTCCTTTTATTTCAGGAATATAGATAGTATACAGTAGGGTTTGTGAGTGTAATATTGCCTAGTACATTTATATTGATGCACTTTATACATTGGCACTCCACTTTAGCTTTTCTTTACTTTCCCTTATTTTCTTTTATTTTACTTTATTATTGTTGATTTTTTACATATTGTATCATGAAGGATGTCTCTGTTTAGATTTTACATGCTTGTAGAATATTGCTGTATCGATATATTTCACAACCGTCCATTATTTATATGCAACATTTATGTCTGATATTAACTACTAGCAGTGTACTATATATTTGAAAATCAGCTGGTTGTCTCATGCACATGCTTGCAATGCCGGGATTATCTACCGCTGTTATTCGAACAAATGACGCTGAGTAGGCGTTACTATACACAGTGACCATGCTTTAAAAGGAGGAGGTTTCCTAAATGACATCAGGCCAAGTTGAAGGGCGGAGCCCGAAACGCGCTTTGCCTGTTGTTGTTGATGTGACGTCAAACGATAACGGAGTCCGATGCAAGCATGCTGGTTTGAATCACTGACAGCTTGTTACCTGTTATACCCTGATTGCAACATCATATTGCCACGCTTGGATGCCCTCCCTTGATAGTGTGTATAGAGCTTCTTGTGACCCCACATGGATTGGGTGAGATCGCTCTTAAAGCGTTACATTTACACAATCGTTATCCACTGGTGGACCCTGGTCCTGGAGTGCCGGTGCAGTCTGTATACTTTCTTGTTACACACCGAGGAGAATTGAGTATATCCACACAATTTGAGCAATATTCTATATATGATACATGAACTTTCATTACTATTACATTATGGAACATTATATTGCTATACACGCATGATTGCATGGCATGACATTGCTTCTTTAACTGTCAGCTCACAAACCATGCTGCTACATTTGCCTGAACTGCTATAATTGCATGAACTGCTTCTTTTTGCATGCCAACTTATTGCTTGCATTCTACTTTATTATATCCATGGTTCAAGCGTTCATTTAAACTTCATGAGACTCTGTTAAATCCATGGTATTGTTTTATGGCTCTGGTTTAGGGTCTGACATCCACATTTTGTTTGCTGCCTTATTACTGGGGACAACCAGTTTTTTCTCTTTTTATGTTTGTTTGTCTGTATGTGTGTTTTGTTTATGGATTACAATTAGGATGCTTCTTTTTTTGCACGCTATGTTCATCTATTAAATATATTATTTTAATGTATATTCACTTGGTATTGATTACATTGATTCATTTTTAGTGAGGAGACATATTTTTGTATATATATATATATATATATATATATATATATATATATATAATATATATATATAGTAATTAAATTACTTTTAAGCATTTCAACAGGACAGTAAATCCTCACACAAACCATTTCAGATTTCATTCAGAATTCAAACATTTTGGCATTCTAAAATCCAATTGGAATATCCAAAATACTTCCCATTGTCTCTAAAATAAAACCCTATTACCCCTTAGAAACATATTAATTAGGGAAAAACTATTTTATAGTATAACGTCCCTTTAAATAGTTTTAATGATTTCAAACAAATGTTTTTGCGAAGGGTCTGAATAGAGGAAGTAGAAACAACAGGAAAGAGCCCACAATTGTCGATTAACACTGAAACTCCAAAATGTTTGGGTGCTCTCTGATAGTACTAACTAGGGATGTGCATACTCCGTTTCGTTAGCTGCCAAATGTGAAAGAAGGCAGCCACTCAACATTTGGCTCTTTTCTTGAAGTGCAAATCTAGGTTTTAGTGTGTTGCACTTTCACAAAAAGAAATCTGGCTCCGAAGAGATCTGAATGCCGCGAGCGGCCATCTTCTTCCACATTTGGCAGCTAACGAAACTGCCGAATACACATCCCCAGTACTAACAACTAACATCAATTTCCTTTTGAGTAATTCACTTTGTGAATCTTAGTTTATCTAGAAATTGCAGTAGAAATATAATATGCATTTTAAGAACCGTAGTCCAATAGATATAAAAACACCTTGCCCCTTAAGGTGATTTTTGGAAGCAGAATTCTAAAAGATGAATTAATAAAAATCTTTAAAAACGTTATACTTGGCAGTAAAGTAGTTAAATCCCTAAATATACAGCTTGTGTTTCTGCTTTGAAAGTGCAGATTTCTATAAGCATGCATTACTGCAAAGGATTAAAATTACTGATGCTATCGAAGACCGCGTTGCAAATATAATTTACTAAAAATATATGTGTCTCTTTCTCTTTGTTTTATTGCTAGGATATAAAGAAATGGGAAATATTTACTTTGAAGTATTGCTGGTTATTTTTGCAATATGTGATTAAGTAATGACCTATCATCCTAATTGCAACTGGTAGGAAGCTTCTAGTAAAAAGGCTTTTCTAAATTTTTAATGAAACACTATTCTTTTTTTTTAATATTGGTTATATAAATCACAACTGAAATAACCACTATGCTCATAAAACTGTCTATTGAGTTTGTGTTATTATATTTGTATAAAGCTTGCAAATGAAGGAGCTGAAGCTATTTAATTCAGTTTATTTAAATCCGTATTTCAATTCAAGGGATTATGGGTAGCTCTTGCATGCTGACAAAAAGGCAGCTGGTGACCCTCATTGTGGGTGTAAATTATGTGTGAATTTGTTGTTTTATATCACTATATAAATATTTGTTTTTTATCACAAAAGGAAATGAAAGATTCTAAATAATATAAACTACTGTGAGAATTGTCTTTTCCAAAACAATTGGTTTTGAATGCTGCACACTTGCATGCACAGCGTCCCTGAGCGCGTAATGGTTACCATTTTAGTCTATATCTGCAGACAAGCTTCGAAGTAAAAAATGTGAAAAGCATTTTTGACTTATTAGATCTATTTTTTACATGGTTATTAGTATGAAAAACGATTACTTTGGAAAACATGAGGTCTCTACCAGATGTTTTGTTAGTGATGGGTAATAGGCCTTTTACAGCCCCAAATGTTTTCTGCTTTGCCTCATAGCTGCCTGATGAACTGGAAAACGTATACTGGAAAACCCCAACACAGCTGTTACATATCTTCATAGAGAAACTCAGCTTCCTAGCAAAAGTCATAAATCCTAGAATCTTGTGGAACTGCAAATACTTTTGCCTTTTAAATCTCAACTAGAAGATGATTAATTGTAGGTTGTAGAGCTAGATTATAGGAACAGAATTATATTTAAAACAACATACATAATATACCCTTGTAGAAGAAATCTAAAGAAAATAGACACATTTGTCTCCATGCATAAATACATGGAAACATGTTATTATATCTTTGCATATATGTATTTCTGAAAAATAAAATGTTAGAAGTTAATACCATGAACAGTTTGCAGTCTTGCCAGTTTACCTTATTTTTTAATAATGCAAGTATAAAACCCTTTATCCAAATTGCTTGGGACTGGAATTTATGTATTTTGGAATACTTTGGATTTCAGAATATTTGTATTTGTAAAATGGGACAGCTTGGAGAGGGGATGGGACCAAGTGTAAACAACAACTTATGTCATTTAGGCACTTACACATCATAATACAGCTTATACATGTTTTATATAATTGTTTTACTTTTATATTATTGAGGAAATTGTAATATATAAACTATAAACATCCTGTAACAACAAAAGGCCATAATATAGTACAGTACTGTAATTGTTGCTTGTAAATAAATATATACAATAATTTGCATTTTAGAACACAAAAACCAAACCAAAGATGCTGGCAGCAACGATTGTGACTTGATGGCAGGGAAAATCATAATTTTTAATATTTTTTTATAAATAGTAATGAAATAGTCTAATATTTTTTTTAAAAATATTAATGAAAAAGTCTGGATTTCTGAATTATTCTGGATTTTGGAATTCCAGGTTTGGGGATAGCTGCCTGTAATACAATTGATTTGATCTTTAAGGGGTAAATTTACTAAAGTGCAAGCGGACATGATACAATGTAGTGTATCATGTCTGCTGCACATCGATAAATTCAGATCGATAAATACCACCACCTGCAGATTTGCGGCCAATCAACAACTAGCAGGGGGTGTCAATCAACCCGATCATATTTGATCGGGTTGATTTCTGTCTGCCGCCTCAGCGCAGGCGAACAGGTTATGGAGCAGTGCTCTTTAGAACGCTGCTTCATAACTTCTGTTTCCACGGGGCATCAAACTCCGTACGGAGCTTGATAAATTGACCCCTCAAACTGTTTCCTGGTCATTTTGCTGAGAGAAAAGTTGACTCATTTCAAATGGTTTATTCCTTAAATTTAAGTAGCAAGGTTGCTATAAAAAGACTATACAAATCTTAACTAATGGGGGATTTGCAAACATTACACTTATATTGTACACATCTGATGTATATTCTTAAGTCATTGTTTGCTATTTATATTATAACACACTGCTCTTCAATTATTGATATCACAAACTTTATAATGTATGTACATACATTTAGTCCTTCTTACGGCTAGATTATAAGTTTTGAGTTAGAGGCTATGTGGTGCTAACAAGCAGTTTTGTCTAACCGCTCACTTACATGCATCGCTGGTATTACGAGTTTTCAGAAACCCGTAGTTAAAAGATAAGAAGTGAGCGTTGACCAAAATTTTGCTCATTACCGCACTCCAATACTGCTTAAGTCAGCGGTGAGCTGGTATAACGTGCTCGTGCACGATTTCCCCATGGTAATCAACGGGGAGAGCCGGCTGAAAAAAAGTCTAACACCTGCAAAAAAGCAGCATAAAACTCAGTAATGCAACCCCATTGATTCCTATGGGGAAATAAAAGTTATGTCTACACCTAACACCCTAACATGAACCCTGAGTCTAAACACCCCTAATCTTACACTTATTAACCCCTAATCTGCCGCCCATGACATCGCTGACACCTACATTATATTATTAACCCCTAATCTGCTGCCCCCAACATCACCGACACCTACATTATATTTATGAACCCCTAATCTGCTGCCCCCAATGTCGCTGCCACCTACCTACACTTATTAACCCCTAATCTGCCGCCCCAATATTGCAGCCACTATAATAAACATATTAACCCCTAAACCGCCACACTCTCGCCTCGCAAACATTAGTTAAATATTATTAACCCCTAATCTGCCATCCCTAACATCGCCGCCACCTACCTACATTTATTAACCCCTAATCTGTCACCCCCAACATCGCCGCCACTATATTAAAGTTATTAACCCCTAAACCTAAGTCTAACCCTAAACCTAACACCTACTAACTTAAATATAATTAAAATAAATCTAAATAAATATTCCTAATATTAACTAAATTATTCCTATTTAAAACAAATTTACCTGTAAAATAAAACCTAACCTAAGTTACACTAACACCTAGCACTACACTATAATTAAATAAATTAACTAAATTAAATACAATTACCTAAATTAAATTAAATTAGCTAAAGTACAAAAAAAAACCCACTAAATTACAGAAAATAATAAACAAATTACAGATATTTAAACTAATTACACCTAATCTAATAGCCCTATTAAAATAAAAAAAGCCCCCCCAAAATAAAAAAAAACCCTAGCCTAAACTAAACTACCAATAGCCCTTAAAAGGGCCTTTTGCGGGGCATTGCCCCAAAGTAATCAGCTCTTTTACCTGTAAAGAAAAATACAAACAATCCCCCCAACAGTAAAACCCACCACCCACACAACCAACCGCCCAAATAAAATACTATCTAAAAGAACCTAAGCTCCCCATTGCCCTGAAAAGGGCATTTGGATGGGCATTGCCCTTAAAAGGGCAGTTAGCTCTTTTGCGGCCCAAACCCTAACCTATAAATAAAACCCACCCAATACACCCTTAAAAAAACCTAACACTAACCCCCTGAAGATCGACTTACCGGGAGACATCTTCATCCAAGCCGGGCCGAAGTCCTCAACGAAGCCGGGAGAAGTCTTCATCCAAAGCCGGGTGAAGTGCTTTTTGTAGCTAATTTAATTTAATTTAATTTACATAATTGTATTTGTCACAAATACCTCAGGAGTTAGCTGAGAAAGGGGTTAATTCTATGTAATCGTGAACTAAGAACCGTTGTTTTGTTTTTTAGAAATACCTGCGCACTGGCTTTGTTTGTGTTTTCTTTGAAGTGCCAGAACCCATCATAAATAGTTTCTAAAAAAAAACCTTCCTCCAAATGTTATTGTGTATGCATTGAGTCAATCTGTCAGCTCCAGAGATACCACAGTGCTTCTCCCCCAAAACCTGATGAGGCCAATAAAAGGACATTGGTCTAATGCCTATATGTGTTTAAAGACAGGGGGGTTTCTTAGCCTGCCCAGGAGGGTGTGGTCAGGCAACCTGATCTATGGAAAAGAGGTATAAGAATCTTTTTTCAGCTATGAGATGTCATTCTTACAAGAGGAGCTGTTCTACAAGAGTAAGAATCCATCACTTTCTGCCATTCCCCTGGCGCAGATCTTGAAACTAGGAAAGTATTCTATTCAATCTGTTTTTCTCCTCTTTTTATTTTAACCTGTTTGCGTGTGTAATTTTATTTTTAACAACTTTTTATTAATAATGCATTGTGCATAATATTTTTTGCATAATAAATAATTCCTTTATTAAGTTTGGCCGTTGTCTAATAATTGAACCACGTTACTGAAAGAGACTGGAATATTAGAACTGTATAATTTAGGTTATTTTCTGCTAAATTGTATTTAGAGAGTTAATGTGTAAAGTCTGGGTTTTTTCTTAGGATTTTCCCTTTAATAAATTTTAAGTGGTGGCAGTATTTGAGCTATAGGACTGTTGGTTTAGTGTGGGTTGCATTAAAAGGGAGTTTTGGGCATTTATCTTACGTCTAGTACAGACTAGGGAGTGTGGTTAACCCTTGCACCCACTAAACTGAGTCACAAGCTTGCCTGGTGTGGCTCGATTGTGACCTATTGGTGACAGTAAAAGGGGGCTGATAACCCTTTCTGTGCCAAATATGTGACTGGCGCAGGGTTGGATAACCTTGGTTTGTCACAGTATTTAATTTAGTTAATTTATTTAATTATATTGTAGTGTTAGGTGTTAGTGTAACTTAGGTTAGGTTTTATTTTACAGGTAAATTTGTCTTTATTTTAGCTAGGTAGTTATTAAACAGTTAAGAACTATTTTATAACTATTCTACCTAGTTAAAATAAATACAAACTTGCCTGTAAAATAAAAATAAACCCTAAGATAGCTACAATGTAACTATTAGTTATATTGTAGCTATCTTAGGGTTTATTTTATAGGTAAGTATTTAGTTTTAAATAGGAATAATGTAGTTAATGATAGTAATTTTATTTAGATTTATTTAAATTATATTTAAGTTAGGGGGTGTTAGGGTTAGACTTAGGTTTAGGGGTTAATAACTTTAATATAGTGGCAGCGACATTGGGGGTGGCAGATTAGGGGGTTAATAAATGTAGGTAGGTGGCGTCGATGTTATTGACGGCAGATTAGGGGTTAATAATATTTAACTAATGTTTGCAAGGCGGGAGTGCAGAGGTTTAGGGGTTAATATGTTTATTATAGTGGCGGCGATGTTGGGGGCAGCAGATTAGGGGTTAAAAAGTGTAGGTAGGTTGTGGTGACATTGGGGGGTGGCAGATTAGGGGTTAATAAATAAAATGTAGGTGTTGGCGATGTTGAGGGCAGCAGATTAGGGGTTCATAAATATAATGTAGGTTGTGGCGGTATCCTGAGCGACAGATTAGGGGTTCACATTTTTATTATAGTGTTTGCGATGTGGGAGGGCCTCGGTTTAGGGGTTAATAGTTAATTTATGGGTGTTAGTGTACTTTTTAGCACTTTAGTTATGAGTTTTATGTTACGGTGTTGTACCATAAAACTTTTAACTACTGACTTTTAAATGCGTTAGGACTCTTTACAGGGTAGGGTGTACCGCTCACTTTTTGGCCTCCAAGGACAGACTCGTAATACCGGCACTATGGAAGTCCCATAGAAAAAAGACTTTACGAAGTTTACGTAAGTCGTTTTGTGGTAAGGCCAAAGAACTGTGTGGTGAGCCTAAGCCTTCAAGACGGCGGGCGTAAAAAAGCAACGCTCGGACCTCTTAACGCTGCTTTTTTACCCTAACGCACAACTCGTAATCTAGCCGTTAGTTTGTCATTTTTAATTGCACTAACTTATGCACTTTATGTTATTTTCCTATCCTAAAATTGAATTGTAGTTCATTATTTTGATGATGCTATGATGACATTTACCTTTACTGTGTGGCCTGCTGTTTCTGCACACATTTCACTTACATGCCCTTTTTAAACTTATGTCTACTCATTCATATTTCTGTTTTTAAATCATTGATATTACATATTTCATATATTTAATCATCCTCATTCTGTCAATTACCAATTGCACTAATTCACGCACCTTATACTACTTTTTGTTATGTCTGGGGGTTGGATGCTTAAAGGGACATGAAACCCAAAAATGATTCAGATAGAGAATACAAATTAAAACAACTTTCCAATTTACTTCTATTATTTAATTTGATTCCTTCTCATTGTTATCCGTTGCTGAAAGCTTTATCTAGCAAAGCTCAAGAGCAGCAGAGAACCTAGGTTCTAGCTGTTGATTGGTAGCTGCATATATATATATATATATATACTGATTCTGATTGGCTCACCCATGAGTTCAGTTAGAATCCAAATGATACCAAGACTATGAAACAAATTAGATAATAAAAGTAAATTAGAAAATTGTTAAAAATTGTATTCTCTATCTGAATCATGAAAAAAAATGGGTTTCATATCCCTTTAACTACATTTCAATGTCTTTGTTTTTATACTTTGTGCAATGACAATAAAATGAATCTAATCTAATAATGTCTGGGATAAGAATAAGGTTATGCTACAAACTGATTAAGATTACACTTTATATGAAATATGGGCAGGCTCAATGAACCAATGGTTCTTTCTGCATCAAAATATAGGTTTCTAGCCATGATGATCTAAAGCTCTCCTCTTTGGCAAGATTATCTAAGATGTCTCATCACTACTACAAAAAAAAGGCACATTTTATCTTGAGAGCTGTTTATCTCACTATGCAGAGTTCTGGATGTGAAATACAGACACCGACCTTACAATACAAAGCTAATAAAATAATTCTGCATATTTGTTTTTAACTGACTTGGGGGAGGGGGTTGTCTAATGTTTTTATAACCAACTCTTCACGGTGTCCTGTAAACTCAATGGAAAGGTGGTTAAACAATAGAGAATCAAATTAGAGTTTGCTCAACTTGCTTTGGAAGTTGGTTAAAGGGACAGTAATCAGTCTTAACATTTTTAAACACATTAAAGGGGCATAGAACCAATTTTTTTCTTTTATGATTCAGACACAGCATACAATTTTAAACAATGTTCTTATTTACTTCTATTATCAAATTTTCTTCATTCAAGACTGTACATGGGTCTGGTGCACAATATGGCAGCAGTTTTGCAAGAATGCTATGCATTTGTAATAGCACTAGGTGTCAGCACTATTTTCTTTCCATGTAGTGCTCCAAATACCTAGGTATCTCTTTTGGAAAGAATACCATGGAAAGAAAAGATATTTTATAAAATAAGTAAATTGCTCTGTCTAAGTTCCATAACCCTTTATAATCCTTTTCACTGCTATTAGTTTTCAAGAGCTAAACTCTACCCCCAATTTGCCTTATTGGGAGGAGCCAATCAAGCCTTTAGTCTACAGACAAAAAAGCTGCCCACTGGCAGAAAGTGAGTATAAAGATTATTGTTTTGCAGTTGTTATCTGATAAATCCACTATGGAACAGATATGTGTAGATTTAGCTACATAAAAATAAAATCTCAAGGTGTTTACTGTCCCTCTAAAGTGCGGTCAGGGTTTTTCATCCACTTTACCAACAACCATTTCTATTCATAAATACTCTACTGCCCTTGTGAAGTATATTGTCTTGTTGTGTCTAACTGTTGCAAACCTCAGAAATGTACCTTGATTTTCTATACTTCTTTTACTTTTTTGAAGATTTTGCATTTGTTAGCATGGACTTTTTTATCAGCCTTATATTTTTTGTCCTTTTTTTGTTCTTTAATATTTTGAAGGTGTTCGTATAATAGGTTTGATTCTAATCTTTCTGATCCTGTTTATAGGTGTTTTTCTTTCTGGCTCTTAATCAGCATTGATCACAACCAAAGCGTTAAGAACATTTGGGAAATGTTCACATCAGATCCAACATATAGGGCTAGATTATGAGTGGCATGCTAACTATTGTGCATAACCGAAAAGGGGTTTATCTTGACTCTTTGGAGCCTATCTATCAAGCTCTGTATTTAGCTTGATGCCCCGTGTTTCTGGCGAGCCTACAGACTCGCCAGAAACAGCAGTTATGAAGCAGCGGTCACAAAGACCGCTGCTCCATAACCCTGTCCGCCTGCTCTGAGCAGGCGGACAGACATTGCCGGAATTCAACCTGATTGAGTACGATCGGGTTGATTGATACCCCCTGCTGATGGCCGATTGGCCACAAGTCTGCAGGGGGCGGCGTTGCACCAGCAGCTCTTGTATTCAGCGAGGTCTGACGGACCTGATCCGCACTGTCGGATCAGGTCCGCCAGACTTTCTTAAATAGGGGCCTATGTATGCATCAGAATTAGTGCGCATATTGCAAGTTGAAAGTAAACACTTTCATTTGAGAGCAATTTAATTTAATAGGCATTGGGATAGCTCAACTGCAGAGCTCTGGTTAACTGTTACGCAAGGCAAAAAAGTTGCACAAAGCAAAAGTACAGTTACACTCATAATAACACTATCTAATAAAAATGTATTTAAAAAATTGCATAAAAAAGTTTATAAGGGCTCAAAGATTTATGGTTTCAGGTTTTAGAAGAAAAAAAAAAGTCATGCAAAAGGCTTTATCATTGAGATACAAAAATACACTTGTCTGTGTGTGTATATATATATATATATATATATATATATAAATATACAAGCAAAAGTTCAAAGGTATATGCACTCTCACCACCGTCCTGCAGCTGCCAGGGTGCTCTTGAGGAATATATAGCAAGAAACATCCCTGGAGACCGTGTGCAAACCATAAGGGGCTAAACCATATGGTTAGCCCAAACAAGTGCCTTTAGTTTGACAGAGAGGGTGATCGGATTACTAGGGGTTTTACACTGTAGGCTCTAGATAGTATAGAGATGAGCTGGGATTTGGAGCGATCTTTGGTGGCTGGGTCAGTGGCCGTATCAACCATTATGATGCAGATGAAGGTGTATGGAACGATGTTGTGGGGATGATATAATTGGAACTGGGAGTGTTCTCCCGGATGGTTTACCACAGTTGTCATGACAATGACTGACAATGGATTACCCTGGATATGGGCGGCATTGTTAATTGTCCAATGGAACTACTAATAACATGGACTGTTCCATTTAAACACAAAATCGGGCCAGAAACCGGATGTGAAATTGGAGATTTGTGGGATCACTGAATACTTATTATCTTTATAGACACTTGGTTGTAAGATTACATTACACTATTTGATATGCACATTTGCTATTTGGTTTGTTAGGGCCATTTTTATGTACAGTTTATAACATTATTCATGACTTGTTTGGGCTAACCATATGGTTTGCACACGGTCTCCAGTGATTGGTGACCGGATTGGGGGAGGGGCTTACAGGCCTTTATAAGTTTGTTCATTTGTACACACTGATTGTCAGAAGAAGGCAGGTTTGAGGTACTGAAACGTCACTAAATAAATATTTCACTTTGATATCCCAAGTCCAGTGAGTGCTTCACTTTGTTTCTTGCTATATATATATATATATATATATATATATATATATATTTATATATATATATATATATATATATATATATATATATATATATATATATATATATATATATAGCAAATTGTAAAGCACTCCAGGTATCTCTGTTAAGGACTGAATTCATCCATGGTACCCAGGGTGCACTCCAGTGCACAATATAACATCAAAGAGAGAAGGCACTCGCTGGGTCTTGTCAATGATAACTTTAATATGTAACGTTTCGGGGTTACCCCTGGTTTGTTTGTTTGAGGATGGGGGTAACCCCGAAAAGTCACTTATTAAAGTTATCATTGACAAAACCCAGTGAGTGCCTTCTCTCTTTGATGTTATATATATATATATATATATATATATATATATATGTTTGTGTGTGTGAATGTATATGTGTGTGTGTGTATGAATGTGTATATTTATATGTGCGTACATATGTATTTATATGTGTACATACGTATTTAGAGACATATATACACATATAAACAGATAAATACAGTTCCTTGGATCCCTTTGCAGTCAAGTAACTAAAAACATAAAACAACATATTTATGCAATATTCAAATTTGAAGTGTTTAACTGTGTATTTACCATAAATATTTCCCATTCCATTGTTCTTTGCATAGTGGAATATGTTCTAAATATTTAGAAATAGATATTCATATATATATATATATATATATATATATATATGTGTGTGTGTGTGTATAGGTATTGAAATATATTTTAGCATTTTCGCACTCCATTGAAGTCTATGAGGGAATACATTAACGCATTTGCGATATTCAAAGTTTGGCTTTTTGCGCGTGCCGATTTAGCGCTCATGCTAAAATGTTTTACTTTCAACTTGTAATACAAGCATTACCCAACGCACACAAAAAAGCTTACTTTTAATGAAGTTAGCACACAAGCGGGAGCGATAAATAGTGCTCCACTCATAATCTAGCCCATAATTGGATAAATCACCCATACAATTGCTTCAGTGATGACAATCCTTCTGTCGATGGGTTTTGAACTTTATTTCGGCAACAAAATGGATACATTATTACTATTATCAGGTATTTGTAGAGTGCCAACAGATTCCACAGCGCTATAAACATAGGCGGTATACAAGTTAACATTTATATGGATCAAATGGGTAGAGGGCCCTGCCAAGAGTTGCACTGTTGTAGTCGGCTCTTATGAAGGTGATCTACACACAGCTGGGCCCATAGGCTTTCATTCTAAGGGGTTCAAGGGGAAAGCAATGGAGTTAGGTAGGTTGTATGCATCCCTGAATAGTAAAGTCTTTAGGGAGCGCTTGAAGCAGTTAAAGCTAGGGGAGAGACTTGTGGAGCAAGGCAGGGAGATCCACAAGATGGGAGCCAGTCTGGAGAAGTCCTGTAAACGGGATTGTGAGGAAGTAACAAGAGAGTAGGAGATTGTGAGCAGAGCAAAGGGGATGGGAGGGAGAGTATCTGGAGACAAGGTCTGAAATTTAGGTGGGAGCAGTTCATTTGAGGGCTTAGTATGTCAGAGTGAGGATTTTGTGTTTAATCCTGGAGGCAAGAGGAAGCCAGTGAAGGGATTGGCAGAGAGGTGCAGCAGATGAAGAGCGAAGTATAAGGAAGATGAACCTGGCAGAGGCATTCATTATGGATTGTAAAGGAGCTAGGCTGCAGCTAGGTAAACCAGAGAGGACGGAGTTGCAATATTCGAGGAGGGAAAGGATGAGAGGGTGGATTTAAATCTTAGTTCTGTCTTGTGTAAGGAAATGTCTAATTTTAGAGATGTTTTTAACGTGGAAGCGGCAGGCTTTAGCCAAGGACTGAATGTGAGGAGTGAAAGAAAGGTTGCAAGGTAGGGGTAATGATGGAATTATCAACAGTTATAGAAAATTGGGGTGTGGCAATTTTGGAAGAAGGGGGAAAAATAAGGAGTTCAGTTTTGGAGAGATTTAGCTTAAGGTACATCAAATTAATTACAGAAAGAGTGTTGATAAAGGGCAAACATGGCCTTTTCAACAAGTTTGTTTGTATTACAAGATAATTTGGAAATATTGTATTTTCTTGCACTTGTGCAATACATTCTGAAATAGCCACAGTCACATTTTACATGTTAATTATGAATATATAGTGCTCCATTTAAGAAGCAGCGGTCATCATACTGCTGCTTATTAACCTTTAAGCAAACTTTAGCTGGGGGCTTTCAATCCCCCCTGTCCAACTGGGGTGATTGACAGCTGCCAATCATGCACAAGCAGGGGACAGCATTCCACAAGCAGCAGCTTGTGCAATGTTAAATTTGGACAGCGTGTTGCTGCCCACTAGCCGTGATGCCGGAAGGACAGGTTAGAAGATGTCTACCCTTGTCCACCTAGCATTTAATAAATGGACCCATGGTCTACATTTATTAAACCTATATTCAGAACTATTGTTTAACACATTTAACAGCATGCGATCCAATTGAAAAACATACATATAGACCCCATTAACCCTTTAATCCAATTGTGATTTGTGAAATTGGCATCTATTATCGGCAGTTCCGAAAGTTGTTGTTCGAAATTGGAGATAAAGTTATGGGTTGTTTAACAATCTTTGCTGTGTTTGACTCAGAAAGATTGTGATCACTGTGTTAAGGGGGGGGGTGTGGAAATAGCCATTCCAGTTTTTTTCTAACATTGGAAAAATAAAACAGAAAGAATGTAATAGACCCCAATGTCAGTATTTGTATATTACTAGTGCTGCAGAATCTTTTTACACCCTACAAATAAAAATATATTAATATTAATAATAATAATAACACGGCACTCATTCTATTCTTCAAGAACTGAACATATACAAGATGGATGCTGTTCATTTAATTATAATGATGACTCACATCACAATTTGCAGATGTCACAATGGGTGGGTAAAAATCTATTTTGTAAAATATAAAATTCAAGTTTCAATGATCTGGAAAGCTTTTTTCACAAACAGGTATTTATTAAACAGATGGTTCTAATATTTGAATCCAGTAAATAAATGTTTGGTAAATATTATAAGTCGTTTTTTTTAAGTAATACTCTAAATTGTCCAAGCTGTTAACACATTTTGACATTACAGGTCTATGTCACCTATTCTTTTGGTTTTGGAAATAGTTTAAGGTTTGAAGAGAACACACCTGAATGAAGGTAAATAAATGCTAATCAATGCTGCTTTGGAATATTTTAAATAACATTTCAATGTTGTGTGAATTCGCTAGATGATAAAAAATGACATTAAGACATAGGCCACTCATTCTCTCTATGTACTAGATAAAGACTGCAAAATTAGTTAATTGAATGATGTCCAAAGGATAATATAAGAATTGAAGATATATGCATGGATGGAAATACAATTTTGTAATCTCTTTGGTTATTTTATCATTTATTTAAACCTCTCTATTTAATCTATTGTTTGTATAAAGTGTATAGATTGAGCATTTGCCTGGACCTATAAAAAAGAGTGTTTATGTTTTATAAAAAATATTTTTTAAGGTAAAAATTGCTTATGATTCTAATTCCATTTGCCACAGGTATGCAGCTATTAACCGTATAGCCCAATTTTGAGGATGATAGAATTAATTACATAAAAATGCTTTATATTGCATTGTAAATATATTATCAAATCCTTCTTTTTCCTTTATTTGCAAATGATAAAAAGAACAATTTACCGTTTTATTTAAAAAAAAAAAAACTATTCATACATGCAAAAATAGTGAGAAGAAAATGGAATATAATCTCACATTTGTAAGTGCCTGTGCAATAGCAGAAAGCGATCCATGTGGGGTTTTGTGGGCCTGTTAATGCTTTCTAAAGAAGAAAGAATCTTATTAAGGCAATGAACAGATGTTCTGCAGATAACACAGAGGAGCTGCTGTCAGAGACTATAAACTAGGTTTGAAGTCGATAGAAAAGCATGTTCTGCAAAAAGAAATGTATCGTACAAAACAGAGTTAGCAGCGCGACAGATATAAAAAGAGTGAAAATGATGGCTTTCTGGATTAACGATAAACAGAAACTCTATGCCATTCTATAGCCAACAAGAAAAACAATGGATAACCTGTAGTGATATGTTGTGTAAAGGCAGAAAAGTCTATGTAGATGTTCTATGAACTAAGCCTATTGAAGACATAGTATTCTTGTACCAGCAGACAATTCAAATCTGTAAGTTTCCAATATCAAAGGCACCGCATGAATAAAAATCTCAGTGTTTGCTTAGTCGATAAAAACAATTTAAGAACTCCTATAGGGTTTTGTCTTATTGTAAAATAACAGACTATCGATGACCCAGAGATAGAGCGCTAAATAATAAACTGCAGGGTAATGATTGCAACCTATACACAACTGAAATTGACCCCCTCAGTGCCACAAGTCCATGAAGTACAATGTGTGTCATGTTCTCCGTTAATGAAATGATGGGGTAAAAATACATTTTTTCTTAGAATGAATGCATTAAACCTGACAAAAAGTGAAATCCAATAAATGTGATAAAATATCATTGTGAGCAAACTACAGGATTTCCATATACTAAAGCCAAGAACCAATCTCCTGTTATTATAGTAAATGTCAGAAGCAAATCTCTGCCATTTTACTGGAATACCAAAGTTTTGTTGTATGAAAAAAGAAAACCTGTTTGCAATAATTAAAACCAGAAAATGTATTATTATTAACTGATACAATACTATGCAACGTATACAAAGAGATATGTGTTTAAAACAGCTATAAGTTATAAAATATTACCATACTTATTTTAATTATGTTTGGTTTAATTGTCTGCAATAATTTCAGGTTTCATAGAGCAATATTCTTGGATTTTTTTCCATAATTACATGAAAAAAATGAAAAACTTTAATTGTTTGTTGATACATATAACTCTTTATGTAACTCTTTAATGACAGGGTTAATTTGTCTACATCGGAACAACGTTTTAATGTAAACAAATTTAAATTCCATGATCACGAGATTTCAATGATGGGATCGGGTCAGGGGGGCATCCCGATGATGCTAGGCACGCCCTCCAGATCGCGATCACATCTTGGAAGCGCCATTGGCTTCAGGACAGCCAAACGTTTGATTCCGTCCTAACGGTGCTAAAGCCTGGCGCGGTTAAGATGGAATAGAATATCAGAACAGCCTTAAAAGGTTGACAATTCAATTAAATTTGAAAATATATATATATATCCTTGTTTGAATATACTTTAATAACATGGTGTCCACAATCTCAGAACTTGATAAATCAATCCAGTAGAAAAGCATAACCAGTATTTTGCCAATTGAGATATAAAATGCACTGTTCTTTAAAATCTGGCAGTAGCTGTCATCTGTGCTCAAATCAATACAGTACACTTAAAGTCTTATATTGTTGGAGCCCATAAAGAACAAATTCACATGCAAAATAGAAGTTGTCATGTTTCAAACATTTCCATATACAATTGGACATGTTATTTGCATATTATGACAGCTATGGATTATTGGTTTTCTATGCCTTTGAATATATTTGGTCTCCAATTATACTGATATTATGCAATAAAGCTATGAGAAATGTGTGAAAGTGTCTCAAAGCTTAATTTACATACACAGTAGGGATACCTTCTCGTATAAATATCTGATATATAAAAATACATATTGTAATTAAAGATCAAAGATGTCATCTAGTAAGCTGCATATTTTAGCCAATCTATGACATTTATCAAAGTCTAACAGAGTTTTGAGTAAATGTGTATTGCAACAAGATAATTGAAAAAAAGAATCTAGTATTTACTAAGAAAATCAGTCTACCTCTAAATCACTCCAATCACATTACATTTTTAATATCTACCGTGTGTTTGTAGGTGCTATTCAAGATGTTAAAAGAAAAAAATAAAAACACTACACTGGTGCCACAATGTCCTCAAGGGGTTCCTATTAGACATTTGCACCCCAAGAACATTGTTTAGTCCAAAAGATATGTTTCATATTTTTTAAAGCGTTCATATGGGCGTTCGGTTCATCTGAATATTGGTTTTGGATTTGCTACTATTATTTCCAATGAGAACAAAAAATTTACAACAAATTTGATCAAAAGTCTTACATTATAAAAATTAAAACAATTAAAAGAACCTATCATTAAATGCCAACAGAACATATAGAGGCCAGTTACAATCCTTGACAAAAGTTTATCTAATTATTTAAAAAAAAAAAATCACCTTCAAGTCTATGGGGATTTTTGTAGTTAAAACATATGATAAATTTTTCTAGAGGATTGTGATCAACCCTATAAATCGCTGATTGGTTGCAGCCTCCCATGATCTCTTTGGACCTCCTGACTTTTTGATTTGCATCTGACCCTATTTAGTCAAAGTGACTGCAAATGGTTGAGCGTCCCCAAGTCTCCTGCCTCTCTATGATAGGTTAAGGCTTAATTGCACAAGCCTGTGTGACTAAAACAACATTTACTGCCTGATTGGCTGTTCCTAAACATCAATAATAAGTAATAATAATTCCTGGCAATCTGTCAGCTAGATTACGAGTTTTGCATTAAGCTGAAAAAGCAGCGTTAACAGGTCCTAATGCTGCTTTTTCACTACCGCTGCTATTACGAGTCTTGCAGGTTTAGGGGCAATGCACACTTCTTTGGCCTTAACGTGAAACGACTTCGTAAATTCTTTTATCTATGGGACTTCCATAGCGCTGGTATTAGAAATCTGTCCTGGGAGGCCAAAAAGTGAGCGGTACACCCTCTACCTCCAAGATCCGTAACGCATTCTAAAGTCAGTAGTTATGAGTTTTACACTACAACGCTGTAGCATAAAACTCATAACTAAAGTATTAAAAAGTACACTAACACCCCTGAACCGAGGCCCTCCCACATCGTAAACACTATAATAAATTTTTTAACCCCTAATCTGCCTCTCCGGACATCGCCGACACAATAATAAACATATTAACCCCTAAACTGCCACACTCCCGCCTCGCAAACACTAGTTAAATATTATTAACCCCTAATCTGCCGCCCTAACATCGCCGACACCTACATTATACTTATTAACCCCTAATCTGCTGCCCCCAACGTCGCCGCCACTATATTAAATGTATTAACCCCAAAATCTAAATCTAACCCTAACCCTAACACCCCCTAACTTAAATATAATTTAAATAAATCTAAAGAAAATTACTATAATTAACTAAATTATTCCTATTTAAAACTAAATACTTACCTATAAAATAAACCCTAAGCTAGCTACAATATAACTAATAGTTACATTGTATCTAGCTTAGGGTTTATTTTTATTTTACAGGCAAGTTTGTATTTATTTTAACTAGGTAGAATAGTTATTAAATAGTTATTAACTATTTAATAACTACCTAGCTAAAATAAATACAAATTGACTTGTAAAATAAAACCAAACCTAAGTTACACTAATACCTAACATCACACTGCAATTAAATAAATTAACTAAATTAAATACAATTAAATAAATTAAATTAGCTAAATCACAAAACCCCCCACTAAATTACAGAAAATAAAAAAACAAATTACAGATCTTTAAACTAATTACACCTAATCTAATAGCCCTATCAAAATAAAAAAAGCCGCCCCCCCCAAAAAAAAAAACCTAGCCTAAACTAAACTATCAATAGCCCTTAAAAGGGCCTTTTGCAGGGCATTGCCCCAAAGTAATCATCTCTTTTACCTTTAAAAAAAAAAAATACAAACAACCCCCCAACAGTAAAAACCACCACCCACACAACCAACCCCCCAAATAAAATACTAAATAAAAAAACCTAAGCTCCCTATTGACTTGAAAAGGACATTTTTATGGGCATTGCCCTTAAAAGGGCATTTAGCTCTTTTGCAGGCCCAAAGCCCTAACCTAAAAAATAAACCCACACAATACACCCTTAAAAAAATCCTAACACTAACCCCCGAAGATTCACTTACCGGGAGAAGTCTTCCTCCAAGCGGCAAGATGTCCTCAATGAAGCCGGCAGAAGTGGACCTCCAGACGGGCAGAAGTGGTCCTCCAGATGGGCAGAAGTCTTCATCCAGACGGCATTTTCTATCTTCATCCTTCCGGAGCGGAGCAGGTCCATCTCCAAGACATCTGACACAGAGCATCCTCTTCAAACGACGGCTTCTTCGTAATGAATATCTCTTTAAGTGACATCATCCAAGATGGCGTCCCTTAGATTCCGATTGGCTGATAGAATTCTATCAGCCAATCGGAATTAAGGTAGAAAATATCATATTGACTGATTGGATCAGCCAATAGGATTGAACTTCAATCCTATTGGCTGATCCAATCAGCCAATAGGATTAAGCTTGCATTCTATTGGCTGAATGGAACAGCCAATAGAATGCCAGCTCAATCCTATTGGCTGATTGCATAAGCCAATAGGATTTTTTCTACCTTAATTCCGATTGGCTGATAGAATTCTATCAGCCAATCAGAATCTAAGGGACGCCACCTTGGATGACGTCACTTAAAGAGATATTCATTATAAAGAAGTTGTGGTTTGAAGAGGATGCTCAGCATTGGATGTCTTGAAGATGGACCCGCTCCACGCCGGAAGGATGAAGATAGAAGATGCCATCTGGATGAAGACCCTCTGGAGGACCACTTCTGCCCATCTGGAGGACCACTTCTGCTGGCTTCGTTGAGGACATCTTGCCACTTGGATGAGGACTTCTCCCGGTAAGTGAATCTTCGGGGGTTAGTGTTAGGATTTTTTTAAGGGTGTATTGGGTGGGTTTATTTTTTAGGTTAGGGCTTTGGGCCTGCAAAAGAGCTAAATGCCCTTTTAAGGGCAATGCCCATCCAAATGCCCTTTTCAGGGCAATGGGGAGCTTAGGTTTTTTTTAGTTAGTATTTTATTTGGGAGGTTGGTTGTGTGGGTGGTGGGTTTTACTGTTGGGGGGTTGTTTGTATTTTTTATTTTAAAGGTAAAAGAGCTGATTACTTTGGGGCAATGCCCTGCAAAAGGACCTTTTAAGGGCTATTGATAGTTTAGTTTACTCTAGGGTTTTTTTTATTTTGGGGGGGCTTTTTTTAATTTGATAGGGCTATTAGATTAGGTGTAATTAGTTTAAATATCTGTAATTTGTTTTTTATTTTCTGTAATTTAGTGGGGATTTTTTTGTGATTTAGCTAATTTAATTTATTTAATTGCATTTAATTTAGTTAATTTATTTAATTGTAGTGTAGTGTTAGGTGTTAGTGTAACAGTTAGGTTTTATTTTACAGGTCAATTTGTATTTATTTTAGCTAGGTAGTTATTAAATAGTTAATAACTATTTAATAACTATTCTACCTCGTTAAAATAAATACAAACTTGCCTGTAAAATAAAAATAAACTATTAGTTATATTGTAGCTAGCTTAGGGTTTATTTTATAGGTAAGTATTTAGTTTTAAATAGGAATAATTTAGTTAATGATAGAAATTTTATTTAGATTTATTTTAATTATATTTCAATTAGGGGGCGTTAGGGTTAGACTTAGGTTTAGGGGTTATTATATAGTGGCAGCGACGTTGGGGGCAGCAGATTTGGAGTTAATAAGTGAAGGTAGGTTGCGGCGACATTGGGGGCGGCAGATTAGGGGTTAATAAATATAATTTAGGTGGCGGCGATGTTGGGGGCAGCAGATTAGGGGTTAATAAATATAATGTAGGTTTCGGCGATGTCCAGAGCGGCAGATTAGGGATTAATAAATATAATGCAGGGGTTAATAAGTGTAAGATTAGGGTTGTTTAGACTCGGGGTTCGTTAGGGTGTTAGGTGTAAACATAAAATGTGTTTCCCCATAGGAATCAATGGGGCTGCGTTACTGAGTTTTACGCTGCTTTTTTGCAGGTGTTAGACTTTTTCTCAGCTGGCTCTCCCCATTGATGTCTATGGGGAAATCGTGCACAAGCACGTACGACCAACTAACGGCTGACTTAAGCAGCGCTGGTATTGAAGTGCGGTAAGGAGCTCAATTTTGATCTACGCTCACTTCTTGCCTTTTAATGCCGGGTTTGTAAAAACCAGTAATATCAGCGCTGCAAGTAAGTGAGCGGTGAGAAAAAAACTGCTTGTTAGCACCGCATAGCCCCTAACGCAAAACTCGGAATCTGGACGTGTGTTTGTTTTTATTCTTGTGCAAAATTTATCTTTGGATCATTAACCTCTGGCTTGGCTATCTGGACTGCTCTTTTGCCTTGCCCTTATCTGCTGTATTTGCTGATTGGACTGATTATTGGCATTGACCCCTGGTGTGGCTTTCTAGACTGAACTTTTGTTTCTTTCTTACCTGTTCTATTGCTTATTGGACATACTTCTGGTTTGAACCTGACCTCCTCTGCCTTGCTACCTGCAAAAAATGTTCCTCACTACCTCTGCACACCGGGTCCCAGCATAAACAGAACAAGAGGTACATTTACATCTGACAGGGATATAAAACCTTCAGTTAGAGCATATAATTTTAATCAACTTTCCAATTTATCTCTATGATCAAATTAGCTTTATTCTCTTGATATCCTTTGTTGAAGGAGCAGCAATGCACTACTGGGAGCTAGCTGATCCTATTGGGGGAGTCAATGACATGAGGTATATGTATGCATCTACCAATCAGCAGCTAGCTCCCAGTTGTGCATTGATGCTTCTGTGCCTCCCCTGGTATGTTTTTCATATTTATAAAAATACCTTTTAAAAACACGTGCTTCAAATACGGCACGATGAGTATCGGACTGTTGTTAACTAACAGTTATCAATGACGTGGTTATTTGTGTTTTTTCCAACTTTATTTATACCATTTCATTACTGTTCACGAACAAGCTAATTTTTCTAAAGCTAATCTTTTATTTTTCATCTGTTAATGTCCAAGAAATAGCTAGATTTATACCTCAACAAACAATATCTCATAGAAAGTTATTTTTATATTTATTTGTTACATGATACTTTCACATAAATAAATGTGTATTTGTATTTCTAGAAGTAAGTTATGCTATGTTTTTATCTCATTTTTTTTATAAATGATTATTAATGCTATTTGTACATATATCTTTAAACATACTTGTGTGTGTGTGTGTGTGTGTGTGTGTGTATATATATATATATATATATATATATATATACATACACAGTATATATATATATATATATATATATATATATACAGTATATATATGTATGTGTGTTATGTCAGAAATCTTTTGCAAACATATTTACATGTCCCTAAGTTCCTTTTTTTGTTCTAAACAATCTTGTCTGTCATATCTCTGTGTTTATTTATACCACTATATATGTATATAGTGTAAATTTATTATTATTCTGAGCAGGAATAATTGTGAATATAGCATGTAATCAGGGTATCATATGTATTTATTTGCAATCAATGGATTGTTAAGAGCTGGGGCAGTTTTCTCTCTGCACCTGTGTAACCCCTCCTGATTGCAATCTAGTTTTAAAAACCACCCCTACACAGGTGTTTTAAAATGGACTGGCATATAAGATGACATTTCTTACTGAAAAAGAAATTCTAGAGAAGGAAGAAATACACTTAAAATAGCATGACAAAAAAGAGGTGATTTTAATTTCTGCTGTTATGTGGGCCATCCCTTTGAGCTATCAGCTTAAGATTATATTGAATCAAACCTCAATTTGAATTTTAAAATCACTGTATAAAATATTACACTGTGTGTCCTAATGTCAGCATCAATGTTTATGTTTAATACTAATTTGACATATACATACTTTCAAAGTTTAATACACAATGTAACAAATGGCACTTACAAGTTCTGATGAGTGATCAATGACACAAGTATCGAGCAATTTGATTCATTAGTGATAGTTTAAAATGTATATTTGAATCAGATTGGCTGATGTCATAAATCATGTGATTATGCATATTCCAATCAAAAGTGGTTGTGGGGTGTGTGGGTTGTTTAGGAGTTTGAGTCATAATTGGTGCAAAAAGTGTTGCGTCAAAATTGGTGCGAAGTGGAGAGTGTGAAAAAGGATGTTAGCTATATTATGTTGTGTATTTGTTTCATTTTTATCTCTATATCTATTAGTGCAACAAGTTTGGGGCAAAACTTTTCAACAAATTTGGAGAAATAATATTGTCCCCTTGCATTGTAATGAGAGACAAATTTGTAGCATAATCCATAAGTAGTAATGTATTTATCATTTTTATCCCTATATCTACTACTGCACCAAATGTGGAGCAATAATATTGTTTGATTTAGAAAGGGTATACAATTTTAATAGAGTTTCTAATTTACTTTTATTATGTAATATACTTCATTCTCTTGCAGCATCGAACATAAGCTTTCTGTGTTTTCAGACTCCCACTGATTTCTATGGCATCCGTGACCTCAAGGGAGGCGGATTGAAAACTAGGTACTCTGCATTGGAATAGATATGAGCATACCTGTTAAATGTTTGATACATTTGGAAAAGGGTCAAATAGAGTGGAATCTGAATTTGAAACATCTGTAATGACGCAAGCATCAATCTGCGTCGGATTGAGATCGCTGGAGCGTATATTACGTCACAAATTTCAACATTTGACGATCTTGATGGTTTGATAACTACGTCAATCCCGTGACAAGTAAGACGCAGGATTCAAGCGTTTTTTCAGTTGACGCTTTGATAAATATGCCCCTTAGACTCTTTACACCAATACAATGGAGCCAAGTGGATAAAAAATATTGTTTATTCAAAATTAATTTTAAAAGAAAATAGAAGTCTGATAAAAAGTTATATGCTAATGTTTAAGTTCTCACTAAACACAACGTAGAGATTCATGATTTCACAACCTTTTAAATAAAACATTAACATATAAACTCACAAATTTACAATTTTTGTTGTTAAATAAAGAGGACTTTGGTAAGTTTGCTTTTTTTATACAGATACTTGCATCAGTGTTTGTAGGTAGAACACAGCATTTAAAGGGAAATAAAAACTACTTTTTTCTTTGTGATTCAGACAGAGCATAGTTTTCTTTTAAAGATTCCAATTTACTTTCATTACTAAATTTGCTTCGTTCTCATGGTATTCTTAGTTAAATATATATATCTAGGTAGCATGAAAAGAAAATTAAAAAATAACCTCCTCTAGTGTTCTTTGCCTGTTGGCTGCATTTAAAGTAACTGCATTTTTGAAAATGAGTTTCCATAAATAGACAACACAAGTGCATTTATTTATTTAAGGACATAAAACCCATTTTATTTTCTTTCATTGTTCAGATAGAGAATACAATTTTAACAACATTTCCAATTTACTTCTATTATCAAATTTGCTTTGTTATCTTGCTATTCTTTGTTAAAGAGATATTTAAATAGATATCGTGCACATGCCTGGAGCACTACATGACAGGAGATAGTGCTGCCATATAGTGCTCTTGCATAACATTGTTGCAAAGCTGCCACCATTATAGTACTGCAGACACATGCACGCTCCTGAACTTACCTTCCTGCTTTTCAACAAAAGGTAACAAGAAAATGAATAAACTTTAATAAAAGAAGTAAATTGGAAAGTTGTTTAAAATTGCATATTCAATCTGAATCATGAAACATTTTGGGTTTTACATCTGTTTAATTTACCTGCGGTTTTCAACAATGAAACATCTCTTGCATTATCCTTTTCTTACCAGAGACGTTACCAAAATATTCACTCACTTCTGAATTGCCTTGATTCCTGCAACATTATATTCAATAACGTCTGACACTGCCAGAATAATCCACCTAACTTTGAAAACAGCATTAGCCATCTCTTTTTTGTCAGTCCCTTAACCGTCTATACCCCACCCTGAAGCAAAAATCTTTATAATAATTGACAAAGCTCTAAATAATCTTATACCCAATTATATTTCCAAACTTATCTTTACATATTCCTCTAATTGCCCTCTTCAATCTACCTGTGACCTATAGCCGTACTCCATCACCTGCACCTACTCCATGGAACTCTTTATCTCTTTCTTTCCCCAATATTCAAAACATTGTTAAACCAACAGGAAAATGGTTCTTTTTTTTTGCATTGCTAAGTTTGCAGCAGTCGGCCTAGCAATATAATCCTAAAGCGGGGGCTGAACTGAGAAGTGGCAATGTATCTCCCATAGGATATAATGAGGATTGCTACGTCAGGAAAAGTCTGCCGACATTGCCACTCGTCTGTGCTATCAGCGGAGATGGGCTGTATTTGAAGTGTTCTTACACAGCACAGACAGAGCGTTTAGGGAAACAAAAAGAGGTTTCTGTGTAGGAACACCTCAAATAAAACATACCTAATCTTACGTCTGCTGAACCTACTCTACCTGCCTCACACTGAAAAAGTGGCAAGACAAATATGGCTAAAAAAATGTACCTAACCTGCAGGGCAGTGCTTGGAATATATTGCACTACAATGGTTCCACATTAAAATGCATGTTAAATCCCTGGAATGCCCAGCTAACTCCCACTGAACACCTACATCTACATCATGTCTGCAATCTAAGTAAATAAAAAACAAACTGTTGTTTTTGTGTGTGTTCTTTTCTCTATTTTTCATTATGTAAATGTTATAAAAGACTGGAACTGCAACTTTATAATTTTATATAACTGCATAATGTTTAAAATTGCAAAGTTAAACATATGCAGTTATGTAAAATTTCAAAGTTGCAGCTACTAACTTTTATAACAAATTTATATAACTAATAACAAATATCTTTAAAAAAAAAAACACGCTAAAAAAGCTGTTAAAAAAAGAAACAATAATATGCATTATATTAGAAAATGCATATACATAAAACATTATATATACATATAGGGGTCGATCCGATAAAAATCGTCGCCCGCAAAAGCCGGCGACGCCAATATTTACGCTGGTTTGGTATCACATATATGGCGTAACCTAGAAGTTACGCCCGTATATTTCTGCCGTCGCCCGTAGTTTTTTGGGCCATAGGCAGGTATACCAAACCAGCGCAGTTTGGTATCCAATATGCAGCGTAAGGACTTACGTGGCGAAAATGGAGAAATCTTACTCCATTTTCACCTCGCCACAAAAAGCAGCCGTAAGAAGCCTTACGCTGACTATTGGAGCCCCGTAACTCCCTAAACTAGCTAGAAAATAAACCTAACACCTAACGCATGCGCAATGTCTATCTACCTGTCACCCGCGATCTGCTAAATAAAACCTAACACCTAACGCATGCGCAATGTCTATCTACCTGTCACCCGCGATCTGCTAAATAAAACCTAACACCTAACGCATGCGCAATGTCTATCTACCTGTCAACCGCGATCCCCCCCCCCCCCCGAAATCCCTAATAAAGTTATTAACCCCTAAACCGCCGCTCCCAGACCCCGCCGCCATCTACATAAACTAACCCCCTACTGTGAGCCCCTAAAACCTCCACCATCTACCTTATCTATCGCCTAATGTGAACCCCTAAAACCGCCGCCATCTACCTTATCTATCCCCTAATCTGACCCCTTACACCGCCGCCACCTATATAAAAATTATTAACCCCTAATCTAATCCCCTTATACCGCCGCCAGCTATATTAATATTATTAACCCCTAATGTAAGCCCCTTACACCGCCGCCATCTCTATTAAAATGATTAACCCCTAATTTAATCTACCTACCCCGCCGCCAGCTATATTATCTATATTAACCCTAAGTATATTATAGTTAATATAGGTATTACATTATATATATTAACTATATTAACCCTAATTATATTAGGGTTAATATAGTTAATATAGTTACTATAGTATTTATATTAACTATATTAACTCTATCTAACCCTAACACCCCTAACTAAATTTATATTAAATTAATCTAATTCATATTATAAACTAAAATATTCCTATTTAAATCTAAATACTTACCTATAAAATAAACCCTAAGATAGCTACAATATAATTAATAATTACCTTGTAGCTATGTTAGGGTTAATATTTATTTTACAGGTAAATTGTTAATTATTTTAACTAGGTATAATAGCTATTAAATAGTTATTAACTATTTAATATCTACCTAGTTAAAATAATTACCCAATTACCTGTAAAATAAATCCTAACCTAAGTTACAAATACACCTACACTATCAATAAATTAAATAAACTACAAATATCTATCTAAAAATACAATTAAATAAACTAAACTAAATTAAAAAAAAAAACAAACACTAAATTACAAAAAATAAAAAAAAGATTACAAGATTTTTAAGCTAATTACACCTATTCTAAGCCCCCTAATAAAATAATAAAGCCCCCCAAAATAAAAAAAATTCCCTGCCCTATTCTAAATTAAAAAAAGTTCAAAGCTCTTTACCTTACCAGCCCTTAAAAGTGCCTTTTGTGGGGGCATGCCCCAAAGAATTCAGCTCTTTTGCATTTAAAAACATATACAATACCCCCCCATTACAACCCACCACCCACATACCCCTATTCTAAATCCACCCAAACCCCCCTTAAAAAAGCCTAACACTACCCCCCTGAAGATCTCCCTACCTTGTCATCACCACACCGGGCCGAACTCCTCATCCGATCCGGGCGATGTCTTCCTCCAAGCGGCAAAGAAGAATTCTTCCTCCCGGCGACGTCTTCCTCCAAGCGGCAGCAAAGTCTTCTTCCTTCCGGCAACATCTTCCATGAAGCGGCATCTTCAATCTTCTTTCTTCGCTCCGCCACCGCGGAGCATCCATCCCGGCCGACGACTGAACGACGAATGAGGTACCTTTAAATGACGTCATCCAAGATGGCGTCCGCCGAATTCCGATTGGCTGATAGGATTCTATCAGCCAATCGGAATTAAGTTAGAAAAATCTGATTGGCTGATTGAATCAGCCAATCAGATTCAAGTTCAATCCGATTGGCTGAACCAATCAGCCAATCGGATTGAACTTGAATCTGATTGGCTGATTCAATTAGCCAATCAGATTTTTCTAACTTAATTCCGATTGGCTGATAGAATCCTATCAGCCAATCGGAATTTGGCGGACGCCATCTTGGATGACGTCATTTAAAGGTACCTCATTCGTCGTTCAGTCGTCGGCCGGGATGGATGCTCCGCGATGGCGGAGCGAAGAAAGAAGATTGAAGATGCCGCTTCATGGAAGATGTTGCCGGAAGGAAGAAGACTTTGCTGCCGCTTGGAGGAAGACGTCGCCGGGAGGAAGAATTCTTCTTTGCCGCTTGGAGGAAGACATTGCCGGAGGAAGAATTCTTCTTTGCCGCTTGGAGCAAGACATCGCCCGGATCGGATGAGGAGTTCGGCCCGGTGTGGTGAAGACAAGGTAGGGAGATCTTCAGGGGGGTAGTGTTAGGCTTTTTTAAGGGGGGTTTGGGTGGGTTTAGAATAGGGGTATGTGGGTGGTGGGTTGTAATGGGGGGGTATTGTATATGTTTTTAAATGCAAAAGAGCTGAATTCTTTGGGGCATGCCCCCACAAAAGGCACTTTTGAGGGCTGGTAAGGTAAAGAGTTTTGAACTTTTTTTAATTTAGAATAGGGCAGGGAATTTTTTTTATTTTGGGGGGCTTTATTATTTTATTAGGGGGCTTAGAATAGGTGTAATTAGCTTAAAAATCTTGTAATCTTTTTTTTTTTTGTAATTTAGTGTTGTTTTTTTTAAATTTAGTTTAGTTTATTCAATTGTATTTTTAGATAGATATTTGTAGTTTATTTAATTTATTGATAGTGTAGGTGTATTTGTAACTTAGGTTAGGATTTATTTTACAGGTAATTGGGTAATTATTTTAACTAGGTAGATATTAAATAGTTAATAACTATTTAATAGCTATTATACCTAGTTAAAATAATTAACAATTTACATGTAAAATAAATATTAACCCTAACATAGCTACAATTTAATTATTAATTATATTGTAGCTATCTTAGGGTTTATTTTATAGGTAAGTATTTAGATTTAAATAGGAATATTTTAGTTTATAATATGATTTAGATTAATTTAATATAAATTTAGTTAGGGGTGTTAGGGTTAGATAGAGTTAATATAGTTAATATAAATACTATAGTAACTATATTAACTATATTAACCCTAATATAATTAGGGTTAATATAGTTAATATATATAATGTAATAACTATATTAACTATAATATACTTAGGGTTAATATAGATAATATAGCTGGCGGCGGGGTAGGTAGATTAAATTAGGGGTTAATAATTTTAATAGAGATGGCGGCGGTGTAAGGGGCTTACATTAGGGGTTAATCATTTTAATAGAGATGGCGGCGGTGTTAGGGGCTCACTTTAGGGGGTTATAGATTTAATATAGCTAACGGCGGGGTACGGGAGTGGCGGTTTAGGGGTTAATAACTTTATTAGGTTGCGGCGGGGTACGGGAGCGGCGGTTTAGGGGTTAATAACTTTTTGTATTGTTAGGCTAGTGAGGGGGGATAGCGGATAGAGGGTTAGACGTGTCGGGCTATGTTTAGGAGGCGTGTTAGACAGTGCGGGTGATTTAGACTTTAGTCAGGTTTTATAGGCGCAAGTCACTGGCGACTCCAAAAATCTGTACTTACGCAGATTTCTGGACATCGCTGGTTTGTGAGACTTGTGCCACTTTAGCAAGTGACGGCGCCGCATATTGAATAGCTCGAGTTGCGAGCTGAAACTGCGGGCGACGCGGGTTCCCTCGCTTGCGCCGCAAACTGCGATCTATATCGGATCGCGCCCATAATGCTCTCTAAACTATTAACCCCTGAACCGCCACAACCCCCATCACAACAGACCACCTACATTATAAACCCCCTAAAATCTAACCCCCAAGACCCCTAACCTAAAAACCCCTAAGTTACACAAAATAAAACAAAAAAGACATTACCAAAAATAAAGTCCCAATTAAAAAAACTCTAAACTAACACTAAATCTATTCTAAAAATTGTCCTAAAAATGGCATGTTGGCAGTGACCTAGTTAAAATAAATAGCTCTTTTGCATAAAAAAAATAACAATTGTCCTATGAAGGGCATTTGTTGGGCAGTGCCCTAAAGTAACCATAGCTATTTTGTTTAAAAAAAATCATATCTTAAAACCTATCTCCCCTGAAAAGGGTATTAATGATTATCGCTCTTTTGCCTGTCAAAAAAACTATTCTAGAAAAACCTACACTAAATAAAAGGTGGATAATAGGTTTTGTTTATTTGTGATGGGGATGTGTCAGTGAAGGGTTAATAGTGAAGGGAGTTTATTGCTATAGGGTAGTGGCAGTATAGGTTAGGGGATTTAGTACAATAAGGGTAGTGGTGGTATAGGGGTTAATAGGTTAGGGGGTTTATTGTGGTGGGGGTAATAGCAGTATAGGCATTAAATAGCGTAGGGGTTATTGTGATGGTTTGAGGGTTAATAGTGTAGGCTGCAAAACATTTATTTGGTTGTGATAAATTTAAAAGGGATCTTTTACTTTACATCACCAATGTAGGTGGCGATGCTGCTTGGAATATTTTGCCAGCTTTTCCACCCATTTTGATGTATAGTAAAACACCTCTTGGTGATGCTGACTTTAAGCACTGATGTCAGATGATTCACATATTTCACCGGCTTTCTCTACAACACTGCGGATCCCTTTTGAATATATTGCTGCATCGGGGCACTTTTAATCATAAGGGTCTCTGTGAGATAGTCTCACACATACCACAGCTTCAAATGCTTCTTGAAATCCATCTAGTCTGCAAAACTAACCAACGTCACTCATGATTGTTCATCCCTATCCCAAACTTATAAACCATTTTACAAACTTAGTCAAGCAACCCTTAAACTTTTGTATCATTCACCCCCAACCTTTAGTTTGTAAGCACAAAAATCAGGGCTCTCATTTTCCTTTATCAATATCATTGTCAAGTCTCATTATATTGAATATTCCAATCATCATGTGTTCGGCATTTGGAATATTGTGGCCTTTAAAAAAGATAATGGTAATAAAGGTTGCTACCAAATATTACAGATGTTGTATTAAGATTAATAGTTCTCCAATAAGGATTATTTAAAGGGACAGTCAAGTCCAAAATAAAGTTTCATGATTTAAATAAGGCATGTAATGTTAAACAACTTTCCAATTTACTTTTATTACCAATTTTGTGTTGTTCTCTTGGTTTTCTTATTTGAAAGCTAAACCTAGGAGGTTCATATGCTAATTTCTTAGACCTTGAAGGCTACCTCTTATGTGAATGAATTATGACACCACTAGAGGGCGTTAGTTCATTTGTGTCATATAGATAACATTGAGCTCACACACATGAAGTTACCTAGGAGTAAGCACTGATTGGCTAAAATGCAAGTCTGTCAAAAGAACTGAAATAAGGGGGCAGTTTGCAGAGGCTTAGCTAGAAGGTAATCACAGAGGTAAAAAGTGTATTATTATAAATGTGTTGCTTATGCAAAACTGGGGAATGGGTAATAAATCGATTATCTATCTTTTTAAACAACACCAATTCTGGGGTTGACTGTCCCTTTAAGTCATGTAATAGTTTTCGTTTTTGAGCCACTTCTATAAAAAATGCATTAAATGAATACAAGCTAAAATAAATACCTAATCAAAATTAAAATCTCTCAATTTCACCTCTAAGCTTCTGCTTCTTCGATAGCAGTAACAACAAGATTAACTAGTAATTAAGAATCACACCATGAAGTTTATTTTTCAGCAAATTTAAAATAATGAACAAATCATTGAGAAAAAATATATATATTCGTTTTATGCACATAGTTTATCTGATTTGAATTTCGCACAACTGTTGTCAAAATCTAATTTTGCTGTTAAAATGGGATAATAGAAAATAAAATTTGAAGAAACAAAAACAAAAAAACAAAACAAAAGCAGAACTATCAGACATTTGCAAGTGCTGAAAACAGTCTGCTTTATGCAAAATCTGCAGAAATAACTTAGATCACAGTTAAGTATTTCAAGCATTTACACAATCCCAGAATGTAAATTAAATTGTATTATAGGTTAAAAGAGTAAAATTTACTCCCAGTAGACGGGTGAATTATTTTCTTGCCATCTACAGCAGACTAGTGATTTGTGTATTGGTCTTCACAGTTTACTTGTTTATGTATGAAATACTGTGTATCATTTAAATAAGCTGAATCATGGGAGTAACATTTTTTCATTCTGTGAAGCCTTTATCTTTATTTGCATATATTAGAGTATATAAAGGTTGAAAAAATATTAGTAGGAGTTGCATTGGGCTTTTTCTAAACTCATACATTTCAAAATTCTAAAAAAAAATCCTATTATTTACAGACAGATATATATATATATATATATATATATATATATAATATTATGTTTTACTCAAAAGGATTTATAAAGTACAAACCTTTTTAGATATTACATGATGTACACACACACCCACATGTGTGTATATATATATATATATATATATATATATATATATATATATATATATATATATATATGTATATATATATATATATATATATATATGTGTGTGTGTGTTTGTGAGTGTGTGTAGATCATGTAATTTAAAGCACATATCTAAAAAGACAGTTTTCACTTTATAAACGCTTTGGAGTAAAAATGAATTTTAATGAGAGGTCAAGATTAGACTGCTCAAAAAACATTTGTAACTAAGTCTTAAGTTATGAGTATGATTACCTGGTTGTAAAACCAAATGTGCTGAGCAGAGATATATAAGAAAGTCTCCATATTAAAGTGACAGTAAACTTGAGATTGTAATATAATTACTCACAGTATAACAACTTTAATTCCTGTAATTATTAATTTTTCCACCTTTTCCAGTAATTTACGTGTGAAAATTGTGAATTTTCCAATTCTAGGAATTTAAAATGCAAATGCAGGTTGACATATGGCTACAGTGAAGATAACTGCAAAACAAAACATGTTTTGCTAACATAAGGACAACATCAAGCTTTCTACTCCAGAAGCTAGTCTAAATGGGCTCCACCAAAAAAGCCAAGTGTTGGGTGGAATTTGGCAATTGAAAACCAATTGGAGCAACAAAGGGGTCAATCACAATCCTTTATAAACATATCAATCTAATGATTATCAACAGAAAAACATCATTAATGTGTATACAGATCTTTGTAGATAAATAATTTGGAGTTGATCACAATTATTTAAAAAGTTATAAAAGTTTTAATCAATAAAAAGAATCACTTAACTAATGTTTTTTTTTTTGTCATGAATGTAGATAAATCTTGTAATTAAACCATTTTTACTCTCCCTTTATGTTGTCTGTTCATTCTTTCTTTCATTTATTCATTCATTCAATTACTTATTCATATTTTTTACATTTAATGATTGGTCTCCTTTGATTGCCCTTTGCTCTTTCTGACAAAAAGAGACTGGAATGAGAGCATGGGGTACTGTGTGTGAAAGCACACAATGCACTGTTTTATCAGTGTCTATGACAGCGTTTGATTGTGTCTATGGATGACATTGTCAGTGTATGATGTGTGTCAGTAACTGAATCTTTTCCTTATGGCTACGAAGTGTGGAATGGTTTTCCAGATAGCCTATTTATTATGTTTATAATGATAAAATATTTTATTATTTTTATCATAATTTTCTCCCCATTGGGAGATATGGCTATAGATGTAACCAATTAGTAATTGCTAACTAAATAGTTACTATTGCCAATCTTAATGGTTCTCATTTTATCAATCTGAAAACACTGTATGGATTCCAATTCCATCTACATGCTGATAATACAAATGTAACATGCAAAGACTGTACAAAAACACTGAAACTCAAATAATAACAGGACAGAGGAATAGCAGAAGCACTTAGAAATGTCTACTAGCGACTGTTTATGCTGTTTCAATGCTCAGATGTCTCTGGAATAAACTTCCACTGTAAAGGTTCACCTTGATGTGGCAATCCCTTTAAGAGACCTGGCTGGCCTTGAACCCAGACTTTCACCTTCCCAGTCAGGTTCTCTAGCATGCACTCCACTGGGGATCTATACCTGTTTGCCTTGTTTTGCTATTACCAGTTTTCCTGTATAGCTGGGGTCTGCTTCCCTTCTGCAGCCTGCAGTAATCATGTCACACCTACTACCAATTAGCAGGCCTTACAAGCCAGCTTCTGCCTGAACTCAGTCTCTGGTTGTGTATCTTTCTTGCTGTATGTGCTGTGGAAATTCTCTGACTACCTGAATTGTTTCCCTGCCTTGGTACACCGTTTATTCACCTACCTGGTATCTTGTGCATGCTGAGTCTCCAATGATTGCTGTACCAATAACAGCTCACCTGTGTCTTACTGTATTCACTGTACCTACCTGGTACCCCATGGCAGCCTTAACCAACAGTACCCGCTAGATATCCTGTGCCTGATGAAACTCCTATGCTTGCTGTACCAGTAGCAGCTCAACTGTATTCTGCTGAATTTCCTGCAACAACTGTACCTGCTGTGTCTCCTGTGATTACATTAATTTAATCCTTGGCTGTACCTCATTCCTGATTGTATACCCCAGTGCAACTTCCATTATTAAAGTGATATTCCCACGTATCACTCTGAGTTGTGTGATTCTTCAAAAGTGTGCAAGTATCTTCTGCCACTGAACTCCAACTTATAATAAACGCTATATACCATCCCTACATACACTAAGATTCTGATTATCCATGAAACTAGCAATCATGAAGAAGCTCAAAATTTGTATCTATGACCTTTCCCATATGTACTTTTTTGCCTCACTCTATATTCTATCCCTCTATATTTATCCTTCTATTATATGCATTTTCTTAAGTTGCATTTGTGTGTATTTTTACTTATCTTTCCAGACATCAAAAGTGCACAGAAACAGGGTTTTGTCTCTTCATCATCTATACAAGTATGGATGGGTGGATAACCAAACAGATAGCCCATATCTGCTTATTATTAAAGGCACACAAAAGTATTGGGAAATTGATTTCTTATGTTGCCTCTTGTTTTCACAGCTTTTCTATAACCAATCCTGTAGGGTTGAAAATGTCATTATAGGTGGCAGTTTCAAAAGGTAAAATCAGCTTTTTGAATTTGAATTGACAACATACAGGAGCTATATGTAAAAAAATTCAAATATTCCAGCAAGTAACATGCATCATTGGGAATACATTAAGGGCTAAATTACGATTGGAGCACTATTTATCAGTTCTATTGGCAGTTTAGTTTAGGCTAGGATTTTTTTTTATTTTGGGGGGCTTTTTTATTTTGATAGGGCTATTATATTAGGTGTAATTAGTTTAAATATTTGATAATTTCTTTTTATTTTGTGTAATTTAGTGTTTTTTTTTTGTGTAATTTAGTTAATTGTATTTAATAAATGTAATTTATTTAATTGCAGTGTAAGGTTAGGTTTAGTGTAACTAAGGTTAGGTTTTATTTTAGAGGGAAATTTGCATTTATTTTAGCTAGGTAGTTATTAAATAGGTAATAACTATTTACTAACTAGTCTACCTAGTTAAAATAAATACAAACTTAGCAGTGAAATAAAAATAAAACCTAAGATAGATACAATGTAAGTATTTAATTTTAAATAGGAATTATTCAGTTAATGATAGTAATTTTTAATTAGATATCTTTTAATTATATTAAAGTTAGGGGTGTTAGGGTTAGACTTAGGGTTAGGTTTAGGGGTTAATAGCTTTAGTATAGTGGCGGCGATGTTAGGGACAGCAGATTAGGGGTTAATAACAGTAATGTAGGTTGCGACGATGTTAGGGACAGCAGATTAGGGGTTAATAATATTTAACTAGTGTTTGCGATGCGGGAGTGCAGAGGTTTAGGGGTAATATGTTTATTATAGTTGCGGCGATGTTGGGAGCGGCAGATTAGGGGTTAATAATTTTATTTTAGTGTTTGCGATGCGGGAGGGCATCGGTTTAGGGGTTAATAGGTAGTTTATGGGTGTTAGTGTACTTTTTAGCACTTTAGATATGAGTTTTATGTTGCAGCGTTGTAACATAAAACCCATAACTACTGACTTTCAGGTTGCGGTACGGATCTTGTAGTTATAGGCTGTACCGCTCACTTTTTGGCCGGACAGGCAAACTCATAATACCGGCGCAAAGGAAGTCCCATTAAAAAATAACTTTTTGAAAGCTGCGGTAGTTACGTTGCGTTACGGCCAAAAAAGTGTGCTGTACAGATATACCTGCAAGACTCATAATACCAGTGGTAGTGAAAAAGAGCCATAATGCTGCTTTTTCAGTCATACCGCAAAACTCGTAATCTAGCCGATTGTGTTCATGCACGTGGCGGTATTTAAGAGTGAGCACTAATTGCCTGAAATGCAAGTCTTTCAAAAGATCTGAGATAAGGAGTCTGCAAAAGCAAGGTAATTACAGAGGTAAAATAACAGTGTTGGTTTTGCAAAACTAGGGAATGGTAAATAAAGGGATTATCTATCTTTTTAAACAATAAAAAAAATTGCGTTTAATATCCCTTTAATAGTGTAAGCATCACAGTTTTATTTATTAAAGGAACTGTTTGCTATAAAATAAAAATGGTTAAATAGAAAAAGTTAGTACATTTATTTAATGCACTAAAAAAAGAAAAATAAACACTTTCAGAAAGAATGCTCTCTTTCAAATCATGCATGTTAAAAGTATACACTCAATATACCTAGGAAGACAAAGAACAGGGTTAGAAAAAACTGCCTATTGTACAGCTAATGGGCCCTTGAGTTACTCTTGTGAAGTCAAAATATGTTTGCAGCTGACAGAGAATTTTTCAGTAGAAAAAAGGAATTGATTAAGTTGTGTCTGAAAAAGACAAACTAGCTAAAAATATAACACTAGAACATTGTTCCCTGTGTCCTAAATGAAAGTCTAATGTGAATGTTTTTATGATTTATTTTTTTCACAAATAGTTACATATCTAAATATAAATTTGCAATATATTCTATTCTCTAAAGCTTTCATTGCCTGCCTGGGTGACAAAATTCTTTTCAAAACGAAGTTTAAAGGTGGAAAAGCGATGAACTGAGTAACAAATAGCTTGGAAAATTAGCTGCTTTGTTGTGTATTTTTTTAATTGGGTCGGAAGCAGGTCATCCCTAAACCCCAAGGCAATCAAGAAGAACTATTTTTGCACATCTAAATACAAAGGAGAAATATGAGTATTCAAACATGATCTAATTAATTTTCTAGAAAGAGCAGCGTCTCTTTGGTCCCAGCACTGGATTATCATAATGTTCTTCTTGAGATGTTAATAAATGAGAACACAAGCTATAAACCTTATGTGCAAAGTAAAGCGCTGAAGTGACACATTGAGTTAAGTCTTCCAAATAGAAAAATTTAAATTATGCAGAATAAAACACACATATTTTATTTGTCTTTCATAGAAAAATGAACAAGCAAGCTTATAGGTTTAAAAGGCTTTGACCATATGGTACAATACTAGTTGCATCAAGCATGTGGTCTAGAAAATCAGTCTATCAGCCCTGATAAACGAAAACGAAAAGGTCAAACATGTTAACCTGCTCTTCAAACTCATACGAAACAGTATAAACAATAGACGTATGTCCTCACGTACACCATACATCTCCAGGTGTGTAGATTGATGCAGAAAACAATAGGGCTTGCATTTTTTTCATGGTAGCATGTAAATTTACTATTCAACACATAAGCAGACTTTTTTCAGCCACACCATTACAGTACAAAAGTTCTCCGTCTGCTTTCTGGTGACCTCCTTTGTAGGCAATAAGAGCCGAAATAAAAGCACTCATCTACATGTGTTATCCGGCAACAATTTTTAATCTGAAGCACCATGCAACAACAATTACATTTAACAATCAAAAAAGAAAGGAATTTCACTTTTTTCTTTAACATAGGGTGACCATATTGCCGCTTTAAAAAGGGACACACATGAAAAATACATATGTCAGGGTTCTTATACAAAACATTTCTTTAAACAGCTCTGAAAACAGCCCTGACATATGTATTTTTCATATATGTCCCTTTTTAAAGCGGCAATATGGTCACCCTACTTTAACATAATAAAAATATTATTTTCCTAAAAAAAAAAAAATGATTTAATGGCAAATTACAAGCTTTATGTGGTTTACATGCAAATAAATAACATCTGCATGGCTTGCCTGTAAGTATATAAGCCTTGATTTGGTTTTCACTTGCAGCAATATGTTTTTTTTATTAAAGTGCAGTACACATGCATACATGCTGATTAACCATTTCATGCCCAAAACAATTGTTTCATATCAGAACAAAATTCACTTGCTTGAAAAACGAAATCACGTGATCATCAATGTGATAATAATAAGCATGAATATACACACATGGCTTAACTTGTATATATGTGAACTCTAAGATAAGATATGTGCCCTTACACGGCTGATCTTTTTGAATCAAGATCTATGTCCTAGCAACTATAGTAAATAAGGATCTTAACATAATTATACAAGAATTGTATACTGCATTCCAATTTGTAAAATCGCTTTAAGATTGAAGATCTTTATCCTAAATAAAAATGGTTAGAACAAGCTTGTATTATATGATAAGTTTGGTTTAAAATTGGCATATAATTAATATACAACCTAAAAGCAAAATAACACAAAAACAAATGCATAAACAAGCAGGTTTTGTCTAATGCTAGGGGATATTTCTAGTCCTAGTGTGTAAAAAGCAAGTAGACTTATATTTCAATAAACACATTAAGAGCAAGAAGCCGCAACGGCTTCAGGTTCTGCATAAATGAAAAAATGTTGGGAGAAGCAAATCTTTTGATAATTAGGAAGTTGCAATTCTCACTTGATATATAAAGGTCTGTAGATGATATTGTCTCTTTTTTCCATTATATGCCTTAAACTAAGAGGGATCAAATTATATTTTATAATCAAAATTATAATCACACTATCAACAGGAATGCCCAGCTTGTGTCGAAGCCATTAATTCATGAATTCTCCACTGCAGTAATAGCCAAATCGAACTCAAGGGGGCCGATTTATCAAGCTCTGTATGGAGCTTGATGCCCCTTGTTTCTTGTCTAAAGACTGCTGCTCCATAACTTGTCTGTGTGCTCTGAGGCAGCGGACAGAAATCAACCCAATCAAATACGATCTGGTTAATTGACACCCTCTGCTAGCTGCCAATTGGCCGCAAATCTGCAGGAGGCGGTATTGCACCAGCAGTTCACAAGAGCTGCTGGCGCAATGATAAATGCTGGCAGCCTATGCTGTCGGCATTTATCAATGTGCAGCGGACATGATACGCTACATAGTATCATGTTTGCTCGCACTATAATAAATATACCCCAAGGACTGTAATTGGTTACATTGGAGGATAATTATTATGTCTTGAGGCCATTCATGGGCCAGCCTAGATATAACATTGCATTTAACTATAGAATGTAATATGAACTATTAACCGAGTACAAATATTCACATGGAAATATACTTTTTGGACCACTTCTGTTATGAAGTAGAAAAACACACTTACACTCAAAGATTCTAAGCCATTGAGGAACCAAAATAATATAATAAAATACTTTAACACTCAATCGTGTCATGAAGTAAATATAGATGAGTTAAAGGGACACTGAACCCACATTTTTTCTTTTGTGATTCAGATAAAGCATGACATTTTAAGCAACTTTCTAATTTACTCCTATTATCAAATTTTCTTCATTCTCTTGTTTTTTTTATTTGAAATACAAGAATGTAAGTTTAGATGCCGGCCCATTTTTGGTGAACAACCTGGGGTGTTCTTGGTCATTGGTGGATGAATTCAACCACCAATAAAAAAGTGCTGTCCAGAGAGCTGAACAAAAAAAAAAAAGCTTATATGCCTTCTTTTTCAAATAAAGATAGAAAGAGAACGAAGAAAAAATGATAATAGGAGTAAATTAGAAAGCTGCTTAAAATTGCATGCTCTATCTGAATCACAAAAGAAAAAATGTGGGTTCAGTGTCCATTTAACCATATATTTCACTTTAGACCCACCAAGTTCAATTTTGAGTCTCAGCTCTTAAGTATTAACAAGAAATATGCTTGTAATCATATAACAAGGTCCCCTTGTACCTTGTCTGAATAAATCTAGCAATTATTAACCGCCATGTAAAGGAGACATAAAGACTGTGGCATTGAGCTTATCAAATTGTATAATTAAAGTTTTGTAGTTATAGATATGAGTTTGTTTGCTAGTAGCATTAACAGTCACCCCATTCTGGGTTAGCTAGGAGCAACCAATTGCAATTTATTTCTAGTTACTCATTTACTGAAACAGTTAAATATTATGATAACATATACTGCAGGCTAAATTGTATTTGGGCTCAAACCAAAGCAACTAAACATAGAATTAGCTTCTCATAGCATGAGCCCTATAAACATAAAGAGTACTTGGATATCCAGGACAATCTGCACTGCAAAAGTAATATACAGTAAGTAAAATATAAAAGATCAACTTTTACCTATATGGTAGAATTTAATTAGTATCACTTATTAGATACGAATAATCATATCATTAGCAATATTACTGATTAATATATAAGAAAGGCTAGTATGACATACACCTATATGTTAACATGCATGCATATACTTACAGTCTCTAAGAATGTAACCTACATAGTAGAAAATCCCAGTACATTGATAATGATGAGTTAAGAGTAAAAATTCAGAATAGTGACAGAACACACATCTGAATGGACATATGGGATTCCAAAGCATAATGAGAACTTCTCACTTAGATTTAGCAGCTAAATATCCCCATTAACCCTACTACACATATATCAAACTGGGCTCTTTTGAACCTGTGTTATAACCTGAGTAAATGTCAAGACCTCGATGTGAGAGCTATCTTGTGCAAATTTTTACCACAACAGAGAATTGTAAAACCAAGGTAGAGCCTCCCACAAGTGTCTAGGACATTGAGGGGAGATATGTGAGATGGGATGCAGACAAACAGAGGTCATTAAGAAACAATAAATCCCCCACCATTGTAGAAGCTCCATTCATAGCTTAATGAGGGAGGAAGCTCTCAAGCCACTCAAAATCAGGCCATACCACGTGGCATTGGTGTATCTCTATGGAAGTCCGGTCATGGCCCAGTCCGGATCCCACAGCAACCGACTGCATCACCACAAGCTCCAACCCCGCCACTTCACCAACAAGTAGGGAGGTAGGTTGATCTTAATCTTCAAAATTATCCACAGCTATCAAGCTTTTCTCAGCCACCTCTTCATAGGTAGATAGATACCTCAGTGGGGTACAAATCATCTCAGAGTCAGGCAAAACACTGCTGCTTTTATCACCTTTCTCACTTGTATGCTACCACTCTGTTTTAGCTTGAATAAGCACTCTTCCTCATTCCACTATGAGCAGGAGCCTGAGGTGATCAAAATTATATTCTTGTTTACTGATAACAAGGGTTAACATTTCAACAGCACTGAGTTCCTATTTAATGTGTAATGGCAATACTTATTAGCAGTCAATGCAACACAATTCTGGGGTTCATATACTAAGTAATGTAACCATGTACTAACTATAAAAGAAGAAACCAGCTGGTATCAATAGGAGGCGCCAAAAATAGAACACAAATTATCAAAATAAATGTGATAAAAATTAATAAGATCAGTATAGCACAAAATGGTCAGAGTGAAAATATATAAGCACAAATATCACACATAAATAACACAGAACACAATTAATAAAATATTAAGCTAAAAAGCCTACATATAAAAATGTAGTATCGATATGAACTAAACTGAAATTAACATAGTAAATATCCTCATATAAAGGTAATGAAAAAATAAAAATATAAATATAAAAATATAAATAAAATGAATGGAAAATGTCCAAATAAAAAAATAAAATGAGTTAAAGTAAAATCAATATAAGGAATGTCCAGGTGATAAAAAGTGGAAGTTTGTCCAAAGGCAAGAGCGTGGAGAGTGATAAAGAACCAAGAACAGTTCCAAGGCAGCTCCTCTGGTGTGTTGTGCCCTGACACAAGATCAAAATTTCTGTAAAACAAGAGACAGAGGTCGCCACATAGTGTAAATCAGAGCGACTAGAAGAATGGAAATGCAGGTAAACAGTGAACCTACTCACGTGGTAAATAGCACCAATGTGCAGTGACAGCAGGCCGGGTCCAAAGAGTCGCCCGGCAGACTCCCAAAATGCTTGGAACTGGTAAACTTGTCCTAGCAAGGGGATCTGAACTGTGATGCAGTTCCCACAGGGTTCACCAATTGTAGGCAAGACGAGCAGGATAACAGATGGTCTCCATGGTGTAGTAGGTGATAAATTGCAGCCACAGGGAGCGCCAAAAGGATACTCTAACGCTATCCCTGAGCTCTGTAAACACGCCCCTTAGGCAACTGGCTTCTGGTTGCACCGTAGTATAGCAAACCACGCCCCTAGAATGCGCACTGTTCTAGGGGCGTGGTTTGCTATAATACGGTCCAACCAGAAGCCATTTGCCTAAGGGGCATGTTTACAGAGCTCAGGGTTAGCATTAGAGTATCCTTTTGGCGCTCCCTGTGGCCACAATTTATCATCTACTATGCCCTGGAGACCATCTGTTTCCCTGCTCTTCTTGCCTACAATTGGTGAACACTCTGGGAACTGCATCACATTTCGGATACCCTTGCTAGGACAAGTTTACCAGTTCAAAGCGTTTTGGGAGTCTGCCGGGCGACTCTTTGGACTCGGCCTGCTGTCACTGCACATTGGTGCTTTTTACCACTGTTTACCTGCATTTCCATTCTTCTGGTCGCTCTGATTTGCATTATGTGGCGCCCTCTGTCTCTTGTTTTACAGAAATGTACTAAGTATACCTGGATGACCAGGTGGGGGAGGGGATTAAGGCCTCTTAACTAGACCACCACCCATAGCCTTAACCGTTCAGTTCTTTGCTGGGGAAATCATGAATACAGCATAACAGGTATCAATCAAAAGTTTAAAGTTTCCAGGATAACCAATGGATTAACTGGATGAATTTGTCAGCCACATATTTTTCAACTAACCTCAGTCACTGCTAGATTGCCAGACACCCCCCCCAATATATTTTTATATTTAACAAAAGTTACTGACTAATATAGTGAATCAGGTCAACTTGTTCCCACTCAAAAAAAACTGTGTAGACTGCAAGGTTATCTCCAATAATGTCAAACAAGGTTAAATAATTTAATGCGTGTGAGTAACTTGCTTTTACAGTTTTAAGGAAAGTATATGTTAAACATTATCAAACCGGGGGGAACTTCCAGGCAGCGTCCATGTTCAGACGCATAGCTGCATGCTGCTCCAGTTTTTTAATAACTTTTCATTAATTTATACATTCTGACTGGGCTTACATATAATATAAATAATAGCTTTGGAATCTTCTACAGAAGACACATCTTATGAACCTAGTCTTGAAAGAAACCGCTGCTAGCATCAGTGCTCGGAGCCACTTTGAGATCTTGGCCTGCACAATACCCCCCGGCGGGATACCTTAGGGCCCTGTCGTTAGGAAGCACGTCTTGTGCTTATAATCCTGGCATATACTTTTTTCAGCAAGACACAATATACACATGGACAGATACAGTCTGCTTCATCCTTACCTATAGTGTGCCGTTACGCATCTACTATGGAGATCCCTTCAAGTTTCCTGGAGGAGCTGCGCAGCTTACTAGCTGGTCACCATGCTGCCTTAGAGGTTGAGCTAATTGCGGCTTTTATTAGCAGAAGCGCTAAACCTCTCCAACAACTTACTCGATCCGAGACCTGCATGATAGAGAGAGGGGGTGGGTCTACAGATGGAGAAGCAGCAGCTCAGCTTGATCTAGTGCCAGAGAAAGGTGCAACGATCACCCTGGAGAGCTTCAATAGCTTACCTCAAGTCTCTGCTGTTACACTACAGGCACTCTTAGCGCAGAAGCAAGATCGCATCAGTTTGAGCTCTTTGCCACATACTGCATACCCCCCTTCGGCCATGATGGGACCGTGGATGTCCCTTGGTGATGCAGCTCAGCCCTTGCTGGCCTTGGTGTGACAGCAGTCACATCTTCACATCTTTTGGGATCAGGGAGGCTTGCCTTTCCTCCGTGATCAAAGGGCAATTCGGCGACCAGCCCCTAGAGATCTGGTGAGGGATTAACTGACTACACATGAACTAGACATGGGGTAAATGATTGGCCATTAACTTTTATGGAGGATCAAGAATTATTCACGCTGATGTGTGGGGACTTATAACTCATTGACTCACAATAGTTATACTTAGTTAACACCAGAGTTGAACACTCACTACAGAACCCACTCCCAAGATTAATCTGTATTGTTAAAAGTTTGTTCTTTTGTCTTTTATTAATGCTTCATAAATTATGTAAGATAGTTGGCATGCAGGCACTAGATGTATATCTTTAGCCTGTTCCCATCCGAGCACTTACTACTTCAGTTACGTTTCTAATTCTTAATGTAAAATTAGCTGAACATACATGTATTGTTTTTCAGATATCATTACTTTCCATACCCTGATGCCTTATTATTAGGGGGATTGATATGTAGTTATTGTTATGGGTACAAGCAACTTGTCAAACTCCAATTTATTCAGTTTAGATTATTTCTACCAATATGGCAGATTAGTGGCCCATATTTACTTTTAAAGCGTACTAGCACTAGGATTGGTACAGGCTGGACCTGCTTTGGTGTTATGGAAGCTCACATACTTAAGATCTTATTGTGCACCATATTTTTACTTTGCTATATCACATATATCAATCTTGGGTGACGGGAGCATCCCTATAACGTAGCTTCTGATATACAGGCTAATTGCATTGATTCTGTCATTTGTATTGTGCATGTATATTATATTATGTGCTTAGATAGTATAGGACCTTCCATATTTTATTATCTCTAATATCTTACTATTAACATGAAGACCCTAGACCTATAGCGTATAATATGTCCTGAACGGTGTACACTTCATCTTGCCAGTCCCAGCTAGATTTAAAATATTATGAGTGAGGCTTGTTGTTATCTACTTTTCTGGTGTTGCTTATTCTATATCCCAACATACTATTTGCCTTTACAGAAATATTTCCTTGTTATTGATGATCTGGCCCTAGGTTCTAGTTCCAAAACATCCAGGTTTTGGTATAGCTTTAATTGTGGTTAGTAAACAAATTTATAAACTTTGAGTTACTAATTTTGTGATATTTATCCCCAGATTTAAAGAGTATACTTTATTTTGTATAATACAGTAGTGATGAGTCCTTCAATATATCCCAAGAGGAGAGGAGTTATGAAGCTTATCCTTTCGGGTCAATAGATTACTAGGCCCGCTCTTTGGTTATTTCCTAAGGGGAACCCTCCTACATAGATGTTAAGTTTTATGTTACTATCTATTCTCTGAACCAAAAAGCAGACGTTTGTATTTAACTTATTTGTGTCTTTTCTAATCATTCTAGTTATCCACTAAAAAAAAAAAAAAGAGGTTTACTGAATGAGGTCCAAGAGTGGCCTCTTCTATTTTTGAGTACCCTCCCTTACCTTGTATTTGTTTCATAAGGCCCAAGAGTGGTCTTCTGTGAAAACTGGAAGGTCAACATTCTGAATGCCATCTTGTTTCATCATTGCCTATAGAAATCAGTTGTCTCTGCTTATTGTTTTTAACATGTGCTCTAATGTGTTGTATGTCATGACATTTAAACCTCAATAAAAAAAAAAAAAAGATTATCAAACCCCTTTTTGTCCTATGTTAAAGGAACATGAAACCAAAAATATTTATTTCATGATTCAAAAAGATTATTCAGTTTTAAACAACTTTCCAATTTACCTCTATTATCTAATTTGTTTCATTCTCTTTATTTCCTCTGTTGAAGATATAGTAAGGCAATACTGGGAGATAGCTGCAAGCCAATGACAAGAGGCATATATGTGCAGCCACCAATCAGCAGCTTCTGAGCCTACCTAAGTATACAAAAGAGAGAAAGTATGGGGGCTTACAGCACTATTCCCTACTAATAAAACATAGCATTCATTAATACATTAAAATCATTAACTGAGGGTAATGTCACATCTAATCACCCTGCTCACATACCACCCTCCCATTGGGTAAGGTTAGATTCTACTGAAAAAAGCAGAGTGAATAAGAATATAAACAGAAAAAGTTAAAAAAGAAAGCATTGCACTAATCCCAAAGAGTCCTGGCCGACATACTGGAACATCGGCATCAGTTGGGATAGTGGAGAGGCAAGTTAGAAAAGATAGTGCAGCAAACAAGTTTCCGCCATACACGGCCTTTTTCAATGCTAAAATCAACCAGATTGCTCTCCTAATCTGCTTTAAATAGGGTATGATGACTAACAAAACACCAATCCAATTTTGAGACACAAACACTATCTTAAGTGTGGCAATCTAGATAGTTATAGCATTAGGTCATTTTATTTTGCTTAATGCACTTGTAATCAAACAGATAAAGCTAAATATAACAGATAAAGATAAAGCTAATATAACTTTTGTTTTCATCCCTTTTATTCTCTATTTCTTTTCTCTTTTCTTTTGCGTAATAATACTTTTAGTGTATACAGTAGTTAAACAAAACTACTAAATTCATTTTTCAAAAACCTGTCATTAGAGCAAATATGTATCTTCTATGCTGAGTGTTGGGAATATGTGTTTGTTGGTATCCTAAAACAATGTCTCTTGACAGTTTCACAATGTTCCAAGAAGTATGGGGAAAAGATTGTTGAATACTAGAAGGAAGAAAAGTAGAAACTATACAAATGAGAAAGGAAAGAGACACATAATGGATGATGAAACGCACAAGAAAGATTACTTGTTCTTTACTCATAGTGGACTAGATTACAAGTGGAGCACTAATTTATCTCGTACCCATAATCTGGCAAATTTACCCATTTATAGGCGCACAATAAATACCAAGTGGATGGTTATTGCTACTGGCAGCTCATGGTAGTAATTAGCGCTTATAAAATTAACCAGCAATCAGATCAGTTTTTGGGGGCTACAATTTGGGGCGTTAGAAAGAAAATGGCACTGGAAACTGCCTTTGCATTCTGGTCTATGGGGACTGTGTGTTCCCAGTAAATATATATGTATATACTTATATACATAAATATTTATGTGCTAACGTGTATATACTCATATTAACACATAAATATATATGTATATACTTATATACATAAATATTTATGTGCTAACGTGTATATACTCATATTAACACATAAATATATATGTATATACTTATATACATAAATATTTATGTGCTAACGTGTATATACTCATATTAACACATAAATATATATGTATATACTTATATACATAAATATTTATGTGCTAACGTGTATATACTCATATTAACACATAAATATATATGTATATACTTATATACATAAATATTTATGTGCTAACGTGTATATACTCATATTAACACATAAATATATATGCAATATTACCGAGATACTCAATTTTCAGGGTAAAAATTGGCTTTATATAATTCCACCAGGGAAATAGAAGGACTGGCAAGCATTCTTATAGAATCTCACCAGCACAGAGACTTTATTAGAATCGGCACTTAGAATCAAATACTAAAAAATAAAAACGTCAGTTGCAGATGTTGGGGTACTGATGTGACTTTTCTTGCATATTCCCTTAGCTGTAGAGGATATCATGTACTCAACACATATGCATGTGCATATGCACCTATAAACATATGTAAATGTAGGTCCTCTCCATTGTATGCAGTCTATAACATAGTAATGAATAGAGCTTTAATGAATTGATAACATGGATGTTAATAAGCCTCTGCAATACCTCCTGTGGCCATTTCGGAAGTGTCATTGCCCATGTGCAAAATAACAGGCTGTTTTCCTAATAGTTGTAAAGATGTCCAAAATATCCTTTTGAGGCTTTATTACATGCATTTAGGTGTAAATCTGAAAAGTCAAAACTGGCCTGAAAAAGGTGTTGAAAAGTGACTCCAAATGGTTTGTGATTGCAGAGAACTTTTAAGCCCCACAATAAAAATATGGCTTTTATCGAGGATTCAAAAATACATTTGTGGGTACAGGAAAGAGCCTAAAACTCGCTTTTGTGATCAAACTAAATCGAAAAGTTGACAGAAAAAGAACCATAAAGGCCTCTGCCGATAGATTGTTATCAATGTCTCAATCTTTAAACACTGTTCTTTCTCATGAATGACAGAAAAAAACATAGGCCTAGATTTGGAGTTCGGCGGTAGCCGTCAAAACCAGCGTTAGAGGCTCCTAACGCTGGTTTTGGCCGCCCGCTGGTATTTGGAGTCAGTGATTAAAGGGTCTAACGCTCACTTTTCAGCCGCGACTTTTCCATACCGCAGATCCCCCTACGCCATTTGCGTATCCTATCTTTTCAATGGGATCTTCCTAACGCCGGTATTTAGAGTCGTTTCTGAAGTGAGCGTTAGAGCTCTAACGACAAAATTCCAGCCGCCTGAAAATAGCAGGAGTTAAGAGCTTTCTGGGCTAACGCCGGTTCATAAAGCTCTTAACTACTGTACCCTAAAGTACACTTACACCCATAAACTACCTATGTACCCCTAAACCAAGCTCCCCCCACATCGCCGCCACTCGATTTAAATTTTTAACCCCTAATCTGCCGACCGCCACCTACGTTATACTTATGTACCCCTAATCTGCTGCCCCTAACCCCGCCGACCCCTGTATTATATTTATTAACCCCTAACCTGCCCCCCACAACGTCGCCGCCAGCTACTTAAAATAATTAACCCCTAATCTTCCGACCGCAAAGCGCCGCCACCTACGTTATCCCTATGTACCCCTAATCTGCTACCCCTAACACCGCCGACCCCTATATTATATTTATTAACCCCTAATCTGCCCCCCTCAACGTCGCCGACACCTGCCTACACTTATTAACCCCTAATCTGCCGAGCGGACCTGAGCGCTACTATAATAAAGTTATTAACCCCTAACCCGCCTCACTAACCCTATCATAAATAGTATTAACCCCTAATCTGCCCTCCCTAACATCGCCGACACCTACCTTCAATTATTAACCCCTAATCTTCCGATCGGAGCTCACTGCTATTCTAATAAATGTATTAACCCCTAAAGCTAAGTCTAACCCTAACACTAACACCCCCCTAACTTAAATATAATTTTAATCTAACGAAATAAATTAACTCTTATTAAATAACTTATTCCTATTTAAAGCTAAATACTTACCTGTAAAATAAACCCTAATATAGCTACAATATAAATTATAATTATATTATAGCTATTTTAGGATTAATATTTATTTTACAGGCAACTTTGTAATTATTTTAACCAGGTACAATAGCTATTAAATAGTTAAGAACTATTTAATAGTTACCTAGTTAAAATATTTACAAAATTACCTGTAAAATAAATCCTAACCTAAGATATAATTAAACCTAACACTACCCTATCAATAAAATAATTAAATAAACTACCTACAATTACCTACAATTAACCTAACACTACACTATCAATAAATTAAATAAACACAATTGCTACAAATAAATACAATTAAATAAACTATCTAAAGTACAAAAAATAAAAAAGAACTAAGTTACAGAAAATAATAAAATATTTACAAACATAAGAAAAATATTACAACAATTTTAAACTAATTACACCTACTCTAAGCCCCCTAATAAAATAACAAAGCCCCCCAAAATAAAAAATTCCCTACCCTATTCTAAATTAAAAAAGTTACAAGCTCTTTTACCTTACCAGCCCTGAACAGGGCCCTTTGCGGGGCATGCCCCAAGAAGTTCAGCTCTTTTGCCTGTAAAAAAAAACATACAATACCCCCCCCCCCAACATTACAACCCACCACCCACATACCCCTAATCTAACCCAAACCCCCCTTAAATAAACCTAACACTAATCCCCTGAAGATCTTCCTACCTTGTCTTCACCATCCAGGTATCACCGATCGGTCCTGGCTCCGATATCTTCATCCAACCCAAGCGGGGGCTAGACATCCACTGAAGAAGTCCAGAAGAGGGTCCAAAGTCTTCCTCCTATCCGGCAAGAAGAGGACATCCGGACCGGCAAACATCTTCTCCAAGCGGCATCTTCTATCTTCTTCCATCCGGAGCGAAGCGGCTGATCTTGAAGACCTCCGGCGCGGATCCATCCTCTTCTTTCGACGTCCAACTGAAGAATGAAGGTTCCTTTAAGGGACGTCATCCAAGATGGCGTCCCTCGAATTCCGATTGGCTGATAGGATTCTATTAGCCAATCGGAATTAAGGTAGGAATTTTCTGATTGGCTGATGGAATCAGCCAATCAGAATCTAGTTCAATCCGATTGGCTGATCCAATCAGCCAATCAGATTGAGCTCGCATTCTATTGGCTGTTCCGATCAGCCAATAGAATGCGAGCTCAATCTGATTGGCTGATTGGATCGGCCAATCGGATTGAACTAGATTCTGATTGGCTGATTCCATCAGCCAATCAGAAAATTCCTACCTTAATTCCGATTGGCTAATAGAATCCTATCAGCCAATCGGAATTCGAGGGACGCCATCTTGGATGACGTCCCTTAAAGGAACCTTCATTCTTCAGTTGGACGTCGAAAGAAGAGGATGGATCCGCGCCGGAGGTCTTCAAGATCAGCCGCTTCGCTCCGGATGGAAGAAGATAGAAGATGCCGCTTGGAGAAGATGTTTGCCGGTCCGGATGTCCTCTTCTTGCCGGATAGGAGGAAGACTTTGGACCCTCTTCTGGACTTCTTCAGTGGATGTCTAGCCCCCGCTTGGGTTGGATGAAGATATCGGAGCCAGGACCGATCGGTGATACCTGGATGGTGAAGACAAGGTAGGAAGATCTTCAGGGGATTAGTGTTAGGTTTATTTAAGGGGGGTTTGGGTTAGATTAGGGGTATGTGGGTGGTGGGTTGTAATGTTGGGGGGGGGGGTATTGTATGTTTTTTTTTACAGGCAAAAGAGCTGAACTTCTTGGGGCATGCCCCGCAAAGGGCCCTGTTCAGGGCTGGTAAGGTAAAAGAGCTTGTAACTTTTTTAATTTAGAATAGGGTAGGGAATTTTTTATTTTGGGGGGCTTTGTTATTTTATTAGGGGGCTTAGAGTAGGTGTAATTAGTTTAAAATTGTTGTAATATTTTTCTTATGTTTGTAAATATTTTATTATTTTCTGTAACTTAGTTCTTTTTTATTTTTTGTACTTTAGATAGTTTATTTAATTGTATTTATTTGTAGCAATTGTGTTTATTTAATTTATTGATAGTGTAGTGTTAGGTTAATTGTAGGTAATTGTAGGTATTTTATTTAATTATTTTATTGATAGGGTAGTGTTAGGTTTAATTATATCTTAGGTTAGGATTTATTTTACAGGTAATTTTGTAAATATTTTAACTAGGTAACTATTAAATAGTTCTTAACTATTTAATAGCTATTGTACCTGGTTAAAATAATTACAAAGTTGCCTGTAAAATAAATATTAATCCTAAAATAGCTATAATGTAATTATAATTTATATTGTAGCTATATTAGGATTTATTTTACAGGTAAGTATTTAGCTTTAAATAGGAATAAGTTATTTAATAAGAGTTAATTTATTTCGTTAGAATAAAATTATATTTAAGTTAGGGGGGTGTTAGTGTTAGGGTTAGACTTAGCTTTAGGGGTTAATACATTTATTAGAATAGCGGTGAGCTCCGGTCGGCAGATTAGGGGTTAATAATTGAAGTTAGGTGTCGGCGATGTTAGGGAGGGCAGATTAGGGGTTAATACTATTTATGATAGGGTTAGTGAGGCGGATTAGGGGTTAATAACTTTATTATAGTAGCGCTCAGGTCCGCTCGGCAGATTAGGGGTTAATAAGTGTAGGCAGGTGTCGGCGACGTTGTGGGGGGCAGATTAGGGGTTAATAAATATAACATAGGGGTCGGCGATGTTAGGGCAGCAGATTAGGGGTACATAGGGATAACGTAGGTGGCGGCGGTTTACGGAGCGGCAGATTAGGGGTTAAAAGTGTAATGCAGGGGTCAGCGATAGCGGGGGCGGCAGAATAGGGGTTAATAAGTGTAAGGTTAGGGGTGTTTAGACTCGGGGTACATGTTAGAGTGTTAGGTGCAGACGTAGGAAGTGTTTTCCCATAGGAAACAATGGGGCTGCGTTAGGAGCTGAACGCGGCTTTTTTGCAGGTGTTAGGTTTTTTTTCAGCTCAAACAGCCCCATTGTTTCCTATGGGAGAATCGTGCACGAGCACGTTTTTGAGGCTGGCCGCGTCCGTAAGCAACTCTGGTATCGAGAGTTGCATTTGCGGTAAAAATGCTCTACGCTCCTTTTTTGGAGCCTAACGCAGCATTTTTTTGGACTCTCGATACCAGAGTTAATTTTATGGTGCGGCCAGAAAAAAACCCGCGGAGCGTTAACAGCCCTTTTACCGCCGAACTCCAAATCTAGGCCTTTGTTCACTCTTACATTCCATTTCTTCCCTATATTTAAAGGACCAGTCAACACATTAGATTTGCATAATCAACAAATGCAAGATAACAAGACAATGCAATAGCACTTAGTCTGAACTTCAAATGAGTAGTAGATTTTTTTTATAACAAATTTCAAAGTTATGTATATTTCCACTCCCCTTGTACCATGTGATAGCAATCAGCAATCACAAATGCATATACGTATAGTCTGTGAATTCTTGCACATGCTCAGTAGGATCCGGTGACTCAAAAATTGTAAATATAAAAGACTGTGCACATTTTTTTTAATGGAAGTAATTTGGAAAGTTGTTTAAAATTACATGCTGTATCTGAATCATGAAAGTTTTAATTTAACCTGAGTGGCCCTTTAAGGTAACTAAAATAATAACTTTCAGTTTCCTTTCATCGTCTATTGCTGTGATTAAAGCACTGTTAAAATTAATTTATATGAGCTTGCCAACCCCACATCAATGCAAATTTATGTTATTCTTCCAGATCTTGTGTTTTTGTTTATACAACACCCGCTAACAAACACAGGTTTCTGCTTTCATATTTGGGCTAACTGAAATTGACTTTCATAAACATGAAAATGTGAAGCAAGGCATTTAATAAATGTAACTTAAAAGGGTTTCTTCATTGTTGCAGTCTGTAAACAAATATTTTAGTATAACAATAGTATCTGAAAAATGTAGCTCTTATATGGAACAATTATTTTAGATATATTTTTTAATGTTTGTTTTTAGTCTGATGCAGAGTGCTTACTATTCTGAAAAGCAGCTTTTATGTGTATTCTAATGGTTATTAATACAAAAAGAAACACATTTTTTTTTACTTTGCTTTATTTTTGAGGATGTATTCCACACAAGCTGTGCCCTAGTATAGTTTTCTTTAGTTAAAGTCCTCAGAACCAACCAACAAGCAATATTCTCAGAATATCCGAAGTAAAGCAAACGTAATATTGGGCAAGATCACTTTGTACTTACAACTCTGATCTTATTAATAAGGGTTCAAACATAATCAAAATCTGGATAACTGTTAAGCAACTCACGTCTGAACAAAAGTGCAAAATTGATGTTTAACTGCTATGTATTTTTAAGTGGGCTGTATAATAAAAGCAACACATTTCATCTTGTCATTGTTAAATATGATTGGCATAATTTACACATAGCTAAAAACTCTAAAAACCCAACTTAAAGGGACACTGAACCCAATTTTTTTTCTATCGTGATTCAGGTAGAGCATGCAATTTTAAGCAACTTTCTAATTTACTCCTATTATCAAATTATTTTCATTCTCTTGGTATCTTTATTTGAAATGCAAGAATGTAAGTTTAGATGCCGGCCCATTTTTGGTGAACACACTGTGTTGTTCTTGCTGATTGGTGGGTAAATTCACCTAGAAATAAACAAGTGCTTTCCATGGTTCTGAACCAACAAAATAGCTTAAATGCCTTCTTTTTCAAATAAAGAAAGAAAGAGAACGAAGAAAAATTGATAATAGGAGTAAATTAGAAAGTTGTTTAAAATGGCATGCTTTATCTTAATCATGAAAGAAAAAATGTGTGTTCAGTGTCCCTTTAATAAAATAAGGATGAACCTTTTCAACTAGTTTTCATTAGCAGGATCATTTCAACCTCTATACCCTTTCAAGAGTAATGAGCCTGAACTATGACCTCCCCCACTGCTAAAACTTACATTGAGATAACTGACAATCCTGGACATCCCTATATGGCAACAAGCCCATCTGAAGCGACAATGACCCCTCCTTGATCCACCAAATTCAAACACCCAAAGCACACCTTGCTAATATTTAAAAGGCCCTCTCCAGCTGCCATATCACCTCAAAAAACAATCAGCCAGAATAAAGGCTTTACCTTAATACAAATTCATGCTGCAGCAGCATGGTTCTTTGCATACTTTTTTCTCACCTTTAATTTTGTCCTGTTGTCTTCTTATATTAATTTTGAAGGTAATACTAATTGGTTAAAAGATTGACTTATTAAGATTACAGTGGGTGGTCTGTCACAGTTCACTCTACCCCTTCTAAAGTGAGTGACCCTGCTTTTGCTGCCAGAGGATGATTAAGATACACAGAACCAGATTACAACTAGCACGCTATTTAGTACTTTTGCTCCTGCGCAAACCCTGCCAGAAGTATTTTAACTGACATGAATTTTAAAATTTTTACATTCCAATATTTTCACATAGAAGAAAATGTTGTATTTATTTTTTAAAAAACAATTTCTATATGTATCTGATGTATTTTTATTGCAAAAGGTATATATATATATATATATATATATATATATATATATATATATGTAGGTTTTTATATATACAGATAGGAATATATTGGAATATATATTTTAAAATGCATACAACATTTTCACCTATGTGAAGAACATTGGAATGTAAAATATTTACAGTAAAAACACACTAAAACACATTATTAAATGTTAATATTGATTTAAAATATTTTTTTATTGTTTTAGGTAATTCAGTGGAAAGGGCTCCAATGTAACTTTAGTGCAGGTCCTGTGTGCCAAGCTGCTAAGCCTACTGCTAGGGTAACTATGGGCATTTATTTGCAGCCCCCTCCTTTACAGTTAAAACACCTGCAAGTCTTCTAAGAAGCCTTTCCACAAAAAACGTTTGTGCTTATAGGTGCTGGAATTTGTGCTTATAGGTGTTCCAAATCATCCCAATGGTGTTCAGTTGAGTGGATGTCAGGGCTCTGTAAAGGCCACTTGAGTTCCTCCACACCAAACTTGTAAAGTCATGATTATGTTCAGCCCGGCCAACATCTCTTTAGCATGCTCTATACTTTTAATGGATAGTGTGACTTCTAAACATCACTGATATTACAAGTTGTAAGCAACACATAACAGTTCTAAAAAGTAAAGTGAAGAAAAGTGTTAGGGATAGAATAAAAGTATAACAAAACACATAATAAGCATGTGTTAATATAAAGTATTACACTCATAAAAAAAACATATTAAATATAAAATATAAGTTTATTATTGAAATACATGTATAAAAATTGTTTTAAATGGATATGCTATATGAAAAGGTGTTTGACTTGGAAGGGCTCAAAGATGTACAGGTGAAACTCGAAAAATTAGAATATCATGCAAAAGTTCATTTATTTCACTAATGCAACTTAAAAGGTGAAACTAATATATGAGATAGACTCATTACATGCAAAACAAGATAGTTCAAGCTGTGATTTGTCATAATTGTGATGATTATGGTTTACAGCTCATGAAAACCCCAAATCCACAATCTCAGAAAATTAGAATATTACATACAATCAATAATACAAGGATTGTACATAGAACAATATTGGACCTCTGAAAAGTATAAGCATGCATACTGTATGCAGTCAGTACTTGGTTTGGGCCCCTTTTACAGCAATTACTGCCTCAATGTGGCGTGGCATGGAAGCTATTAGCCTGTGGCACTGCTGAGGTGTTATGGAAGACCAGGATGCTTTAATAGCGGCCTTCAGCTCTTCTGCATTGTTCGGTATCATGTCTCTCATCTTTCTGTTGGCAATGCCCCATAGATTCTCTATGGGGTTCAGGTCAGGCGAGTTTGCTGGCCAATCAAGCACGGTAATCCCACGGTCATTGAACCAGGTTTTGGTGCATTTGGCAGTGGGGGCAGGTGCCATGTCCTGCTGGAAAATGAAGTCTGCATCACCATAGAGCTCGTCTGCGGAAGGAAGCATGAAGTGCTCCAAAATCTCCTGGTAGACGGCTGTGTTGACCCTGGGCTTAATGAAGCACAGTGGACCAACATCAGCAGATGACATGGCTCCCCAAATCAACACAGACTGTGGAAACTTCACACTGGACTTCAAACATCTTGCAGTGTGTGCCTCTCCATTCTTCCTCCATACTCTGGGTCCTTGGTTTCCAAATGAGATGAAAAATTTGCTCTCATCAGAAAAGAGGACTTTGGACCACTGAGCAACAGACCAGGTCTGTGTTTCTTTAGCCCAGGTAAGACGCTTCTGATGTTGTTTGTTGTTCAGGAGTGGCTTGACAAGAGGAATACGACATTTGAAGCCAATGTCCAGGATCCGTCTGTGTGTGGTGGCTCTTGATGCACTGACTCCAGCCTCAGTCCACTCCTTGTGAAAGCCCCCAACACTTTTGAATAGCCTTTTCCCGAAAATACTCTCAAGGCTGAGGTCATCCCTGCTGCTTGTGCACCTTTTTCTTCCACACTTTCCCTTCCACATACTTCTTTTGCAATTACCTTTTGAGGCTTTCCCTGCTTATGTAGGGTGTCAATGATGGTTTTCTGCACAACTGTCAGGTCAGCAGTCTTTCCCATGATTGTAATTCCTACTGAACCAGACTGAGAGACCATTTAAAGGCTCAGGAACCCTTTGCAGGTGTTATGGCTTAATTAGCTGATTAGAGTGGGACACTTTGAGCCTAGAATATTGCAGCTTTTCACAATATTCAAATTTTCTGAGATTGTGGATTTGGGGTTTTCATGAACTGTAAGCCATAATCATCACAATTATGACAAATCACGACTTGAACTATCCTGCTTTGCATGTAATGAGTCCATCTCATATATTAGTTTCACCTTTTAAGTTGCATTAGTGAAATAAATTAACTTTTGCACAATATTCTAATTTTTTGAGTTTCACCTGTATATTTATATATATTTCTATGTGTAGATATATATAAATGGATAGATTTCCTGATGAGAGCATGCCTGAGGCTTTCACTAGAGCAAAAACACTTTACTTTCAACTTGTAATATGAGTGCAAGAATAGGAAAGCTATTGATTTAAGTTGTGGGGTGTTAGAGCTCAATAGGGCAAATATGTTTGCACTACACTTGTAGTCTAGGCATTTATGTATATAAAAATATATTGTTTAAAAAATCTTGATTTTTAAGGTAGATAGGAATAAGTCATGCAAAGTAATAAGAATGATCAATTAATTCAAGTTGCAATGTTATTATGTTTGCTTTGTAAGATATCCAAAGTTCAATTTATAATTTAAAAAAATTCTAAGGTTGATTAATAAATACTTATAACTCTAAATGCATTTTTAAATTTAGCTGTTTCTCTTTTTTTTAAAAAAAAAAACTAGTCAGGGGTTAAAAGCTACTAACCTAGAGAGAAAAAAGTTATTAGTCTACTCAATGTTAAAGATAATAAAAAAGTAAAATTTCTAAGTCATCTTCTACAATTTCTAAGTCGGCCTGGACCACTGGACCAGTGGGAATGTCAAGTCCTGAATATATATATATATATATATATATATATATATATATATATATATATATATACAGAGCTGCGCTTATAAGTTTACATACCCTGGCAGAATTTATGATTTCTTGTCCATTTTTCAGAGAATATGAATGATAACAATGATAACACAAAAACTATTCTTTCACTCATGGTTAGTGTTTGGCTGACGCCATTTATTATCAATCAACTGTGTTTACTCTTTATAAATCATAATGACAACAGAAACTATCCAAATGGCCCTGATAAAAAGTTTACATACCCCAGTTCTCAATACCGTGTATTGCCCCCTTTAACATCAATGACAGCTTGAAGTCTTTTGTGGTATTTGTAAATGAGGCTCTTTATCTTCTCAGATGGTAAAGCTGCCCATTCTTCCTGTCAAAAAGCCTCCAGTTCCATTAAATTATTTGGCTGTCTTGCATGAACTGCACGTTTGAGATCTCCTGCACGTTTGAGAGTGGCTCAATAATATTGAAGTCAGGAGACTGAGATGGCCACTCCAGAACCTTCACTTTATTCTGCTGTAGTCAATGACAGGTCAACTTGGCCTTGTGTTTAGGATCATTGTCATGTTGGAATGTCCAAGTACGTCCCATGCGCAGCTTCCGGGCTGATGAATGCAAATTTTCCTCCAGTATTTTTTGATAACATACTGCATTCATCTTGCCATCAATTCTGATCAAATTTCCTGTGCCTTTGTAGCTCACACATCCCCAAAACATCAGTGATCCACCTCCATGTTTCACAGTAGGAATGGTGTACCTTTCATTATAGGCCTTGTTGACTCCTCTCCAAATGTATAATTTATGCTTGTGGCCAAAAAGCTCAATTTTGGTATCAACACTCCAAATGACTGTGTCAGAAGGTTAGAGGCTTGTCTCTGTGCTGTTTGGCATATTGTAAGCGGGATACTTTGTGGCATTTGCATAGTAATGGCTTTCTTCTGCCGACTCGATTATGTAGCCCATCTTTCTTCAAGTGCCTCCTTGTGCATCTTGAAACAGCCACACCACATGTTTTCAGAGAGTGCTGTATTTGACCTGAAGTTATTTGTTGTTTTTTCTTTGCATCCCAAACAATTTTCCTGGCAGTTGTGGCTGAAATTTTAGTTAGTCTACCTGACCGTGGTTTGGTTTCAACAGAACCCCTCATTTTCCACTTCTTGATTAGAGGTTAAACACTGCTGATTGGCTTTCTCAATTGCTTGGATATCTTTTTATATCCCTTTCCTGTTTTATATAGTTCAACTACCTTTTCCCGCAGATCCTTTGACAATTCTTTTGCTTTCCCCATGACTCAGAATCCAGAAATGTCAGTGCAGCACTGGATGAAAGATGCAAGGGTCTGTCAGGAGTTCATAAACTCATTGACCTTTTATACACACACACTAATTACAAGCAAACAGATCACAGGTGAGGATGGTTACCTTTAATAGCCATTCAAACTCTGTTGTGTCAACTTGTGTGCATGTTATCAGGCCAAAATCACTATGGTATGTAAACTTTTTATTAGGGTTATTTCGGCAGTTTCTGTTGTCATTATGATATAAAAAGAGTAAACACAGTTGAATGATAATAAATGGCAGAAGAATATAAAATGCACGATAAATTACTAATTTAGATTTATTTTTGTAAATGAAATAGCTGGTTTTGTTCTTTTGGCACCACAACCTATTAAATCGAGTGGAGTTTGCAGAGCAACCAGATCACTTATCTTATCACCTTCTATACACAATGCTTCTTTATCTTATCTATCTCTATATACCAAAGCCCACTACCACTTAGAACAATTGAATATCAACATTTTATTACTTATTTCTACTACCTCCCACTGGGAGTGTAATTTCATTTGCAGGCTATGCTTACAAAGTTTTTCTATAGCCAATACTTGAGCAATTTTACTTTCCAGAGATCAATAGGTATATTCTCTTAAGTCTCAAACTAGCCTTTGTAGCAGAAGCATTTTTTAAATTTCCTTACTATATTATCCTGGGGTAGGTGTAGCTTAATCAGTAAATGCTGTGATTTACACCACTGTGACATATCCAGGAAAGACGGGTTAAAACCTTGTCAGCTCCTTTTGACTTGAGACATTACTTTAGTTCTTATCCCTCAATCATAAAAAATAACAAATTTATATATAATGGAGCATTAAGATTACCTTTTAAACATTGTGCTGCAATTTCTGTCCATCAAATAAGAATAAAATTGAGTCTTAAGGAAGTAAATAATATGACAGTAATAATAAAAACACACACAAACAAAAGTAAAATATTTTATGTCAGACTCCCATGTTTAAGTAATAATTTTGTCTGTTAGGTTTGACACAATCTTAAACAGTATATACTGTTTATATATATTATATATTCTTTATTACGTTAATATATACTATTTTATGTTTTACAATAATTTATTTTCATATTTATTGGCACTTTATGTATAAATTATTAAAATCAACATAGTTCTTAAATATTTCTATGGTTATTGAATATGTTTGTTTTACTAGTTGTAAAGGACATTTTGTTCCTCTAAAGGGAAAGTAAAGACCTTGTAATTAAAAGAGTTTTGTGAAATCTTGTTATAAACTAGACATGTGCATTTGTTTAATTTCCACAAAATGAATATGCTAACGAATGCACCCACAAATTTAAAGAAAACAAATAAATACTGATGAAATTACTCAGTATTAATTTATTTTCTTTAAATGGTTAAAGGGACATTATACACCCAAAAACATGGGCTATTTAAATAAAGCATTAAAAGAAGATACAGTTTGTAATTGACATGTATTATCAATTTTGCTGCTAAAGCCCCTAAAAAATTATAATAAAGTTTGAAGTCCTCTTGCTTCATAAGAATACGTCTGTAATACCCAGTAGCTACAGAATAAGGCTTTTTTCTCACACTCCCTAACTAGTGTTTACAGACAGCCCTCCTGCTGGAGAGATCTGTGTAATGTTCTTTGAAGTACTACAAAGTCAGAAATGATGCAACTATACACAGAAGCAGCTTATTTATTTTCCCTTTTGCCCTTCGTTCTAACTGCAGGAATTCCACTCCCTCCCTCCCGGTTGTATAGAACTAGAAGCAGTTGCGGTACTTAGCTTGTCTGTACACCCCAACAAGGATGTGATGTATTAGCCCCTGCAAGCCCTATTCATTTATAAATGCAATGTGATGTCTGCTGATGCATTTTTTACTAATATATGTTATTGATACTATATGAGTATAGACAGTTTTCTATAGTTTAAAATCATAAGAATATTGTGAATTTGTTATGTTTAGAACCAGAAGCAGTTGCTGTACTTAGCTTGTCTTTATACTTGAGTCCAACACCGATGTGATATACACAGAAGCTAGGGTTGCCACCCAGCCGGTATTTTACCGACAAGGCCGGTATTTTTAAGGTTCATGTCAATGTAGAAAATAAAGAATAAATATTGAAAGAAAGCCTCTGTCAAAATGAAACTTCTTCTGAGTTTGATGAATACTAGTTATAAAAAAATGAGCATTTTAAATTAGTCCTATCAGCTTTAGTTTGGGAGTTATACTGTTTAATTATTTATGCAAATTTATGTTAATTAGCATGGCCGGTATTTTCCTTAAAGAAAAGTGTCAACCCTAACAGAAGCATCTAAAACAAAGCACTCAGCTTCTCTCTGCTGAGCTCCATTGCAAGTCTGCTGGTATATCACTAAGTCTTCCCTCCTCCGTTACCACGGCAGATTATTAGGTTATGCAGACACCGGAGGGGAAGTCTCACATACTGCTCTGTTTAACGATCTCCTTGGGATCATATTACACAGAGCAGTATGTGATACAGAACAAAGGATAAAAGGGAAAATAAATAGCTGTGTATAGCTGCATCATTTCTGACTTTGCGCATAGTACTTCAAAGAACATTACACAGATCGCTTCAGCAGGAGGACTGTCTGTAAACACTAGTTAGGGAGTGTGAGAAAAAAGCCTTGTTCTGTAGCTACTGGGTATTACGGACGTATTCTTATGAAGTGAGAGGACTTCAAACTTTATTATCATTTTTAGGGGCTTTAGCAGCAAAATTGATAATACTTGTCAACTACAAACTTTATCTTCTTTTAATGCTTTATTTAATTAGCCCATATTTTTTTGGGTGTATAATGTCCTTTTAAGATACTTACCTTTTATGCGCTGGAGAGCAAGGCTCTTCTTCACAGAGTCCCGACTGATCAAATTGGATGCTGGGCTCTATGAAGAAGAGACTTGGGTTAGCGCTAAAGATAAATATAAAGCTACAGGTGGACTTTTTCCTTACATTTGTTTGAAAATTTGGACGTATTGATTTTTTTACAGCTGCACACCTCTATTATAAACTAACATAATAGGGAGTTTAATTTTTTTTTTTGAATGCATTAAACAGACACAAAACTCACATTTTTCTTTCATGATTCAGATTAGCATGCAATTTCAAATAACTTTCAGCTAGATTATAAGTCTGTGCGTTTGTCTTTCAACACTGACAATATGGTATTTACAGAGTTAAAACAGCAACGCAGCCATTACGAGTCTTGTTGGTATAGGTGTACCGCAAGCCTTTTAGCCTGTAACGCAACGTTAGTACCGCACTCTTAAAAATTATGTTTTTTCATGTGATTCCCATAGCACTGCCATTACAAGTTTTGCGTTCTGGCTAAAAAAGGGGCGTTACAGCCTAAAATGACAAGATCCGTAAAGCCATCTAAAAGCAGTAGTTATGAGTTTTACGCTACAAATCTGTAACATAAAACTCATAACTAAACTGCTACAAAGTACAATAGACACCCATAAACTGCTTATTAACCCCTAAACCGAGGCCCTCCCGCATCGCAAACACTATATTAAATTTATTAACCCCTAATCTGCCGCTCCCGACATCGCTGCCACTAAAAATAATTATTAACCCCTATTCCGTCACTCCCCGACATCGTCACCACTATCATAAAGTTATTAACCCCTAAACCGCCACCCTCCCACATCGCAAACACTATTTAAATATTATTAACCCCTAATCTGCCATCCGCCCCCACTATACTTAAGTTATTAAGCCCTACACCGCCGCCACTATAAGAAACCTATTAACCCCTAAACCGCAAACTCCCCACAACGAAATATATTAAAATAAACTATTAACCCCTAAACCAAAAGCCTCCCACATTGCAATAAACTAAATTAAACTAGTAACCCCTAATCCTAATGCCCCCCTAACTTTAGATTAAAATTACAATTTCCCTATCTTAAATATAATTAAAACTTACCTGTCAAATTAAAAAAACTAAATTTAAACTAACAATTAAACTAATATAATTATTAAGCTAAAATTAAACTAACTACCAATTAAATTAAACTAAACTACACATTAAAAAAATCCTAACAGTACCCTAAACATTGAAAAACTATCTAATTACAAAAAAGAAAAAAGACTAAATTACAAAAAATAACAAATATTAAATTACAAAAAATAACAAATGAAATTATCCAAAATAAAAAAGAATTACACCTAATCTAATAGCCCTATCAAAATAAAAAGCCCACCCAAAATAAAAAAAACCCTAGCCTACAAAAAACTACAAATAGCCCTTAAAAGGGCCTTTTGTAGGGCATTACCCTAAGTTAAACAGCTCTTTTTCCTGTAAAGAAAATACAAAGACCCCCCCAACAGTAAAACCCACCATCCAATCAACCCCCCAAAATAAAAAACCTAACTCTAAAAAAAACCTAAGCTACCCATTGCCCTGAAAAGGGCATTTGGATGGGCATTGCCCTTAAAAGGACGTTTAGCTCTTTTGCTGCCCAAACCCTAAACAAAAAAACAAAAAAACACCCAAAAAACCCTTAAAAAAACTATCATTAACCCCAGACGATCCACTTACAGTTTTTGAAGTCCCGCTTGAATGATCTTCATCCAGGAGGCGAGAAGTCTTCATCCAAGCGGCCTCTTCAATCTTCATCCAGGTGGCATCTTCTATTTTATGGGATGAAGATTGAAGAGGCCGCCTGGATGAAGACTTCTCGCCGCCTGGATGAAGATCGTTTAAGCGGGACTTCAAAAACTGTAAGTGGATCGTTGAGCATTAGTTATAGGTTTTTTTAAGGGTTTTTTGGGTGTTTTTTTTTTTTTCTTAGTTTAGGGTTTCGGCAGCAAAAGAGCTAAATGCCCTTTTAAGGGCAATGCCCATCCAAATGGTTAGCTTAGATTTTTAGATAGTATTTTTTATTTTGTGGGTTTGGGTTTGTAATGTTAGTGGGTATTTGTTTTACAGGTAAAAGAGCTGTTTAACTAAGGGCAATGCCCTACAAAAGGCCCTTTTAAGGGCCATTGGTAATTTATTCTAGATTAGATTTTTTTTATTTTGGAGTGTTTTTTTTTTTTTAAATGGGTATTAAAATATGCATAATTTTTATTATTTTTGATCATTTGTTTGTTATTTTGTGTAATGTATTTTTTTTTCGTTTTGGGTGGTTTTTATATTTAGATTAGGGCTTGGGCAGCAAAAGAGCTAAATGCCCTTTTTAGGGCAATGCCCATACAAATGCCCTTTTCAGGGCAATGGGTAGATTAGGTTTTACTTTATTTTTATTTTGTTGGTTTGGGGGATGGGGGTTTGTATACTGTTAGGGGGTGTTTGTTTTTGTAGCTAAAGAGCTGTTAACTTTAGGGCAATACCCTACAAAAGGCTCTTTTAAGGGCCCTTGGTAGTTTATTCTAGATTAGGCTTTTTTATTTTGGGGTGTTTTTTCTCCTGTTAAGTGTGATCAGTCCACGGGTCATCATTACTTCTGGGATATTACTCCTCCCCAACAGGAAGTGCAAGAGGATTCACCCAGCAGAGCTGCCATATAGCTCCTCCCCTCTACGTCACCTCCAGTCATTCTCTTGCACCCAACGACTAGATAGGATGTGTGAGAGGACTATGGTGATTATATTTAGTTTTATACCTTCAATCAAAAGTTTGTTATTTTATAATAGCACCGGAGTGTGTTATTCCTTCTCTGGTAGAATTTGAAGAAGAATCTACCTGAGTTTTTACTATGATTTTAGCCGGCGTAGTTAAGATCATATTGCTGTTTCTCGGCCATCTGAGGAGAGGTAAACTTCAGATCAGGGGACAGCGGGCAGATTAATCTGCAAAGAGGTATGTAGCAGCTTATTATTTTCTGACAATGGAATTGATGAGAAAATTCTGCCATACCGATATAATGTAAAGTCAGCCTTAAATGCAGTAGCAGCAACTGGTATCAGGCTGTCATGTATGTATATTTTACACTTCAGTATTCTGGGGAATGGCACTTCACTGGAATTATACTGTGTGCATAAGACTTTAGCCTAATTTGCAGGGACTAGCAACAGGCTTTTTAATAACAATTAATTTATGTTAAACGTTTTTTGCTGGCATGTAAAATCGTTTCATTTTCTGAGGTACTGGGTGAATAAAATGTTTTGGGCACTATTTTTTCCACTTGGCAGTTGTTTTGTTTGATTTATGACAGTTTACTGATCTCTCTCACTGTTGTGTGTGAGGGGGAGGGGCCTTTTTTGGCGCTTTTGCTACGCATCAAAAAATTCAGTCAGAAGCTCATTGTATTTCCTGCATGATCCGGTTCATCTCTACAGAACTTAGGGGTCTTCAAAACTTGTTTTGAGGGAGGTAATCACTCACAGCAGAGCTGTGAGATTGTAGTTGACTGTGATAAAAAACGTTTATTTCTGTAACTTTTTTTCTGCTATCAGGGTTAGTTATCCTTTGCTAATGGGAACAAGCCTTTGCTAAAATTGTGTTTTTTACAAAGATTTGATGCTATAACCTTTCAGTTTATTAACTTTCAACTGTCATAACTCTTTCTGTGCTTCTTATAGGCACAGTACGTTTTCATATTATAGTAAATTACTTGAAAAGTATTTCCAAGTTGCTAGTTTATTTGCTAGTGTGTTAAACATGTCTGATTCAGAGGAAGCCATCTGTGCTATATGTGCTAATGCCAAAGTGGAGCCCAATAGAAATTTATGTACTAACTGCATTGATGCTACTTTAAATAAAAGTCAATCTGTACAAATTGAACACATTTCACCAAACAACGAGGGGAGAGTTATGCCGACTAACTCGCCTCACGTGTCAGTACCTGCATCTCCCGCTCGGGAGGTGCGTGATATTGTGGCGCCGAGTACATCTAGGCGGCCATTACAAATCACATTACAGGATATGGCTACTGTTATGACTGAAGTTTTGGCTAAATTACCAATTAACTAAGAGGTAAGCGTGATCACTCTGGGGTGAGAACAGAGTGCGCTGATAATGTTAGGGCCATGTCAGATACTGCGTCACAACTTGCAGAACATGAGGACGGAGAGCTTCATTCTGCGGCTGACGGTTCTGATCCAAACAGATTGGATTCAGATATTTCAAATTTTAAATTTAAGCTGGAAAACCTCTGTGTATTACTAGGGGAGGTGTTAGCGGCTCTGAATGATTGTAGCACAGTTGCAATACCAGAAAAAATGTGTAGGTTGGATAAATATTTTGCGGTACCGTCGAGTACTGATGTTTTTCCTATACCTAAGAGACTTACTGAAATTGTTACTAAGGAGTGGGATAGACCCGGTGTGCCGTTCTCACCCCCTCCGATATTTAGAAAGATGTTTCCAATAGACACCACCACACGGGACTTATGGCAAATGGTCCCTAAGGTGGAGGGAGCAGTTTCTACTTTAGCTAAGCGTACCACTATCCCGGTGGAGGATAGCTGTGCCTTTTCAGATCCAATGGATAAAAAGTTAGAGGGTTACCTTAAGAAAATGTTTGTTCAACAAGGTTTTATATTGCAACCCCTTGCATGCATTGCGCCTGTCACGGCTGCAGCAGCATTTTGGTTTGAGTCTCTGGAAGAGACACTTGAATCAGCTCCATTAGATGAGATTACACACAAGCTTAAAGCTCTTAAGTTAGCTAACTCATTTATTTCAGATGCCGTAGTACATTTAACTAAGCTTACGGCTAAGAATTCCGGGTTCGCCATTCAGGCGCGCAGAGCACTGTGGCTAAAATCCTGGTCAGCTGACGTTACTTCTAAGTCTAAATTACTTAATATACCTTTCAAAGGGCAGACCTTATTCGGGCCCGGATTGAAAGAAATTATCGCTGACATTACAGGAGGTAAAGGCCATGCCCTGCCTCAAGACAGAGCCAAACCTAAGGCTAGACAGTCTAATTTTCGTTCCTTTCGGAATTTCAAAGCAGGAGCAGCATCAACTTCCTCTGCTCCAAAACAAGAAGGATCTGTTGCTCGCTACAGACAAGGCTGGAGACCTAACCAGTCCTGGAACAAGGGCAAGCAGGCCAGGAAACCTGCTGCTGCCCCTAAAACAGCATGAATTGAGGGCCCCGATCCGGGAACGGATCTAGTGGGGGGCAGACTTTCTCTCTTCGCCCAGGCTTGGGCAAGAGATGTCCAGGATCCCTGGGCGCTAGAGATAATATCTCAGGGATACCTTCTGGACTTCAAATACTCTCCCCCAAGAGAGAGATTTCATCTGTCAAGGTTGTCAACAAACCAAATAAAGAAAGAGGCGTTTCTACGCTGCGTACAAGAGTTTTTATTAATGGGAGTAATCCATCCAGTTCCACGGTCGGAACAGGGACGAGGGTTTTACTCAAATCTGTTTGTGGTTCCCAAAAAAGAGGGAACTTTCAGGCCAATCCTGGATTTAAAGATCCTAAACAAATTCCTAAGAGTTCCATCGTTCAAAATGGAGACTATTCGGACAATTTTACCCATGATCCAAAAGGGTCAGTACATGACCACAGTGGATTTAAAAGATGCTTACCTTCACATACCGATCCACAAAGATCATTACCGGTATCTAAGGTTTGCCTTTCTAGACAGGCATTACCAGTTTGTAGCTCTTCCATTCGGATTGGCTACGGCTCCAAGAATCTTCACAAAGGTTCTGGGTGCTCTTCTGGCGGTACTAAGACCGCGAGGAATTTCGGTAGCTCCGTACCTAGACGACATTCTGATACAAGCTTCAAGCTTTCAAACTGCCAAGTCTCATACAGAGTTAGTACTGGCATTTCTAAGGTCGCATGGATGGAAGGTGAACGAAAAGAAGAGTTCTCTCTTTCCACTCACGAGAGTTCCCTTCCTGGGGACTCTTATAGATTCTGTAGAAATGAAAATTTACCTGACAGAAGACAGGTTAACAAAACTTCAAAGTGCATGCCGTGTCCTTCATTCCATTCAACACCCGTCAGTGGCTCAATGCATGGAGGTAATCGGCTTAATGGTAGCGGCAATGGACATAGTACCCTTTGCACGCCTACACCTCAGACCGCTGCAATTGTGCATGCTAAGTCAGTGGAATGGGGATTACTCAGACTTGTCCCCTTCTCTGAATCTGGATCAAGAGACCAGAAATTCTCTTCTATGGTGGCTTTCTCGGCCACATCTGTCCAGGGGGATGCCATTCAGTAGGCCAGACTGTACAATTGTAACAACAGACGCCAGCCTACTAGGTTGGGGCGCCGTCTGGAATTCTCTGAGGGCTCAGGGACAATGGAATCAGGAGGAGAGTCTCCTACCAATAAACATTCTGGAATTGAGAGCAGTTCTCAATGCCCTTCTGGCTTGGCCCCAGTTGACAACTCGGGGGTTCATCAGGTTTCAGTCGGACAACATCACGACTGTAGCCTACATCAACCATCAGGGAGGGACAAGAAGCTCCCTAGCAATGATGGAAGTATCAAAGATAATTCGCTGGGCAGAGTCTCACTCTTGCCACCTGTCAGCAATCCACATCCCGGGAGTGGAGAACTGGGAGGCGGACTTTTCATCCGGGGGAGTGGGAACTTCATCCGGAGGTCTTTGCCCAAATACTTCGACTTTGGGGCAAACCAGAGATAGATCTCATGGCGTCTCGACAGAACGCCAAGCTTCCTTGTTGCGGGTCCAGATCCAGGGATCCGGGAGCGGTCCTGATAGATGCCTTGACAGCACCTTGGACCTTCAGGATGGCTTATGTGTTTCCACCCTTCCCGATGCTTCCTCGATTGATTGCCAGAATCAAACAGGAGAGAGCATCAGTGATTCTAATAGCGCCTGCATGGCCGCGCAGGACTTGGTATGCAGATCTGGTGGACATGTCATCCTGTCCACCTTGGTCTCTACCTCTGAAACAGGACCTTCTGATACAGGGTCCTTTCAAACATCAAAATCTAACTTCTCTGAAGCTGACTGCTTGGAAATTGAACGCTTGATTTTATCAAAACGTGGTTTTTCTGAGTCAGTTATTGATACCTTAATACAGGCTAGGAAGCCTGTTACCAGAAAGATTTACCATAAAATATGGCGTAAATACCTATATTGGTGCGAATCCAAAGGTTACTCTTGGAGTAAGGTTAGGATTCCTAGGATATTGTCTTTTCTACAAGAAGATTTAGAAAAGGGTTTATCCGCTAGTTCCTTAAAGGGACAGATCTCAGCTCTGTCCATTCTGTTGCACAAACGTCTGTCAGAAGTTCCAGACGTTCAGGCTTTTTGTCAGGCTTTGGCCAGGATTAAGCCTGTGTTTAAGACTGTTGCTCCGCCATGGAGTTTAAACCTTGTTCTTAACGTTTTACAGGGCGTTCCGTTTGAACCCCTTCATTCCATTGATATAAAGTTGTTATCTTGGAAAGTTCTATTTTTAATGGCTATTTCCTCGGCTCGAAGAGTCTCTGAGTTATCAGCCTTACATTGTGATTCTCCTTATTTGATTTTTCACTCGGATAAGGTAGTTCTGCGTACTAAACCTGGGTTCTTACCTAAGGTAGTCACTAACAGGAATATCAATCAAGAGATTGTTGTTCCATCCTTGTGTCCAAATCCTTCTTCAAGGAAGGAACGACTTCTGCACAATCTGGATGTAGTTCGTGCCCAAAAATTTTATTCACAGGCAACTAAAGATTTTCGACAAACGTCTTCCCTGTTTGTCGTTTACTCTGGTCAGAAGAGAGGTCAAAAAGCTTCTGCTACCTCTCTCTCTTTTTGGCTTCGTAGCATAATACGTTTAGCTTATGAGACTGCTGGACAGCAGCCTCCTGAAAGAATTACAGCTCATTCCACTAGAGCTGTGGCTTCCACTTGGGCCTTTAAGAATGAGGCCTCTGTTGAACAGATTTGCAAGGCTGCAACTTGGTCTTCGCTTCATACTTTTTCCAAATTTTACAAATTTGACACTTTTGCTTCTTCGGAGGCTATTTTTGGGAGAAAGGTTCTTCAGGCAGTGGTTCCTTCTGTATAAAGAGCCTGCCTGTCCCTCCCGTCATCCGTGTACTTTTGGTTTGGTATTGGTATCCCAGAAGTAATGATGACCCGTGGACTGATCACACTTAACAGGAGAAAACATAATTTATGCTTATCTGATAAATTCCTTTCTCCTGTAGTGTGATCAGTCCACGGCCCGCCCTGTTTTTTACGGCAGGTAAATATTTTTTAAATTATACTCCAGTCACCACTACACCCTTTGGCTTCTCCTTTCTCGTTGGTCCTTGGTCGAATGACTGGAGGTGACGTAGAGGGGAGGAGCTATATGGCAGCTCTGCTGGGTGAATCCTCTTGCACTTCCTGTTGGGGAGGAGTAATATCCCAGAAGTAATGATGACCCGTGGACTGATCACACTACAGGAGAAAGGAATTTATCAGGTAAGCATAAATTATGTTTTTGTTGTTTTTTTAAAGTGTATTAGAATAAGAATATTTTTATTTTTTTTGGATGATTTCGTTTTTTTTTGTAATGGTAGTTTTTATTTATTTTTTGTGAATTTAGTGTTTTTTAATTTTTTTTAATTTTAGGTTTTTAGTGTAAGGTAGCTTAGGATTTATTTGACAGGTAAGTGTGTATTTATCTTAACTAGGTAGTTAGTAAATAGTTAATAACTATTTACTAACTAGTCCACCTAGTTGAAATAAATACAAACTTACCTGTGAAATGAAAATAAAACCTAAGCTAGCTACAATATAACTATTTAGTTATACTGTAGCTAGCTTAGGTTTTATTTAACATGTAAGTATGTATTTAGATTTAAATAGGTATTGTTTAGTTAATAATTGTAACTTTAATTTAACTCTATTGTAATTATGTTAAAGTTAGGGGGTGTTAGGGTTAGGTTTAGGGGTAGATGTAGGGGTTAATAGTTTAATTTAGATTTTGCGATGGGGGGCTGGCAGTTTAGGGGTTAATAGATTTATTTAGTGGTAGTGATGTGGGTGGCCAGGGGTTTAGGGGTTAATAGCTTTATTTAGTTGCAGCAATGTCGGGGAGCGGCGGAATAGGGGTTAATAGATGTATTATAGTGTGGACGATGTTGGGGTGCAGGGGAATAGGGGTTAATAACTTTAGTATAAAGGCAGCGATATCAGGAGCGGCAGATTAGGGGTTAATAGCTTTATTTAGGTGGCGGCAATATCGGGGGTGGCAGATTAGGGGATAATAACATTTTGTAGGTGGCGGCGATGTTGGTGGGGGGCAGATTAGGGGTGTTTAGACTCAGGGTTTATGTCAGGGTGTTAGGTTTAAACGTTAGTTTTTTATCCCATAGACATCAATAGGACTGCGTTACGGAGCTTTTCTTTCCGTGATCGCAGGTGTTAGGTTTTTTTTCAGACACCTTTCCCCATTGATGTCTGTGGGGAAAGCGTGCATGAGCACGTCAAAGCAGCGCTTGTATTTTGTGCGGTATGGAGCTTAAAAGCACCATATCGCATGCACAAGACAGGTTTTAAATTTCCCTATAATGCGCATAACTCGTAATCTAGCTGTTTCACATTTATTTCTATTATCTACTGTTTTTTGTTCTTTTTGTATCCTTTGTCGAAAAGAATACTTAGGAGCTAGACTCAGAAGCTGCTGATTGATGGCTGCACTCTTCTCATCGGCTTTCAGCTAGTGTCCAGTAGGTCATTGCTGCTTCTTCAACAAAGGATAACAAGAGAATGAAGCAAATTAAATAATAGAAGTAAATTGGAAAGTTGTTTACAATTGCATGATCTATTTGAATCAGGAAAGAAAAATGTTGGGTTTCATGTCCTTTTAACATCTTGTTTGCTATAATTGTTTTTCAGTAGCAAAGCTCCATCCACCACTTGCCTTAAATGGAGAAGCCAATATGAACGTGATACTGGAGTAGACAAGGCTAGCCCTGGTGATTATGTTAGTAAACGCTTCATTGTTTTGCAGTTCCTTATCTAATTATCTCAGCTGAAGACAATTAGATATATATATATTTATATATATATATATATATATATATATATATATATATATATTGCAGTGTTATTTTGCCACAAAGTCTGCCATGTGCTCTATTTGTTCTATGAATTGGAAAATTTTCAGACATAAATTACAGGAAAAGGAAGCAAAACAAATAGTAAAAAGCTAATTTACTATGTACTTAGCAGTGGATGCATGAGACAGACTGCTTTTCACGATGTAAGAAGCAGAGGTCCACCTTTGAGGTGACAGAGATAAATTACCCCAAACACATTTGTTTAGGGTAATTGACAGGCTCTGCTCTCAAACGATTGGTTGCACAAGAGCAGGGGATGGCATTGTATGAGGAAGTTCTTCTGCAATGGTAGATGCAGGCAGTGGACATATAGAGTCCACTGTCCATTTGCCACAAAGGCAGATGGACAGCTTCCTACGACAGGAGCATTGTCTTTCCACTAAATAGCACATGTGGTCCATAAAAGATACATTTCAGTTGCACGGTACTGCATTTAACATTTGGATAAAATACTTTTTGTATTACACTTTGTTAAAAAGAAGGTTGCAGGCACTTGTGTTTCTGACAAAAACATGTTCTGAGTGCTGCCACTTACAAATAACATGACATAATGATATAATGACAATTATTTGTGTGCACATGACCTAACATATGCATTGAATATATAGGCCTAGTTTACCTCAACATTATTCTATTTGGTTTATTTTATCAATTAACCCTTTAAGGACACAGCTTTCAGTTTGCTCAATTGTTTTATGACGGAAAAATTCCGTCATATGTCCTTAAGAGGTTAGTCATATATTGGTGAATCCATGCCACATTACGAGTGGAGTGCTAACAGTTACAAGCAAGTAATAAGGAGTTTATAGCGGGTGTTTGGGCACGTCTGTTTTTCGCTTGTATTACAAGTTGAAAGGAAATTATATCTCTTGAATGCAATTCAAGTTAGCACGTCCTCAGAGCTCTGGTTAAATGTTTCACGAAACAAAAAAGTTGCACAAAACACATCAAAAATAAATTACCAAGTGCGGTAACTCTCATAATAACACAATCTAATAAAAATTATTAAAAAGAAATATTGCACAAAAAACATATGAGGTCTCAGCCAAAACAGAGCAGGCAAAGTGCTTTAACATAGAAATACATACATATACATGTCTAATAATGTGTTTATATATATATATATATGTGTGTTTATATGTACATATGTATTTATGTAGTTATATGTGTATATATGTATTTACAGACATATATACACATATAAACTCATAAATACATATATATATATATATATATATATATATATATATATATAGATATATATATATATATATATATATATATATATAGAGAGAGAGAGAGAGAGAGAGAGGGGGGGGAGGGGGAGATACATATATATATACTGTATATATATATATATATATATATATATATATGTGCATTGGAGCCCTTTGAAGTGAAGTAGGTGAAAACATGTAAAACATGGAATATGTTCTATGCATTTGTAATGAGATTTTCCTATATATATCTGTAGAGATCTATACCTATGTATAATCATGTATATATATATAGGTATAGATATATATTTGTGCAAAAAAACATATATATATATATATATATATATATATATATATATATATATATATAAATATTTATAAAAATAGAACATTTTCTGCTATGTGAAGGACATTGGAATTTGAAATATTCATATTTTCATGTCGGGTTAGTGCACTTGAGAATATGCAATCATGTTTTGCTCTAGAATATAGTGTTTTTTTTACCATTTCTTTCATGTAATTAGCAAGAGTCCATGAGCTAGTGACGTATGGGATATACATTCCTACCAGGAGGGGCAAAGTTTCCCAAACCTTAAAATGCCTATAAATACACCCCTCACCACACCCACAATTCAGTTTTTACAAACTTTGCCTCCGATGGAGGTGGTGAAGTAAGTTTGTGCTAGATTCTACGTTGATATGCGCTCCGCAGTAAGTTGGAGCCCGGTTTTCCTCTCAGCGTGCAGTGAATGTCAGAGGGATGTGAGGAGAGTATTGCCTATTTGATTGCAGTGATCTCCTTCTACGGGGTCTATTTTCATAGGTTCTCTGTTATCGGTCGTAGAGATTCATCTCTTACCTCCCTTTTCAGATCGACGATATACTCTTATATATACCATTACCTCTACTGATTCTCGTTTCAGTACTGGTTTGGCTTTCTACAAACATGTAGATGAGTGTCCTGGGGTAAGTAAATCTTATTTTCTGTGACACTCTAAGCTATGGTTGGGCACTTTGTTTATAAAGTTCTAAATATATGTATTCAAACATTTATTTGCCTTGACTCAGAATGTTCAACTTTCCTTATTTTTCAGACAGTCAGTTTCATATTTGGGATAATGCATCTGAATTAATCATTTTTTCTTACCTTCAAAAATTTGACTCTTTTTTCCCTGTGGGCTGTTAGGCTCGCGGGGGCTGAAAATGCTTCATTTTATTGCGTCATTCTTGGCGCGGACTTTTTTGGCGCAAAAATTCTTTTCAGTTTCCGGCGTCATACGTGTCGCCGGAAGTTGCGTCATTTTTTTTGACGTTATTTTGCGCCAAAAATGTCGGCGTTCCGGATGTGGCGTCATTTTTGGCGCCAAAAGCATTTCGGCGCCAAATAATGTGGGCGTCTTGTTTGGCGCTAAAAAAATATGGGCGTCGCTTTTGTCTCCACATTATTTAAGTCTCATTATTTTTTGCTTCTGGTTGCTAGAAGCTTGTTCACTGGCATTTTTTTCCCATTCCTGAAACTGTCATTTAAGGATTTTGATCAATTTGCTTTATATGTTGTTTTTTCTATTACATATTGCAAGATGTTCCACGTTGCAACTGAGTCAGAAGTTACTTCAGGAAAATCACTGCCCGGGGCTGGAGCTACCAAGCTAAGTGTATCTGCTATAAATTTTTGGTATCTGTTTCTCCAGCTGTTGTTTGTATTGCATGTCATGACAAACTTATTAATGCAGATTAAATTTCCTTTAGTACTGTTATATTACCTGTTGCTGTTCCGTCAACATTTAATTTTCAGAGTGTTCCCGATAAACATAAGAGATTTTATTTTTTAAATCCATTTAGAAGGCTATGTCTGTTATTTCTCCTTCTAGTTTACATAAAAGTCTTTTAAAACTTCTCTTTTTTCAGATGAATTTTTAAATGAACATCATCGTTCTGATACTGATAATGGTTCTTCTGGTTCAGAAGTTTCTGTCTCAGAGGTTGATGCTGTTAAATCTTTGTATTTGTTCAAGATGGAATTTATTCGTTCTTTATTTAAAGAAGTATTAATTGCTTTAGATATAGAGGATTCTGGTCCTCTTGATACTAAATCTAAACGTTTAAATAGGGTTTTTAAATCTCCTGTAGTTATTCCAGAAGTGTTTAATCTCCCTGATGCTTTTTCTGAAGTAATTTCCAGGGAATGGAATAATTTGGGTAATTCTTTTACTCTTTCTAAACGTTTAAGCAATTATATCCTGTGCCATCTGACAGATTAGAGTTTTTTGGGACAAAATCCCTAAGGTTTGGGGCTGTCTCTATTCCTGCTAAAATGTACTACTATTCTTACGGCAGATAGTACTAAATTTAAGGATCCTTTAGATAAGAAAATTGAATCCTTTCTAAGAAAAGTTTACTTATGTTCAGGTAATCTTCTTAGACCTGCTATATTTTTACCGGATGTTGCTGCAGCTTCATCTTTTTGGTTAAAAGTTTTAGCGCAACAAGTAACAGATCATAATTTTATAGCATTATTTTTATTCTATAACATGCTAATAATTTTATTGGTGATACCATCTTTTGATATCATTTGAGTTGATGTCAGGTATATGTCTCTAGCTATTTTAGCTAGAAAAGCTTTATGGATTAAACTTGGAATGCTGATATGTCTTCTAAGTTAACTTTGTTTTTCCCTTTCTTTCCAGGGTAATAATCATTTTTTTCGTTCTTTTTCTCATAATAAGGAACGAAAGCCTGATCCTTCATCCTCAGGAGCGGTATCAGTTTGGAAACTATTTCCAGTTGGAATATATCCAAGCCTTATAGAAACCTATAGTCGGCTCCTAAGTACCCATGAGGGTGCGGCCCTTTTTCCAGTTCAGCTGGTATGGGGCAGATTACGTTTTCTTCAAAGGAATTTGGATCAATTCCGTTCTCAATCTCTGGTTTCAGAACATTGTTTCAGAAAGGTACAGAATTGGCTTCAGTTAAGGCCTCCTGCTAAGAGATTTTTTTCTTTCCCGTGTCCCAGTTAACACAGCAAGGCTCAGCATTTCTGAAATGTGTTTCAGATCTAGAGTTGGCTGGAGTAATTATGCCAGTTCCAGTTCTGGAACAGGGGCTAGGGTTTTATTTTATCTCTTCATTGTACCAAAGAAGGTCAATTCCTTCAGACCAGTTCCGGATCTATCAATATTGAATCGTTATGTATACCAACATTCAGATGGTTACTGTAGGACTATTCTGCCTTTTGTTTAGCAAGGGCATTTTATGTCTACAATAGATTCACAGGATGTGTATCTGCATATTCCGATTCATTCAGATCATTTTTAGTGTCTGAGATTCTCTTTTTAGACAAGCATTACCAGTTTTGTGGCTCTACCGTTTGGTCTAGCCTCAGTTCCAAGAATTTTTTTCAAAGATTCTCGGTGCCCTTCTTTTTGTATTCAGAGAACAGGGTTTTGGTATTTCCTTATTTGGACAATTATCTTGGTATTTGCTCAGTCTTCTCATTCGAAGAATCTCATGCGATTTGACTTGTGTTGTTTCTTCAAGATCATGGTTGGAGGATCAATTTACCAAAAAGCTCATTGATTCCTCAGTCAAGGGTAACCTTTCTGGGTTTCCAGATATATTCAGTGTCCATGTCTCTGTCTTTAACAGACAAGAGACGTCTAAAATTGTTTTCAGCTTGTCGAAACCTTCAGTCACAATCATTCCCTTTGGTAACCTTATGCATGGAAATTCTAGGTCTTATGACTGCTGCATCGGACGCAATCCCCTTTGCTCGTTTTTCACATGCGACCTCTTCAGCTCTGTATGCTGAATCAATGGTGCAAGGATTACACAAAGATATCTCAATTTATATCTTTAAAACTGATTGTTCAACACTCTCTAACGTGGTGGACAGATCACCATCGTTTAATTCAGGGGGCTTCTTTTGTGCTTCCAACCTGGACTGTAATTTCAACAGATACAAGTCTCACAGGTTGGGGAGCTGTGTGGGGATCTCTGTCAGCACAAGGAGTTTGGGAATCTCAGGAGGTGAGATTACCGATCAATATTTTGGAACTCCGTGCAATTTTCAGAGCTCTTCAGTTTTGGCCTCTTCTGTAGAGAGAATCGTTCATTTGTTTTCAGACAGACAATGTCACAACTGTGGCATACATCAATCATCAAGGAGCGACTCACAGTCCTCTGGCTATGAAAGAAGTATCTCAAATTTTTTGGTTTGGGCGGAATCCAGCTCCTGTCTAATCTCTGTGGTTTATATCCCAAGTGTAGACAATTGGGAAGCGGATTATCTCAGTCGCCAAACGTTGCATCCGGGCGAATGGTCTTTTCACCCAGAGGTATTTCTTCAGGTTGTTCAAATGTGGGAACTTCCAGAAATAGATCTGATGGCGTCTCATCTAAACAAGAAACTTCCCAGATATCTGTCCAGATCCCGGGATCCTTAGGCGGAGGCAGTGGATGCATTTTCACTTCCTTGGAAGTATCATCCTGCCTATATCTTTCCGCCTCTAGTTCTTCTTCTAAGAGTAATCTCCAAGATTCTGAAGGAATGCTCGTTTGTTCTGCTGGTAGCTCCGGCATGGCCTTACAGGTTTGGTATGCGGATCTTGTCCGGATGGCCTCTTGCCAACCGTGGTCTCTACCGTTAGACCAGACCTTCTGTCACAAGGTCCTTTTTTCCATCAGGATCTGAAATCCTTAAATTTAAAGGTATGGCGATTGAACGCTTGATTCTTGGTCAAAGAGGTTTCTCTGACTCTGTGATTAATACTATGTTACAGGCTCGTAAATCTGTATCTAGAGAGATATATTTTAGAGTCTGGAAGACTTATATCTTTTGGTGTCTTTCTCATCATTTTTCTTGGTTTTCTTTTAGAATACCGAGAATTTTACAGTTTCTTCAGGATGGTTTAGATAAGGGTTTGTCTGCAAGTTCCTTGAAAGGACAAATCTCTGCTCTTTCTGTTCTTTTTCACAGAAAGATTGCTATTCTTCCTGATATTCATTGTTTTGTACAAGCTTTGGTTCGTATAAAACCTGTCATTAAGTCAATTTCTCCTCCTTGGAGTTTGAATTTGGTTCTGGGAGCTCTTCAAGCTCCTCCCTTTGAACCTATGCATTCATTGGTCATTAAATTACTTTCTTGGAAAGTTTTGTTCCTTTTGGCCATCTCTTCTGCCAGAAGAGTTTCTGAATTATCTGCTCTTTCTTGTGAGTCTCCTTTTCTGATTTTTCATCAGGATAAGGCGGTGTTGCGAACTTCTTTTGAATTTTTACCTAAAGTTGTGAATTCCAACAACATTAGTAGGGAAATTGTGGTTCCTTCATTATGTCCTAATCCTAAGAATTCTAAGGAGAAAGCATTGCATTCTTTGGATGTTGTTAGAGCTTTGAAATATTATGTTGAAGCTACTAAGTCTTTCCGAAAGACTTCTAGTCTATTTGTTATCTTTTCCGGTTCTAGAAAAGACCAGAAAGCTTCTGCCATTTCTTTGGCATCTTGGTTGAAATCTTTAATTCATCTTGCCTATGTTGAGTCGGGTAAAACTCCGCCTCAGAGGATTACAGCTCTTTCTACCAGGTCAGTTTCTACTTCCTGGGCGTTTAGGAATGAAGCTTCGTTTGATCAGATTTGCAAAGCTGCAACTTGGTCCTCTTTGCATATTTTTACTAAATTCTACCATTTTGATGTATTTTCTTCTTCTGAAGCAGTTTTTGGTAGAAAAGTACTTCAGGCAGCGGTTTCAGTCTGAATCTTCTGCTTATGTTTTTTATTAAACTTTATTTTGGGTGTGGATTATTTTCAGCAGGAATTGGCTGTCTTTATTTTATCCCTCCCTCTCTAGTGACTCTTGTGTGGAAAGATCCACATCTTGGGTAGTCATTATCCCATACGTCACTAGCTCATGGACTCTTGCTAATTACATGAAAGAAAACATAATTTATGTAAGAACTTACCTGATAAATTCATTTCTTTCATATTAGCAAGAGTCCATGAGGCCCACCCTTTGACCCCATGAGGCCCACCCTTTTTTGTGGTGGTTATGATTTTTTTGTATAAAGCACAATTATTCCAATTCCTTATTTTATATGCTTTCGCACTTTTTTATCACCCCACTTCTTGGCTATTCGTTAAACTGAATTGTGGGTGTGGTGAGGGGTGTATTTATAGGCATTTTAAGGTTTGGGAAACTTTGCCCCTCCTGATAGGAATGTATATCCCATACGTCACTAGCTCATGGACTCTTGCTAATATGAAAGAAATTAATTTATCAGGTAAGTTCTTACATAAATTATGTTTTTTTTGCTCCATTGACTTCTATCGTTGAAAAGGTTATTGTGCGTGCAATATCCTAAGTTCAGCTTTTACGAACATCGTCTGTGCACGCAAGCGAAATCAAATTACTTTCAACTCATAATACGAGCACAACCCGACTCCCGCAAAAAGCTTACTTCTAGCAGAGTTATCGCTCGAGTGGGAGCGTTAATTAGCTCTCCACTTGTTATCTGGCCCTATATAATTAGCAAATTATCTTCAGAAATATTTATATTAACATGAAGGGTTTATCTATAAGCATCTTATATATCATTTGTACATGTATCTGTCATTCTGCCTATATTTAAAACTTTACCAGCAACCCATAAAATTAATTTGCAATATTTAATTGGACATGAATCACTTGTTATTCTATGATAAGCCAACTATAACTGCAAACAGTGAGGGGTTGGCCCAATACTTAAATGTATAAAATAGTGTCCTTAATATCAAAAGGTGTCCGTGCAGTGATATCACAGAGGGGAACAAGGTAACATATATATTTCTAATTAGTTTTCCAATGTTTTGTCATTTAACACAGATATTAATCATTAAAGTTCTTTGCCACTGTCACCAAGATTACCTTGGTAGCCTTTACCTTGTGCCGTGTGTAAGTGGGGGCTCCATCTCTCTCACTCTTAGCGTTCGGCTCACAGGGTCTGTCCAGCTATTTTGCTTGTCAGCATTTCCTCGTGGCTCCTCGTGGCTCCTCGTGGATCTTCCGTACCTTTACGTCACGTTCACATGACCTACCCTCTGGCAAATCAGAACACTGCAATACCGGTACACCTGCTCCTATCCCTATGTAATAGCATATAGCCTGACTACAGATCTTGTATCTGAAACGCGTAAGCCGGTTTGTGCTACGTCCGAGACTGCACTACGTTCTTTTGTTTGCTGACTGTCTTCTTTTAATGTTTGAAGAAATAAAGACACATTTTTTTTATATATACAAGCTGATGGATGAATTCTTTTCTAATTAAGCCAACTATAACTACAGATTTATGGTGGTAGACACTCTTAACAATTTGTCAATTTCCCAATAAAGTATATATTTATTTAATCTGCTGAATAAAAATCACTGATAAGCGAAATGATCAAAAACAAAAAAAATTGTATTTGTCAAAATCATCACTGATAGCATGCGAGATGCTATCACAAATGGCATCACATACTATATCAAATTTCACCAATAAACAAAGAAGAGTTGGTACATCATTTTTTGACCCATTGCTGTAATTCCACTTAACGCATAACTATAAATATTGTAGAAACATCACACTTCTCCAATGTTTTGAACAAAAATCATGTTAAAGTGAAGTGTAGGAGGAGATCTCTGGCACTCAGACATTATGAAACATATTCCGGGAAGTAAATATTTACCAAAAAAAAAGATGTACAATTATCTAGGTAATCCAGTGCATTTATTGTAAGGGAGTCACCAAACGCACTAGGTGTAGGTTATCTACTAAGTACAGGCATCCGATATTCAGTAGGGGGCTTTAAGTAAATTAAAATAATAGTTACTTTAAAAAAGGTTAAATAATATTCCACCGAAATGGGTAGATTTATAAAATGTCGGGATGTTTGCAGTTCGCCAACTCAGAGGTGGTGGACGAGTTAAAGAGCAGCGGTCTTAAGACCACTGCTTCTTAACTTATGTTTCCGCTGAGCCTGAAGGCTCACCTGGAAACAGCAGCATACACTGCATGATAAATCAACCCCTATGGACTTGTTGTGTCCTGCTTTTGAGCAAGGGCTATGGTAAGTTTCTACTGGTTGTGACTCTATCTAGAAGAGGCTATTAGACATATTAGGGACAAACAAGGAAGGATATGGTTCCAAACATAACTATAGGGTATAAAACTGATTCGCTTCTCAGGGGTTTGAGATCAGCACCACATTATATTAAAGACATGTAAAAGAAGCTAAACTCGTAGCCTGAAGAGAGTATTATTAGAGGAGGAAGAGCGGTCTTAGTATTGAACAGGGGCCAGGAAAAAAAATTACTAACAAGTTGGGGAAGAACACTATTTTTTTTAACTTTGCTTCATATCCAGGAATATAAAGCAGGACAGAAATGGTGGTAATACATAACCCACTACCTTAGGAAGGTTGAACCTTATGCAGAGACTTATGGTAAAATAGATTACTTGCTTGTTATAGATTAAAACATACAGACACTTTAAGCCATTTATGTTCTATAATGCTATGATTAAAAACATATAAAAAATATATTATTTTGAATATGCAGAAGTAAAAAATGGCAAATTTAATAACTTAGTAAATCATTGGTAAGGAGTGTATAGTGTCTTGGGAATTTTATTACAGTATGTGCAGAAAAATAATATCATTTCAATAAGAATACATTTTTTTTTACTTGCGTGTTTGAACTCTAGTATGTACAGAAAATGAACTAATGCAAAGTACAAGATACTGAGAGCCATACTAAATTTGTAAATTAATTCCCAATATAAAGCATTTCATGGTCAAGTGGATTCATATAATCATTAATGCACTTGGTCTGCTGAGAATTATTTACACACAAAGTTTATGTTTTAATTAGTTGTCTTGTAATGCACTTATAAGAAATTGATTGTCTACTCATAACAGTTTTTCTAACTACAAACAAGAAATAATGCTGCTGTAATGAACATTATTTAATGTACTGAGAAACAAAATAAAAGTTCAATTTAGCCTTAGCATCTATCAGTATCTTTATTATCTATAGTACAGATTGTTTTCCCATTGAGAATATTTACTGTGATTACTTAGTTCGTCTTTATCTCACTATTGTATGCTTTATCAAATGAGAGCAACCAAAATAACAGCAGTTATTATTATGCGTTTTAGGACTTTGCCATCTGTTGAGTATTAGCCCTTGCCATGCACCAACTGGTAAAGCTATGAGCCAGAAAACACTCATAAATAGTCATCAATTTTTAATAACTAAAATCTATTGATTGCTTTTCTAGAACTCCATCTAGTGTTGCCAGAGAAGATATTTTATTAAATGCTTCCGTGAAATCATTAACTGGGTAATAAAAAAAATATTTTACTAATTATTTATTATATGCAATGTCCTAAACATAAACACAATTTGGAAGCCAAGAAGACTTAGAAAGAAAGAATACATTTAATTTAATCCCATGTTCATAAAGACAGACACACCTCTATACATAAAGCAAATCTTCAGTATATCATCACTAATATTATCAGTCAGGCAGTGAAGGGTTTAATTGCAAAATCTTTATATTGAAATAGTTATTTTAAGCTTCAGCTACTTTATTTATCATGAAATATTTATGTTATGCAGAATTACAATAGCTTTGGAATGTGGAGATAACTATAGCCAAACCATATGCTCATTGTTATTGTTTAAGTCCTCCAATTTTACTGAACCTCTGGAAGTGAATCTTTATAGTAAGTAATAAGTTGCTATACTGATAAAAAAAAATAGCTTGTAAAGAAGCTATGCACTAAGATCATTTATTAAAGTATTGTGTTTATTAATATACATTATATTAATGTTTACTACTCGGTTACTCCATACGCCTCCTTGATTAGGGCACTTCAATTCTGGTCTTTAGAACCCACTAACAGGCTAGATTTTTAAGGATAGCTGAGTACAAGTTATATAATCAGCTGTTCAGTAACCATGGTCACCAGCTGCTCCAAACAAAGGTAATCCTGAAACTCTTGCCAGTTTTTGGGGCCTCGGAACTGGAATTATAGATCCCTTTTATAGGATGCACTGGCATCTCTTTGTGCCTTTTATTTTATCCTTGCACCATGGTTAATGTATATTTTACAGTTAGGTTTAATTATTTTCCTGATTGGCACCATTTGTAACGTGTGCCCATTCTCTCCAGAGTCCAGCTTTTCTGACAAATTTATATGTAATTTTATTTCCTTTTTTACATACTCTTGATAAGTTCCAAACTACAAAATTGACTGTGTGTCCTTATTTTTGCTTAATCACATTTCTGCTTTTTTGTCTAATGGGAAACAACACTACAAGATTAATATAATTGCCTTCTACCTTTTGTTTTAATGGGTTTAGAACTGATACGATAAACAGTAAATATGAAATCAATAATCTCAGGAAGACTTCAAGAAATAAAATTGAAAAAAACACACAAAAAAACGTGCAAATATTCACAATAGCACCAACAAGTTTGTGCAAGGGATCAAATATTTGTGCACACATGTAAAGTGTTCCAAGGATTCAATTATTATTATTATTATTATTATCATTATTATTATTATTTGTAAAGGCCAAACCGATTCTGCATCACTGTACAGAGGGTACAATAAATAAATGCATAAATAAAGATAATAATGGTATAGGCAGAATGGGGCAGAAGAATTAGAGGTGGCCTACTCCCTAGAGAGTTTACAATCTAAGTGGTAGCTGGAGACACAAGGTATCAAAAAGTAAAAAAGGCTGAAAACTTAAAGCATTCCCCAGCATTTGAGAAGAGTAATGAGACAATGGGGCATATTTATCAAGCTCCGAATGGAGCTTGATGCCCCGTGTTTCTGGCGAGTCTTCAGACTCGCCAGAAACAGCAGTTATGAAGCAGCAGTCACAAAGACCGCTGCTCCATAACCCTGTCCGCTTGCTCAGAGCCACAATTCAACCCAATCGAGTACGATCGGGTTGATTGACACCCCCTGCTGGCAGCCGATTGGCTATGAGTCAGCAGGGGGCAGCATTGCACCAGCAGCTCTTGTGAGCTGCTGGTGCAATGTTAAATGCGGAGAGCGTATTGCTCTCCGCATTTAGCGAGGTCTTGCAGACCTGATCTGCACTGTCGGATCAGGTCAGCAAGACCTTTAATAAATAGGGGCCAATGTGTATGCCGATGGACTCAAATTTGACAGCAATAGGTACATCATAAAAAAAGATTATTTTTAAATAAAAGTAAAGATAATTTGATATATTTTGGAAGTTGGAGTCACTATCAGGCCAGTAATAGAGTTAAAAAAAACATTAAAGAGACATTAAACACTAAATAAATGCTAGATAGAATGATACATTCAAAGAACAGATTATTCTGAGAATAACATGTAGATGTGTTTTTTAAAGTTTAATTAGCTGTTTAAACAGTGACAAAATAAGTGTAAAGTTTTAATATCTATAAAACAAATGGAGCTGCCATGTTGTAACTTAGGTTACCTTCTCTGCTGTGGCCAATTAGTAATAGTTATAAATAGGTCACTAGAGTGTGCGGAGAATCGTTGTGTGGCATATAACAGTGTTCTGCACTTCAATTTCTAACAGGAACTAAAAAGCTCACAATTTCCGAATGGAATTACATAAAAAGGGGACAAAATAAATAATAAAAGTATATTGCGGAGTTTTTACACACACACACACACACACACACACACACACACACACACACACATATATATATATATATATATATATATATATATATATATATAAAAATAATTTATCATATTATATTACCATCTCAAAGTGTTTAATGTCCCTTTAATGTGCGAGTCTTAGAATTTTAGGAATAGAGACAAGGTAGGTGAAACCCACACGTGGATAAAAAGAATAGGATTGTGTTTCTAATTTGCCTATTAAGGCTTGAATAGCCACACTTATACTAGATACTTTTTACTCCATAATTAAACATGTAACTCATTCTCTCACGTTTTATCTTCTTTATTTTTATCCTTGGTGAAATTTATATTCCAAAGCATCTTGCATGTCACAATACACATTATATTAATTTAAAAGCCATATAGTACTTTTTAAGAATTATTTGATACAAAGTATTTCTGAAATACAAAATGCTATTACATTCATATGTTTAAGCTATGCAAAACAAATACATTATTCACTAAATGCTCAAATATTACTATAATACACATCAATATAAACACACAATAATAAAGTAAAATTGTCATCTTAGAACAGAAAGATTTTTTTATTTTCCTGAATTCTTGAGTGATTTTCATGCCAAAACCATTACATAATGAGCTAGTCACCACTGAATGTATTCTTTCAAACAAAAGCAACAAAGCCATTGAACATCCTTCAGTATGAAATGATCCACAGCAGGAAACATACATCTAAAAAACCCTAGCTAACCAATCCCCAACAAAAATCCTAATAAATGAAAAAAAAATCTATATGGGCTTCAATAAATGGTGGTCCCTTAGTGTGATATAAAGCAAGATACAATAGTCTACTTGACTAATATTTCATCAGATATCTTATTCATGCTGAGTGGTACAATAAAGCATTCTAATCACCACAGTTTAGCTATACAAGACAGATGTATTACTACTTTATAAGAGGATATTTTCACAGTCACATATGAATACATAATATAAAACAAAGCAAAAAAGAATTTATATATGTGTGCGTGTGTTTGTCTATAAAACACAAAAAAGTCTGGCACTCACTTAAAAGCACATAGCTAAATCAAAAGCAAAATAGAAAAGGTTCTTACAGCCTTTGGCGAAATGGTGATTAGTCCACCATAGCATCAAGGTCTCTTCGCCCCTGGGTACCTAACCTAGCCACACTATGCACACCTTCAACCAAACAAACTGAGATACAAACAAGGGGGACAGGTCTTCTGTAATTTCCCTAGACACATACAAAATTCCACAAATCTCACAATCTCACAGCCTTGTGCACGGATCAGCACTAATAGACAGCTCCATAGCTTTCAGCGACAGGTAGATTATCTAGCATTATATTTATATACAGCTCTGTAAAAAATTAAGAGACCATTGCAAAATTATCAGTTTCCCTGGTTTCACTATTTCTATGTATATGTTTGAGTAAAAAGAGCATTTTTCTGTTTCTATAAACTACTGGCAACATTTCTTCCAAATAAAAATATTATCATTTGGAGCATTTATTTGCAGAAAATGACAACTGGTCAAAATAAAAAAGATGCAGTGTTTTCAGACCTCGAATAATGCAAATAAAACAAGTTCATATTCATTTTTAAACAGCACAATACTAATGTTTTAACATATCAAGCTCTGAAATCAATAATTGGTAGAATAACCCTGATTTTCAGTAACAGCTTTCATGCCTTTTGGCAGGATCTCCATCAGTCTTTCATATTGCTGTTGGACTACTTTATGCCACTCCTGGAATAAAAATTCAAGCAGCTTGAATCTGTTTCATGGCTTTTGATGATCCATCATCCTCTTGATAACATTCCACAGGTATTCAATGGGGTTCAGGTCTGGAGATTACGCTGGCCATGACAGGGTCTCAATCTGGTGGTCCTCAATCCACACCTTGATTGTGCTGGATGTTTGACATGAAGCATTGTCCTGCTTGATTATTGTGTCCTTCACAAAGATAAATCTGCCTGATTCTAGCCTTTCTGAAGCAACCCCAGATCATTACTGATTCTCCACCAAATTTCACAGTTGGTGCAAGAAACTGTGGCTTGTAGGCCTCTCCAGGTCTCAGTCTAACCATTAGAGAACCAAGTGTTGGGCAAAGCTGAAAATCGGACTCACCCAAGAAGATGACCTTACTCCAGTCCTCTACTGTCCAATCCTTATGGTCTTTTGCAAACTCAGCCTGGCTCAAATTTACTTCTTATCAATGAAGGGCTTTTTTATAACTTGGCATGACTTCAGCCCTGCCTCTAGGAGCCTGCTTTTAGCGATTCTCATCATGCTATTTACCCCAGTTGTCATTATCCATTCTTTTTGTAGATCCCTTTTTGTCATCCTACGGTTATTTAATGATATTCAAATGAGTTGGCAGTCATCCCAGGCAGTGGAGAGTCGTTTTCACCCTCTAGCGCTCTGTAGCTATATTGTCTCCAATGTTTGCTGCAGACCTTGTTCTTATGAACTGCCATCTTTGAAATTTTAAGGAAGGAAGCAGCCTGATGCTCATTGTATTTCTATGCTAGTAAAGCCAGAATTGAACCCTTCTTTTCCTCACTCAAAACTTTTCTTTTCAACTCTTTTGGCATGGCATTGGTCAATAGTTATTTTTTATTCCAATTAATTATTAGGTACTATTAGCACTATTTCTGCCATCCAGGCAGTCCTATTGCAAGGGGATAGTGATGACCACAGCAGTGGTTTTTATACTTTTTCTAATTAAATAACATTTGGTTCAGCTGATTACCTAATCGGTAGCTCATTAAATAGAATGAGGTGAGCTTGTGTTGGAATTTAACAGACACTGGATTGCTGGCTGCCATACATGGAGGTGCAATCGTTCAGATTGAAGTAAGTTTAAAAAAACGTGCCATGACACAACTTACTTTCAATTGCATTTCTAGAAACCCAAAACCACTTTTAATTTGAGATACCTTACATCAACAAAGAGTGGATTCAATATAAAAAAGTTCAACCCATTAAGAAATTCGTGTAAATTTTTATATTTCTAGCAAATGGCATATACTACTTTATGGACAAAACAAACAAATAAATAAATACATACATTCACAAACAAGTGAATAATTTAAACAATTAAAATAATTTAATTATGCATGGACACAATTAAAGAACCACTAACTACAGTAGAAGTGAATAACTGAAAAAATAAACAATAAAAATACAATGCAATATTACTTACTTTACATTTGAATGGAGCAGTAGAATATTTTTTGGCAAATTTTAAAGTTACATACATAAAGAGAAGCAGTCTGCCAGGAATGAATAACAGCTTGTTCTATTGCCTAGTTACCACCTGGGAGTAGCTTCTTTTAGCCCAATTGTGCTTTTAACAGAGGAAAACTTTCAAAAGGATGTTGGAACGATTGTATGGGGTTGCTATTTCCCTTATTCAGAGAAGAATTGCATGCTATTTTGAAGCTGGAATGGCCTTGTTAGTCAGTATCAGACTATTATACTTAAGGAAAGTTGTACTCTGTGAAAAGCATAATTTGGCTAAAAGAAAAACTTCAAAACAATTAAAGAGAAAGAAGAGAAAAATAAAAACAATACAACCCAGTTATTTTTATAAATAGCAAGACCTGATGGCTAAAGGAGGTTCCTAACAAAGGCAATAGAATCTTGATGAATTTCGCATGCTGGACCTAAGTGTAGAGGATAAATCTTGACCATGCCTCAATAATGTTTGAGAACACCCACAACCTATCCCCTTTAGAGACCTTTCATTCTATTTTGTGAGATTACTTTACCATTGCAAAATAGACGTGAGCATTTTACAATTATATAAACAAGTTTTCAAGAATGTTTCCCAAGTGTTATCACTTGTAATAATTGCTTTTGTACGTTGCTAGTAAATTGTTTTAGATGTGCAACTACAGATATTAATAGCAAGAATGACCACTAATAAAACTGTCTGCAACCTAATTGGTCTTTATGGTCTCCATTGAACAATGACCTGGTGGACAACGATGGACATCTCCACCCCTGTCCATCTAGCAACATAAATAGCGGGCAGCAATATACGGCCCACATTTATCATTGCACAAGCCACTACAGTGCAACGCTGCTCACGCAGGGCCAATCATGTGGGCTGTCAATCACCCAGTCGGAGAAGTCCGGTTTGAGAAATGTCACTTAAGAGTTGGCGTAGTAGGTAAAGAAATATTTGCAGTTTCTTAAATGAAACCTATATGTATTTAAACCAATATCTAAATTGTAAAGTTTCACAAAAATAAAGATTTTAAAACATGTCTATTAATTTTTGACTTGTTTAAATTTTACCCAAATATGGAAAATGCCACCATATGGAAAACAAACAAAAAATACATTTGTGTTTCATTTTCTATAGTGTACGTAGTAAGCAATAGCATAGGTCTATTTTCTTAGTATTTCAAATACTCATTTTATGATTCCACATTTAGGGGCCGATTTATCAAGCTCCGTAAGGAGCTTAATGCCCCTTGTTTCCGGCGAACCTTCAGGCTCGCTGGAAACAGAAGTTGGGAAGCAGCGGTCTAAAGAATGCTGCTCCATAACTTGTCCTCCTGCTCTGAGGCCGCAGACAGAAATCAACCTGATAGCGGCCGATTTACTGCGAATCTGCAGGGGGCGGTATTGCACCAGCAGTTCACAAGAACTGCTGGTGCAATGATAAATGCCGACAGCGTATGTTGTCAGCATTAATCAATGTGTTGTCGGCATTAATCAATGTGCGCGGAAATGATACACTACATCGTATCATGTCTGCTCGCACATTAATAAATATACCCCTAAGTATCAGTTCATCTTCCCAAAACATAAAATTTCAAGATTTTTTTATTTATGTTTTTCAATAACAATTACTTGACGATAAATGTAAATATTTCAACCACTTGGCACTTGCAGTGTATGCAATATATGGGTAAGAATGAAATATCTAAATGTAAGCATAAACATATTTAATTACTTTTAAAATATAAATATAAATATAATATAAAAATAAACAAAGTACTACATAATTAAATGATATTTACCAATTTACCAATTTTTACTGTGATATTTACCAATTTACCAATAATTTAAAAATAGCCCTAGCACTAGAAAAGCTCATCCCAGTAAAAATAATTATATATATATATATATATATATATATATATATATATATATATATATATATATATATAAAATTCTTGCACCATAAATCGTTCTATATTAAATTTAAAAAAAATCCAGTTTTTAACCATTGTCTACCATTTTTTATTAGCTCATAGAAACAAAAAAATATAAAAGCCCTGATATCGCAACAAAATGATATTAGTGGTTGTTTCCAGGTGTTCATGATTAGTATGATACAAACATGACTTCTATAAGAACATAAAACAATAGTGGGACTAGCATCTTTAAAAATAGGGCCAATGTTATAAAGTATTACATCTGCCATTAAAGGGACAGTCAAGTCCAAAAAAAACTTTCATGTTTCCAATAGAGCATGTGATTTTAAACAACTTTCCAATTTACTTTTATCACCAGTTTTGCTTTGTTCTCTTAGTATTCTTAGTTGGAAGCTAAACCTAGGAAGGCTCATATGATAATTTCGAAGCTCTTAAAGGCCGCCTCTTATAACATGTTTTTTTATTTGCTTTTCACAACAGGGGAGAGGTAGTTCATGTAAACCATATAGATAAAATTGTGATCACATCCGTGGATTGTGGCAGACACTGCGCTAATTGGCTAAAATTAAAGTCAACAGATAATAAATAAAATTTCATGTGATCAGGGAGCTGTCAGAAGATGCTTAGATACAAGGTAATCACAGAGGTAAAAAGTATATTAATATAACTGTGTTGGTTATGCAAAACTGGGAAAAGGGTAATAAAGGGATTATCTATCTTTTAAAACAACAAAAATTCTGGTGTTGACTGTCCCTTTAATATACTTTTTAAAAACTGAATAGCTTTGTACTTGTAGGAGTTGTCTCTCTCACCCAGTAAGAATGTACCCTGTATTAATAACTGTTTATAAATATGCATTTTATGATGGTTGAATTGTATAGCCATTTCTCAACATAATATGTAAAACTATGTTTAAATAATGTTCCTTTATATCAATGATGGAAGTGATATTCATTTCATATAAAACAATAGACACTTTAAAGGGACACTTAAGTCATAATTAGACATTCATTTAGACAGAGCAAACAATTTTAAACAACTTTCTACTTTACTTCTATTATTTAATTTGCTTCCTTCTCTTGTTATCCTTTGCTGACAGGTTTATCTAGGTAAGTTCAGGAGCAGCAAAGAACCTAGGTTCTAGCTGCTGATTGGTGGCTGCATATATATGCCGATTGTCAATGGCTCACCCAAGTATTCAGTTAGAAACCAGAAGTACATTGCTGCTTCTTCGACAAATGATACCAATAGATGGAAACAAATTTGACAATATAAGTAAACTGGAAAGTTGTTTAAAATTGTATGTTCTACCTAAATCATGAAAGAAATGTTTTGGGTTTCAAGTCCATTTAAGTTGCACTACTAATCTACTAAAAGTAATTTCTTCTTGTTGCTTAAATTTATTTATCGCATGTGCTAAAATATAACAAAATTTTCTCTTAAGCAAAATATGCAAAGTAATAGTAGAACAGTAAAAATTTACTCATGAAATATTATTTATTATTGCATATAAAGAAAATGCATAGACAGTGAAGAAGTGAATCAGTGAGACGAGTAAGGAGTTAAAAGCACTCATCAGCTAAATACAATTTGTGATCAACCATTTGTGAAAAAGAAAATCAGATGCACCAGAGGAAGATAATGAAAATATAATAAAAACTTGGTGTGGTAAAGGAACTGAGAATTGTCTGAAGATTGACCTGAAAGTTATCTTTTTAAATAGCACATCTTTACCGTTTTTGTAACAATTTTAAAATTGTCTCAAAATTTCTGCAATTCAATATAGCAGCAATATTCAATAAACAAGAGTTTTTATTTGAAAGTGTTTTTTGATCAAAATCATGAATCACAAAGGCTGAATCATTAGCAAATTAATGCAAACAATTATTGATTAAAAGTACAATATTTTTTATCCCAATCTGTTCCATGACCACGTCTCCTACTGACTTGTGATTTCAACCTGTAGTGAGTGATTGAACTATAACATAACGTTTTAACTTTAAAATAAAGCAGATTATTGGTAAAACATTTTAGGTTGAGTATACATTGTTGGGACAAAGTTTTTCATTTATGGCTAAAATGACTGTCAAGAAAGATAAGGGGCGCGATCCGATATAGATCGCAGTTTGCGGCGCAAGGGAGGGAACCCGCGTCGCCCGCAGTTTCAGCTCGCAACTCGAGCTATCCCATATACGGCGCCGTCAGATGCTAACGTGCCGTAAGTCTGACAAACCAGCGATGTCCAGAAATCTGCGCAAGTACAAATTTCTGGCGTCGCCAGTGACTTGTGGCATGTTAGAAACTGCCGGTGCCTACAAAACCTGACTAAAGTCTAAATCACCCGCACTGTCTAACACGCCTCCCTAACATAGCCCGACAAGTCTAACACGCCTCCCTAACATAGCCCGACACGTCTAAGCCTCTATGCGCTATCCCCCCTCACTAGCCTAACAATAAAATATGTATTAACCCCTAAACCGCCGCTCCCAAACCCCGCCGCAGCCTAATAAAGTTATTAACCCCTAAACCGCCGCTACCTAATAAAGTTATTAACCCCTAAACCGCCGCCAGCTATATTAAATCTATAACCCCCTAAAGTGAGCCCCTAACACCGCCGCCATCTACCTTACCTACCCCCTAAAGTGAGCCCCTACCCCGCCGCTATTTTAAAATTATTAACCCCTAATCTAATCCCCATACCCCGCCGCCATCTATATTAAATTATTTAACCCCTAAAATACTAAACTATCCCTACCACTAAACCTAAGTCTAACCCTACAAATAGCCCTGAAAAGGGCTTTTTGCGTGGCATTGCCCCAAAGTAACAGCGCTTTTGCCAGCCTTTAAAAGGGCTTTTTGCGGGGCATGCCCCAAAGTAAAAGCTCTTTTGCCAGCCCTTAAAAGGGCTTTTGGCGGGGCTTTGTCACAAAGTAAACTGCTCTTTTGCCTACAATCTACATCCCCCTACACCGCGGCCACCTATAATAAATGTATTAACCCCTAATCTAATCCCCCTACACCGCCGCCAGCTATATTAACTATATTAACCCTAATTATATTAGGGTTAATATAGTTAATATAGTTATTATATTAGATATATTAACTATATTAACCCTAATTATATTAGGGTTAATATAGTTAATATCGTTATTATATTATATATATATTAAGTATAATAACCCTATCTAACTCTAACATCCTAACTAAACTCTTATTATAATAAATCTAATATTAATATTATTAATTAAAATATTCCTATTTAAATCTAAATACTTACCTATAAAATAAACCCTAAGATAGCTACAATGTAATTAATAATTACATTATAGCTATGTTAGGGTTAATATTTATTTTACAGGTAAATTGTTAATTATTTTAACTAGGTATAATAGCTATTAAATAGTTATTAACTATTTAATAGCTACCTAGTTAAAATAATTACCCAATACCTGTAAAATAAATCCTAACCTAAGTTACAAATACACTATCAATAAATTAAATAAACTACAAATATCTATCTAAAAATACAATTAAATAAACTAAACTAAATTACAAAAAAAACAAACACTAAATTACAAAAAATAAAAAAAAGATTACAAGATTTTTAAGCTAATTACACCTATTCTAAGCCCCCTAATAAAATAATAAAGCCCCCCAAAATAAAAAAATTCCCTACCCTATTCTAAATTAAAACAAGTTCAAAGCTCTTTTACCTTACCAGCCCTTAAAAGGGCCTTTTGTGGGGGCATGCCCCAAAGAAAACTGCTCTTTTGCCTGCAAAAAAAAACACAATACCACCCCCCAACATTACAACCCACCACCCACATACCCCTAATCTAACCCAAACCCCCCTTAAATAAATCTAACACTACCCCCCTGAAGATCTCCCTACCTTGTATTCACCCCGCCGGGCAGAACTCCTGATCCGATCCGGGCGATGTGTTAGAGCAAGCGGCAGTGAAGTCTTCTTCCATCTGGGCGATGTCTTGAAGCAAGCGGCAGAGAGTCTTCTTCCAACGGCGACGTCTTCAAGCAAATCGGCATCTTCAATCTTCTTACTTCGCTCCTCCGCTGCGGAGCATCCTTCCGGCACGACGACTTCCCGACGAATGAGGTTCCTTTAAATGACGTCATCCAAGATGGCGTCCGTCGAATTCCGATTGGCTGATAGGATTCTATCAGCCAATCGGAATTAAGGTAGAAAAATCTGATTGGCTGATTGAATCAGCCAATCAGATTTTTCTAACTTAATTCCGATTGGCTGATAGAATCCTATCAGCCAATCGGAATTCGGCGGACGCCATCTTGGATGACGTCATTTAAAGGTACCTCATTCGTCGTTCAGTCGTCGGCCGGGATGGATGCTCCGCGGTGGCGGAGCGAAGAAAGAAGATTGAAGATGCCGCTTCATGGAAGATGCTGCCGGAAGGAAGAAGACTTTGCTGCCGCTTGGAGGAAGACGTCGCCGGGAGGAAGAATTCTTCTTTGCCGCTTGGAGGAAGACATCGCCGGAGGAAGAATTCTTCTTTGCCGCTTGGAGCAAGACATCGCCCGGATCGGATGAGGAGTTCGGCCCGGTGTGGTGAAGACAAGGTAGGGAGATCTTCAGGGGGGTAGTGTTAGGCTTTTTTAAGGGGGGTTTGGGTGGGTTTAGAATAGGGGTATGTGGGTGGTGGGTTGTAATGGGGGGGGGGGTATTGTATATGTTTTTAAATGCAAAAGAGCTGAATTCTTTGGGGCATGCCCCACAAAAGGCCCTTTTAAGGGCTGGTAAGGTAAAGAGCTTTGAACTTTTTTTAATTTAGAATAGGGCAGGGAATTTTTTTTATTTTGGGGGGCTTTATTATTTTATTAGGGGGCTTAGAATAGGTGTAATTAACTTAAAAATCTTGTAATCTTTTTTTTATTTTTTGTAATTTAGTGTTTGTTTTTTTTGTAATTTAGTTTAGTTAATTTAATTGTATTTTTAGATAGATATTTGTAGTTTATTTAAATTATTGATAGTGTAGGTGTATTTGTAACTTAGGTTAGGATTTATTTTACAGGTAATTGGGTAATTATTTTAACTAGGTAGATATTAAATAGTTAATAACTATTTAATATCTATTATACCTAGTTAAAATAATTAACAATTTACCTGTAAAATAAATATTAACCCTAACATAGCTACAATGTAATTATTAATTATATTGTAGCTATCTTAGGGTTTATTTTATAGGTAAGTATTTAGATTTAAATAGGAATATTTTAGTTTATAATATGAATTAGATTAATTTAATATAAATTTAGTTAGGGGTGTTAGGGTTAGATAGAGTTAATATAGTTAATATAAATACTATAGTAACTATATTAACTATATTAACCCTAATATAATTAGGGTTAATATAGTTAATATATATAATGTAATAACTATATTAACTATAATATACTTAGGGTTAATATAGATAATATAGCTGGCGGCGGGGTAGGTAGATTAAATTAGGGGTTAATAATTTTAATAGAGATGGCGGCGGTATAGGGGGATTAGATTAGGGGTTAATAATTTTTATATAGGTGGCGGCGGTGTAAGGGGTCAGATTAGGGGATAGATAAGGTAGATGGCGGCGGTTTTAGGGGCTCACAGTAGGGGGTTAGTTTATGTAGATGGCGGCGGGGTCCAGGAGCGGCGGTTTAGGGGTTAATAACTTTATTAGGGATTTCGGGGGGGGGGTTGCGGTTGACAGGTAGATAGACATTGCGCATGCGTTAGGTGTTAGGTTTTATTTAGCAGATTGCGGGTGACAGGTAGATAGACATTGCGCATGCGTTAGGTGTTAGGTTTATTTTCTAGCTAGTTTAGGGAGTTAAGGGGCTCCAATAGTCAGCGTAAGGCTTCTTACGGCTGCTTTTTGTGGCGAGGTGAAAATGGAGAAAGATTTCTCCATTTTCGCCACGTAAGTCCTTACGCTGCATATTGGATACCAAACTGCGCTGGTTTGGTATACCTGCCTATGGCCCAAAAAACTACGGGCGACGGCAGAAATATACGCGCGTAACTTCTAGGTTACGCCGTATATAGGATACCAAACCAGCGTAAATATTGGCGTCGCTGGCTTTTGCGGGCGATGATTTTTATCGGATCGACCCCAACATCGTGTTATCAGGCTTTTATTTTGAACTTGCAAAATCATGACCGCAGAAGGTTATGTTGTGCTGCCGTTGAAGTAAAAGGGAGCCAAAAAAATGAAAAATTTTGCTCCGTTTACAATCAGCCCATTATTAATTTTTGACTTACTGAATGCTGATTCTAGTGGACTCAAGTTTTTGGCTAACTTCTTTGAAACATTCTATAAAATCATTTGAATCTTTAGCAATTATGATGACTCTAATATTTTATATTAAAGGATTCTATAAATATATATGAACATCAAATACATAAAATCCAGAAATATATTAAATTAATGCATAACTCATAATGATATAAATATAATATTGTTTAACAGACAGAGGCACTAATGATTGAAAGTGCCATAAGGGATCTAATGCCATGCTGAGAAAGCTGGCAAAATATTCCAAAGGGCTGAGAGTATTGCTTAAATGCAGCATCACCAAGAGGTGCTTTGCCATACATTTTAGCAGGTTGCAATGCTGCTCTGATACTGGCAATATATTCAAAGCAGCATCACCACCTATATCAAAGGTGCAATGTAAATGATCCCTTTACACAGTACTGTATGACAATACAATTTACATGTGTCAAAAGAAACTCAACCTCTGTTTGTACAATACAATAGTGATTTGAACATATCTTGATATTACGTTTTATCGTTTCCATACTTTTACAACAATTGTGATCGCATTTTTAAGATTGTAATATTCATATTTTACAATACTGCGATTGCGTTTGTGGGACCGTGTTTTACTTAGAATATTGTGATCACACTGTATAAGATGTGTTGCTACATTATGTAGTTTGTGTGCATGTTGCTATATTATGTAGTTTGTGTGCATTTTGCTACATTATGCAGTTTGTGTGCATGTTGCTGCATTGTGCAGTTTGTGCGCATGTTGCTACATTTTGCAGTTTGAGTGCATTTTGCTACATTATGCAGTTGGTGTGCATGTTGCTAAATTATGCAGTTTGCGTGCATGTTGCTACATTTTGTAGTTTGTAAGCATATTGCTACATTATTTAGTTTGTGTGCATATTGCTACATTATGTAGTTTCTGTGCATGTTGCTACATTTTGCAGTTTGTGCGTATGTTGCTACATTTTGCAGTTTGTGTGCATGTTGCTACATTTTGCAGTTTGAGTGCATTTTGCTACATTATGCAGTTTGTGTGCATATTGCTACATTATGTAGTTTCTGTGCATGTTGCTACATTTTGCAGTTTGCGCATATGTTGCTACATTTTGCAGTTTGTGTGCATGTTGCTACATTATGCAGTTAGTGTGCATGTTGCTACATTATGCACTTTGCATGCATTTTGCTACATTTTGTAGTTTGTATGCATATTGCTACATTATGTAGTTTCTGTGCATGTTGCTACATCATGCAGTTTGTGCGCATGTTTCTACATTATGTAGTTTGTATGCATGTTGCTACATTACGTAGTTTCTGTGCATGGTGCTACATTATGCAGTTTCTGTGCATATTGCTACATTATGCAGCTTGCATGCATGTTGCTACATTATGTAGTTTGTATGCATGTTGTTAGATTATGTAGTTTGTATGCATGTTGTTAAATTATGTTGTTTGTGCGCATGTTGCTACATTATGCAGTTTGTGTGCATGTTGCTAAATTATGCAGTTTCTGTGCATGGTGCTACATTATGCAGTTGGTGTACATGTTGCTACATTATGCAGTTTGTGTGCATGTTGCTACATTATGTAATTTGTGCGCATGTTGCTGCATTATGCAGTTTGTGTGCATGTTGCTACATTATGCAGTTGATATGCATGTTCCTACATTATGTAGTTTGTATGCATGTTGCTAAATTTTGCAGTTTCTGTGCATGGTGCTACATTATGCAGTTGGTGTACATGTTGCTACATTATGCAGGTTGTGTGAATGTTGCTACATTATGTAGTTTGTGCGCATGTTGCTACATTATGTAGTTTGTGTGCATGTTGCTACATTATGCAGTTGGTGTGCATGTTCCTACATTATATAGTTTGTATGCATGTTGCTACATTATGTAGTTTGTGTGCATGTTGCTACATTATGTAGTTTGTGCTCATGTTGCTACATTATGCAATTTTGCGCATGTTGCTACATTATGTAGTTTCTGTGCATGTTGCTACATTATGCAGTTTGTGTGCATGTTGCTACATTATGTAGTTTATGTGCATGGTGCTACATTATGCAGTTTGTGTGCATGTTGCTACATTATGCAGTTTGTGTGCATGTTGCTAAATTATGCAGTTTCTGTGCATGGTGCTACATTATGCAGTTGGTGTGCATGTTGATACATTATGCAGTTTCTGTGCATATTGCTACATTATGCAGTTTGCGTGCATGTTGCTACATTATGTAGTTTGTATGCATATTGCTACATTATGCAGTTTGTATGCACCTTGTTACATTATGTTGTTTGTGCGCATGTTGTTACATTATGTAGTTTGTATGCATTTTGTTACATTATGTTGTTTGTGTGCATGTTGCTACATTATGCAGTTTGAGTGCATATTGCTACATTATGTAGTTTGTATGCATGTTGCTACATTATGCAGTTGGTGTGCATGTTCCTACATTATGCAGTTTGTGTGCATGTTGCTACATTATGTAGTTTTGTGTGCATGTTGCTATATTGTGTAGTTTTGTGCGCATGTTGCTACATTATGCAGTTAGTGTGCATGTTGCTACATTATGTAGTTTTGTGCGCATGTTGCTACATAATGCAGTTAGTGTGCATGTTGCTACATTATGTAGTTTGTATGCATGTTGTTACATTATGTTGTTTGTGCGCATGTTGCTACATTATGCAGTTAGTGTGCATATTGCTACATTATGTAGTTTGGATGCATGTTGCTACATTATGCAGTTGGTGTGCATGTTGCTGCATTATGCAGTTAGTGTGCATATTGCTACATTATGCAGGTTGTGTGAATGTTGCTACATTATGTAGTTTGTGCGCATGTTGCTGCATTATGCAGTTAGTGTGCATATTGCTACATTATGTAGTTTGTATGCATGTTGTTACATTATGTAGTTTGTATGCATGTTGTTACATTATGTAGTTTGTGCGCATGTTGCTGCATTATGCAGTTAGTGTGCATATTGCTACATTACAGGGAGTGCAGAATTATTAGGCAAGTTGTATTTTTGAGGATTCATTTTATTATTGAACAACAACCATGTTCTCAATGAACCCAAAAAACTCATTAATATCAAAGCTGAATAGTTTTGGAAGTAGTTTTTATTATGTTTTTAGTTTTAGCTATTTTAGGGGATATCTGTGTGTGCAGGTGACTATCACTGTGCATAATTATTAGGCAACTTAACAAAAAAACAAATATATACCCATTTCAATTATTTATTTTTACCAGTGAAACCAATATAACATCTCAACATTCACAAATATACATTTCTGACATTCAAAAACAAAACAAAAACAAATCAGTGACCAATATAGCCACCTTTCTTTGCAAGGACACTCAAAAGCCTGCCATCCATGGATTCTGTCAGTGTTTTGATCTGTTCACCATCAACATTGTGTGCAGCAGCAACCACAGCCTCCCAGACACTGTTCAGAGAGGTGTACTGTTTTCCCTCCTTGTAAATCTCACATTTGATGATGGACCACAGGTTCTCAATGGGGTTCAGATCAGGTGAACAAGGAGGCCATGTCATTAGATTTTCTTCTTTTATACCCTTTCTTGCCAGCCATGCTGTGGAGTACTTGGACGCGTGTGATGGAGCATTGTCCTGCATGAAAATCATGTTTTTCTTGAAGGATGCAGACTTCTTCCTGTACCACTGCTTGAAGAAGGTGTCTTCCAGAAACTGTCAGTAGGACTGGGAGTTGAGCTTGACTCCATCCTCAACCCGAAAAGGCCCCACAAGCTCATCTTTGATGATACCAGCCCAACCAGTACTCCACCTCCACCTTGCTGGCGTCTGAGTCGGACTGGAGCTCTCTGCCCTTTACCAATCCAGCCACGGGCCCATCCATCTGGCCCATCAAGACTCACTCTCATTTCATCAGTCCATAAAACCTTAGAAAAATCAGTCTTGAGATATTTCTTGGCCCAGTCTTGACGTTTCAGCTTGTGTGTCTTGTTCAGTGGTGGTCGTCTTTCAGCCTTTCTTACCTTGGCCATGTTTCTGAGTATTGCACACCTTGTGCTTTTGGGCACTCCAGTGATGTTGCAGCTCTGAAATATGGCCAAACTGGGGGCAAGTGGCATCTTGGCAGGTGCACGCTTGACTTTTCTCAGTTCATGGGCAGTTATTTTGCGCCTTGGTTTTTCCACACGCTTCTTGCGACCCTGTTGACTATTTTGAATGAAACGCTTCAGAAGCTTTGCAATTTTAAGAGTGCTGCATCCCTCTGCAAGATATCTCACTATTTTTTACTTTTCTGAGCCTGTCAAGTCCTTCTTTTGACCCATTTTGCCAAAGGAAAGGAAGTTGCCTAATAATTATGCACACCTGATATAGGGTGTTGATATCATTAGACCACACCCCTTCTCATTACAGAGATGCACATCACCTAATATGCTTAATTGGTAGTAGGCTTTCGAGCCTATACAGCTTGGAGTAAGACAACATGCATAAAGAGGATGATGTGGTCAAAATACTCATTTGTCTAATAATTCTGCACTCCCTGTATGTAGTTTGTATGCATGTTGTTACATTATGTAGTTTGTATGCATGTTGTTACATTATGTTGTTTGTGCGCATGTTGCTACATTATGCAGTTGGTGTGCATGTTGCTACATTATGCAGTTGGTGTGCATGTTCCTACATTATGCAGTTTGTGAGCATGTTGCTACATTATGCAGTTAGTGTGCATGTTGCTACATTATGCAGTTTGTGCGCATGTTGCTACATTATGCAGTTAGTGTGCATGTTGCTACATTATGTAGTTTGTATGCATGTTGCTGCATTATGTAGTTTGTGTGCATGTTGCTACATTATGCAGTTGGTGTGCATGTTCCTACATTATATAGTTTGTATGCATGTTGCTACATTATGTAGTTTGTGTGCATGTTGCTACATTATGTAGTTTGTGTGCATGTTGCTACATTATGCAGTTGGTGTGCATGTTCCTACATTATATAGTTTGTATGCATGTTGCTACATTATGTAGTTTGTGTGCATGTTGCTACATTATGTAGTTTGTGTGCATGTTGCTACATTATGTAGTTTTGTGTGCATGTTGCTACATTATGCAGTTAGTGTGCATATTGCTACATTATGTAGTTTTTATGCATGTTGTTACATTATGTAGTTTGTATGCATGTTGTTACATTATGTTGTTTGTGCGCATGTTGCTACATTATGCAGTTTGTGTGCATATTGCTACATTATGTCATTTGTATGCATGTTGCTACATTACGCAGTTTCTGTGCATGTTGCTACATTATGCAGTTAGTGTGCATGTTGCAACATTATGTAGTTTGTATGCATGTTGCTACATTATGCAGTTAGTGTGCATATTGCTACATTATGTAGTTTTTATGCATGTTGTTGCATTATGTAGTTTTGTGTGCATGTTGCTACATTATGTAGTTTTGTGTGCATGTTACTACATTATGCAGTTTGTGCGCATGTTGCTACATTATGCAGTTAGTGTGCATGTTGCTACATTATGCAGTTTCTGTGCATGTTGCTACATTATGCAGTTAGTGTGCATGTTGCTACATTATGTAGTTTGTATGCATGTTGCTACATTATACAGTTTGTGTGCGTGTTGCTACATTAGTATATAGCTATGGAGGAGCGCTTACAAAACCCCCCAATGGGGTTCCTAGCTGAAAGTAGAGTCGACGGGAAAACCAAAATAACAACAAAAAAACAAATAGGAATGGATGGTGAATTTGAAAACAATATATTTATTCTAAATCCTAAACATACAGTATGTGTGTTCTATATCCTAAACATACAATATATGTACATATATCCTAAAAGCTTCTAAAAATTCTCATAGATAAAATGAGAGATAAAAACTGTAACCGGGATTCCTTTTGGGTTCCTCAGTTCTTTATAAAAACGTGGTTCTAAGTCCTATGCAGACTATTAATTTATCAAAGGATGTTAAATCAATTGATAGAGTAAATGATACAGTGCCCTAAGAACGGCAGCCTCTATACAATTCTTGTTGTGCTATGCACAATGCCCTATAAGTGGTGACCTCAAAGACAACTGTATAGCTTAAAAATTCAACCAATAAAGGTTATAAATATAGGGTGATAAATATAAGGTTATAAATATAAGGTGAATACAAAATTATAATAAATACAAAATACAAAATTATATAGTGTGAAATGATATCCAAATGAGTCCAAATTAATGTCCAAGTAAGTCCAATTATATCCAGTGGAAAAAATTCAGTGAAAAAATCCAAGAGTAGTGATTAATCCAAAAATTAGTTCTGAAAAAGTAGTGCTGCAAAGATATATATATATATATATATATATATATATATATATATATATATATATATATATATATATATATATATATATATATATATATATAAATATGTTGATAAAAACAGTGTTTGAGAAAAAATATATATCCAACCAAAAATATTGTGCTAGTAATGTGTGAACGTAATCTCACAAAAAATATATCACATAAAATGTGTCAAAGCAGACTTTTCTTGGATCCTAAACTGTGAAAAAATGTTTAATATGTCCAAAATTTATCCTAAATAAATATATCCTTGATTGTGATGCTTTACAAATTTTCCTTAAATGTGATGCTTTGTAATTGGTTCCTCTATAGGTGTTTCTGATCCAAGTATTTTACAGGTAATTTTGTAATTATTTTAACTAGGTAGCTATTAAATAGTTATTAACTATTTAATAGCTATTGTACCTAGTTAAAATAAATACAAAGTTGCCTGTAAAATAAAAATAAATCCTAAAATAGCTACAATGTAATTATTAATTATATTGTAGCTATATTAGGGTTTATTTTATAGGTATATAAGTATTTAGTTTTAAATAGGAATAATTTAGTTAATAATAGTTATATTATTTAGATGTATTTAAATAATAATTAAGTTAGGGGGGTGTTAGGGTTAGACTTAGGTTTAGGGGGTAATACATTTAATGTAGGTGGCGGCGGTGTAGGGGGGTCAAATTAGGTGTTACTATATTTAATGTAGGTGGCAGCGGTGTAGGGGGGTCAGATTAGGTGTTACTATATTTAATGCAGGTGGCGGCGGTGTAGGGGGTCAGATTAGGTGATACTATATTTAATGTAGGTGGCAGCTGTGTAGGGGGGTCAGATTAGGTGTTACTATATTTACTGTAGGTGGCGGCGGTGTAGGGGGGTCAGATTAGGTGTTACTATATTTAATGTAGGCGGCGGCGGTGTAGGGGGGTCAGATTAGGTGTTACTATATTTAATGTAAGTGGCGGTGGTGTAGGGGGATCAGATTAGGGGTTAATAAATTTAATGTAGGTGGCGGCGGGGTCCTGGAGCGGCGGTTTAGGGGTTAATAAATATAATGTAGGTGGCGGTGGGCTCCGGGAGCGGTGGTTTAGGGGTTAATTCTAGGATAGGTTTATTGCATTGTGGGCTATGGGGGTTTAGAGGTTAATAATTAGGCTTATTGCGTTGTGGGGGGTTGTCGGTCTAGGGGTTAATACATTTATTATTAGGAGTGAGAGGGGAATTGCGAATATAGGGGTATATGTGTCAGGCTTATTTTTGGGAGGCAGGTTAGACAGTTACGGGAGAATTAATATTTTAGTTAGTTTTTTTAGGCGCAGACAGTTTCTAAAGTGCCGTAAGTCACTGACAACTCCAGAAATTTGTAGTTACGCTCATTTCTGGACATCGCTGGTTTATCCGACTTACAGCACTTTAGCAACTGCCGGCGGGGTATATGTAATACCCCGATGTGCGAGGTGAAAGTACGGGCGGCACGGGTTCCCTCGCTTGCGCCGCAAACTACGCCGTATATCGGATCGCGCCCATGTTTTTTTTTTATTTCTTTATTTTATAAAATTATACAATAGACAGAGAATATTAAAAAAAAGAAAATAGGGGGCGTGACTAAGCTGCAGACAGGACCAGACGCATATCTATTTGGCTCTCCTTACTACCTTCAAAAATAGAGTTATTTATCTATTATATTTACAGCTTTTACTAATATAACTCTTCCTATCTTGCTAAGAGCCGCATCTAACCTTGACAGAGCTATTTACATAGTTCCTTTACCCATCGGAGGACATTTATCAGCTCGCTGCGAAGTGCTGCTGCGGCCTACCTCACATTTCCATCTACCCCCCCCTCTCCCGGTTTGAGGGCTAAGCCGAGAGAGCGGTGCTAATCTCTGGAATCTATCAAACAGAGCAGTATCTTTTAAGCTGATCCTACTCTTACTATCTAACAATGGAGAGGGATTTCACTGCGCAGATGAGGGAACTACTTATGGACTTAGACCGCAAAATGTCCCGCGATTTTTGAGATCTCACTGATATACTGAGAGCTGCGAGAACTCAGGGACCCAGTGCCGCAATTGTAATGGCGGATTGCCAGAAGGAGGTCCTGACATATGCCACAGCCGAAGTAAGTGAAGATTACACATCTCCCAAGACGGATCCCACGCTAGACATGGAGAAGTCACAGAGACAGCAGGAAACCATTGCCAACTATAGAAATCCAAAGCGCCCATCTGCTCCACCCGGACCTGAAACCGACAATATGACAGCAGACTTCCTCGACAAGCCTCTCACAGCTGAGACCCGTATTGGAAAAACCAGATATAGCACACAGGATCTACATTATTTGAGAGACGAGAAGATTGCGGCACAGGCTGTTACTGTAAGTGAAGGCAGAAGTAATTCCCTGCATCTATCAGGTAAAATAGAGACTCTCATCCACACAACCCATGGGCCTAATAGTGACACACTACCCCCCATACTTTACACCCAAGAAACTTTCTCATGTATTCTGGTTCAACTTTACCAACGGGGCCTCCTCATTTGCTATACCTCTTATTCTGCTCCACTACAGAAGAGAGGAGTCGGCTGACTGTGAAACAAATGGACACTATCAGGCACTTGATTATCTCCACGTGGATGACACACTATGTTAAGAATATAGTCTGTTTTAATTTTTTAGGATGCAATGGAACTGTGGACTATTTAATTCAATTACTTCTCATTTTTCATATATTGCTGGGTTTTATTGTGCTATATTAAGATCTGCCCTGATCTCCCAAGCATGTGACAAAACTCTTATACCTAGTCATTGATAGCAGCTAAAACATAAAGAAATATATATAGGCTAACGTATGTAACTTATATACGATATACATTTGGCACAGGGTAATAGAACTTGGATTACTATGTTATGTTTAATGTTCAGTAAATGATATGTTCTCCACCATCACTCCTATACACTTTGATATGCCTGATTTTAGATGCACCCATAGACACTGCTAACCATAGCAACTTTTTCTACACATGATGTGTAGATTTCCTTTTTTTTTTTTTTTTTCTTCTTTTTTGTGTTGCTGCCCTCCTAATCTGTACGGCTGTGTCCTACGCAGTCATATAATATCTATACCAATACGGTTATATAGACAACGATCTGGCCAGAGGAGTCTAGCTGTAAACTAGATGAGAATTTATTTTTATTTTTATTTTTCTTATTTCCAATGTACTCTGAATATGCAGCCTTCCCGATCTAAATTTGTCCCAACCCACCTCTGGTACAAATTTGTCTAAGTTAGGGTTTGGATAGTTTTGGCAGTAAGATAACCTCTTTGGAGCCACCCGGGATAGCCCATATCTAAAAGAGTTGGATACCCCTAGAACATTAAGCTTAGGTTCTATAAGGTTCAATATATTGAAATGGTCCCACACTGTCCGGATTAAGAGCCATATTACACCACCTAATGTAATTTTTGTGACAGTTATTGTATTATGCCATGCATGAGATTCCCTATACTAAGTCATATTATCAGAGATTTGTGGTGAACTATCACTTCTCCAATAGTTGAAAGCATGTTATATGGGGGGGCAAACTCCCCGCAATATATATACTCCTCAGCACTTATGCAACCTTAATGATTCTTGCTGCCATTTTTTATAAGCTCTCATTGGTATCCTAATGTGCTGATATTAAGCTTACTCTGTCATAGTATAGATCTTAAACAGTATAAGTAGTTTAGAGACCAATTCATGATATAATGATTTACATTAAGTTTGCACGGAACCCCTTTGCATAACCACATAACTGGTATAAGTCTTGCTATGCATTTACTATATGTAGCCCAGCTCTAGCTGCATTTAAAGGTCCTATTGGATAATAATTATTACTTAAGTTAAAAGGTTTTGAATCCTGCAGTTTACTACTATTTGAATGCTACTGTAATATTATTTGTTATTTAGCCCTGTGCATTCCTTATATCTATTATATCTGTCAATCAAGTTGTAGCATGACCTTGTTGAAGCCTCTATATTACCGTGTTGTTCAACAAGACATCCCTCTCAGAATGTATTTCAGAATGTACTTCTTTATATATGTGATATAGAATTAGCTAACTTCCAAAGCCAATACGCCTTATCAACTACTAAAGCCCTATCCCCCCTCCCTATATCTTCTTACAGAGCAGCTGTTGCCTGCTGATCTCCTCCCCCCCTTTCTATACCAAGGTCCAAAAGTGACCACACCAGAAGCTAATTTCCTCAGCATAGATTACATTAGTCTCCATGGGTCCAAAAGTGACCTGTTAAGCCAAGGAGGAAGCAATTATAGAAATAATAGATAAAAAAAGAGGTTTTGAATTCTGACTCATAAACAGCCACAGTGATATTTAGCTATTGTAATGTGCTATCTGGAAGACTTATGCTATTTTTGTTTATCTGTGTTTTATAATATCTTACCTATGTTGTAAACTTCACATAACCTCAATAAAAATATAATTTAAAAAAAAAAAAAAAAAAAGAAAATAATACAATCAAAATGGAAAAAATAATAATATACAAATAGCTGTAGTTTTTCTTTTCTTCCCTTTTTCTTTCCCTTTCTTTTCCCTTTCTCTTTTCTTCCTTTCCTCCTTTCCACTTATCTTCCCTTCATTTCTTCCCTTCTTTCCCTTTCCTCTTTTTTTCCTTTCCTTTAACCTCAGTATTAAAGTTCTCATAACAATCAAGTTTATCAACTGAGTGTACGTAGAGCTACTTGTTTTAGACTAAGCAAACAATCTTGCAGGTTATGATATTTAAATCTCAAGTTCTTTCTAGAGCAATTTTAAATAAAATTTAGGTAGCTACCATTTTTTAGGATTAATAGTATCCATTTATGGATGGTCTAGCCATATTTGGTGGAAAATCCTTGTCAATCTACAAATATAATTCTTCATTTGGAGAAAATAGAACATTTGTTTTCTTTGAACTTCCGGAAAGATTTTTTGAAATTCAATAAAAGTATACAGTTTTTTGGAATTTTTGTCATAAAAATCTTCAATGATTAAAGGTTTAGAAAGTGACAATTTATCAAATATGTTAACCATATTTCCCAAAGGAAAATGGCCATTGCCCTGCACTGGTAACCATTTAGAAATATTTTATATGGTTGCTAGTAACCTTAACGATTTTCTCCATACCCACAGAATATCTCTATATAAAGGATAAGTAGAAATAGTTGACACATGTACCACAAAATTCAAGGAGTACGGGGAGCAGATCTGTTCCTCGAAGGTATTAATTTGAATATTTAAAAGATTGTAACAACCAATCAATTGGGAAGTTCCAAATTGCTGCATAGTTGTACGATTCCAATTTGGGCAAGTCCGGTCCCCCCTTACAGCACAGTTGATATAAATGAACAAGTGTTATTCTTGCTTTCCTTCCCCTACAAAGGAAGTATCTAAAAATAGTTTCAACCGGCATAAATCAATTTTCTTGATTAGTACAGGAAACATCCTAAGTGTATAAAGAATTTTAGGGATAATAAACATTTTGAAAAGATTAACTTTGCCTGTCAAAGAGACTGGCAGAGCTGCCCAACTCTTCATTTTTTCTTTACTATCCCACACGATGGCAGAGATATTGTCTCCATACTAGCCTGCGGGATTGGCTGAATTTTTTAGACCTAAATACTCCAATAGATAGGATTGAGAATTGTCTATCTTCTTTAACCAAAGTATTTTAGATTTTGATAAGTTGGTTTTGTAGCCTGAAACTAGGCTATATTGATCTAAAAGCTAAGAATACTTTCAATATAGTTCTTAGGTTTGGATACATATATGAGAAGATCATCCGCGAATAGCAAAGTTTTTTAAGGACAGATTTACCTATACTAATTCCTGAGCAAGTCTGAAATACAATTAAATGAGTCTGAAATACAATTATTGACAAATAAAGAGGCTCTTATTTTGGAGTAAATATTTGCAATCAAATCCACAAATCTACCTTCAAAACCAAATATTTCCAATACTTTAATCATGAATGTCCACTCCACTCTGTTGAAGGCCCTCTCTACATTCAAGGATAGCAAGAAAGCCTCAGACAGAGCGGACTGGCCTCCACTGTATTGACAGATTATAAGCAGGATTTTACTTTGCTTCTGAAGTTCTTCCACTAACAAAACCTATCTGTCCTGATGAATAATCCTAGTCATTATGGATTTCATCCTTTATGCCAGGATCTTCATCAGAATCTTGTAGTCAAGATTAAGCAAAGAAATCGGTCTATATGAGGTTAATTTTGAGGGCTCTTTATTGTTTTTAGGAATTAAGATAATGTTAGCTCTTTTAAAGCTTTCAGATGTCCTGTGGTTCTGTTCAAAATAAGATTTATAAAGAAAGTTTAGGACAGGAACTATCTCTGGTGACAGGATCTGGTAAAACTCTAAAGGAAAATTGTCTTGGCCTAGGGTTTTCCCTCTAGTCATAGAGGTAATCATTTTTTGAATTTCAAGTTCATCTATTGGCTTATTTAAAGATTCACAATCTAAATCCGAAACCTTAGGGAACACTACATTATCCAGAAACTTATTATTATTAAGCATTTCTGGACATTGAGATGAATATAAATCAGTTTAAAAGTTCTGACATAGAAGAGATATCTGATCCTGTTTTGTATATATTTTATTTTTAACTTTCAAAGCGGCTATCGTTTTTTCTTGGTTTGCCTCTTAAAAATTGAGGCCATAAATTTACCTGCATTGTTACCGTGCCTTGCGAACCTAGCCGAACTCTTATACAGGGATTCTTGTGCTCCAGTAGGGGGTTTTCCGGAACACGGTCAAAAACTCCAATGTCTAAAGTTTAATGAAAAAAACAATAACTGCTACTCAGACATACACGGAGAGCCTTAGCAAATGGCAGATCAGGCCGGTAACAGACAGATACAAGAAAAAAATAGCAGGCTCTGCTCAGTTAGTGTATAATTAAAAAATACAAATTTTATTGATTCCAGTAAAAAAGTGTAGTATTCCCAGGCAAGAGGCATACACAGCAAGGACTGTCTTACGCATTTCACGCCCCCTAGTGGCGCTTAATCATAGATCTATGATAGTCTATGATAATAATAGTCTATAATTAAGCACCACTAGGGGGCGTGAAACGTGTAAGACAGTCCTTGCTGTGTATGCCTCTTGCCTGGGAATACTACACTTTTTTACTGGAATCAATATAATTCTTGTGCCTCCCCTAAGAGGAATAAATCTCTCTCTTGTTTACAAGAGAAATAATTATCTCTATTTACATTGTTTGGATGTCGTTGATATGAAAGATATGTATCTTTTCATTTACTAGATAGTTCTTTATCTTTTATATTCTATTTATTTTTAAATCTAGCCACATAAGTATTGATCTCTGCTTTCAAGTATAGCTTGTCTGTTTCCCAAAACAATGGGACATTTTCTCTCTAGTGACTATTAAACAGACTGAATTCCTCCCAAGCTTTGACTAAAAATGTTCTAAAATTAGCAATTTTTTTTAGATATGTTGGAAAGAAAAATTAGTTAAATGTGAACTCTCTTTTAATTTTAAATACTAAGACCACAGGTGCATTATCGGATAAAGTATGGTCAAGAATGCAACACTTCAGAACTTTAGAGACCAAGGATTCTGAAATGAGAAATAGATCTAACCTTGAAAGAGTGTTATGGGATTTCAAGCAACATGTTTATTCAAGAATGATTATTAGGGTTCAACATTCTCCATATATCAACTAAACTCATTGAGTCAAAGAGTTATTTAAAAATTCTCCTTTCAAAATTTAATTGAGAAGTTGTGTATCTGGGTTTGGTTTTATCAACCCCCAATTTCTGACCAATCCAAATATGAGTTGGGAGTGACATTGTAGGTTCCTTTAAGGGACGTCATCCAAGATGGCGTCCCTCGAATTCCGATTGGCTGATAGGAACCGTCATTCTTCAGTTGGACATCGCCGGATGAAGATGGGTCCACGGTGGAGGTCTTCAGGATGGAGCCGGTCATCATCGGATGAAGATAGAAGATGCCGCTTGGATCAAGATGGTTGCCGGTCCGGATCGCCTCTTCTTCCCGGATAGGATGAAGACTTTGGAGCCTCTTCTGGACCTCTTCAGCCCCCGGATGATGGATCGCCAGCCCCCGCTTGGGTTGGATGAAGATTTTGGAGCCAGGACGGATCAGTGATACCTGGTGAGGTGAAGACAAGGTAGGAAGATCTTCAGGGGCTTAGTGTTAGGTTTATTTAAGGGAGGTTTGGGTTAGATTAGGGGTATGTGGGTGGTGGGTTGTAATGTTGGGGGGGGTATTGTATGTTTTTTTTTTACAGGCAAAAGAGCTGAACTTCTTGGGGCATGCCCCGCAAAGGGCCCTGTTCAGGGCTGGTAAGGTAAAAGAGCTTTGAACTTTAGTAATTTAGAATAGGGTAGGGCATTTTTTATTTTGGGGGTCTTTGTTATTTTATTAGGGGGCTTAAAGTAGGTGTAATTAGTTTAAAATTGTTGTAATATTTTTCTTATGTTTGTAAATATTTTTTTATTTTTTTGTAACTTAGTTCTTTTTTATTTTTTGTACTTTAGTTAGTTTATTTCATTGTAGTTATTTGTAGGTATTGTATTTAATTAATGTATTGATAGTGTAGTGTTAGGTTTAATTGTAGGTAATTGTATGTATTTTATTTAATTAATTTAATGATAGTGTAGTGTTAGGTTAAATTGTAACTTAGGTTAGAATTTATTTTACAGGTAATTTTGTAATTATTTTAACTAGGTAACTATTAAATAGTTCTTAACTATTTAATAGCTATTGTACCTGGTTAAAATAATTACAAAGTTGCCTGTAAAATAAATATTAATCCTAAAATAGCTACAATGTAATTATAATTTATATTGTAGCTATATTAGGATTTATTTTACAGGTAAGTATTTAGCTGTAAATAGGAATAATTTATTTAATAAGAGTTAATTAATTTCGTTAGATTAAAATTATATTTAATTTAGGGGGGTGTTAGTGTTAGGGTTAGACTTAGCTTTAGGGGTTAATACATTTATTAGAATAGCGGTGAGCTCCGGTCGGCAGATTAGGGGTTAATAATTAAAGTTAGGTGTCGGCGATGTTAGGGAGGGCAGATTAGGGGTTAATACTATTTATTATAGGGTTAGTGAGGCGGATTAGGGGTTAATAACTTTATTATAGTAGCGATGCGGTCCGCTCGGCAGATTAGGGGTTAATAAGTGTAGGCAGGTGGAGGCGACGTTGAGGGGGGCAGATTAGGGGTTAATAAATATAATATAGGGGTTGGCGGTGTTAGGGGCAGCAGATTAGGGGTACATAGCTATAATGTAGGTGGCGGCGCTTTGCGGTCGGGAGATTAGGGGTTAATTATTGTAGGTACCTGGCGGCGACGTTGTGGGGGGCAGGTTAGGGGTTAATAAATATAATACAGGGGTCGGCGGTGTTAGGGGCAGCAGATTAGGGGTACATAAGTATAACGTAGGTGGCGGTCGGCAGATTAGGGGTTAAAAAATTTTAAACGAGTGGCGGCGATGTGGGGGGACCTTGGTTTAGGGGTACATAGGTAGTTTATGGGTGTTAGTGTACTTTAGAGTACAGTAGTTAAGAGCTTTATGAACTGGTGTTAGCCCAAAAAGCTCTTAACTACTGACTTTTTTCTGCGGCTGGAGTTTTGTCGTTAGATTTCTAACGCTCACTTCAGACACGACTCTAAATACCGGAGTTAGGAAGATCCCATTGAAATGATAGGATACGCAATTTACGTAAGGGGATCTGCGGTATGGAAAAGTCGCGGCTGGAAAGTGAGCGTTAGACCCTTTCCTGACTGACTCCAAATACCGGCGGTAGCCTAAAACCAGCGTTAGGAGCCTCTAACGCTGGTTTTCACGGCTACCGCCAAACTCCAAATCTAGGCCATAGTTAGCATAGTTAGAATGTAAAAGGAAAATCAATGTGACATCAATTTTTCCAATAAATAATAAATACATTAATAATATATGATGATTTTATCAACTTTCCACCAGAGTTCATAATCTTGGTAATCTTCTAAAAAAAAGCAAATTGGTCCCATCGCATAATAAAGCAATAACAAGTGTTACAAATAAATTAATCATATGTAAAAAGTTTAACAAGTGTCCACAGGGTCCATGATCTTCTGAAGAGGAGAAACAAAAAAAAAAAATATTAATATATTTTCATCATCTTGTGGTACCTTGACAAGTGCCTTTGTGAAAGTTAAAAAAAACCTTTTATAAATAAAGATGTGAAAGAAAAAATCAATGTGCACATCAATTTTTATACAGTGGATTCAAGATCTTCCACATCAATACATAGATAATTAATAATATGTGGTAAATTTATCAAGTGACCACCAAAGTTCAAAATCTTCTGAGGAGGAACAGAATGTTCCCATCCTTCATAATGCCAAAACACAATAACAGTCACTGTGAGGAAGAAAAAAAAATAATTCTCATTATCTCCTAGTACAATAACTAGTATCTTTATGAGAACAAAAAAAAATAGGAAGGAAGAATTGAGGGCTCTCATTAATAAAACTAACGTTTTGCTTAATTTTCTAGGAAGGTTTGAGCTGCTTCAGATGAAAAAAAAAAAGTTGGAGCCGGATTTAATCCTTAACCCCTTAAGGACCAGCGACGTACCCTGTATGTCGCTGGCCTTTTTTTGATTGTTTTATAACGTGGTCTTGCCACCAGCGTTGAGACTGCTCTATTCCACAAAGCCTGCTGGAGGGAGGGCATTAATAGCGTGTTCTTGCTAGACTTGTGATATTATGTCCTGAAAAAACCCTTAACGACCAGTGACATACAGGGTACATTGTGGTCATTAAGGGGTTAACTTGGCTGGGTATAAAAGAGAGAAAACTCTGTTTTCTGAGGCCAAGTCCTGGAAAAGTAGAATTTTAGCTCCTTTAAAATGGAGATTCTGCTGTTTCCTAAAGGCTCTGTAAAAAGCACATTCTTTCTCTGAAAGTTCAGAAGTTTCGCAATTACTGGGCGTGGTTTCTTGAAATTTTGTTGGGAGTCATCTGGTTCTCTTCCTAATCTATGCACTCTTTATATTATAAAGAGATTTTTGTCAAGCTTTCTTCCCAATAGGTCAGGAAGAGTCTTTTCTATAAAGGCTTTCAATTCCTGGAATCTGAGATTTTCAGGGACTCCAATTAGGCACAAATTGTTACGTCTTGCTCTATTTTCCATGTCTTCCATTTTAGATTACATTCTGCTTTACTAGAAATTCAATTTTGGACTGCATGGAGTTTTGAGTATCTTCCCAATTAGAGATTATTTGTTTTACTTCTGTTACTCTCTCAGCCTGGACTTTTATCTCTCTTATTATTGTATCTAACCTCTTATGCAACTCCTCTATTTTAGGGATAATCAATGTTGATACTTGTGTGGCAATCTCACTGGCATCAAAGGTATCAGGTAATTTATCTTCCATACTTGACTTGTTGGGAGAGTTAATAACCCTGCTGTTTTGTATCTAGCTGTTTAGGTTTAGGAGACATCTTTGCTTGGTTAAGATATTTATTCATAGGCTTTACAAGCAATATAGCCAGAAAAAAAAGACAAGGGAGTCAGTTTTCTTACTACAGTTTGTCTATACATCTAGCCCACATCAGCTTCCAGGGCCACCCTCGACAACAATTTAGGTAATCCTCAAAGGCATTGCAGCTGGCTAATAAAAAAATGCACTTTTTCTGTATAGTATTACAACAGCTGTATAAACTAGTTGAACAGTTTGCTATGCTGAGTAACTGTTCAAACTTTAATAATCAGCAATACATAGGGTTCAAACCCATATAACCATGCAAAATCTGATTGCTTGCTGAATAGTTTTTACTGCATTTAAAGTTCTATTCAGGCAAAGCTGGTCATCTATAGCCAAGAACAAACATACGTTTTATTTTCCCGACAATGATAAAAAAAATGTATGTATCAATTCAGTAAATTACATAAAGTGCTCCAGTGGGTGGTAGAGAGAGTAAAATCCCTTTAAAACAGCAGCCAATTCTGCCTATTAGGCAAATTACCAGGTGTTTCACTATATATTCAATATCCAGACAGTGTGGTAGTGTGTTGGACTCTCAACTTTTTCCCTCTAAGACCAGTTTTGTGTGTGGCCCAGCAGTGAAACAGTTAATTAGGTAACCACACCCTGCAATTAGCAAACTCTGCACAATGCAGATGGCAAGGTATGGTTCTCTTGTTAACTGTTTCACTGCTGGGCAGCACACGAAACTGTCCTTAGAGGGAACACTGCTTACCTCCTATCTGTAGCCAGTTTTGTCCTGTAATAGCTGTTTCTTATAGGAAGCATACCTTTTTACCCTAATAATACGGTATTGGAGAGGGCCTCTCGTTGGCAATCTGAGACGATGTAACGGACAAATTCCTGAATTTCCAGCAGGGCCACTCTAACAGTCGAGTCTGTATTCCAACCCAGACCCTAGACCAACCAGGCATCTTGTCGGGCAACTCAGGTGGCTTCTCTCACTCCTGCTCCTGACTCGCCTGGCAGCGATACTTTAAACCACTCTCCGTAGGCAGCCCCTAAGCTAAGGGCTTTATCTCCATGGTTTGATATCAGACGAGGCAGATGGCGCGATTAACACACCGCTCTCCTACCGATGTCTGCTACCTGGTCCACGCTTATGCGTTGCGTGGTGATGTCACGAGCAGACCATCTCTCCAAAATAACCATGTTTACTAATCAGTTGATTGTTTCACCTGTGCTCCAGTTCAGATATCATCAAAATGTGGCCTGTTAGGGAGTCCTAAGGACAGGTTTGAAAACCAGTGATCTAAAGAGTTTTCTTTAGTTACAGGTGTCATGTTTTTTTTTTTTTAATAAGAAAAATGGGAGTATATTTCTGAGAGGAACCCTTTATAAACACCTTTTTAATAACTTGTCATGTGGTGTGTTTAGATATCCAGTTATACAGTTGTATGAATGTCATATGTTCTTCTGCTGGAAAATAATATTTTTATTTCATAATTTGTAGTCATTTTTAATTCAACTTTAATCTTTTTAAAAGACAATCAACATATACACATATAGTTTTATTAAAAAAGGATTGGCCTGTGTAATGCTAATTTTCTTAAATATGCTCCTACTTGTTTGTTATAAATAAACTTCTGCTCTAGGGATGGCAAATTACTAGGAGGTAAATTGCCCCATTATAAGTAATTGGTAAGGGAAGACTTTATCATTTTATTTTGTCATTATTTGTCTTTGGATACTATGAAATATGCACTTTAATAAAGTTATCTTACAAGTACAGCACCATGGACATAAGAAAGAAAAACTTGCACACAAATTGCAAATTTGACAATTTGTGTATTAAAAGTCACTTGGTATGAACCACAAAAGTACACTGAATATGCCTGTGCTTCTTAAGCTCCTTTAGCTATTTTACCTACAAGTGCATGTATCCAGTGCTGATTTCAGTATGTTGATGATGTATATAAAGGTAAAAAGATACTTATAGGGAGAATCCAATAAGTAAAATATAACTTTTATTTAATCAAATAAAACATATAATACTATATAGAACATCAATGGTCTTAGCATCATGAAGTTAGGTTTATATGTTTTGGGAGATCTACACCTTCTCAAAGGGCCAGTAGTGGCTTGTATGACACAAATGATGTCTTCAGAAGCAATACCAACCACTACCAGCTTTCTGAGCATGCATGGTATTTGAATACTTGTGCAGTGGTCCTCACAGGATATGTGTGTATGCCTCTGAAAAAACATTAATTACTTTTATTAGAAGCATTTTTGCTGATGGAAGTATGTTGCAAAAATGCTTCTAGTTCAAATTCAAATGTACCTATTCATATTTCAATTTTGATTTTTTTTATCAATTTAAATGCAAAAAATTACAACACAGTGCCCTCCACTAATAATAATAATATTGGCACTCTTAGGCCTAGATTTGGAGTATGGCGGTAGATGGGCTGTTAACGCTACGCTGGCTTTTTTCTGGCCGCACCATAAAATTAACTCTGGTATTGAGAGTTCAAAAAAATGCTGCGTTAGGCTCCAAAAAAGGAGCGTAGAGCATTTTTACCGCAAATGCAACTCTCGATACCAGAGTTGCTTACGGACGGGGCCAGCCTCAAAAAACGTGCTCGTGCACGATTCTCCCATAGGAAACAATGGGGCTGTTTGAGCTGAAAAAAAACCTAACACCTGCAAAAAAGCAGCGTTCAGCTCCTAACGCAGCCCCATTGTTTCCTATGGGGAAACACTTCCTACGTCTGCACCTAACACTCTAACATGTACCCCGAGTCTAAACACCCCTACCCTTACACTTATTAACCCCTAATCTGCCGCCCCCGCTATCGCTGACCCCTGCATTATATTATTAACCCCTAATCTTCCGCTCCGTAAACCGCCGCAACTTACATTATCCCTATGTACCCCTAATCTGCTGCCCCTAACACCGCCGACCCCTATATTATATTTATTAACCCCTAACCTGCCCCCCACAACGTCGCCGCCAGCTACTTACAATAATTAACCCCTAATCTGCCGAGCGGACCTGAGCGCTACTATAATAAAGTTATTAACCCCTAATCCGCCTCACTAACCCTATCATAAATAGTATTAACCCCTAATCTGCCCTCCCTAACATCGCCGACACCTAACTTCAATTATTAACCCCTAATCTGACGACCGGAGCTCATCGCTACTATAATAAATGGATTAACCCCTAAAGCTAAGTCTAACCCTAACACTAACACTAACACCCCCCTAACTTAAATATAATTTAAATCTAACGAAATTAATTAACTCTTATTAAATAAATTATTCCTATTTAAAGCTAAATACTTACCTGTAAAATACATCCTAATATAGCTACAATATAAATTATAATTATATTGTAGCTATTTTAGGATTAATATTTATTTTACAGGCAACTTGGTAATTATTTTAACCAGGTACAATAGCTATTAAATAGTTAAGAACTATTTAATAGCTACCTAGTTAAAATAATAACAAAATTACCTGTAAAATAAATCCTAACCTAAGTTATAATTAAACCTAACACTACCCTATCAATAAATTAATTAAATAAAATACCTACAATTACCTACAATTAACCTAACACTACACTATCAATAAATAAATTAAATACAATTGCTACAAATAACTACAATTACATAAACTAACTAAAGTACAAAAAATAAAAAAGAACTAAGTTACAAAAAATAAAAAAATATTTACAAACATAAGAAAAATATTACAACAATTTTAAACTAATTACACCTACTCTAAGCCCCCTAATAAAATAACAAAGACCCCCAAAATAAAAAATGCCCTACCCTATTCTAAATTAATAGAGTTAAAAGCTCTTTGACCTTACCAGCCCTGAACAGGGCCCTTTGCGGGGCATGCCCCAAGAAAATCAGCTCTTTTGCCTGTAAAAAAAACCATACAATACCCACCCCCAACATTACAACCCACCACCCACATACCCCTAATCTAACCCAAACCCCCCTTAAATAAACCTAACACTAAGCCCCTGAAGATCTTCCTACCTTGTCTTCACCATCCAGGTATCACCGATCCGTCCTCGCATCCGGTGCTGAAGAGGTCCAGAAGAGGCTCCAAAGTCTTCCTCCTATCCGGCAAGAAGAGGACATCCGGACCGGCAAACATCTTCTCCAAGCGGCATCTTCGATCTTCTTCCATCCGGTGCGGAGCGGGTCCATCTTGAATCAGCCGACGCGGATCCATCCTCTTCTTCCGGCGTCTCCCGACGAATGACGGTTCCTTTAAGGGACGTCATCCAAGATGGCGTCCCTCGAATTCCGATTGGCTGATAGGATTCTATCAGCCAATCGGAATTAAGGTAGGAATATTCTGATTGGCTGATGGAATCAGCCAATCAGAATCAAGTTCAATCCTATTGGCTGATCCAATCAGCCAATCAGATTGAGCTTGCATTCTATTGGCTGTTCCGATCAGCCAATAGAATGCGAGCTCAATCTGATTGGCTGATTGGATCAGCCAATCGGATTGAACTTGATTCTGATTGGCTGATTCCATCAGCCAATCAGAATATTCCTACCTTAATTCCGATTGGCTGATAGAATCCTATCAGCCAATCGGAATTCGAGGGACGCCATCTTGGATGACGTCCCTTAAAGGAACCGTCATTCGTCGGGAGACGCCGGAAGAAGAGGATGGATCCGCGTCGGCTGATTCAAGATGGACCCGCTCCGCACCGGATGGAAGAAGATCGAAGATGCCGCTTGGAGAAGATGTTTGCCGGTCCGGATGTCCTCTTCTTGCCGGATAGGAGGAAGACTTTGGAGCCTCTTCTGGACCTCTTCAGCACCGGATGCCAGGACGGATCGGTGATACCTGGATGGTGAAGACAAGGTAGGAAGATCTTCAGGGGCTTAGTGTTAGGTTTATTTAAGGGGGGTTTGGGTTAGATTAGGGGTATGTGGGTGGTGGGTTGTAATGTTGGGGGGGGGTATTGTATGGTTTTTTTTACAGGCAAAAGAGCTGATTTTCTTGGGGCATGCCCCGCAAAGGGCCCTGTTCAGGGCTGGTAAGGTCAAAGAGCTTTTAACTCTATTAATTTAGAATAGGGTAGGGCATTTTTTTATTTTGGGGGTCTTTGTTATTTTATTAGGGGGCTTAGAGTAGGTGTAATTAGTTTAAAATTGTTGTAATATTTTTCTTATGTTTGTAAATATTTTTTTATTTTTTGTAACTTAGTTCTTTTTTATTTTTGTACTTTAGTTAGTTTATGTAATTGTAGTTATTTGTAGCAATTGTATTTAATTAATTTATTGATAGTGTAGTGTTAGGTTTAATTGTAGGTAATTGTAGGTATTTTATTTAATTAATTTATTGATAGGGTAGTGTTAGGTTTAATTATAACTTAGGTTAGGATTTATTTTACAGGTAATTTTGTTATTATTTTAACTAGGTAGCTATTAAATAGTTCTTAACTATTTAATAGCTATTGTACCTGGTTAAAATAATTACCAAGTTGCCTGTAAAATAAATATTAATCCTAAAATAGCTACAATATAATTATAATTTATATTGTAGCTATATTAGGATGTATTTTACAGGTAAGTATTTAGCTTTAAATAGGAATAATTTATTTAATAAGAGTTAATTAATTTTGTTAGATTTAAATTATATTTAAGTTAGGGGGGTGTTAGTGTTAGGGTTAGACTTAGCTTTAGGGGTTAATCCATTTATTATAGTAGCGATGAGCTCCGGTCGTCAGATTAGGGGTTAATAATTGAAGTTAGGTGTCGGCGATGTAAGGGAGGGCAGATTAGGGGTTAATACTATTTATGATAGGGTTAGTGAGGCGGATTAGGGGTTAATAACTTTATTATAGTAGCGCTCAGGTCCGCTCGGCAGATTAGGGGTTAATAAGTGTAGGCAGGTGTCGGCGACGTTGAGGGGGGCAGATTAGGGGTTAATAAATATAATATAGGGGTCGGCGGTGTTAGGGGCAGCAGATTAGGGGTACATAAGGATAACGTAGGTGGCGGCGCTTTGCGGTCGGCAGATTAGGGGTTAATTATTGTAAGTAGCTGGCGGCGACGTTGTGGGGGGCAGGTTAGGGGTTAATAAATATAATACAGGGGTCGGCGGGGTTAGGGGCAGCAGATTAGGGGTACATAAGTATAACGTAGGTGGCGGTCGGCAGATTAGGGGTTAAAAAAATTTAATTGAGTGGCGGCGATGTGGGGGGACCTCGGTTTAGGGGTACATAGGTAGTTTATAGGTTTTAGTGTACTTTAGGGTACAGTAGTTAAGAGCTTTATGAACCGGCGTTAGTCCAGAAAGCTCTTAACTCCTGCTTTTTTCCTGCGGCTGGAGTTTTGTCGTTAGATGTCTAACGCTCACTTCAGAAACGACTCTAAATACCGGAGTTAGAAAGATCCCATTGAAAAGATAGGATACGCAATTGACGTAAGGGGATCTGCGGTATGGAAAAGACGCGGCTGAAAAGTGAGCGTTAGACCCTTTAATCACTGACTCCAAATACCGGCGGTAGCCTAAAACCAGCGTTAGGAGCCTCTAACGCTGGTTTTCACGGCTAACGCCAAACTCCAAATCTAGGCCTTAGTAAATATGAGCACACCTGTGTGACTAGGAACAGGAAATTGTTAAACCATGACTTCCTGTTTCACAGTGGTATAAATATGAGGTAACATATAGGCCAGTTTCCCTTAGTCATTCATCACAATGGCTAAGACCAAGGTATATAGCTGTGATGTGCAAAAGGTTGTTGAGCTTTACAAAATGGGCAGTGGCTATAAGAAAATAGAAAAAGCATTGAAAATGCCCATTTTCACCATCAGGGCAATAATTTAAAAAAATCCAGAAAACTAGAAATGTTATGAATCAACCTGGAAGAGGATGCGTATCTACATTGTCTCAATGCACTGTGAAGAGGATGGTTTGAGTGGACAAAATATCTCCAAGGATCACAACTGGAGAATTGCAGACGTTAGTTGCGTTTTGTGGTCAGAAAGTCTCCAAAAGTACAATCCAACTCAACCTACATCACCACAAGTTGTTTTGAAGGGTTTAAAAAAAAAAAGCCTCTACTCTCATCCAAAAACGAACTCATGTGTCTTCGGTTATACACTATTGGTGCTATACACTACTGGAACTTCAAATGTGATTGAGTTCTATGGTCAGATGAAACCAAAATAGAGAACAAGGTTAAATATGGTGGTTGCAAGGCAGATGCAACTACATAGGAGACCAGACATGTTTCTATACAGCTCCTGGCTCTCAGATATATCTTTATGGATTAATCCATCAATATAAGCCTTGAACTCCTTTTTCCACGCTAAAGACCTCAGATACAATCTTAATGCACCAAAAGAAACAGAACCACTACCACACATACTGGATTCCTTTAGAATTCGTAAGTCAGTTAAACCACTGACTTGGGCTAAAACAAATATAGCTAATCGGTACCTCCACCATGGAAGCATTAGAAGTTTGGGAACAACGTACCCATCAGTTATAGATCTACACTTCCATAGCCTCAGAGAGAGCTTTGCATCTATAATTTACTCCCTAATATGGCCGCCAAAAAATGACGTGGGTAGCACTGACCCTGAACCGGGCGGTGAAACCTGAACTCTACCAGCATACATAATACAGGAGAACCTAAGTATCCCCTTAGACAGAGGGGCATTGAACCCTATGCACTACAATCTCGGATGAACTCCAGGCACCATCCTTCTGTTGTACGGAGACATAACAGTGGATTTGGAAACTGGTATTTCCCCTGCTCTAGCAGACACAACACCTGCAAACCCGTAAACACGGCAAGACTCTTCTTACTTGGCCCATTACCAAGAAACAGCTCCTAGGTATGGGGATCATTTGAAGAAGTCCAAACAACTTACTCTCCCAACAGAGAAATTCTCCTGCATAGAGAGCGTTGTTAACCTTGAAGGAGAATTGCAATTCCCTTTTGACATCTCCATAAGGCGTCCTAAGGAGAACATCTAGTCTGATCGAAATAGATTTGATGGACTTGAGTTGTTTAAGGATTCCTTAGGGCTGGAGACATCTGAGACTTTTGGAACTACTCACTTAGCTCCAATCTTTCATGGAACCCAGCTACTTCAGGGTGAGAAATTACCATTTAAATATGCTTTATCCCTGACACTTTGAAGCAGACTAAACAAGGAGTTTGGGCTCTGGAGACTTATTACTCAGTCCCTAACAAAAATCATATGCCTTCAACATCGAGCAATCTGAGTCAGCAATTATATGTTTGTAGTTAATTTTTATTACTTTTTATATACACACTGTTCACTGTTGAGAGTTAGTCTTCCAATTTTTCTTAGTGTACATTACAGTTTATCCTTGACAAAGCTATGTCTGAACTAAACAATATTGGTTGATATGGTTCACTTAGATGCATCTCACTACAGTTTCTTCGTTATTTATGCATTATATTTCTAATGTTAATTCATAAGTGGTCATATTATGTCTGAGGTTTTTATACATTTTAAAACGCCATAGGTTCCTCTAGAATGTATGCCCTTTTCTAAGCAGATATTACATACTAGTTTGCTACAATATAGAGCTTTTACAGAATTATTCTACGCTATACAACCCTTGTGTACATATAAACAGACACTCCAACTACTGAGCTCATCATTTCACACATATAGAAACTATATTACCACTCTATTTACTCTGTAAAGCCAGAAAGTGCTCTATTATAGTCATATAATCTCCTGAGGGAGATCCCTATTCTTATCTAATTGCTCTCTATACTATAAAATGTCACTATCTCAGTTGTGCAGCACAGGTATAGTTTGGAGATAATATGGACTAGTTGTTCTGAGGGTTTGTGATATACGTATATCATAAGCCATAGTTAATGCTACTGTTTCACAAAATACAGCTACCATTCCACTTTCATACTTTTTATTGTGTTTATCCTTATAGTTTGGTATTCACCTTTTAAGAGTTCTCTTTTGCAGGAAATCTTACCTGTAGGTTAGCACTAACAATCCTGTATTAGCTAATAGATGACAGGCTGCCAGCGGCCGGGGCAGCAAGATCATCTATTTCATCCTAAACTACATTTATGGACGCTAACGCTCTGGAGTTTAACTTTTATTACAGAGCTCGGGGAATACTCATGGTGTATATCTCAGAAAACATTAGCTAGCTTTTAGATATTACCCTCATAATAATCACCAATAATTCACCATATTCTTACTAGTGGAGCCTTGCTATTTAGTATTTTATGGGTCTTCTCATGTTTAGCACGATCCACCTTCCATAATAAATAGGGACTACTACGAGCATTCCTGAGATCACTGGTAAACCCCCCCATTAACCTCACATTGCTCCTCTTAGATCTTCCTGTTTTATATATATATATATATATATATATATATATATATATATATATATATATATATATATACTTATAAATGTAATTTATAAGCTAGATGCACTTCTGTTAAAGTCTTAGAACTATAAACCAGCCTTAATAAACAATATTCTATTATATAATACTACAGAGTACAATTATAGCTTATGACTCAGTACCACGCCTAAGAATGGCTACATATCAACGTGGTTTACCTCTATTGTAATTAGTTATTATATATATATAGGTCCAAGAGTGGACCATTGATATCATAGGAGGTTCTTATAAACAAAAAAAGGAGGCTTCAGTTATACCTACGTTATCATTACTTGGTTTATTATTATTATTATTATTATTATATAAATATGTTTTCATTGTGGTAAAGAAATTATGTTTATATTCCAATAATGTGAGATCTAGCAAACTTTATTTGTATCTATTGCACTAATTTAGACCTCACATATAATCAATCCTACTTGAAAGTCAGTGGTTACTTACCCTGATAAATATTATAATTTTTTAGCCAATCTCCCTCCTACCACAACCTTGAGGGATCATGCTAAAAAAACTCTGCACCCTTCAACTCAGAGCGTCTCTTGCCCGCTGATTATTTCAATTAAAGCATTTAAACTCAATAACTACTCGCTTATTGCTCATATTCACATGCAGGTATGCCCATCACTTACTCAGCTCTCCACTTCCCACTCATTAAGAGTGACTGATTACCTTGCACTCCCAGGGATGTCTTACCCTTAGTACACTTTATGCCCCCTGAGCCCACAACATACACCATTTCTCACTAGTGAGCTCCTTAAACGCATACAGGGAGTGCAGAATTATTAGGCAAATGAGTATTTTGACCACATCATCCTCTTTATGCATGTTGTCTTACTCCAAGCTGTATAGGCTCGAAAGCCTACTACCAATTAAGCATATTAGGTGATGTGCATCTCTGTAATGAAAAGGGGTGTGGTCTAATGACATCAACACCCTATATCAGGTGTGCATAATTATTAGGCAACTTCCTTTCCTTTGGCAAAATGGGTCAAAAGAAGGACTTGACAGGCTCAGAAAAGTCAAAAATAGTGAGATATCTTGCAGAGGGATGCAGCACTTTTAAAATTGCAAAGCTTCTGAAGCGTGATCATCGAACAATCAAGCGTTTCATTCAAAATAGTCAAGAGGGTCGCAAGAAGCGTGTGGAAAAACCAAGGTGCAAAATAACTGCCCATGAACTGAGAAAAGTCAAGCGTGCAGCTGCCAAGATGCCACTTGCCACCAGTTTGGCCATATTTCAGAGCTGCAACATCCCTGGAGTGCCCAAAAGCACAAGGTGTGCAATACTCAGAGACATGGCCAAGGTAAGAAAGGCTGAAAGACGACCACCACTGAACAAGACACACAAGCTGAAACGTCAAGACTGGGCCAAGAAATATCTCAAGACTGATTTTTCTAAGGTTTTATGGACTGATGAAATGAGAGTGAGTCTTGATGGGCCAGATGGATGGGCCCGTGGCTGGATTGGTAAAGGGCAGAGAGCTCCAGTCCGACTCAGACGCCAGCAAGGTGGAGGTGGAGTACTGGTTTGGGCTGGTATCATCAAAGATGAGCTTGTGGGGCCTTTTCGGGTTGAGGATGGAGTCAAGCTCAACTCCCAGTCCTACTGCCAGTTTCTGGAAGACACCTTCTTCAAGCAGTGGTACAGGAAGAAGTCTGCATCCTTCAAGAAAAACATGATTTTCATGCAGGACAATGCTCCATCACACGCGTCCAAGTACTCCACAGCGTGGCTGGCAAGAAAGGGTATAAAAGAAGAAAATCTAATGACATGGCCTCCTTGTTAACCTGATCTGAACCCCATTGAGAACCTGTGGTCCATCATCAAATGTGAGATTTACAAGGAGGGAAAACAGTACACCTCTCTGAACAGTGTCTGGGAGGCTGTGGTTGCTGCTGCACGCAATGTTGATGGTGAACAGATCAAAACACTGACAGAATCCATGGATGGCAGGCTTTTGAGTGTCCTTGCAAAGAAAGGTGGCTATATTGGTCACTGATTTGTTTTTGTTTTGTTTTTGAATGTCAGAAATGTATATTTGTGAATGTTGAGATGTTATATTGGTTTCACTGGTAAAAATAAATAATTGAAATGGGTATATATTTGTTTTTGTTAAGTTGCCTAATAATTATGCACAGTAATAGTCACCTGCACACACAGATATCCCCCTAAAATAGCTATAACTAAAAACAAACTAAAAACTACTTCCAAAACTATTCAGCTTTGATATTAATGAGTTTTTTGGGTTCATTGAGAACATGGTTGTTGTTCAATAATAAAATTAATCCTCAAAAATACAACTTGCCTAATAATTCTGCACTCCCTGTATACCTGCACAATAAGATAAACAGTATATTTAAAAATGAGGTTTCAGAGATATGCATCACACTTCTTTGTTGACACGTAAGACAGATACGGCATTTCAGCCTGCTCCCTATTGTATGTTCCAATAGAAGTCAATTTTTACTCTACATTTCCAAGGTTATAACTTTACATTGTTATTACAATGCATTCAATTTTATGGTAGATTTACAGTATATTACACCCACTGTCCTTGATATTCATTTACTATGTTCATCCTGTGTATGGGACATCCTTTTTATATTAATCTAAGAAGCAGGTTACTATTATACAATTGTCATTATTGGACCTACTACATACTTAGACAAAATATGGACTAACACCTAAAGCACTCTGCAATATCATTCAGAAAGTACCTTGCCTTTTGATTTTGGCTGTGATTGTATACATATTATATGTTGTACACTCTATAAAACCTCAATAAAAAATATTTATAAAAAAAAAATATGGTGGTTGCACTTTATTTTTTGGGGGCTGTTTTCTGCCATAGGATATGGAATTTTTATTTTTAGGATATATAGGTATAAAATATCAACAGATATCAAGAGATATCAACAGATATTAAATGAAGACCTGACTACCTCTGACAGAAAGCTTAAAATGGGGAGTGGTTGGATCTTTCAGCAGGATAATGATCCAAAACATACATCTACTGTCAACATAATATCAATTGATTTGTTCTTTTTATATGAAACTGAGTCTGCATCAGTCATTAACTAGATTCGATAGTTTATCATCTGCTGCCAATAGTGGGAAGTGCTTTCGTGTAATATTGCAAATATCTTTATACTGTTCAGAATGATCTGTAACAAAAAATAGCTCTATTAAACTGAGGTCTTTTGGAGCTAATTCTATCCTGCAATAAAAATTGTCCTTTATTCCATCTACTTGCTTCTTTGCTCGATCAATCACTGATACTGCATAACCTCTTTCTTTAAGCTGCCCAGCTAGGAATGCTACTTGTAAGTGATATTGTGCTTCCCTAGAGAAATTTCATTTCAGGCTAATAAAGTGACCCTTGGCAATAGCATAAGATAGGTATTTAGTATAGCAGATTTTTGCATGCAAGAGAAATTACCAGCTTTTGGTTTTCTATAACTCATAGGAGCTGATAGAACCATCTGTGTTACCCATAAATGTAATATCCAAAAAGGTTGATACTATTACGATCAAGCTGATGTGTGAATTTAAGATTGATTTCATTATCATTGATAATATGATCTATATGTGCTATGCACTTGCTTAGGTGCCCACCAAGCTGCTTTAAGAGTGTTTGTTTCAATTGCTTACTAAATAATTATTGCTCTGACATCAGAATAGATGAGTGTTGATAAGGTTTTAAACTCTGCATTAAACACATCTTCGGTACAATTGTAACTTTTATTAAAAAAAAAATAGCCTTTCAATAAAGTCAACCTGTGAACACACAAATGCCCATGTTTATTATTTTAAGTTGAAAAAACATAATTTATGTAAGAACTTACCTGATAAATTAATTTCTTTCATATTGGCAAGAGTCCATGAGCTAGTGACGTATGGGATATACAATCCTACCAGGAGGGGCAAAGTTTCCCAAACCTCAAAATGCCTATAAATACACCCCTCACCACACCCACAATTCAGTTTAACAAATAGCCAAGTAGTGGGGTAATAAAGAAAGGAGTAAAAAGCATCAACAAAGGAATTTGGAAATAATTGTGCTTTATACAAAAAAATCATAACCACCATAAAAAGGGGTGGGCCTCATGGACTCTTGCCAATATGAAAGAAATTAATTGATCAGGTAAGTTCTTACATAAATTATGTTTTCTTTCATGTAATTGGCAAGAGTCCATGAGCTAGTGACGTATGGGATAGCAATACCCAAGATGTGGAACTCCACACAAGAGTCACTAGAGAGGGAGAGATACAAATAAAAACAGCCATTTTTTGCTGGAAAAAAATTAATCCACAACCCAAAATATAAGTTTATTGTCATAAATGAAAAGAAAAACTTAAAACATAAGCAGAAGAATCAAACTGAAACAGCTGCCTGAAGAACTTTTCTTCCAAAAACTGCTTCCGAAGAAGCAAATACATCAAAATGGTAGAATTTAGTAAATGTATGCAAAGAAGACCAAGTTGCTGCTTTGCAAATCTGATCAACTGAAGCTTCATTCTTAAAAGCCCATGAAGTGGAGACTGATCTAGTAGAATGAGCTGTATTTCTCTGAGGCGGGGCTTGACCCGACTCCAAATAAGCTTGATGAATCAAAAGCTTTAACCACGAAGCCAAGGAAACAGCAGAATCCTTCTGACCTTTCCTAGAACCAGAAAATATAACAAATAGACTAGAAGTCTTCCTGAAACCTTTAGTAGTTTCAACATAATATTTCAAAGCTCTTACCACATCCAAAGAATGTAAGGATCTCTCCAAAGAATTCTTAGGATTAGGACACAAGGAAGGTACAACAATTTCTCTATTAATGTTGTTAGAATTCACAACCTTAGGTAAGAATTTAAATGAAGTCTGCAAAACCGCCTTAACCTGATGAAAATTCAGAAAAGGAGATTCACAAGAGAGAGCGGATAATTCAGAAACTCTTCTAGCAGAAGAGATGGCCAAAAGAAACAACACTTTCCAAGAAAGTAGTTTAATGTCCAAAGAATGCATAAGCTCAAACGGAGGAGCCTGTAAAGCCTTCAAAACTAAATTAAGACTCTAAGGAGGAGAGATTGATCTAATGACAGGCTTGATACGAACCAAAGCCTGCACAAAACAATGAATATCAGAAAGTTTAGCAATCTTCCTGTGAAATAAAACAGAAAGAGCATAGATTTGTCCTTTCAAGGAACTTGCAGACAAACCTTTATCCAAACCATCCTGAAGAAAATTTAAAATTCTAGGAATTCTAAAAGAATGCCAAGAGAATTTATGAGAAGAACACCATGAAATGTAAGTCTTCCAAACTTGATAATAAATCTTTCTAGAAACAGATTTACAAGTCTGCAACATAGTATTAATCACTGAGTCAGAGAAGCCTCTATGACTAAGCACTAAGCGTTCAATTTCCATACCTTCAAATTTAATGATTTGAGATCCTGATGGAAAAATGGACCTTGAGATAGAAGGTCTGGCCTTAGTGGAAGTGGCCAAGGTTGGCAACTGGACATCCGAACAATATCCACATACCAATACCTGTGAGGCCATGCTGGAGCTACCAGCAGCACAAACAATTGCTCCATGATGATTTTGGAGATCACTCTTGGAAGAACTAGAGGCGGGAAAATATAAGCAGGTTGATAACACCAAGGTTGTGTCAATGCATCCACTGCTTCCGCCTGAGGATCCCTGGACCTGGACAGGTACCTGGGAAGTTTTTTTTTTAGATGAAATGCCATCAGGTCTATTTCTGGAAGCCCCCGCATCTGAACAATTTGAGAAAACACATCTGGGTGGAGAGTCCATTCTCCCGGATGTAAAGTCTGACGACTGAGGTAATCCGCTTCCCAATTGTCTATACCTGGGATATGAACCGCAGCTGGATTACGCCCAAACAAGTATCCGAGATACTTCTTTCATAGCTTGAGGACTGTGAGTCCCACCCTGATGATTGACATATGCCACAGTTGTTATATTGTCTGTCTGAAAACAAATGAACGGTTCTCTCTTCAACAGAGGCCAAAACTGAAGAGCCCTGAGAATCGCACGGAGTTCCAAAATATTGATTGGTAATCTCACTTCTTGAGATTTACAAACCCCTTGTGCTGTCAGAGACCCTCAAACAGCCCTCAAACAGCCCCCCGAACTGAGAGACTCACATCTGTTGTGATAACAGTCTAGGTTGGACAGACAAAAGAAGCCCCTAAAAATATAAGATGGTGATCTAACCACCAAGTCAGAGAAAGTCGAACATTGGGATTTAAGGATATTAAATGTGATATCCTTGTATAATCCCTGCACCATTGGTTCAGCATACAAAGCTGGAGAGGTCTCATATGAAAACGAGCAAAGAGGATCATGTCCGATGCTGCAGTCATGAGAGCTAAAACTTCCATACACATAGCTACTGAAGGGAATGACTGAGACTGAAGGTTCCGACAGGCTGCAACCAATTTCAAACGTCTCTTGTCTGTTAGAGACAAAGTCATGGACACTGAATCTATCTGGAAACCTAAAAAGGCTACCCTTGTCTGATGAATCAAAGAACTTTTTTGGTAAATTGATCCTCCAACCATGTCTTCAAAGAAACAACACTAGTTGATTTGTGTGAGATTCTGCAGAACATAAAGACTGAGCGAGTACCAAGATATCATCCAAATAAGGAAATACCGCAATACCCCACTCTTACAGAGAGTAGGGCAACTAGAACCTTTGAAAAGATTCTTGGAGCTGTCGCTAGGCCAAAAGGAAGAGTCACAAATTGGTAATGCTTGTCTAGAAAAGAGAATCTCAGGAACTGATAGTGATTTGGATGAATCGGAATATGAAGATATGCATCCTGTAAGTCTATTGTGGACATATATTGCCCTTGCTGAACAAAAGGCAGAATAGTCCTTATAGTCACCATTTTGAAAGTTGGTACTCTTACATATCAATTTAAAATCTTTAAATCCAAAACTGGACTGAATGAATTTTCTTTCTTTGGTACAATGAATAGATTTGAATAAAACCCCAGACCCTGTTCCTGTAACGGAACTGGCATGATTACCCCTGATAACTCCAGGTCTGAAACACACTTCAGGAAAGCCTGAGCCTTTACTGGGTTTACCGGAATGTGTGAGAGAAAAAATCTTCTCACAGGCGGTCTTACTCTGAATCCTATTCTGTACCCCTGAGAGACAATACTCTGAATCCAATGATTTTGGACCAAATTGATCCAAAAATCTTTGAAAATTTTTAATCTGCCCCCTACCAGCTGAGCTGGAATGAGGGCTGCACCTTCATGCAGATTTGGGGGCTGGTTTTGATCTCTTAAATGGCTTGGATTTATTTCAATTTGAAGAATGCTTCCAATTGGAAGCAGATTCCTTGGGGGAAGGATTAGGTTTCTGTTCCTTATTTTGTCGAAAGGAACGAAAACGGTTAGAAGCTTTAGATTTGCCCTTAGGTTTTTTTATCCTGAGGCAAGAAAACTCCCTTCCCCCCAGTAACAGTTGAAATTATTGAATCCAACCGAGATCCAAATAATTTATTACCTTGAAAAGAAAGAGATAACAATCTGGAATTAGAAGTCATATCAGCATTCCAAGATTTGAGCCACAAAGCTCTTCTAGCTAAAATAGCTAAATACATAGATTTAACATCAATTTTGATAATATCAAAAAAATGGCATCACAAATGAAGTTATTAGCATGTTGAATCAACTTAACAATGCTAGACAAATCATGATCCGACACTTGTTGCGTTAAAGTATCCACCCAAAAAGTTGAAGCAGCTGCAACATCAGCCAAAGAAATTGCAGGTCTAAGAAGATGACCTGAATATAAATAAGCTTTCCTTAGATAAGATTCAAGTTTCCTATCTAAAGGATCTTTAAAAGAAGTACTATCTTCCGTAGGAATAGTAGTACGTTTAGCAAGAGTAGAGATCGCCCCATCAACCTTGGGGATCTTTTCCCAAAACTCCAATCTAACTTCTGGCAAAGGATACAATTTTTTAAACCTTGAAGAAGGAATAAAAGAAGTACAAGGCTTATTCCATTCCTTAGAAATCATATCAGAAATAGCATCAGGAACTGGAAAAACCTCTGGAATAACCACAGGAGGTTTATAAACAGAATTTAAACGTTTACTAGTTTTAATATCAAGAGGACTAGTTTCCTCCATATCCAATGTAATCAACACTTCTTTTAACAAAGAACGAATATACTCCAATTTAAATAAATAAGAAGATTTGTCAGTGTCAATATCTGAGGCAGGCTCTTCTGAATTAGATAGATCCTCATCAGAGAAGGATAATTTAGTATGTTGCTGGTCATTTGAAATTTCATCAACCTTATGAGAAGTTTTAAAAGACCTTTTATGTTTATTAGAAGGCAGAATGGCAGACAAAGCCTTCTGAATAGAATCAGAAATAAATTATTTTAAATTTACAGGTATATCTTGTGCATTAGATGTTGAGGGAACAGCAACAGGTAATGAACTACTACTGATGGATACATTCTCTGCATATAAAAGTTTATCATGATAACTATTACAAACCACAGCTGGAGGTATAACCTCCACAAGTTTACAACAAATGCACTTAGCTTTGGTAGAACTGTTATCAGACTGCAGGGTTCCAACAGTGATTTCTGAGACAGGATCAGATTGAGACATCTTGCAAATGTAAGAGAAAAAAACAACATATAAAGCAAAATTATCAATTTCCTTATATGGCAGTTTCAGGAATGGGAAAAAATACAAACAGCATAGCACTCTGACATAGAAAAAGGCAGGAGGCAAAAAAGAATGGTGTCTTAAATAAAGCAAAATTATCAATTTCCTTATATGGCAGTTTCAGGAATGGGAAAAAATACAAACAGCATAGCCCTCTGACATAGAAAAAGGCAGGAGGCATAAAAGAATGGTGTCTTAAATAATGAAAATATTTGGCGTCAAGTATGACGCACAACAAACAGAAAAAATATTTTTTGATGCCAAAAACATCCAGAAATGACACACTCGTGTCATAGATGACGCAACCTTGTGAAGGGACCTGGCATCAACTAAGATGCCGGAAATGACGAATTTGCATCAAGGAACGTAACTTTGCACCAAAAAATCTCACACCAAGAATGACGCAATAAACTTTAGCATTTTGCGCCCTCGCGAGACTAATTCTGCCCGCGAATTTGAAAATGAAAGTCAATTGAAAAAAGACTACACCCCAGGTAAGAAATAAATTTTCCAAAAAAAATGCATTTCCCAGATATGAAACTGACAGTCTGCATAAGGAAATATACTGAAACCTGAATCATGACAAATATAAGTACAATACATATATTTAAAACTTTATATAAATACATAAAGTGCCAAACCATAGCTGAGAGTGTCTTAACTAAGTAATAAAAACATAGTTACCTGAAGACACCCATCCACATATAGCAGATAGCCAAACCAGTACTGAAATGGTTATCCGTAGAGGTAATGGAATATGAGAGTATATTGTCGATCTAAAAAGGGAGGTAGGAGATGAATCTCTATGAACGATAACAGAGAACCTATGAAATAGATCCCCATGAGGAAAACCATTGCATTCAATAGGTGATACTCCCTTCACATCCCTCTGACATTCACTGTACTCTGAGAGGAAACAGGCTTCAAAAAAGCTGAGAAGCGCATATCAACGTAGAAATCTTAGCACAAGCTTACTTCACCACCTCTATAGGAGGCAAAGTTTGTAAAACTGAATTGTGGGTGTGGTGAGGGGTGTATTAATAGGCATTTTGAGGTTTGGGAAACTTTGCCCCTCCTGGTAGGATTGTATATCCCATACATCACTAGCTCATGGACTCTTGCCAATTACATGAAAGAAAAGCATTTTTGAAGAGAGAGATAGATAGATCATAGATAGATAGATAGATAGATAGATAGATAGATAGATAGATAGATAGATGGTTCTGTTTAACAAAATAAAAATGTGTATGTTGGAATTAATTAGATTTCTAAATGTATTGTGCCAATTTATATTAAATTGCAAACCTTAAAATATTTTAAGTCACCATGTAAAACCTTATTGTTAATAAGATCAGTTTACAAAATTTAATATCAAACTGCCCTGCTCTAACTAAAATTATAGCTTAAAAGACATCAATTCATCAGTTTCTACATGTTTTATTCAATCATATAATTTATTCTAATCAAGCAAATATTGTGCTAGCACTGTGCATCAATATGTATATGAGCACATTCAAGTGAATATGATATTTGCAAAATAGATTAATAAAGACAACATTACATACTGGGCAGTTGTCCTCTGAATTGTAAAGCTTAATTAGGCATTCACAAGAATACCAGTTGGTTTTGTTATCTAGTATTTTCCAGATTGCTATTTTAAAGCCATAAAACATGTAATTGGTTATCACATTTAGCAATTCCACATTAATTAGTCTCTGTAAAAACAAAGATTTAGGAAAACAAAACAAATAAAAAAGAGCATTGGAGACTAATGTATTTAATATTAATGACCTTTTGAATGTTTATTAAAGCTGCTAGGAATGATAGAGGCTTATCCTGGATAGTAAAGAGACTATGATTTTTTTTAAATATGATCCTTAGTCTTTTAAAATGTGACCATAAGTCAAAGACCCTAACCACTGTCCCTGCATTGCCATGGTAACTAATAATGAAGTTCTCTATCAATAAGGCATGAAGGCACCACTAGCAATAACACTGTATAATACATTTCGCTATGCAAGTGAAAAGAGTCAATAACATTTATTTGACTAGTATTTCTACGAATAAATAAAAAAAAATATAGACTATGGCTAGCAAAAATGGAAAAGCAATGCAAGCTTCTGTACTCATCATTAAATCCTAAAATATTTCCTAATAAAATGTGTATTTTTCACCAATAAAACAAGGAAAATTATTGTAAATGATAATTTCAAATAATTACATGATACATGAATATAATTAAATGCTTTGTTTTACTCATACTGCTTGAACATTTTCTTAAGTAAAACATAAATCTATGCAAATCCAAGTTAGAAGAATTGCAAATAAACTGCATTTAATATTTATACCACAACCATGTTTAACCTGTCCAGTGCTGAGCCACCTTGCACCCCTGTGCTGAATCATTTTTTAGACCTTTTACATTTTTTAAATATCACTTTCAGTGCTTTTTTTTATACCCACAAAAATTATGTTACCGATGTAACCAGTGTGTAGATAGAACCAAAAATGCCTGCCAGAATTTAAAAATGTTGTTGTTTTTTTTAAAACAAAAAACAACTATATTTGTAAATTACAGGTTATGATTTTTTTTTTCGCAGTAAGACATTTTATTTGATGTCACTCAAGCATCAATTCCTCTTTCTAAAACACTAAAATGTATGAATCAATAATAATGTAATTTTTTATACAATTTTAATTTTTTAGAACAGTTAACTCATTTTAAGGAAGGATGTGTGGTATTAGCCTGCCCAATATATCTAAGTGGAACAATAAATAAATAAGAGCAAAAACAACAATAAAATGATCCAAAAATATTTTTTTTCCTTCCACATTTTATTGGGACATCATCATATATTTATTTGCAAAAACATAAATAGAAACAAAAAAACAAATTGCACAGACAAGAAAATAAAATTAAGCTACCAGTTCCTGTTAGGTGATTAATATTACTACATCAATCATATGACAGCTATAAAGATGTGAAACATTATATATTTCTATGGTCAGGAGAGTGATAGTTATTTATAGTCATACAATCGCAAAAAACTGTTAAGTGAGGTTTTTGCCATTGTCGTGTCAATTACCTTGCATGTTGATGGACACAAGTCTTTTGTTTGGGCAAAAAAGGAGCTATATCATGGCTCGTGATTTTAGTCCATATGCATATAGCTGTATCATCTGATGAGTCTAATTTCAAGTAAATAAGAGGGAGAATATCAGAGTTCCCTATTGAAAATTCAAGGGATCATAATTTACTTGAGCAATCACCTGCATGTGCGACCTCATTGCTGCTTTCAAATAAAGACTTCCATGCCCCTTTAAGTGATACTGGAAGGGAGGCAGGATGGTCTGTAATAACTATCCTCTAGTTTCCAGTGCTGCTTAGTTTTTCATGATAGAAAAACAGGTAAATCAACCCATGAGATGCACATTTATTCTATATGTTTTGGTTGGTAAAATAATTTTGATTTTAGCTTTGTTTTAATAGCCTCATACGGCTATACTGAAAAACTATTTCAGACATGCACATGGGCTAAAACAATTTTAGTGCTACAGTATATATCTTTCTTTAAAAACCTATTCAAGGTCAAATTTATTAGGTTATTGAAATAATTTAAGTTCTCACTTAAATGGCCATTATACTGTTAAAATGACATGCTCTATAGCTATAGCAAATTAAATCTTGACAAAGGCTCCCTGGAGAGCTGAAACGCGTAGAACCTGTTACCCGACACGAAGGAGGACACTCAGCTGATTATTTTGGCGTCTTGCTCCAGCTCCCAGAACCGCTACACCACTTGTGATTAAAATCGTCTATACAAGCAGGAAAAACGGTAGGAGCATATTGAAGGAGCTGAGGAAAACATCGTAAGTGTGCACACTTAAAATAGAGACTTTTGTTTACAACTTAACAAATCGTAATTGGATTGGTATAACTTTCAAATACAAGCGGCAGAAATAGAGACTCCACCCCCACAGCTGAATCATTGGGTTGGTGAGAGACACCGCTTGAGGCTTCTCTTGTTTCTGACATGTTGTAATGTTTTAATCTACACTGAAGATAACTTACAAACTTGAAGTGCAAAACAAGGATATTACCATTGTGGCTATCATAATATTAAGCAAAACCGACTTACACTTATAGACTCTGCTCTATCCTACAGTGATCAATGTATTGAAGAAATAATCACCAACAATTTGTGCATCTAAAACTGTACATAACTCTATCGTTATATCAGAGTAATCCAGAGAGGTCTATTGCATTATGTTATCTTTTTAAAGTTTTTTATTGATTGGAGCTAGTAATGTTTTAAGCTTTTTCATAACACCGGTGATACATTTAGAGATCATTGTTTCTTTTTATCATTTTTTATCATCCAGTATGTTACAAATAACCGCTTTTATATGTAAATATTAATAAATTGAAACTACTTTATTCATTATAGCAATTTGCATGTGCATTAATTCCATTTATAAAATTATAAAATTATATACACATTACTCTCATTACTGCATTTAGACTGACTTATAATCTACACTTATTCAAGGTATTTAACAGATCAACTATACAGTTAGACAGCCGTAGGCGCCACCTCCATACGTTGTTGTTTTTTTCCCTAATCCCAATCAACTGCACAAGTTGTGAGAAGTGCAGTTAGTGAGGTTGGCTAGTTTAACTTTAGACTTTAAGTCTCAGTTCTCACAAATCTCGGTTACTTGTATGCTATAGCAAATTATGCCCGCTCGACATCTGTCCGCATAACATTGCACAAGCATTTCTGGTGAAATGTTTGTGCAATTCCACACCCTGCTTAATGGCCGCTAGCAGGGGCTGTCAATCATCCCTATCATATTGGATCAGGATGATTTCAATCAGCAACCTAATAGGTGGCAGACAGGTTAAAGAGCAGCAGTCTTATGATGGGCATCCGCTGCTTAATAGATGGAGTCCTTAGTGTCAGGAGGAAATTACTAGTCACCCAACCAGCAGCAGTAGTTGCTCAGCTAGGTTGTGCAACTACTGCTGCTAATTGGATCAGCAGCTGTGTACGCTCAGGACCATCATGCTCTCTAGCTCCTGAGCTGTACTATGTGTTTAACACATTTGCAGGGGTTAAACACATATTGCTCCAAGTACTTTGCAGCAGACACTGCTTCAGTGCCCTTGTGGTGCAGACTTGCTTATGCAAGCCTGTTTACAGCATGTTGTAAAGCTGTGGTCATGCAACAACTGCTTTGTAACCTTTCCACCACATATGAGGTTGAGGAGATAAATCACCCAAACTTACTTGTTTCCACGGCCTGCTCACTGTGAAGATAGGGAGACAGCTTCTTAAATTGGGAACCTTGTCCATCTGTCCAATAGTACATCACACGATAAGCTTTTCTACAGGATTGTGATTGACACCAATAAAAGAAGTAATACCAGGAAAAAATGAATTTGATTGGATTTGCCTTCCTATCCAGGGCAAGTAATATGAGAACCATTATTTTAAAAGTATTTTACAAAGTTCTTTTTCCTGTTTTTATGTATCAGTACAAGCAACAGATATTTAATGCTTTATGCGTTAGCCCTTATGCTTAATTTTTATAACAATATTACAGTATTGTTATTGTGTTTGCTTTTTATCAATATTTGTCTTCTTTTGGATAAGTGCTCAAAAACTGTATATCTAATATCCTCAGTCAATTTACAAGTATAGAAATATACAAAAGTATGTATAATCCTTTATGCATCAATAAAACAAAAAGCTGTTAATATGAAATAATTCTATCTCATAGTTTCAGAGAATGGAACAGCTTGATGACATTTGAAAGGCCTAAAATGGCAGTGTGACATTGAATCCAAAATCCCAGTTAATATTGGCATTGCGTTCAAAAGTCACAGCAATTTTAGCTGTGGCATTTAAGAAACAACTTCCATTTGAATTTAATGGCAATATACTACTGTGCTTCCATAATAAAATGGTTGCTGCATTTTTGGATCCAGGTTTTGCTCAAATATGGTGCTGTGTTTTAAGGATAGATGCAGATTTAAAAACAACTATAAGACTCTATCCCAGTGCACCACTATTATCCCTGTAAAGTACATTTTCCAAAACACTCAATAACCCTATTATAACTAGGTTTCCAACATTTGGTAAATTAAACAAATTTTAACACATTAGTTTGTTCCAAATTTTGAATGTTTGTACAACATGTACATCATTAGACCGCTGCTTCTAACATCCTACCCCATCTCTAAGGTGGGGAGGGAAAATTACAGAGAGCTTGCTCGCTCGCTTGCTCTTGGTGATTGACAGCCCCTTCAGTCATGCAATTGGTTATGCTAATGAAGAGGCGGCCATTACACACTGCGATGAGTGTGTAATGATACGTACGGGCCAGCGGATGAACAGATTTGTTGCCCGTATGTATCGAAGGCAGGTTGGACAGCTTAGCAAGTTGAGAAGCTGTCCATCTCTTAGTACATAGGGCTCTATATACTGTATATGTAATAATATTTCTAAAGCTGCCATTAAATGTAATATTCAAATTATGCAATATTTGAAATGGAAACATTCAAATTTATATATTTGTATCAATTATGTATAAATTTACTATATTCCCTACCACATGAACTATTGAACTTCTGAATAGTATGGGTTAAATCAAATGTTACATTCGAAATTTTTAATGTGGATATTTGACCTAATTAAGAACATTCCAAAAAAAAAAAAAGTAATATTCAGAAACTGGAAATAAAATTTGATTACTGAATTTTAATGGATTTTCAGTCTTATCAACATTCGATTGTCCAAAACGAATGTCCACAGGACTATCTGTTCTATCAAATTAATTACACTTTCAGCACATTCGTCCATCCCTAATTATAACATATTTATCAATTACATTTTTTTATTATTGTTATTCCTAATGCATTAGCTAAAATTTGGTCATAGAGAATATAACTTTGTCAAGTCAGTCATAAAATGAAAAATAAACTTTCTTGGTGCTTTTCGTATACTTAAGATGACATTTTTGCAAATGCTTTGTACAAATTAAAATGGATTCTAACATTTCATATTTGACAAAATAATCAGTACATGCCTATATTTACAAATGTTAAATAAAAATCCTAATATTATAATGATGTGAATGACAAAGGAATGCATAGGACAAATAATAATATATGTAAATGATGTACAGCTTGATTACATGGACAGAACAGGTTGGCCTAGATTACAAGGAAAGATAAAAAAATATTAACGTTATCGAGCACTGCTCCAATTTAATCAATAGCACTACTATTCTTGTGCTCAAATATACAACTCTTATTACTCAAGCAAACCTTCAGGCAAGCTAACATCTAGAGGTCAGATTAAATGTAAATTGTCATAGATTTCTATAGGGCACACTACAAAACTCTGTTCTGGCTTTTGCTCACGTGGTAATCTGAAGGTGTGCTAAGCCAAGGGTGTGATTGTTCTTTGCTAAGAAGAAAATTTTATTTTTTTATTTTAAAAACCTATCTATCCATACACATTTTTAAATATATGTAACTATGCATGTATATGTGTGTATATATATATATATATATATATATATATATATATATATATATATATATATATATACCTTTGAGCCCTTCCCAGTCAAACACCTTGTCATATACCATATCCCTTTAAAACACTTTTTAGACATTTATTTAAAAAAACCTTATATTTAATATATATATATATATATATATATATATATATATATATATATATATATATATATATATATATATATATATATATAAAAAACAACAATTAAAATTATGGGGAGGCGAAAAGTGAGTTTAAAATCCTCCACTAAATACAAAATATAGAGAAAATAACTCATTGTGTAAACCATTTACAAATCTAAACAAGTCAGAAGACTTGCTTTAAACCCAGAAGCTCTCTGACTACACTGTTTCCAATACAGCAAAGGAATCTGGGTAAGATATGCAAATGAGGTTCACAATGACTCACCTTTATACTTTTAGCCTGCTTTTTAAGACAGACTTCCCTTTATGCCATAGCACTGCTGCATTACACAGCTTTAATGCTTAGCTAGGGTTAGTACAGTGATTTAGACCAATCCCAGGACAGCTAAGCATTAAAGATGTGTAATGCAGCAGTGCTATGGCATAAAGGGAAGTCTGTCTTAAAAAGCAGGCTAAAAGTATAAAGGTGAGTCATTGTGAACCTCATTTGCATATCTTACCCAGATTCCTTTGCTGTATTGGAAACAGTGTAGTCAGAGAGCTTCTGGGTTTAAAGCAAGTCTTCTGACTTGTTTAGATTTTTAAATGGTTCACACAATGAGTTATTTTCTCTATATTTTGTATTTAGTGGAGGATTTTAAACTCACTTTTCGCCTCCCCATAATTTTAATTGTTGTTGAATTTCCCCAAAAAATGAACTTTACCAAGCAGTGATTTAACCTACTCCCAGCTGATGAGTGGCAATAACCACGAAACAGCTGTCCTGGGATTGGTATAAATCACTGTACTAACCCTAGCTAAGCATTAAAGCTGTGTAATGCAGCAGTGCTATGGCATAAAGGGAAGTCTGTCTTAAAAAGCAGGCTAAAAGTATAAAGGTGAGTCATTGTGAACCTCATTTGCATATCTTACCCAGATTCCTTTGCTGTATTGGAAACAGTGTAGTCAGAGAGCTTCTGGGTTTAAAGCAAGTCTTCTGACTTGTTTAGATTTGTAAATGGTTTACACAATGAGTTATTTTCTCTATATTATATATATATATATATATATATATATATATATATATATATATATATATATATATATATATAAACCAAAAGTAAAGCAATAAGCACTCACTGGTCTTCAGCAAAAAACGGGTCCTTTATTTCATACTTGAAGTTTCAGGACCACTCAAGTTCCTTTCTTGGACAAGTAAGGGACTTGAGTGGTCCTAAAACATCACGTATGAAATAAAGGACACATTTTTTGCTCAAGACCAGTGAGTGCTTATTGCTCTACTTTTGGTTTATCTATATTGTAAGCACCCTGGCAGTTGCCCCACATTCAGTGAGAGTGCACACATTTGGGACTATTTTATATATATATATATATATATATATATATATATATATATATATATATATATATAAAACATTATTTTTATATGTTTTACATGTTTTTTGTTATATTTTTTTTCTTGCCCTAACACTACTTCAGGTCTCAAGTCACGGAAATATTTTTAGCACTGTTACAACTTATAAAGTGAGAGATGTAAGAGAGATGCGTAGCTACCCTATCTATTGAAAGTATAGGGCGCACTAAGGAGAGGTTGACCACGCTAAATATTCTCTGGTAATTCTGCTTTTCCATGGACTTGCAATACCATAATATTATAAATCTTGCTAATATTTTAGTTTGCAGAAAATTGTTTAGAATAAATGAAAGTCATCACATTCCACTTCATTAGATAATATTATTACAGTATCTGATTGAAAATAACATAAAACCAATATTAAATGTAAACACGATTTTGTAAGAGAGACTTTGTTTAGAGCAGATATGAACTTCACAACATGTTTGCCATTTCACATATCATTAGCACTTTTTCGGCTCCCCAAGAAAATCCTGATTTTTAACAAGGAGCAAAAAAGCTTCTTTAGACAAACACATTCCATTTTCAAGATACTTTTCACCAGCTTTTGGAGACCATTTTAGCCTTTTTTAATTGAACACCTAAAGGTACTTGATAAAGACATGAAATTGCATTTTGGACATCTTTGCAAATATTCCAAGACTATATGGAATAATTCTCTGAAATGGCCACAGGAGACGTTTTAGAAATGTATTTGCAATTATTGTATCTGTTAATGAATGCTTAATTTATTTTATATTGTAAAGTCTGTTTGTAGCAGGCAGGACACATATTTACATATGTATATGTATTGAGTATGTGATATCCTTGGGGATATCAAGGAAGGGGATCTCAAAGGGGCATTAAACCCCAAAAATTATCAGATAGAGAATACAATTTTTAAAAAGTTTCCAATTTACTTCTATTATCAAATTTATTTCATTCTCATGTTATTCTTTGTTGAAGAGATACCTAGGTAGGTAGCAAACACATGCCTGAAGCACTACATGACAAGAAATAGTGCTGCTATCTAGTGCTAATGTATAACATTGTTGCAAAGCTGCAGATACATGCACATTTTTGAGCTTACATTTCTGCTTTTCAAGTAAGGATAACAAGAAAACAAAGAAAATATGATAATAGAACTAAATTAGAAAGTTGTTTAAAATTTTACGTTTTATCTAAATCATGAAAGAAAAAATTGGGTTTTATGTCCCTTTAAGGAAAAGTGATATAAGGACCCAACATCTGGAAATGGTGTGTATCAATCTCTTTTGTTATTGTTTGTTAATGTTTGTTTCTAACTCACATTTGTATTTTGTGATTGTCACTATCAGTACAGGTGTTTTCAGAAGTGGCCTTTCAAACAGGATCAGGCATTTGTGAGTTCAAAAGGAACCTATTACAATTGGAAACTATCCTGATCACTGCTATACAATTTGAATGCCATCTGTATATGGGCATGATGGGCATACTGAGTTTGCTCAATAACTCTATTGCCCGTTTAATATTTTCAAAGTAAATTTGTTTTCAATATTTATTTTTATTGATCATTGATTTGTTATTAAATTAATAAATAAAATATTTTGAGAGCATTTGACTGATAAGCCATCATGCCATTAAACCACTTCTTAAAATGTGCTGCTCCTCATAAATTCTGTTACCCTAGACATACCCGTAGTTGACCTAGGCTTAAATATGACCATTCTATAGCTTATGGTCTCAGAAAATATGAATGATAAATAAAACTAATACAAAATTACTTTGCAAATCATCAATCCTATAGTACTCGTATGCCTACATCAACAAAATTAATTAAAGATGAATAGTAGGAAAGACAGTTTAAATCTCTATCTTTCCTACTATTAATAAGCATAACGGGCTTTAGTTTTGTTTGCAAATACTGATATACTTTTTTTTTTCTTTTGAATTATAAAATAGAAAATCTGCAGTTACCTGCTAATAGTAACTCTCCATATAATATGCTAGCATATCTGTCAGACACAGTGTAGAATAGAACTACGGAGCTGTACTCAATCTCTTGGTGCCAGACCCTACGCAGCCCATCTTGTAAGTGGACATTTTATATGTTTACAACCCTTCAAAAATTTAAAACAGTTAACAGAATATTTAAATTATATTAACTTATTAGAATTGTAAAAGTAGCACCCTAGTTTACTAGTCAGGGGTTAAAAGCTAATAGAAAATAGAATATTTGTTTAGTTTTAACAAAACAAATATCTAAATGAATGAACCAATGGAATAAAAAAACTGACCATCAGTATTCATTCATTTTCTTTAAATTACCTTTAAGGGATTAAATACTTTCCTTTAGCACCATGGAGAGCCGGGCTAACCTGCTTCTATTCTTACAGAGCCTCGGCTTAGTGCTGAGGCTGGGAACTGCTGCCCTAAGCCTCTTATTAGTTAGCTTGGTCCTCCAGTGCGCTAAAGGTAAGCATAAAGCTACGAGTGAACTGTCTCACCTGTAGCTTTGGAACATTTACATTCATTTAATGAAAATGTATATCAATGTTTTAGAAATATTCAGTATTCCTTTAGTTTAAAGCAAATACCGAATAGTGCAGCCAACAAATACTGGGGAAATGAATATCCACGAATATTCATTACAAAAGATTTAGATGAACAAAATGTTTTGCTGATGCTCATCTCTAAAAGCTACTAGCTTAAAGGGACACTGAACCCAAATGTTTTCTTTCATGATTGAGATAGAGCATGCAATTTTAGGCAACTTTCTAATTTACTCCAATTTTTGGTTCACAACCTGACTGAGTTGTCCTTGCTGATTGGACAGCACCATGAAACAAGTGCTGTCCATGGAAAGTTACTTTAAAATGCATGCTCTATCTGAATCATGAAAGAAACAAATTAGGTTCAGTGTCCCTTTAAAGGGAAAATGTTACTAGTTCACAAAATTTCAAGCCCTGGATATATATATATATATTTGTGTGTACGAAAAAATGTAATTTAAAAATTGCAGTTTTAGTTAGGATTCTATATTGTAACATTCCCACTTTTAAAATATTTTTGTTTTTAAAAAACAAAAATAAGCTAAAAAGGTCCTTTTGTCCTATAGTATAGATTTTACATCTTTAAAAAAATATTCTACCATTATTATGTAAATGAAATTCTTTGTAATGGGAAATGTGTTATTAATTTAGTGTCCAAGTGTTTTCAGCACACTAGCTCTATAGAATAAAATAGATAGTTAAAATAAAAAGACCTTGATTTTATGGTTTTAACACTGATCCAAAGCCAAAGGAGACTTATTTCTTTCAAAATATTCCTCCTCTTGTTTGAATTATATGTATTTTCCTCAGTCCTCTGTCAGTAAAATTGATAGAAAGTAGAGGATAAATCAAGGGTATTGAATATCTTAGCGCCCTTTATAACACTCAACATCTCATTTGTGTTTGAAAACAAATGACAATCCATTTTAGTGTTTAAATTCAAGTATCTCAAATCAAGAATAATCAGATACAACCATTTTTCATGTAATCACAGTAGCTGACATTTCAGCAGCTTCATCTTTGAAGATACTGGGTTTGCTTTGTAAAAATTTTTTTTTTTCTTTTTGTGATCTAACTGTGCTACTATTTAATTTTATTTTCTATAGCTTTTATTTGTACTAATGGAAACACAAACAAAATGTTAAACCTTTCAAAGAATGTACAACATCTTGAGCAGCATTTTTTTAATTTAAAGATATGAGACCTACTGAAAAAAAAGGATTCTTCCCCCCCAATTAGTCAGTTACATAATGCAATAGTACTATGACTAGTCAAAAATAATGCAGTGGAATTGCATAATTAACAAGTGCACAATAAAAAGACAATGAATTAACACATTCTCTGAATTTTAAATAAGCAGTAGCTTTTTTTCTGACATATTTATTTTTTCTTCCATTTTCCGCCCACTGTATCATGTGACAGACATCAGCCAATCACAGACTAGTTTACGTATACACTGTGAACTTGCACACATGTTCAGTAGGATCGTGTTCCCCAGAAAGTGTGAATTTTAAAAGAATGTGCAAAATTTGATAATGGAAGTAAATTGGAAAGTGTCTTAAAACTGCTGCTCTTTCTGAAACATAAAAGTTTATTTTGACTTGAGTGTCCCTTTAAATGGGATATGAAACCCAACAATGTTCTTTTGTGATTCAGAGCACACAATTTTAAAAAGTTTTATTTCTGGTCTTGTCAATAGGCTGGGTCAGCATTTTTAAAACAGAATACGACTTAGCCCTCTTGAAGTATGAATGGGACTTGCTAGCAACCTAAAAACAGTACAGGGCTTTAACATAATACTGGGCATTACAGTATTTTAGTAAGGTTGGGCCAGATTAAAAACATAAATAAAGTTTGTGGATCCCGCACAAATCAGTATTTGAAAAATAATACCTGATGACAAATGCAGCAGTGCAGAGTTGTGCAACACTATCACAGCAGTGGCAATGGAAAACTAAAATATCCAGATGATGTCCAGGAACTCAAGGGTTAGTAACCCACCTGTATATACCACTATATATAATGCTACATGCCACTCATAAATCAGATTTTGTAAATTAGAGATATCAAGTGTCACCTTAAAGTTAATTTACAGACCAGAACTCATCATGAAAAATATTGGCTCCACTGCTTGGTAACACAGCATATTTTTACCTTTATCCTCCAGTAACAGTTTATGTATATGTTTCTACTTCACTCTAGATTGCTACTGATACACTGCCAGCATTTTGACCCATATTAGGTGATACTTGTTTCAGGCTGAACTTTAAGGACTTCCCAATAAGATGTGCCAAACAGTAGGGCTTAACGCTATGGCTGGCATTTATCATGTGCTGGATGGACAGTGTTCACTCACGCGAACCTGTCCACCCGGGATCTCAAAATGTGGGCAGCGTATTGCAGCAATACGCTGCCCAAATTGAATAATGCACACCTGTCTGCTTGTGCAATTCTGCCCCCTGTTTGCCCTAGCCCAATGACGCATGCGTGTTGTGGTTATCAATCACCCCGGGGCAAACTTTCTTAAGGTTATTTAATCCACCAGCAAATAGCTGATGTACTGGTTTGGAAGCTGCTGTCTAATGAATGCTGCTTCCTAACTTTCGGCTTCAGGCTCGCATCCCAGAGCTGTATACAGAGCTTTATAAATGGGGGCCTTTATCTAAAAATATATTATGCAGTAAAAAACCTAACAATAACATATTTCTACAAAAAAATATTTTCTTACAAAAGTTATTAATTGTAAAACCAAGAGCAGGAAGTTGGCTTTTCCCTGATGTGCATTCTGCCAATAATAGCTTTTAAAAGAGTATGGGGCAAGTCAGTTTTTATATAATTTTGGAAGTTTTTTTAGCCAATGATTTTTATATATCACCCTTTTAATCATTTGTTGTAAAAAATAAGTTTTCCTTTGGATTTGTTCTCTAATTACCACTGTTTAGTGGAAAACTTGTAGTTATTTTAGGTAAAATGTGTGCCGATAATTACTCTTCTATCTCTTTTTAAGTTCACAAAATCATATTTAGACAGAAAGAACTAGTGGAAAAACAACTTACATAGGAAGTATCTTATTATATAGGGCCCGATGCTAACAAATTTGGTACAATCTAATCACGATATTAAAACTAAACATGTACAGAACAGTGTAAACTTACATATACAATGTTTTAAAAGCCGTCTGTTCTTAAAAACATAAATTATGCTTACTTGATCATTTTCTTTTCTTCTGATGGAAAGAGTCCACAGCTGCATTCATTGCTTTTGGGAAATAAGAACCTGGCCACCAGGAGGAGGCAAAAACACCCCAGCCAAAGACTTAATACTCCTCCCACTTCCCTCATCCCCCAGTCACTCTTCCGAGGAACAAGGAACAGTAGAAGAAATATCAGGGTGAAAGGTGCCAGAAGAATAAAATAAGGATTCCCCACATAAATTACGGGTGGGGAGCTGTGGACTCTTTCCATCAGAAGAAAATAAATTGATCAGGTAATCATAATTTATGTGTTTCTTCTTAAATGGAAAGAGTCCACAGCTGCATTCATTACTTTTGGGAAAACAATACCCAAGCTACAGGACACTGAATGCCAAAATGGGAGGGTACAATAGGTGGCCCATTCTGAGCCAGAAAAACACAAAACATTCCAAACCCCGCTTCTTCAGAGCCGAGCAGAAAATTAAGAGTGAAAAATGGCCCAAGTGCACAGACTCATAGACAGTCTGAATGTCCACCAGAGATCCCAAGCAGACTCACTGAGCCAATACTCCACCAAAAGTACCGTTGCCCCATAGGCAGTTCCACACTCCCTTTACTAGTACAAATACCCAAATCCCCCAAAAAGAAAAGGATGAGGGAAGCCAACAGTATACCCAAAAGGTATAAAGATCCTCTAAAGGAACCATCTCCTGTAGACAATAAGAGCCCAAGGATCGTACAGAGGTATAAAAAATGACAGCTGAAAACCAAGTCCTTGACATCGGAACTTCAGAAAAAAATGAGTAATGAAGATACGGTATATATAGGAACCCAATAAAAAATGCCTGAGTCCAGAAACTCACCTTCCTTGGTACAATTCAGAGACATCTGCAAGGAGAACTACCAACAAGGGCACCCACCAGGCAAACTAAGGCACTGGACTAACGAAAAGTCCATTGGCCCAAGACCTGCAAATGAACAACCGATCTCAGTCTCAGATCGTACCCCCAGACGGACCAGCCCAAGCAATGGCAGATCTGAGCAGGGAAAGAAAGTAACCGAGGACCAACCCACAAAAGTGAAAGAGTAGACACAGCTACTCCATCTAGAGACACTCGAGAAGGCACGAGATTCAAAGAAAACTTGTGAGCCAACCAATTAAAGTCTCAATGTCGGCCAAGAGCCCAGTTAGGAAAAAACAACAGAAGTTGACTATTGTCTGAACTGAAGACAAAAAACCTGCTTCAACCTCCCACCCACCGGAGAGCTCCCACAAAGGAACTACACCTCTGAAGAGAGGAGAGAAAGACATAGGGAACCCCCAGAAACGAGAGCATCGAGAGACACCTGCCCAAAAAACAGTAATGTCAAGGAAGAAACTGGGAGAAAACAGGTCACTCCACTGTATCACAGAAGAGTCCCTCAGTGAAAACCCCATCGAGTCAGCGTACCTATCAGGCGCGGAAATAAATACTTGCCCTTCAACCGTTCCCCATGAAGCCGGAACTGCCACCAACAAGTGACAAAAGGCTGCTGACCCCAGGGAACCACAGCTACCTGGCTCCTAGAAAAGTTGGCCCAAAGAAAAAGCCAGAACAAGGACGAAGACTGAGGAACCCGGAACGCTGAACTCCCAGGTCCGACCAAGGATCTTACATTCGGTAAAATCCCACTTTGGGATCCAAATGAAGGAGCCAAGAACAACTCCTCGAACAGGAATGTGCTTTGCCAGCACGGCTAATCCCCTACCAGGGATTAATTGCCACCTCGTAAAACTACCCAAAGGAGGGAAGGCTGAACACACCTCACCATGGATCAAAACTGTGACCCATCAGGTTACCACGATGCCGAGCACCTTCAGAGGATAGCATTCTAATCTAGCCTTCCAGCTAGTCACAAACCCCAGAAACAAGGGGACAGTGAGGACAAGCTACCCACAGAATACTGCAGGACTCTATACCTTTTAGGATAAACCATAGGGCAGAATACATGGTTGCGGGTGCCACTTAAGCAGCAATCCCTAAACCAAATGAGAAAGGTCATTAGGACCTAAAGATCACCAGACTACACTGTCAGATGTCCTTAAGAGGAACAAAATAACTCCCAAAGGGAAAAAAGATCCCTGAAGGTGACCTTTCCCCAAGGAGAAACAGAGATAGTCAAGAAGGTCGCAAAACCAGAGACTCCCAATGGAACAAGTCCTAAAAGGACAAATTCCAAAGCCTCCAAAAGGCTAAAACCCACCCTGATGGGTGAACAAAAAGGCGCTAGGGCCTCTATCCTTCGCAGCACATGGAAGGAATACTCCAGCTCCCCAAAAAGTGGGAACAACGGAGAGAGAGACAGCATTTTCGCTGACTGGTCCCCCAAGAGATAGTTATAAAACATTGAAAACCCTCCCAAGAACCACTCGGACCCGAGAGTCCTGGTAAACCACTGCCAAGCAGACTATTCTACTCTCAAAGAGAGGCAGAAAATATTTAACAGATTAACATGGAATTAACGTGTTCCTAACAACTTTAATAGAAGCAAAACCACGAGCATCGATCCCAGAAAAAAAAGTTCAGATAGGAACTATTATAAGGAAAATCAAAAATCATCCTACCGGACAAAATTAAAACAACCGGCAACCGGAAGGTTAATGCCCAAAAAAAATAACAGAAGGCCCGCAGGACCCACCTAACAGAAAACCTGTTCTACAAAACTGGGAAGGATCTTGATAACAAGACGTATAGGAGATTATACCAACCCCCCCCCCCCCCCACATGTTTAATAAGGCTGTGTCATTTGAAGAAAAAGCTACCAAGTCCCATAACCCACAATTGTGAACAAACATCCAGACTCTGCAGTCGAGCCAGCATCAAAAGAATGTAGAAACATCAAACCTCAAAAGGATGTAGAAACAAAAACACACCACCACCTCCCGGGGGAACAGACTCCCATCCGAGGAGGGAAAGACATAACTTGGGTTACCCACATGTGTAGTATTAGAAGGGAGCGGTAGGAAACTCACCTCCTGGAGGACAGGGCTCAGCAGTCTCTTGAGTCCCTGAGCTTGAGGAACAAGGAGCTCTAAAACGGCCAGAGGAACATAACTGATGGGCCTATGTCCAAGGGTCCAATTCACACTCATCACAGGATGAGGAATCTGACCCAGAAAGTTGACCTGATTCAACATCAGTATCCTTCATAGTTGGATATTTAAAGTGGACTATAAAACCAAAATAAAAACGGCACCTGACACCCACAATGACTGGGGCACTCACCACCTCCTGATAACCAGACCGCAGCAGACTATTACTCAGACGCCACACAGACAGGAATGCGGAAATGGGAGACATGGACGTAAAACGCCCGGTCACCAGGTGAACCGTACAGTCCAAAAAAAAGCGAGCCCAACCATAAGGTCGCATCCCTTTGAAAGCCTATATGTTCCAAGCCAAGAGCCAGAAAATAACTACACATAAGCAGGTTAAATAACATAATAAAAACATGATTAAAAAAAACCCTGTTCAATAATCCCCCTCAGGAGATATTAACCCTTGATTTCAAGATACTAAAGGAGTCCCTTTGAGACCCTGAATTTTAACTAACAAATGGGTTACAGTGCAATCAGAGAATGTAAATGAAATGATCTTACCAGAATCCATGAAGTTGAACAGGAACACGGCCCTTCAAGTGTGACTATTTGTAGCATCGTTCCTGCCATGGACTTGAGAGAGGACAGCAGGTAGCGAAGCGAAGTTCGACAACGGCAAGTGCTGAAAGGGAGCTGTGAATACGAGTCGGGATGGTGTCTCAGGGGAAGCTCCCTCTGCATCTCCGGACTCTCACTTTTGCCCAAGTCTTGACACGAGAGACTGAAAGGACCCTCCATTAGAAACATAAATATAGAAAAATAAAATAATTAAAAGAAAAAACGTCTGACACTTCTCTGCCAACCTCCTGGGATGAAAGGCAAAGAATGACTTGGGGATTAGGAAAGTGGGAGGAGTATTTAAGCCTTTGGCTGGGGGTGTCTTTGCCTCCTCCTGGTGGCCAGGTTCTTATATCCCAAAAGTAATGAATGCAGCTGTGGACTCTTTCCATTTAAGAAGAAAAACAAATTTTACATATAGCAAAGTTTAAAAAATGTATTATTGTAAAACAAAAAACCCATGGTTAGACTTCTATGGGATATATTTAATACAAACAAAGTAGCACTCCACACTACTGAGGATTCTAGGCATAAATTTTCACCAAAACATGATCATTTATTCAATGTGCAATAAAAACATAAGATAAACAAAGTGTCACAGGGTAATAGAAACTACAGCTCACAGGCACATTTCATGCAGGACCTACACACTGCGCATATTATTATCCCATACACTTAGGGGCCTATTTATGACGGTGCAACTGGACATGATCCGATATTGCGAATCATATCCATTGCACATCGATAAATGCTGACAGCATACGCTGTCGGCATTTATCATTGCACTAGCAGATTCACGGACAATTGGCCACTAGCAGGGGGTGTCAATCAACCCGATCGTATTCGATCGGGTTGATTTCTGTCCATGGCCTCAGAGCAGGCAGACAGGTTATTGAGCAGCGGTCTTTAGACTTTTAACTTCTGTTTCTGGGGGGCCTAAAGAAACCACGGGGCATCAAGCTCCATACGGAGCTTGATAATATATCCCTAAATCTTGTTACTAAAAAGAAAAGAATACACCAAAACATGTTGTTTTTTTATAGTAATCTTACTTTAAATACAAATATAACTTTCTATCTGTGGCAGAAAACCATCACCACCCACAGTGAAGTTCAGTAAAACGCTTTTTGGCGAGGTTGCCTTCTTAGAGCATTTGGACAGGGAGAGCAGTGACAGCTATCAGAAGGAGACACATTCAGCTGGTAAGTTATAGTTGGCAGCAGCATTGCCAAATGCCGTGTACAATAAATTAGCAATGACATAAAAATCAAGCAACAATACTGAACTAAAAACAATACTGAACTAAAAACAATACTGAACTAAAAACAATACTGAACTAAAAACAATACTGAACTAAAAACAATACTGAACTAAAAAACAGATAGATCTCAGTTTACCCAAAAGGTTTTCCCCACCATTGCATATTATTACTAAATACGGATATAGCAATTAATCACTGTTATAGTAGTACACTGTTCTTCATCATCACAGCTCAAATAAAACATTGCACCAGAGCACCAATTAAACATTCAAAATTGATTGCCACTTAAGGGTACCTTCCAATACTGCAAATAAACAGCTTCATAGGGACAAAAGATTTAAAAAACAAACTTGTTGAACCAACTCCCCATCCAGCACTGAAAGTAGTTGTTTTAAAGGTTTACATTTTTTTAAAGTATGTTCATGTGCTGAATATATATACAGGGAGTGCAGAATTATTAGGCAAGTTGTATTTTTGAGGATTAATTTTATTATTGAACAACAACCATGTTCTCAATGAACCCAAAAAACTCATTAATATCAAAGCTGAATAGTTTTGGAAGTAGTTTTTAGTTTGTTTTTAGTTATAGCTATTTTAGGGGGATATCTGTGTGTGCAGGTGACTATTACTGTGCATAATTATTAGGCAACTTAACAAAAAACAAATATATACCCATTTCAATTATTTATTTTTACCAGTGAAACCAATATAACATCTCAACATTCACAAATGTACATTTCTGACATTCAAAAACAAAACAAAAACAAATCGGTTACCAATATAGCCACCTTTCTTTGCAAGGACACTCAAAAGCCTGCCATCCATGGATTCTGTCAGTGTTTTGATCTGTTCACCATCAACATTGCGTGCAGCAGCAACCACAGCCTCCCAGACACTGTTCAGAGAGGTGTACTGTTTTCCCTCCTTGTAAATCTCACATTTGATGATGGACCACAGGTTCTCAATGGGGTTCAGATCAGGTGAACAAGGAGGCCATGTCATTAGATTTTCTTCTTTTATACCCTTTCTTGCCAGCCACGCTGTGGAGTACTTGGACGCGTGTGATGGAGCATTGTCCTGCATGAAAATCATGTTTTTCTTGAAGGATGCAGACTTCTTCCTGTACCACTGCTTGAAGAAGGTGTCTTCCAGAAACTGGCAGTAGGACTGGGAGTTGAGCTTGACTCCATCCTCAACCCGAAAAGGCCCCACAAGCTCATCTTTGATGATACCAGCCCAAACCAGTACTCCACCTCCACCTTGCTGGCGTCTGAGTCGGACTGGAGCTCTCTGCCCTTTCCCAATCCAGCCACGGGCCCATCCATCTGGCCCATCAAGACTCACTCTCATTTCATCAGTCCATAAAACCTTAGAAAAATCAGTCTTGAGATATTTCTTGGCCCAGTCTTGACGTTTCAGCTTGTGTGTCTTGTTCAGTGGTGGTTGTCTTTCAGCCTTTCTTACCTTGGCCATGTCTCTGAGTATTGCACACCTTGTCCTTTTGGGCACTCCAGTGATGTTGCAGCTTTGAAATATGGCCAAACTGGTGGCAAGTGGCATCTTGGTAGCTGCACGCTTGACTTTTCTCAGTTCATGGGCAGTTATTTTGCGCCTTGGTTTTTCCACACGCTTCTTGCGACCCTGTTGACTATTTTGAATGAAACGCTTGATTGTTCGATGATCACGCTTCAGAAGCTTTGCAATTTTAAGAGTGCTGCATCCCTCTGCAAGATATCTCACTATTTTTTACTTTTCTGAGCCTGTCAAGTCCTTCTTTTGACCCATTTTGCCAAAGGAAAGGAAGTTGCCTAATAATTATGCACACCTGATATAGGGTGTTGATGTCATTAGACCACACCCCTTCTCATTACAGAGATGCACATCACCTAATATGCTTAATTGGTAGTAGGCTTTCGAGCCTATACAGCTTGGAGTAAGACAACATGCATAAAGAGGATGATGTGGTCAAAATACTAATTAGCCTAATAATTTTGCACTCCCTGTATATATATATTATAAGAATAACGAGAAATAAAGTTTACTAACGGCTAGATTACGAATTTTGCGGTATTAGGGGTGCGGTGCTAACGTGCACGTTATTGTCACGCTCACTTCCCTACAGCGCTGGTATTACAGGTTTTCATAAATCCAGCGTTAACAGGCAAGAAGTGAGAGTAGAGAAAAATTGAGCTCCATACCGCACTCCAATACCAGCGCTGCTTAAGTCAGTGGTGAGCTGGATTTACGTGCTCGTTCACGATTTCCCCTTAGACATCAATGGGGAGAGCTGGCTGAAAAAAAGCCTAACACGCCGCCACTATACTAAATTTATTAACCCCTAAACCTAAGTCTAACCCTAACCCTAACACCCCCTAACTTTAATATAATTAAAATAAATCTAAATAAAAATTCCTATCATTACCTAAATTATTCCTATTTAAAACTAAATACTTGCCTATAAAATAAACCATAAGCTAGCTACAATATAACTAATAGTTATATTGTAGCTAGCTTAGGGTTTATTTTTATTTTACAGGCAAGTTTGTATTTATTTTAACTAGGTAGATTAGTTACTAAATAGTTATTAACTATTTACTAACTACCTAGCTAAAATAAATACAAATTTACCTGTAAAATAAAACCTAACCTGTCTTACAATAAAACCTAACCTTACACTACAATTACATTAATTAAATATAATTACCTAAATTACAAAAAACACTAAATTACACAAAATAAAAAAAGATCAGATATTTAAATTAATTACACCTAATCTAATAGCCCTATCAAAATAAAAAAGCCCCCCCCCCAATAAAAATCCCTAGCCTACAATAAACTACCAATAGCCCTTAAAAGGGACTTTTGCGGGGCATTGTCCCAAATAAATCAGTTCTTTTACCTGTAAAAAAATACAAACACCCCCAACAGTAAAACCCACCACCCACACAACCAACCCCCCAAATAAAATCCTAACTAAAAAAAACTAAGCTCCCCATTGCCCTGAAAAGGGCATTTGGATGGGCATTGCCCTTAAAAGAGCATTTAGCTCTTTTTCTTTTGCCCAAATCCTAATCTAAAACTAAAACCCACCCAATAAACCCTTAAAAAAAACACTAAGCCCCGAAGATCCACTTACAGTTTTGAAGACCGGACATCCATCCTCAACGAAGCCAGGAGAAGTTTTCATCCAAGCCGGCAGAAGTGGTCCTCCAGACGGGCAGAATGTCAGGGTGCCAGGAATCAGACTGAGACGAGAAGTGCAAAAATAATCACACCTTTATTAATAGCAAAAAATAATAAAAAGTCCACAAGTCAAATAACAAGCCAGGAGTCAAAACCAGAGCTGGTAGTTAGACGAGCCGAGTCAGGAGCCAAAGTGAATAGTCAGACGAGCCGGAATCAGGAACAAGGAAAACAGCAGAGTCAGGAACAAGCCAGGGATCAGGAACCAGGAAGGACATCAGGCAGCCAGGTAATACACAGTAACTCTCACAAACAGTTCTGAGACAATGCAAAGGCAAAGCATACTGAACAGAGGCCCTTTAAATAATAAGTGATGACATCACAATTCTGTTCCAATCAGCCAATAAAATGCGAGCTCAATCCTATTGGCTGATTGGTGACTTGGTGAATTTTTTCACCTTTAATTCCGATTGGCTGATTCTATCAGCCAATCGGAATTCAAGGGACGCCATCTGGGATGACATCACTTAAAGGAACATTCATTGGAGAAGAAGACTTCGTTGGAAGAGGATGCTCTGCACCGGATGTCTTGAAGATGGACCCGCTCTGAGCCGGATGGATGAAGATAGAAGTTGCCGTCTGGATAAAGACTTCTTCCCATCTGGAGGACCACTTCTGCCGACTTGGATGAAAACTTCTCCCGGCTTCGTTGAGGACTTCTTGCCACTTAGATGAAGACTTCTCCCGGGTTCGATTAGAATGGATGTCCAGTCTTCAAAACTATTAGTTATATTGTAGCTAGCTTAGGGTTTATTTTATAGGTAAGTATTTAGTTTTAAATAGGATTTATTTAGTTATTAATAGTCGGTTTTATTTAGATTTATTTTAATTATATTTATATAATAATATTTAACTATTGTTTGCAAGGCGGAGTGCGGCAGTTTAGGGGTTAATATGTTTATTATAGTGGCCGTGATGTCGGGAGTGGCAGATTAGGGGTTAATAATTTAATTTTAGTGTTTGCGATGTGGGAGGGCCTCGGTTTAGGGGTTAATAGGTAGTTTATGGGTGTTAGTGTACTTTCTACACTTTAGTTATGAGTTTTATGCTACAGCTTTGTAGCGTAAAATTCATAACTACTGACATTAGATGCGTTACGAATCTTGCAGGATAGGCTGTATCGTTCACTTTTTGGCCTCCCAGAAAAAGCTTGTGATATCGGCGCTATGGAAGTCCCATTGAAAAAAGACTTTACACAAACTGCGTAAGTTAATTTGCAGTACGGTCAAAAAAGTGTGCGGTGCCCCTAAACCTACAAGGCTCGTAATACCAGCGGTAGTGAAAAAGCAGTGTTGTGAGCCTTAACGCTGCTTTTTTGCTCATACCGCAAAACTCGTAATCTAGCCGTAAATTAGTAAACTTCACGTTAAGCTGAAAACTGAGAGTGCCTCGTTTCATTATTCTTTGTGCAATTAGGTTTGAGTTCACCCCGGAGGTTGAGTGCTGGATCCACATTGGAGATATATATATATATATATATATATATATATATACTGCCCATGAGCAGTGTGGTTATAGTTATCCTTAACATCTAGTAAGCAAGGAGTCCCTAGGGAATTATTTACAAACATAAATGTCCTATTAGTTTCAACATCCATTTACAAACTGTAGAATCACCCGTATTCATGTTAATGTTTTAACATATATAAATAATGCTCTTTTAAAAAAAAAAAATACCTCCAAGAACATCTTGCAAGAGCTTGCCTGCTTCTTTTTCTGTATCTTTAAATTATATACTCACTATTTTCCTCTGCATCACCAAGGCTGTATTATTTTGCTTATTATCATTGCTAAGATATGTTACCATAACTTTTAAGGCAAACCTTATAGGCAGAAGAAGTTCACTTAAGGGGGCTGATTTAACAGTGCCTGGAGGATCATGTCATCCAGACATCACTTAATGCGGACAGCATATGCTGTCGGCATTCAGCATTGCACAAGCGGTTCTATTGAACTGCTTGTGCAATGCCGCCCCCTGCAGATTCGCGGGCAATCAGCCACTAGCAGGGGTGTCAATCAGCCCAATCGTACATGATCTGGTGGATTGCTATATGCCACCACAGAGGCGGCGTATGAGTTAAGGAGTCTTAAGACCGCTGCTTCTTAACTCCTGTTTCCGATGAGCCTGAAGGCTCACGCCAAAACTCGGCCCTTGTTAAATCGACCCCAAGATCTTGAACAATACATGAAGATGTGATCTAGTCCTACTGAGCTGTACTAAAATAGTGTGCATGAAGGGAAAAAAATGTTTTCACAATTTATTAAACAATATGTAAGATGTATGTACACAGAAGCACTCAAGTATTACTTAAAACAACATTAAACACTGTAAGATGGTAATATAAAAGGATAAATCGTATGTATAAAAAAAACCTCTGCAATATTATTTTATTATTTATTTTGCCCACTTTTCCTGTAATTTTATTCTGAAATTGTGAACTTTTTAGTTCCTGTTAGAAATGTAAGTGGGGAACACTGTTATATTCCACACAGCCATTGGCTGCACACTCTAGTGGCCTATTTATAACTGTGATTAATTGACCACAGCAGAGAAACTAACCTAAGTTACAACATGGCAGCAAACATTGCTTTATAGACACTAAAACTTTACAATTATTTTGTCACTATTTAAACAACTAATACAAATTTAAAAATACGTCTACATTTTATTCTCTGACTAATCTTTTCTTTGAATGCTTCATTCTCTCTAAAATGTATTTACGGACAGATTATAAGTGGAGCGGCAAATATTGTTTCCACGAAACCGGTATTTGGGCTCCACTTTGTAATACCAGCGCACGCAAATGTGCGCTGGTATTAACCTGGCATTTGCATATATATATATACACACATATTAACACATAAATATATATGTATGTAAGCATATGCATATATATTTACTGGAACACACAGTTCCCATAGAGCGCTATGTAAAAACAACCCACACCTGCCAACTTTAAACCCACATGCTTATTGAAATTATTATATTAAAAGATAAAGATCACAATCTTTATTTTTTAATAAAGTATATAGCATTGCATTTTGGGGGCATTTGGTGGACATTTAGAAAATTAACCAGAGATCTGATCTCTGGTTAATTTTATAAGTGCTGATTGCTACCGCAAGCTTGTGGTATCAACCAGCCACTTATAATGGCTAGTTATTTATTTATAAATATGCCAATTTGCGGGCACTAGATTTGTAATCTAGCCGTTAGTGTTTAATGTCCCTTTAATTTAATTTTTTTTTAAAGGCTTTATCAGTCCTGTAGGCATTTCAGTATCTTGAAAGGGTCAGAAAACACCTTGAGAATCTAATATTAAATTTGTTAATTTTATTACTCACAGAACTGGAAATACCCACTGCAGACTTTTTGAGATTGACTTCAGTAGATAAAAATGGTAAAACAATGGAGTTTTTGCTACATAACCACCACAGCTAGCCTTGTCTTCTGTCGACTCAAGTCCGGATTGGCTATTCAAAATGAGGCAAATGGAGGGTAGAGTTAGGCTATTGAAAAACTGTTGCAGCAAATAAGATGTTAAATTATATTGCCTTTATTGACAACTTAAATTACTGCCTGAAACCTCAGCGAACTTCAAAATTTCTCCGAATCAAATTTCTTACACAATACAGTATATCTCTAGTAAAGTTGTTCTGACTTGGTAATATATTTGGTTTCATTACTATAGGTCTCTGCTCCTTCTAGCAACTTTTCCTGTCAGGCTTACTGGTCTGTAATTCATTGAATGATCAGTTGTTTCCTCTCAAAAACAATATAACACCTGAAAAGTTTTAGGGGCCGAATTATCAAACTCCGAACGGAGCTTGATGCCCCTGTTTCCGCGCGTGCCTTCAGTCTCACCGGAAACAGAAGTTATGAAGCAGCAGTTTTAAGACTGCTGCTCCATAACTAGTCTGCTGCCTCTGAGGCTGCGGCCTGCCTTCCGCCCAATCCTATACGATCGGGCTGATTAACGGGATAGCAACTGATTGGCCGCAAATCTGCAGGGGGTAGCATTGCACAAGCAGTTCTGGTGAACTGCTTTTGCAATTTTAAATGCCGGCAGCATATGCTGTCGACATTCAGTGATGTCTGTCGGACTTGATACGCTACAGCGTATCATGTCCGACAGACATTGATAAATTGGCCCCTTAGTCTTGACAATGTAGAGATTTTTTGCAAACAAATGTAGAGATATCAGAATAATATAAGAGGTTACAAAAATTCAATTTCATGTAGTGTTTAAATTGATTTGTTAACAGAACAATGTTTTGACTTTATTTTTTAAAATATTATTAATTGGATTAGTTTTTCACGTATATTTATTCTCATTTATATTTTCTGCATTTAATTTTTGTTTCTTTCTTTTTAAGAATGCTTTACAGGATCACAACATTTGTAACATGCTGCTTCCTTGACACTTTTTTTCCGTGATAATAGCCTTCTGCCTATTGCCTCCTGTAAAGCTTTTACAGACTGCTTCTAATGTTCTTTTTAATAGCTTCACTTAAAAATTGCACATCTTAAATTGCTATTTCTATTTGTTTTTCTATCAAGTGGTTTCACTTCGTTGCAGATAAGTTTTAATCCATTTGCAGGTTTAATTTGTGAATTAAAAACGACAAGGCTTTAATAGTTCTTCAACAATTTGATTGAAAATCCCCTACCGTGCACGTACTAGTTAAAATTGCTAGCAATAAAATATGATATCCCATTTTCCACTGGTTTAATGTAACTTCTACAGTGCTTTCTGTTTATGTTACTTTTTTATTATTAAATCATTGTACTATAAAAAAATAGAAAACCCACAGATCTGGTTACTTTCCAGGCAACGATCAACATTTTTTTTATTTTATGAGTCGTCTCACCAAGGCGACTCGATACCCCAATACATTTAAATACTGCTGGGGCAAGGTCCCCTAAGGCATGTGCAAATGCATACATTGTCGTTAAAACTGCATTTTGGCAAGACAAACATTGCTATACTTTATGAAGAAATTTATCATGATGAGAGAAAAAAATAATCATGTAGCTTATTTTTGAAGATTATTGGTAAGGTATGCCAGAATGAATGTTAGAATAGTTAAGAGGCAGGTGATAGCATGATAGCAGAGATGAAATGGCATTCAAATATCTGGTTGTAAAATAAGAGCATGAACAGTTAAAGAAATATCATCTTCAGCATAAGGTGCAAACACGCAGACCTGATTGGCTATTTGTTGTTAGAGGAAAATGTTGCTATTAGTGATAGCTTTATACAGAAAGAAACATGTAAGCACCCTGCACAGTCTTTTAGCAGAAGGAAATAATTCTGAGTGGTTTTATTTAAATTACAATGGGCCATTGTTAGTTCAGGGCACGATACGCAATATCGCGACCGCACTATCTAGCAAGTATATAACAAGTTGAATGTAAATGGTTGCACTTCAGCACAAACAAAAATTTGCGCTCAACAGATTTGTGCACCTGAAGACTTAGGGGCATATTTATCAAGGTCTGGCGGACCTGATCCAACTTCGGATCAGGTCCACCAGACTTCGCTAAATACGGCGAGCAATACGCTCGCCCTATTCAGCATTGCACCAGCAATTTTATTATTGTTTGCATAAATCAGTTACCCTATATGGAGCATGATAGGAAGAATGCAATAATAAAAATAATAATAATAATAAATAAAAATAGTTAAGTAGAAAACTTGGCCCTATGTGTATTCACATTATGAAATAAATAAAAAAATTAGTATTTACATATATTGCTACCATTTTGTATATTAAACCTTATACATTTGAAATTAAAAAAATATATATAATGATGTATAACAAAATAATAATTACTTCTGTAAAGAACTATTGAAGTTCTTTTTGGTAACATGAAGGCCATATAGAGAAAGAAAAACAAATATTCACAGAGAAGCACTCCTGCCTAATCCTTTATTGAATACAACTAGTCATAAAGCTCGTATACAGGGCCATTTTTTTCAGTACAGTGGTTCCACCCCTTGCTCTCTCTCTATCCCCCTCACTTTTGCTCTCTCTCTCCCCCCTCTCTTTTGCTCTCTCTCTCCCCCCTCTCTTTTGCTCTCTCACACCTCTCTTTTGCTCTCTCTCCCTCCTCTCTTTTGTTCTCTCACCCCTCTCTTTTGCTTTCTCCCTCTCTTTTCCTCCCTTTCTTTTGTGCTCTCTCTCCTCCTCTCTTTTGCACTCTCCCCTCTATTTTGCTCTTGCTCTCTCTCCCCCTCTCTTTTGCTGTCTCTATCCCCTCTTTTGCTCTCTCTATCCCCCTCTTTTGCTCTCTCTCTCCCACCTTTCTTTTGTTCTCTCCCGCTCTCTTTTTGCTGTCTCTCTCCCTGTATTTTGCTCTCTCTATCCCCCCTATTTTTTGCTCTCTCTCCGCTCTCTTTTGCTCTCTCTTTACCCCCTCTCTTTTGCTCTCTCTCCCCTTTCTTTTGTTCTCTTTCCCCCTCTCTTTTGCCATATCTCTTCCCCTCTCTTTTGCTCTCTCTCCCCCCTCTCTTATGCTCTCTCTCCCCTCTATTTTGCTCTCTCTCCCCCCTTTATCCCCCCTCTCTTTTGCTGTCTCTCTCCCTCTCTTTTGCTCTTTATCTTCCCTCTTTTGCTCTCTCTCCCCTTTTTTTGCTCTCTCTCCCAAATCTCTATTTGCTGTCTCTCTCCCTCTCTTTTTCTCTCCCTATCCCCCTCTTTTGCTCTCTCTATCCCCCCTCTTTTGCTGTTTCTCTATCCCCCCTCTTTTGCTCCTTCTCCCCCTTTCTCTCTCCTCTCTTTTGCTGTCTCTCTCCCTCTCTTTTGCTCTCTCTATCTCCCCTCTTTTGACCTCTCTCTCTCCCCTCTTTTGCTCTCTCTCTCCCCTTTCTTTTGCTGTCTCTCCCCCTCTCTCTTTGCTGTCTCTCTCCCTCTCTTTTGCTCTCTATATCCCCCTCTGTTGCTCTCTCTATCCCCCCTCTTTTGCTGTTTCTCTATCCCCCCTCTTTTGAGCTCCCTCTCTCACGTCCACACGGCCTCGTCCACGTCACACCCGGGCCCATCCAGCCCTGCCCACATCACGCCCGGCCAGGCCCCTATCAGGCCTGGTCGGCCCCAGATGCCAGCCAGGTCAGTCTGTTGAAGGCCAGGTCTGTTTGTCCTTGTGCAGTTTCTACTGCTTATGACAGCATCGGGCAAACACACCTGGCCTTTTATATTATAGGATGTCTAGACTTATACTTATAAAGTATACTGAATGGTCAAAAGTATGAGGACATCCCTACAAATTGAGTTCATGTGTTTAGGCCACATTAATTTCTAACAGTCCAATACATAACCAAAAAAATGTCAGTAGACAAACACTGGCAGTACAAAAAGTCATAATGAAGAGTTTAATGAACAGTTTATAGACTTTAAACGCCAGATTACTGGTGGAGCATTAATTAACACTCCCGCTAGAGCATTAAATGTGCTAGAAGTAAGTTTTTTGCACTCGTCTGGTTGTGCTCATATTAAAAGTTGAAAGTAAACTGTTTACACTCGCACTCTAAATTTATGAACGCAATTGCATGTGCGTTACTGTATTCCCCTATAGAAGTCAATAAAGAAAGAAAGAAAAGTGGAAAGACCTTACACCCCACTCTTGCGCAAACTCGATCGTATATTCTCATGTGCGCTAACCCGATATGAAAATATTAATATTTTACATTCCAATGTTCTTCATATAATAATGCTCTATTTATTCATATATATATATATATATATATATATATATATATATATATATATATATATATATATATATATATATATATATATATATATATATTGTTATTATTTTTGGTACAATACATACAGTATCTATACCTATATAGCAAGCTGATTATATATAGGTATAGATGTATACATATATATAGGGATATCATTTTAAAAATACAAAGAAAATATTCTGCTTTGGACAGAATAGTTAATGTGAAATATTTACAGTAAATACACAGTATAACAGTTTATTAAATATGAATATTGCATAAATATGTTCTCTCTTTTTTTTCATATACTTAACTGCAAAGGGCAATGCACGCATATAAATGTCAATATATGTGTACATATATATTTATGTGTTTAAATGTGTACATATGTCTGTAATTACATATATGCACATATAAATACATAAATACATATGTATGCATATATGGACATATATATATATATATATATATATATATATATACTGTATATATATAATATATATACATACATATACATCTTTAGAAATCTAAATATATGTTTCTCAATGTTAAAGCCCTTTGCCTGCTTTTTTTTCTAACACCTGGGACCTCATATTTTTGAGCCCTTAAAAAATGTGTGTGATATTTTTTTTTAATCATTTTTATTAGTTGGTGTTATTATGAGGGTAAATTTACTTTTTAATGTATTTTTGATGTGTTTTGTGCAACTTTTTAGTTATGTGGAACAGTTATCCAGAGCTGTGAAATTGTGGTAATTATTCTAGCATAAATCATGATTGCGCACAATCACGTTTACATTCAACTCTTAATACGAGCTATAAGCCCCGAGCGTAAACACCAGTGATAAATCCCATGTTACTTGTGTACTGCGCTCCACTCTGTAATCTGGCCCTAAATGTTATATTGTCATATAATGACACCGTTGCTATAACTCAGTTTGTAAAAATGCATGCTCTACTAGATCTGCCCCTGTCAACTGTAAGTGATATAATTGTGAAGAGGAGCCTCCTACAACCAACAGCAGTTCAGGGTTTGCGCAAGGCCACATAGTTCCAGTGAAGGGTTTTCTTAATGTTAAAGGATACAAGGACATTATAGACAATTAGGTGCTTTCAACTTTGTTGCAATAGTTTGGAGATGGCCAGCATGACTATGACCTTGGGCGCAAAACAAGCTCCATGAATGCATAATCACAAATGCTCTTTTAGCTGTATGGGCACAAATTTCCACAGACACACTCTAAAGTATTGTGGGAAAGACTTCCCAGAAGAGTGATTAACGTCCATGTTTCTGGAATAGAATGTCCAATAAGCTTTTACAGGTGTGATGGTCAGGTGTCAACATACTTTTACCCATATAGTTTATGTTTAAGTGTACATACGGTTTTTCTATATTAATAAAACTGCATATTCCATGTTAAAGTGCTGCTATTTACTTTCTTGTGTTTTTGTTCTTTATTTTATATTCAATTCTAAAATATTTCTTTGCTATATACATTACCTTTGTCACTTACAGTATGTCTTCTGCAGCCAGTCACTTCCCTTATACTATGATAGAATCATAATGCAGTTACGAGAAATAATTTGTGATTTCAAAACTCTGAGTGTAGAAGAAAACAAACTAAATTATTTTATGAAATTTAGGGCACATATAGATGTGGAGTGACCATTAAAATAACTCTACACTCTATGGGTTATGCAGTTTTAACATTTAAAACTCATTCATGCATAAAAGACAGTACTTCATTTTAATTTCTTGACTTCATTTTAAAATCAAATGAAATTGTAAAATTGATTTTACATTAAACATGCAAGTCAAGGATTCAAGTTGATGAGAGGTGCTTATCACATTTAATACACAGACAAAGACACAGTATCATAATGTTTTTTCAATCTTTAAACTCAAGATCATTTTTTTCAAACTTCAAACTATTTACAACCCACTAAGCTTACTAAATGTTTCATTGATAACTGTCATATTTAACAAAATATATATTAAATTATTTTCAGTGGGGTACTTTTAGGCTAAATATAACCATTCCTCTTTTTTAAACATTAGTCTATGCTTTAAAAAGCTTACCCCTAACATTCTCATTATACAAATATATGTGGCTCAAATTGGTTCTACATTTATAATAAGAATTTCCTGTAATGAGGGGAGACATTTTTTTCTGGGCAACTATTTTTTCCTCTATGCACGTGGTCATTTTTAGTCTAAATCTAGAGGTATGTGCATTATACAGTAAAGGAAAAATGGGCATGTATTTACATCCTGCTTGAATTCAAAACAAAAATATCTGATTTCATAAACATTGGAAAATGTTCTATATGATTTACTTCTTTTTACTCTCAAATTAAGACAGCAGCTGTGCTTGAATATTAATTTCTAATTATGTTCAAATGTAATTGAATAAAAATGTAATAAAATCTAGACGTATTACTATTAAATAACAACTGATCACTGTTAAATATAGGCTCAAACTTGGCTATATTATAGGGTACCATTGCCTTAAAACCTTAAAGCCATTATTTTTAGTTAAAATCTTCTGTGTGACCTAGACAAAAATAATATATATTTATATAAATCTAAATTTGAAAATTGCAACCGTATGAACGTATTCCCTGTTAGACTTCAATAGAGAAAAGTGGGGAAAAAATAACACCCAAAAGTATGTAATCTGATAATGTGCAAAATTTGAACAATAAAAAAAAGTTAATAGCCAAGATATGCAGAGCGAAATAGGTCATAATGGGTTTTCAAGTGGTCAAGGATATTGAACTATAAAATGATAAAAATTACGAATACTAGCAGACTTTCCATAATGTAAAGCCACTCAAAAACAACAGGAAGAAAATAATTTGACTATGGATTTGAATGTCTTTGAATCTGTATACACTGTGAAAATCCACACAAATCAGTTCTCAGCAGCTGTTCTAGCAGACTGCAATAGACCCTAGTTTTACATATTAAAATGTAATTAGGTAAAAATATTGAATTTAACTTCATGCCCATTTTAACACTGTCACCAGATATTTCTGCTTATGTGGTCTTAAAAAACCATCTGATATAATAAAAATTAATCCAACAGCATTCAATGACCTATTGTTTAATGTAACAAACAAACACCATTAATATGGTATGAAGTATATTCGATGGAGAATAAAATTGTTGCTATATCCGAAATGGTTTGACAAAAGCCTGTCAGATTAATATAGGCAGCTATCAGAGAAGAATTGGAAAGCCTTATTGTTAGAAAGTGTGAGGCAGGTTAGCAGACAAAGATGGGAAGGCACCAAGAATATGCTTCCTAATCTCTATTAAGAGCCAATATCCATTCTAGGCATTCACAGCTTTGAGATTAAGCCAGAAGAGATTTACACTAGATAAACAGCTAGAACATTTTGCCTGTCAATAGTATTACTATTTATAGGCACCTAGAAACCTAATGTATGAACTTTTTCATGTTTCATATAAAGCACAATCTGTTCTGATAACTATGTTTCTTATAAAAAAGCAGAAGACATGCAACATATACTAAATCAGTATTGTCCTAATTATTATATGATTGCTATACTCTACATTTTTTACAAGACTATTTATAACTAGGGAGATATTTGCATCGTCTTAGAGACCACTAGGTTTGATAAGTTGAACAGATACAAATCTTAATGTTCAAAAAATTATGATGTCTTCTTGTAGTGATTTGGGGTCATTATATACAGTATATACATCAAAGACAACTAAGATACCCAGCATTATAATAATAAACCAGGGTGTGTCATAACCCATGGGAAGCTAAACTATTACAATAAGGCTAAAACAGGTGTTAAATTGTGATATCAGAATAACGCTAGGCATTGTTATTTATTGTGCTAAATTTATTAAACTGCAGTCACAGCTTTTTCGGCTTTGTGGCACAGGTTTGCAAAAGCGAGCAGGCTGCCATGTATTTAAGAAGCAGAAACGGATGACATGCCCTGCTCTAATGCAGTTGGTTGAGTAGGATCTTGTGCAATGTTAAATTTCCCTGTGCGATGCAAATCGCAAGTGGCAATTGCAGGCGGACAGGTTCACTTCTTGCCCATTGTTTTTCTAGAGCTAGAATAGAAAGTTACAAAGCAAATATGGTGGTTTATTGTCCATTTTTCTATTTTGTTTAATAATTATTTTGTATCATAGTTTATAGTAAAAGTAAGTTCCTGCAATTTGCTCTTCCTTTATTTAGAGAAATTACTATGATGTGAAATGTATGTTAGTTTTATCCTTTTAAAACACTTTGCAAAACTGTGCTTGCACCATCTAAAATTCTATAAAAATGTATTAACTAAAATGAATGAATGCTTAAAAAATAACATAAAAACCTAAATCAGCACAGCAAGCAGGGTTACTGAATTGTGCTGTCAACGCAAACAATTTAAGCAAATAAATTCAGGGTTTCTGAGATTTAATATTTGAACCGCCAGTGTATCAATAAGCATTCAATAGTGAGCTAAAACATATCTACATTAAAAATTTGATGGCCAAGGCACAAAGTTCACTATCAGAATTTCCATTAAAGGGATGTGAAAACCCACAATGTTTATTTCATGATTTAGAAAGAGAATATGATTTTTAACAACTTTCCAATTTACTTCTATTATTTAATTTGCTTCCTTCTCTTGTTGTCCTTTGCTGAATGGTTTATCAAGGAAAGTTCAGGAGCAGTAAAGAACCTAGGTTCTAGCCCCTCTATCCACAATCCCCCCTCTCACTCCTAAAAATAAATGTATTAACCCCTAAACCGCCGCTCCCGGACCCCGCCGCCACCTATATTAACCTTATTACCACCTAATCTGAGCCCCCTACACCGCCGCCACCTATATTATATATATTAACCCATAATCTGAGCCCCCTACACCCCCGCCAGCTACATTAAATGTCTAACCCCCTAATGTGATCCCCCTACACCACCGCCAGCTACATTAAATGTCTAACCCCCTAACGTGATCCCCTTATACCGCCACCACCTACATTAAAATGAATACCCCCTAATGTGAGCCCATACCCCGCCGCCACCTACATTAACTATATTACCCCCTAATATGATCCCCCTACACAGCCGCCACCTATATTAAATTTATTAACCCCTAATCTAGTCCCCCTACACCGCCGCCACCTATATTAAATATATTAACCACTAAACCTAAGTCTAACCCTAACACCCCCTAACGTAATTATTATTAAAATAAATCTAAATAATATTAAAAATATTAACTAAATTATTCCTATTTAAATCTAAATACTTACCTATAAAATAAACCCTAAGATAGCTACAATATAATAGAATTACAGTAGCTCTTATTCTATTGGCTATTCAAATCAGCCAATAGAATTAAAGTAGCTCTCATCCGATTGGCTGATTTGAATTTGAAGGCTCAAATCAGCCAATAGGAATTCAAGGGACGCCATTTTTAATCGCGTACTTTGAATTCCTATTCAGTGTACGGCAGCAATCGTATGAAGAGGATCCTCCACGCTCCATGGCTCCGGTCCTCAGTTCCTGCATCGCCGGTCTTCAGTTCCAGAGAGGACGGTCTTCAGCTCCGTGGTCATTGGTCTTCAACTCCTCCGCTCCGCGCCGGCTGGTTCCTGAAAGAAGAAGAGGTCGCCGCCTGGAAGAAGATTTCTCTGCCTGGAACAGGACCTTCTCCACCGGTCTTCAGGACAAGTAAGGACCACTTGGGGGTTAGACTTAGGTTTTTTTAAGGGGGGATCGGGCTGGTTTTAGAGTAGGGGTGTGTGGGTGGTGGGTTGTAATAGGGGGGGTTGTTCTTTTTTTTACAGGTAAAAGAGCTGATTACTTTGGGGCAATGCCCCACAAAAGGCCCTTTTAAGGGCTGGTAATAGAGCTGATTACTTTTGTAATTAAGTTTAGGGTAGGGACAATTTTTTATTTTGGGGGGCTTTGTTATTTTATTAGGGGGGTTAGATTAGGTGTAATTAGCATAAAATTCTTGCAATCTTTTTTAATTTTTTTGTAATTTAGTGTTTTTTTTGTAATATATTTTAGTGTATTTAATTATATTTTAGTTTAGATAATTGTAGTTTATCTAATTAATTTATTGATAGTGTAGGTGTATTTGTAACTTAGGTTAGGATTTATTTTACATGTAATTTGGTAATTATTTTAACTAGGTAGCTATTAAATAGTTATTAACTATTTAATAGCTATTGTACGTAGTTAAAATAAATAACAAGTTACCTGTAAAATAAATATAAACCCTAAAATAGCTACAATGTAATTATTAATTATATTGTAGCTATCTTAGGGTTTATTTTATAGGTAAGTATTTAGATTTAAATAGGAATAATTTAGTTAATATTATTAATATTATTTAGATTTATTTTAATAATAATTACGTTAGGGGGTGTTAGGGTTAGACTTAGGTTTAGTGGTTAATATATTTTGGCGGCGGTGTAGGGGGATTAGATTAGGGGTTAATAAATGTAATATAGGTGGCGGCGGTGTAGGGGGATCATATTAGGGGGTAATATAGTTAATGTAGGTGGCGGCGGGGTAGGGGGCTCACATTAGGGGGTAATCATTTTAATGTAGGTGGCGGCGGGGTAGGGGCTCACATTAGGGGGTAATCATTTTAATGTAGCTGGCGGCGGGGTAGGGCTCACATTAGGGGGTAATCATTTTAATGTAGCTGGCGGCGGGGTAGGGGCTCACATTAGGGGGTAATCATTTTAATGTAGCTGGCGGCGGTGTAGGGGGATCACATTAGGGGGTTAGACATTTAATATAGCTGGTGGCGGTGTAGGGGGGTCAGATTAGGGGGTAAGACATTTAATGTAGCTGGCGGCGGGGTCCGGGAGCGGCAGTTTAGGGGATAAGCACTTTATTAAAGATTGCGGTGGGGGATTGCGGTTGACAGGTAGATAGACATTGCTCATGCGTTAGGTGTTAGGTTTTATTTTGCAGGTAGTTTAGGGAGTTACGGGGATCCAATACTCAGCGTAAGGCTTACTCCGCCTGCAATTTTTGGCGAGGTGAAAATGGAGTAAGGTTTCTCCATTTTCGCCACGTAAGTCCTTACGCTGTATATTGGATACCAAACTGCACGGGTTTGGTATATCACTCTATGGGCCAAAAAACTATGGCCGAAGGGTGAACTATACGAGTGTAACTTCTAGGTTACGCTGTATATATGATACCAAACAGCGCAAAATTTGGCGTCGCCGGCTTTTGCGGGTGACGCTGCATATTGGATCGGGCCCCAGTAGTGCATTGCTGCTCCTTCAACAATTGATACCAAGAGAATGAAACAAATGAGATTATAGAAGTAAATTAGAAAGTTATTTAAAATTGTATTATCTATCTGAATCATGAAAGAAACATTTTGGGTTTCATGTCCCTTTATCAGTGGTCATGTTTTGAACAGAGTATGTGCAAAAAAGATATAATAGTTCAAAATATGTTTCAAGTGGTTACGACTTGTGAAAATATTAGTGTGAAAATGCACTAAAATCTATTTTCTAATGGATTGGAATACCATTGTCAAATTTTCCTTTGAAAAATACTGGTACAAAACTGGCAAACATAATAAATGGTTTTCATTTGGGGGTTTTAAAGGATTTGAATGGCATCAAATTTGAAAAACCATACAAATCACACTGCATGACTCCAGTGGAATGTAATAGACACTTTTCATTAATGTGTTTTCAATTACTTGTTAAACCAGCTGCATAGTATAAAAGGTATGATACATTGCGTATTTGGTTTTATTTTGTACATTAAATAGCTGGTTTTGTTCTTTGAAACCACAACCCATTAAAGTGGATTGAGCTTGCAGGGAATTAAAATTTCCTTATTGTATCCCTTTCTGTGCACACAAATGCTTATTTATATTATCTCTGCCTGTATACAATTGCAAATTAACATTTTATTACCTAATCTCTCCTACCTCCCACTGTGAGTGTAATTTATTTGGCTGGCTTTGTTTACACAGCTTCTCTATAGCCAATAGAAACTTTCCGTATAGATAGGGATACTACAGGCACAATCAAATAAGTCATATGCTAAAATAAAGGTAAAGGAGTTGTTTGTAAACAATTTAATACACTCCAGTAGGAAAAAAAGGTAATTGGGAACAAATTAAAGTGAAGAAAAATTTAGGTTACATTGTCCCTTTAAGTAGCAACACTACTGAGGAAGAATCTATTTCAGTTCAAATGAAGAATCGACAAAAGTCCCTATGTAAGGAACATTGTGTAGAAATATATTTTGAGAAGATCTTTAACTAAATTAGAATCTGCCCAATATCCATAATTTCTTCTAAATTAAATTTTATTTAGACGTATTTGCAGGGTCGGCTCCAAGGGGGGGCATTGGGGGACAATGCCCACCCAAATGGAATGTTGTGCCCCCTCATAAAATATTGATATGATCATACACTTTAAAAATAATACATAAAATAATGAATTGTTATGTAATGCTGCATGCTGAGGGCAGAGTTAGCTGCCGAACTGTGAGAATGAGTTTAAGGGTTTTGGATCATGATGATTAAGGGGTGAATTGTTTTTAAGGAGCTATTGCACTGGGGGTCTCAAGTTTAATGACTCTGTTTTAGTGCACTGCATAAGATTTAGACTTCATTCTTTTACCTAGTGATTTAGCACATATTCTCCAAATATTAATAATGCGGGATAAGTCAGCCAGAAGCCACACTTTCCTGCAGAATATGTAGGTCTGCTCTTATTTTGACTCTCATACATGCTTTGTAAATGCGTGTCCCCTCGTGAAAACAAAAATGCCCCCCCATTTCATTTGTTCTGGAGCTGACCCTGCGTATTTCTTTTCTGGCAAAATGATCAACTTTTCAGTATTTTGTTCACTCATCAGAAACACAGTAAACAAGTGTTCCCTCTAAATTGTTAAGAAATAAACAAAGGTATGTGACAAATTATTAATTTGATAATACAATTAAAGTATATGCTGCTGATAGCTTGTAGCAGCAGAACTAGCTACTTCTTTAACTTTGGTAAATAGCTCATAATCGAATATCAGATGAAACTAAATATTTTTTTTTGTGTGTTACAAATTATTCATTCAAAACTATTTTTTGGTCCGTGCACATGTCTAATAGATAAGATTTTAAAGGGACAAAAAAGAGAAAGTTAAACTTTCATAATTTAGATTAATACACTTACAATAAATGATATTCATTACATTCATTACACCTAAACAAATGATAGTTAATGAAATGAAGTAAGAAAATATCTTCATGCAACTCACTTAAAATAGCTAGTGTAATTTACAAATTATATTTCCAAACAACTTTAGTCAAAACATTTAGCTTAATAAGAATGGAAGTCAAGAGCTGAATCCATAGTTCCTTACAAAGGCTGAATAAATTATATAATTATACACTTTTCAGTATTTTTGTGCCTTGAAAACAATCTTATCTTTCCAATTCTCCATAATAATATCTTTCTATGCCCTTTGTTTTCACATTCTTTTGCTAAGTCTTTTCCTCATCTGCATGCTTTTGGTAATTCCCCATCTGTTAGTTAATTTCCGGACTTACAGCACAAGGATTACTTCTACATTATAAACCTATTCAGTAAGCCTATTCTGTAATCTGATTACTCACTGTAATCATTGTGATTGCCAACAAATGAAAAAATAACATTAAAAGAACCCATTGTATACAGAAATTAGCATTGGTTACTGCAAACTTTGAGAATAAATACAGTTCATCTATTTTGTACATTTACTACACATTTATCCCACAAGCAGGAAATATGTCTGCACATTATAGCACATATCTGTGTGTTTTTAAATCTCTCTGTGTACAGATCTGTGAAATATAGTACAAAGATGTGCATTTGGTTTTGGACGAATGCTAAAAAAAAATCACTAATTGTGCTGTGTTCTTTGTATTCATTTGAATACACAAGCGGAAAAGTATTTTCTGCAAATGGGGCAGGCTTCAAATTAACAGTTTTACATTTACATTTCATTAGCGATCCAGCAATGTCCATTTTAGTTAATTAATCCCTGTGTCAGCCAATAAGTATATTAACTTAAATTTTGTTCTTGACATACAACTTCATTAAAAATAATAAACAAATGAAAAGATCTTTTTGTGCTGCTGCTGGGTTGTAGCAGTAGCACTGGCTGCTACTCTAATGTGATTTAAAAGGATATAAATGTCAAAACTGAAATGAGCATGGGTACATTTCAATTTTAAATAGAAGCATCTTTGCAACATACTTCTATTAGCATAAATGCTTCTAGTAAAAGTTATTACTGTTTCAGTGGCATATTCAGATATGCTACATGTGACTAGAGCATCAGGATTCAAATACCCTGCCTAGGTGATATGTATTGCAGCAGCAAAGTCTTAATTTGTGTCAAACAAGATGCTTGTGCACTGGGCACTCTCTGCATATGTGTGTTGTATATTCCTTTAATTTTAAAGGGACAGTAAAGTCAAAATTAACCTTTTATGATTTAGATAAAGCATATCATTGTACAACTTTCCATTTTATTTCTATTACCTATTTTATTTTCTTCTCTTAGAATCCTTTGTTGAAAAGCATACTTAGGTAGTCTTAAAAGCAGCAATGCACTACTAGGAGCTATCTGCTGATTGGTGTCCGCGTATATATATATATATATATATGCCTCTAGTTATTGGCTCACTTGATGTGTTTAGCTTGCTCACAGTAGTGAATAGCTGCTCCTTTAACAAAGGACATCAAGAGCATGAAGTACATTTGGTAATAGAAGTAAATTGTAAAGTTGTAAAGTATGCTTTTTTTCTGAAACATGAAAGAAACATTTAGGGTTTTAAGTCCCTTTAAGATGCTGTCAATCTTCTCCTCTGCTACCTGAAGTTGTTTCTTATAATAAATAGCAGACATAGGGATTTTCATTAAAGGGACACTGAACACAATTTTTTTCTTTAGTGATTCAAGTAGAGCATGAAATTTTAAGCAATTTTCTAATTTACTCCTATTATCAAATTTTCTTAATTCTCTTGGTATCTTTATTTGAAATGCAAGAATGTAGGTTTAGATGCCAGCCCATTTTTGGTTAACAACCTGGGCTGTCCTAGCTGATTGGTGGATAAATTCATCCACCAATAAAAAAGTGCTGTCCATAGGACTGAACCAAAAAAAGTTTAGATGCCTTCTTTTTCAAATAAAGATAGCAAGAGAACAAAGAAAAATTGATAATAGGAGTAAATAAGAAAGTTGCTTAACATTGCATGCTCTTTCTGAATTACAAAAGAATTTTTTTGGGTTCAGTGTCCCTTTAAGAAACATATTTCCATCTACTTCATGGCTGGATACACTAGGAAGCAAAATATATTTTTCTTTCCATAACAAACGATTTGTACAATTGTATTATTTTTTTTTTGTCTGTGCATATGTGCTATAGCAAATACATAGAAAGCTTCCAACTGTTCCACATGCAGTGTTAAATTAATATTTGTGTATCTCATATTAATTTATCATTTTTTTCTGTGTATCACTTTAGAGTTTCTGAATAATTACAGTATTTTGCATATTATATCAAACAAGAGTTTGTGAAAATCTTTTGCATTTCAGGAGTATTCCCCCACATTAAAAATGCTATATGAGAATAACTTTTTTGAAAATTGCTTCTCATCTCAAGGGTAATTGTATACACAGCTGTTTAGCAGATTATTTCAAATAACTATGTGTTATGTATGTGCCTCTCGAGGGCAGATTCATAATTATTGCTATTATTTACATCTATCTGCACTACCTGATTTGTTAGGGATGTGGTAGTCAAAACTAAAATGCTAATTTAAATGTATTTTAGTTCAGAAAAGAAGCATTTTACACATGTAGTAGCAAAAATGCTTCTAGTAAATGCTATCTGATTTAATTGATAGCTTTCACTGAGCTTAAAGGTACAGTCTTCAATATAATTGTTATCATTTTAAAAGATAGATAATCCCTTTATTACCCATTCCCCAGTTTTGCATAAACAACACTGTTATATTAATATACTTTTTACCTCTATGATTACTTTGTCTCTAAGCATCTTCTGACAGCCCCCTGATCACATAACTTTGTATTTATTATCTATTGACTTGTATTTAGTAATGTGTTGTGCTACATTTTAAATAACTCCTTGGGCGTAATAACATTGTTATTTATATATCCCCTATTAACTAGCAGTCTCCTGTAGTGAAAAGTAAATAAAAAAGACGTGATTAAGAGGCTGCCTACACTGTCAGAAAAAATGTGCAAAAATTGTACTTTTAGGGGTACAACAGCTTGTCACTGGGGCAGTACCCTCAAAGGTACAACTGCTGTACCCTTTAAAATGGGTACAAATTGGTACCCTTGCAGATTGTACCTTTCAAAGGCAAATATGTACCTTTGGTGACTAGATTGGACCTCCAGTTCTATGGTACCATATTGTACCCTTAAAAAATGGTGCACATTTAGCCTTTTAAGGGTACTGCCCAAGAGACAAGCCCTTTGTACTTCATGATGGCAAATTTGTACTCAACACAGCATATTACAAATGCTTTTCCATTAAATATTTTATATAACATTTAAATATGCATTCATTTAATGTGTACTTTTTCAGGCAGTATTACAATAGCCACACTGCAGCTTTAAAAAAAGTTTGTATACTTAACTGTAGCCATGTAGCAATTCCAAAGACTGCAGCAGAACCACCTGTTTGAGCCAGGCTAAACAACCAGTTCCAAAAAGAAGAACTCAATGTGTATATTTTATATCACTCTGTACTAGACTCTAAAAATACCTCACTTAACTTAGGGTGACATGCCACATAAAACATAAATATATAGAAAACATATAGGAAACAACATAATAATAAAATATAACTCTAACGAAAAGAAGATTCAGGAGAGGGATAAACAATAAAACTCACAACCATACATTGAATTGTCACTCTATGCAAAAATATATGCAAATGAGTATATTTCCCCAGTACACATTTTTGTGATGAACCTGCTAACAATAGATGGAGCTGTGTTACACATGTCAAGGAACTTTCAACCAACAGATGGCGCTATGGCATGTCACATAATGCCCATATATGTGACTGGGGAAAGGTTACAATTTTATTTTATTTATTTTTTTAAACTGATTCTTAAACAGCTCTTGTTTATTTTATAGAGTTTACAACATAAAAAAATTTCTTTGTAATTTTAGTTAATACATTTGATTTATGTTTAAGAGTTAACATTTTGATGCTCTAAATATAAACATTAAAATGTTAAGTGCTTGTTTGCTATTTAGAACCAGCAACACAGTATCATTGAATATATGGGTTATTAAAGGGACAGTCTACAACTTTCCATTTGTCTTTTATCACTAAATTTGCTTTGTTACCTTGGAGGTATTTTTCAAAAGCTAAACCTAGGTAGGCTCAAACTAATTTCTAAACCATTGAAAACCGCCTCTTAGCTCAGAGCATTTTGAAAGTTTTTCACAGTTAGACAGTACTGGATCATGTGTGTCATATAGATAACAATATGCTCACTCCCATGTTGGTATTTAAGAGTCTGCACTGATTGGCTAAACTGCATGCCTGTCAAAAGCACTGAGATAAGGGTGCAGCTGCAGAGGCTTAGATACAAGGTAATCACAGAGGTAAAACATATATTAATATAACTGTGTTGGTTATGCAAAACTGGGGAATGGGTAATAAAGGGATTATCCATCTTTTTAAACAATAACAATTCTGGTGTAGACTGTCCCTTTAAGTATTTTTTTGCATATTACCAACAACAATTGAACATAATTATTTTGCTGTACAACATGTATGTTGCATTGGGTGACTGAATGTTATGTGAATATGAATAATTGAGCTGTATAAATGATATGGACTTGCAGGGTTTGGCAGCCTTGAACCACCCATCCCCCTCAACCTTTTAGTCACACAAGTGATTGTACCTTTTGGGGGGATTAAATGGTACAGACATGGACCCTTTGACAGTTGGAAACATATTTGTACCTCATAGCAACATAAATACTCCGCCATACTTAGATTGCTGCATCTTGCCACTTATTCGATACTGTGGGTCAGTCAGGAGGCTAATCAAATTGATTTCTTAGAAATATTAACTTATTCTATATAGATTTTATTATTTTTTGGGGAGACGTCCCCATTAGCAGCATAGTTTATAATTATGTTAACCTATTTCACATCATGTTTTTAGCTGGATGTTAGGATACAACAATGATACAAGGTTGAATTTAATAAGTTGTATGCTTTTGGTTCTTGATGAAATGGAATGGTTTTATGATATGGATGAGTCGGTTGTTTCTTTCTTTTTTTTTTTTTTTTTTCTTTCTTTTTTTCTCCCTTTTCTCCTCCCTCTCCCGCTTTCTCTCCTCCCCCTCCCCACTTCAGCCCCTTTTTTTTTCAAATGCTCTTGTGGAAATGTGGTATTCTCTCTCCCAGCCACCATATGTGGTGAATAAGAATGGATTCTGAATCAGTGAATTTTCTCTCATGGAATGTAGGTGGGATAACCTCACCAATGAAAAGGAAAGCTATTATTAAACAATTAGGATTATATAAACCGGACTTGGTTATGTTACAAGAAACCCATTTAAAACAATCTGAAATAGCTAAATTAAAAACTAAATGGGTGGGGGAAGTAATTGCATTGACAGGGGAGGATAGGAAAAAGGGACTAGCAATTCTCGTTAATAAACAGCTGCCTCACAAGGTTTTAGGGGTAGAAAATGATGCGGGAGGCAGATACCAAATCTTAAAAAATAAGAATTAATACAATCCCATTTATAATATGTAATATCTATGGGCCCAACTCACTAGATAGTAAATTTTGGAATGAAGTCATAAACAGGTTGTTAGAGTATACGGGACAAAACCTGGTAATAGCGGGGGATTTTAATTTAACTCCATATCCCAATATAGACAGAGCAGGCAAGAAAGATCCGGCTAGGAGGGACAGTAAGTCTCGCATATTTCATAAATTATGCAATCAACTGGGACTGGGAGATATATGGACGATTCAGCATCCAGATCTCAAGACATATACTTGTGTGTCACCAAGCCATCAAAGCTTCTCCAGAATAGATATGTTTCTAATAGCTGAAAGGCTGTTGGGACTTGAATGCAAGACTGACATTAAAGATATTATCCTGTCAGATCACGCAATTATTTCCATGGAGTTTGGGACTAGTGCTCTTAGAAGGGGGGGGGGGGTAACAATAGTATCTTCTTTCCTAAATATTTATTATCAAATAGTAACTTCGAGAATTTTTTAAAGATTAAGTGGGCAGAATATCATAGTTATAATAAGAATTATGCTGAGAAAACGGAAATATATTGGGAGGCCGCAAAAGCGGTACTGAGAGGGAATATTAAGGAATATCTATCCAGAGTTAAAAAAAATATAAACAGAAAGAGCTGCAATTGTCAAATACAGTGAGGAATCATTCCAATGCATATGTAGCTTCTAGAAAGAAGGAAATATGGAGCAAATATATTAACGCTAAAACGCAGAGAGATACATTCCTAAAGCAGAAGGCTACTCAAGAAGGGTTAAGGCAAAAAGCATTATATAGAGGGTTTGCTGGGAGAGCAGCAAAATTCCTTGCTAGAATCTCTAAACCCAAAGGTAGTAAAGTGATCCCAGCCATAAGTCAGAATAATAAAAGATACACTCAGATTGAGGATATAAAGAAAGTCTTTTATAAATATTTCTAGGAAATATACAAGGCAGAACCCGCCAATCCAAAGGAAGGGACTGTTTTTTGGTCTAAGTTAAACTTACCCAGAGTTCCGCAACAGGAATTACAAGATTTAAATTTACCAATTACAATTCAAGAAGTAAGTAATGCCATCAACCATGCCAAATTGAATAAAGCTCCAGGGCCAGATTGTCTTCTGATAGAATTTTATAGAATTTTGCATGAAGAAATAACCCCCACCTTATGTAGCTTATTTAATAGCTATTATAGATCCCCAGCAGGGTGTTCTAAATATTTTACTGCATCTTATATTTCACTAATTCTGAAAAAAAATAAGGATCCAGAGAAGGCATCATCTTACAGGCCCATATCATTACTAAACTCAGATTATAAATTGTTAACAACAATTCTAGCCAATAGACTACAACCTTTGCTTAAAGGGATTATTCATGAAAATCAGGTGGGTTTTATGCAAGGGAGGAATCCGGTTAAGAATATGCGGAAGACTATGCTTATTTTAGACTACTTCTGGAATAAGATCAAAGAAAAGGGGGGGGGGAATGATGGATTCTGCCATACTAACCCTCGACGCAGAAAAAGCATTTGATTATATAAGCTGGAGTCATTTGTTTACCACAATAGAAAAATTTGGGTTCACTGGGCACTTTAGTAATTTTGTGCAGCTAATTTATAGTAAACCAATGTCGTCTATTATTATAAATAGCTCAATTACAGACTTCTTTTCCCTTCACAGAGGCACAAGACAAGGGTGTCCATTATCCCCTCTATTATTCAATATCACACTCGAGCCTCTGGCCATTGTGTTACGTGAGCAACTAGAGGGTATTAGTATAGGGAAACAAAAGTTTATTCTGTCATTGTATGCGGATGACTTGGTGGTTTTTTTTAAGTAATCTTAAAATTAGCCTGCCGAAGCTTCTAGAAAATATACGACTCTTTGGCTTAGTGTCAGGATACAAAATTAATCTGACCAAATCAGAGTTGCTTTGGATTACGAAACCATCAAGAGTTACTGTTAAACACCCCTTTAAAGAAACTAAACAGATTAATTATCTAGGTATAATACTAAGTAACAATCCATTAGAATGGTATGAATTGAACATCTCAGGTTATCTGAAGGAAATGCAAAATAAATTAGATTCTTGGAGTAACTTACCGATTTCATTAATAGCATGGGTTATGTTGATAAAAACAATATTATTCCCGAAAATGCTGTACTTATTACAAAACATACCAGTAATTCTTAAAAATGCAGACATTAATAAGTTTAATCAGATCTGCTCTAAGTTTATATGGAAAGGGGGAAAACCGCGGATCGCCATAAAAAGATTAATGAACACTAATCTAGCAGCAGGGCTAGCTTTTCCAAATATCAAATATTATAATTGGGTTACCTTACTAAAATATGCCATTGATTGGATCACTGAAATAGAACATGTTACTTTCTACCAATGCGAATCCAGTATCATTGCTCCCTTTGAGCTTAAGGCCATATTGCATTGCCCAATCCGGAAATTGCCTGGTAATGTAGATAATTTAATGACGTTCAAGAATATTATAATAGCATGGCAAAAATATTGTGGTGAAATTCAGATCAATCCATATGTTACAGAATTCCTACCAATACAAGGGAACCCTGGATTTCAACCGGGATATAATAACCAAGTATTCCAGGGGTGGAGAGACAAGGGATTAAAATATGTTAATCAGCTATTAGTAGGGAATGGAATAATAGAGGCATTTAATAATATTGCCTGTAAATATGGAATACATAATAAAGATTTCTTCGCGTACTTACAGATTAGACATTACGTAATGGATATTCAAAGAGAATATAAAGCCAAATGGAATAGCGGTCCAATTGCGGTGGGGATAGAAATATATCAAGCAGGCAGATTTTCAATCTCAACTTTTTATAACATATTGAATACGCATACCATATTAAAACAAATTAAGTACATACATTTAATATGGCAAAGATATTTTCCGGAGATTGAGCTATCAGTTATACAGGAGAGCCTTAAGTTAATCAATGATACCTGGGTCCCCACGGCATGGCGAGAGTCACATTTAAAAATATTATATGATGTATACATCACTTCTGAAAAGTTGGCCATTTGGTATAAAAAAAACTCATTTTTGCACAAGGTGCAGCAAAGAGCGTGCAGAAATTTTACATTGCATGTGGCTATGCCCTAAGGTTTTACAATTCTGGAGCAAGGTATGCTATTGGCTGAATGAAGTAATAGAGACAAGAGTTAGAATAAAGCCGCAAGATATTTTCTTTTTAGTTAGGTATTCTCCCATTGCCAAAAATTATAAACTCATTAATATAATACTAATTTTAGCTCGCAATATCATACTGAAAACATGGAAAGCCACACATCCACCAAAATTCTCCGAATTTAAGAAAGCGGTAATTGCGCAAATTATACTAGAACAGTATAATATACAGAACATGAATAGTGAGCAAGTACAGGTATTTTTTACTAAATGGGAAGGAGTAGTTAAAGCATTACCGAAGACAACTCAAATTCAATTGGTTAAACCACTGAGTTGCTCTACTTTTGTTATGCAAAACATTCTTGCGGGGCGGTTTCCACGGGGGTGGTCAAGCGACAATGACAGTAATATTGGGGAGTGATGGTTGGTGGGGGGAGAGGGAGAGGGACAAGTATTTTTTTTTATTTATTTATTTATTTATTTTCTCTTTTTTATTCTGCTGGAATGAATGTTGTGTGTGGGTGGGGATTCTGCTGAAGGGACCAGACCAGTTCGATATAGGACATCATACTATAAGGTGACAGCTTTAGGTCCGATTATTTCGGTCTTTCTGAAGATAAATAGAACTATGTTAGGATGTCTGGGTGAACAATTTAACAGAGGGTAAAGGGAAGGCTGCAATCAGCAGACTCCTATCTTTCTGTTATAATGTGGATTAGGATGCGTTTAAGGAAGATTAGGATGTGCTTAAGGAATAAGAAGCGATGTAAATTAGGTCGCAATTCAAGATTAATAGATATGATTAAGTTGAGCTTATTAAGGATGTATATGAAGACATGTATATGAGAAGATATCATAATAAGCATCCACTATGTGGTAGTGTTAATACCCTCTTTAAGTCTAGAGTTTTTCTTTTTTTTCTTTTGTTTATTTTATGTTGTTGTTGTGGTTCATGTCTTAAACAAAACAAAACAAAAAAACAATAGTGTGAATACATTAACATTGTATGGTTATACTACATTGTAAAACTGTGTCGCTGCAGAAGATCTGCATTCTTGCCCTGCGTGGTAAAAAGACATGTACATTATTTTGTTATCCATTTTTGTTATAAAATAAATATTTAAAAAAAAAAAAAAAGATCAGCACTTTTCAATGATAAAAAAAAAAAAAAAAAAAAAAAGGATACAATAAATTGGATTTATTAATTTATAAGATTGGATTTATTAATTTATAAGATTGGATTTATTAATTTATAAGGTTGATCACGGTTATTTTATTCATCACGTATTTTTATGATATTTATCTTTAGCATCTATTAATTTTTATATATAAACACCATTTTAGTTTGTGGATTACTAATATTTGCACTTTATGCACTTTATGAGAATTAACTTTTTGCACAGCATTTATATATCCCTTCATTATTTATTAATATAAATAGCACATTAAATATTAACATTTTGCACATAACTCACTAATGATAGCCCAGATATCAACAATTACAACATAACCAACTAGCAGTAGATTCCTTAAGCTTTAGCGCCCTCACTCCCACCCCTTATTTTATATCATATACACATGTTCTGTGCAACTGAAGCACCATGCATGCTCAGATAATTAGTAATGCTTGTAATATGTCAGCAATGATGCAAGATGTGTAATCATCAACTCATTGCAATCCACTTCTGGCTCTCTCAGTCCACTGCTCACATTTATTGTTGCACAAACAAATGCTTTTACAAACCCACCCCCTGCTCTTGTGCAACCAATCGTGCAACAGAAGGGTCTGTCAATTACCTTGTACAAATGAGATTGTGGTGATTTAACTCTGAGGTAGTGGAAAAATGATGGTACATGATGCTTGAGCAAACCTGCACCACAAAGGCCAAACCCTACCTCATCTTGATGAATGGAGCTCATTTAATGCAATACATCTAGCATATGTACATATTTTCCAAAAGCACCCATTGAGTAGCGTAAACATTTTTTCTAATACATTTGCTTTTTTTAAAATGATTCTATTCAAAAATGAAAAACACTCATGTTATTTCAATTTTGACCGCCATATCCTTAATTATTGTGTTTATGGGTTGTACTGTTCTGTTTGGCAGCTGGGCAATGGCCAGCCATATAGATCAATCACTTGCATATTCTTATGACACAAAAACAATTACTGAATATGGAGCTCAATTACTATTTTACTGTTATAGTTAAATCCCAGATACCACTTTGCATTTATTTGCATATATTACTACCACTTCTGTTCAATAATCTTTAGCATTGTATTATGTTATTTATAGATATCTCCACAGTACAGTAACTCTACATTTTTCCAGAAGCTGATCGAGTTTAATATTTATGTTCATTTTCAAAAGTAACCAGGCTTACCCCAACATTTAAATGTCTGTAGCTTGTTTGATATATTACAACATAATTGCCACCTGTCTTATCTCTGAAGTGTTCGACACAGATTTTTAAGGTAGAGTGCTAAATTTGTAGTAAATGTGAACACTAAGCTGATAATGTAACGTCATTGTCATCTAAAAAGAAAGGAAAAGAAAGAAACTGCTATATAAGTATATTGTGCTGATATTTACACAGACAGATGATCCAAATATAACTGTGTTTCTTAGATGCATATTAAATATCATTGATGTAAAAAACACACACTGGTGATTTCAGCTTTTAGCTTAATCACTGCAGTAAATGGGTTTTAGTATTACAATAAATATTCTTGTATAATAATAAAAAGCCACAACCATCATAATCAAGAAAAAAATAATGATATATTGCAATGAAAATGATTATTTTTTTATGTCCTTTGATGTCCTTCTTTATTGTCATTTTACTCATTTCTGCAGTTTTCAACCTGTGACTGAAAGCAGCTAATAGTGTTCCATGAAAATAAACATGATGGTTTGGAACAAGCAGGACGCAAAAAAAACATTTTGTTTAATGTAATCATTGAAAACATTGTATAATAATAAATTGGAATTCTATAAATTAAAAAAACGACTTCAAACATAACAATCTATTTTAATTTGCTGCATAATCTTTAGATGTCTGCAGTCACATTACACTGTACAGTTCCTTGGAAAATATAATTATTTAAAATCTGTCAATAATAACTTCTGTATCAGTGGCCCTATTCTCTCATTTATAATAGGTTATGTGTCTTTTCAGCTATAATTGATATTTTGGGCTAGATTACAAGTGGAGTGTTAATTTATCACATGCCCGCAAACAGGCAAATTTGCCATTTTGCGCACGCGCAATAAACAACCGGCCATTACAAGGCGCTGGTTATTGCTACCGGGAGCTCTTTTGTTAATTTTTTAAATCTCCACCAAATGCCCCTAAAATATAGTGTAATATACTTTATTACAAATAAAGATTGTAGCATCTTTATATTTTAAGAAAATAACTGCAATAAGCAGTTATGAGGGTTTAAGTTGGCAAGTGTGGGGTGTTAGAAAAAAAACGGCACTGAAAAGTGCCTTTACATAGTGGTCTATGGAAATTGTGTGCTCCCAGTAAATATATATTTATATGCTTATATGCATATATATTTATGTGTAAATATGTGTATATACACATATTAACACATAAATATATATGTATAAAGTCATATACATATATATTTACAATTTGCTGCCATCGCTGTGTGACTTACCCCTTTCGCTGTGCTAGTTCTCATGCCGTGTCTCATGAGCGTAATGCTTCCCAACAATGTGTATGTGAGCTTGTGTTCATATTGCGCTCAACTTGTAATTCCAGCACACATTTGCATTACAATGAATGTGTATGTTATATATATATATATATATATATATATATATATATATATATATATATATAATGTATTTAAATAAAATGTCCTGCTGGTCAAAAAGAACTGCAAGCCAAAATAAAGATATTAGTATTAGTTAGCTCACTAGTTTGGCACTTTCATCGAACCAGTTTAGTCTAAGAGTAAGGAGTCCAAGCTTCCAGTTCCAGAAGATAAGCTTTGCTTGGGGTACTATATGTTGCCTAATTAATTTATGGACAAAGAGTCTGAAGGTAGCATGAAAGAATCACTGGTGTCTAGACCGATTAGGGGAAAAAAGTCTGTGAAGTATTGCTAAATAAGTATTGTGTATTAGGTTGTGTAAAAACCTCTTGTAAACATTTAAGAATTGGCTAAGAATTTGTTTGGGATGGGAAACTATTCTATCTGACATATTTTAGATTCAAAGTACAAAATATTATATTTTTTTAAAACTAATATCCCTGAATATTTAAAACCTGGGTAAGCAAAGTGATTTTTCTATTGCTAGTTCCTGATAACTTTGTAAAGATTTAAATTTATATTTTGGGAACTTTTTGGTGCTTTGCTTGTATGTGAAATATTGAAATTTCCTAGAGTTAACTGGAATTCACAAACACATATACACACACACAAATACACGTACACAAACACGCACAAAAAAACACACACACAAATATACACACAAAGACACACACAAATACACATACACAAACACGCACATGCACACGTACATTCTGACAGATTACAACAGCAAAACAATGTATTTTATATTAACAATATGACCTTGTTGTCTGCAGACACAAGCCCATATTGTCTCCTCCAAATAAGGCAATTGAGGGGTGAAGTTTGGCTATTGAAAAACAATTGCATCAAGCAAGATATAAATATGTTTTGAAAATGTTTAGACTTGGCTGATATATCATTCTATAACAAGACAGAATAAATGTCTTCCAATTACAAGGTGCTTACTGCCCTTTTAATATGCAAAAGTATGTGATAAAATTACTAGCTTTATTGCAAACTCATGACACTTAAATTTATAGGTAAACCTTTTTTTTTATACTTTTATGTATATTGATAGTTTTTTGTGGCACAGAATGTTAAAAACATGCCATGTTGGTCTGAGGTGGCAATTTTTTTTTATCATGCAACCAATAATTATAGTAAAATATTCTCTAAAGGGAAATGTACCAGAAAAAAGCAAGCCACTAAAATAGCTCAGTGAGGTCATTACCTCGGTCATTTTTCAGCAGAAATATTAAAATGAAACCAGTCTAAGAAGGTTAGCCTGCTAACTTTAATGTTGCAATTTCATTTAGACCAGTAGGTTAAAGAGTATTAAAATCGCAGTAGTCACTCCCCACTAATTGGGGTTACTAATGAGATGTATCTCCGTCCTTTAGTTACAGAGGCAGTCTGGTCAAAATTAAACATTCATGATTCAGATAGGGCATGCAATTTTAAACAACTTTCCAATTTACTTTTATCATCAAATTTCTTTGTTCTCTTGGTATTCTTTGTTGAAAGCTAAACCTAAGTAGACTCATATGCTAATTTCTAAGCCCTTTAAGGATGCCTCTTTTATCAGTGTATTTTGACAGTTTTTCACAGCTTGGCAGTGTTAGATCATGTGTGTCATATAGAAAACATTGTGCTCACTCACATGGAGTTATTAATGAGTCAGCACTGACTGGCTAGAATGCAAGTCTGCCAAAAGGACTGAGATAAGGTGAAGTCTACAGAGGCTTATATACAAGGTAATCACATATATTAATATAACAATGTTGGTTATCCAAAACAGGGGAACGGGTAATAAAGGGATGATCTATCTTTTTAAACATTAAAAATTCTGGAGTAGACTGTCCCTTTTAGATTCAAGTTTAGTAGAAAGACCATTTTAATTGTGTTGAAAAATATGGCATTTACATGTTGACATTATCTTTCAAATGCTGTACAGAAATGTTTATGAGTTTTATGTCCCTTTTACTTTTATTGTATCTTTTCAACATATACATATTGCATGATTAAGGGCTAACTCCCGAAACGTCTGTTTTTACTATGAAGTCTGAATAAAAGAATAAAAGAAGCTTTTATTTGAAAAGTATTGGAGGGCTTTTGCTGTTTTGGAACTTTTCAACATATACTGCCAGTTTCTACTGTTATTGATTTTTTAGATTATAAAATAAATATATAATTTATAATAAAATGTGAAAAGTAACTGATAAGATTGAATTTTAAACGTAACTGGTATTTTGATCTTAATTAAAGAAGATTTAAATAAATGAGGACTTTATTGTATATAATACAAAGGCTAATAACTTGAAAGAGCATAGTCTAATAACTTTGGCATCACTGTTTTATTTGTGTTTAAATGCTTCCCAGATTGTATTTTTGTAAATAGAAATAGGATGCTAATCATTGCTTTTAATCTCCAAAACACAGACTGTCTTTTTTACATTATGATATCATTTTGACATCAAATATGTTTTTGTCAATTATCAGCAAATAGGAAATGTGATTTAACAATGAATGCTCCAGTGAACTATGATTATATCTAGCATAGCTACGTTAGGCATGCTTTCAAATGAGCACTGTAGAAATACTATAATTGCTACATGTCAAGGATGACTGAATGGTTCTATCGAAGGGGAAATAAAGTGCCAGCAACTCCTTAAAGGCAGCTATATTTAGCATGACTGCACATATGGTGTGCTATCTCTAATTTGAAACATTTGTTCATATACAGTGCAGACAAAAGATTTTATTTCACTTTAAGTTTGACTTTGGTCAATGAGAGGTAAACAATGATTATGAACCAAATAGGCACCAGTGAAAACTGTACAATACACTGCATGTCTGTATACCAGAAAGCATTATCTGACAATGTGCTAGCCAGTAGTTCATAAAAGGAAAGAATGACTTATGTGATTCAGATCAATGGACATGTGGTAATTGACTAGCATATGTTAAAAGGTTGAATCAATTTAATGCCTACTATTTCTTGTGCAGTATTCCCTTTAGTGCTAACGATTTAAATGCATCACTATTAGACAATGTTCTGCAGATCATTTTCTGAGACATAGTGTCCTCTTTGTTAGTTAACACAAACTGTTAGCTTTCTTTGATCATTTCTGAAATATGTATATATTAAACAGTTTTTATGCATTAAACACATACAGCAACAATCTTACAAAATACACATGTAAATAGTGTAATGTCTTCAAACTTGCATGTATCTTTAGTGATATACATCAAATTTTCCTTTGTACATTAGAGTCAGCATTGATCTGTATGGTCCAATTATATTCTCAGATATTAATGATACACTGCACAAAGGGAATACTAAAGACACTGTATGTTTATCACCTACTGGAGATAACAGCTTTTAAATATATTTGATTACATCTTTTTTGTATTTAAGAAAACTAGGAAAAAATGTTTACATCTATATTGAAACTAGTAAGAAATATACATGCTGCATACCCAAGTAATAATGTTCGCTGATAACTTTCACAGATATATTCGTGAACAGGGATAAGCCTTTAAAAACCTTACAAAAAGATGTAGGTTTATTCAGCAAAGGAACATCAATTAGAAATTGAAGAACTGAATGATATAATTATTTGACTTGCAGTTCTTTGTGAAGTCATGCCTCTAATATTTAACATCGGTATACAAGAGGCATCTGATGTTGATCTTCTTTATATAAAGGTACATTTAAATAATAGACTAATTTTAATACTGTTTGTCAATGGGTAAGCATTATATAAAACATCTTTATTTATCTTGAGGTACATTTTCATTATATATAAAGCAGCTTCATAACCATGACATTTACATATGTGATTACAAACAAATAACATAACCCTGCTTAGTGTTATTAAATTGCAAATGTTTTATGGTTTGTTGATAGTCACAACTCTAAAATACAGGAAATTAAAATGTCAAGAGACTAACATCAAAGTTCTTATTTAATAATTGAACACAATATACCATTTCACAAAGAAAGGTATAAATATAAGCTGAATAAATTCCTAATATTACATTTTTAGTAACTATAAAAGGATAATGGAAGCCACTGATTTTTTACAATAAAATTAGTGATAAATGGTAGAAGGATATGTACAATGATGAATGTGTCTCTGCTTTCATAATTCAAGTTTGGCTTTAAACACTAGCCAAATGAGAAGTCTAGCAAATTAATTGAATTCTGCATTTTCTGTGTAAGAAACTGACTGTCAAATTAATATTCTGTTCAGGTTATTCTAAACCGCAATTATTTTAAACAAGGGTTATATTCCAGTCAAATTATCCTTCATAAAACCAAGACAAAACTGTGATCATATATTTGCAATAAATGTAAATGTTTCCCATTTTTTCATGAAAGATAAAAAAATTTAACAACAATAATTGCTTTCCTACATTTTATCAGTCTGTCTGACTGCCTGCCCGTCTGCCTGTCTGTCCTTCATCTGTCTGTCTATCATTTTGCATGCACATAAACACACTGAGGCCTATTTATTAAATGTCTTGTGGACCTGATCCGACAGTGCGGATCAGGTCCTTAAGACATCGCTGAATGCAGAGAGCAATACGCTCTCCGTATTCAGCATTGCACCAGCAGCTCACAAGAGCTGCTGGCGCAACGCCACCCCCTGCAGACTCGCGGCCAATGGGCCGCCAGCAGGGAGGTGTCAATCAACCCAATCGTACTTGATCGGGTTGAATTGTGGCGATTCCTGTCTGCCTCCTGAGAGCAGGCGGACAGGGTTATGGAGCAGCGGTCTTAATATTCTGCTATTTTTTCAGGACTGCTTTTCCTTTTAACAGTCTCATGCCTATTCCACAAGCAGGCTCACATGCTCTTACCTTACCCTTCTCCACATGCAGTTTACATTGGCCCCTCTCTCCTTTCTTCTCCATACCTTAGCTCTCATGAACTACTTTCTATTTTAAAATCTATATCAATAAACTGCACCACCTCACAGAAATATCCCCACTGCTATAAATCTCATTCGACATCTTTCCAAATCCTGGGCCCACCCTCATTCCCACCATTACCCAATAATGCACTCCTTATAATACTTTTAATAAAAGCAACACACATAACCAAATTTCCATCCAATGCATCCCATACGCACACACTCCTTTCACTTGTGCACTATGGAACTCTCGTTCTGTCTGCAACAAACTTAAAACCATCCATGAACTGTTTATATCAAATGCTTTCACCCTTTTAGCAATTACCGAAACCTGGCTATCTCCTTCTGACACTGTTTCCATTACTGCTCTCACATATGGTGGTCTCCACTTTAGCCATACCCCGAGGCCAGGTGAGAAACATGGCGGCAGTGTTGGGATCCTGTTCTCCCCCTCCTGCACTTAACAGTACCTACCTCCAATCCCATCTCTCTCCTTCTCCTCCTTTGAAGTCCACTGTATTTGCATGTTCTCCCCCCTCTCCCTCAGAGTGGCAGTCATCTATCTCCCTCCTGGACCGACCTCCCAATTGCTTGACAACTTTGCCACCTAAGTTCCTCACTTTCTCTCTACAAATATACCAACCATAATCTTTTTGGGACTTCAACATTCCCATTGACAACCTATCTGCCCCTGCTACCTCTTAACTTCTTTCACTTTCCTCACATCTTCTTTCAGTCTCTCACAATCCACCCTATTCCCTACTCACTGTGATGGATACTCCATCGACCTGGTATTTTCCTATCTCTGCTCTATATCTGACCTAACCTGTCGTCTTTTTCCCATTTCAGACAATCACCTGGTCACCTATAATATTAATGCAACAGCTAAACCCACTTCTCCATCCCGCCCCGCTCCTGTAGAAATCTACACACTGTGGATTCGCTCCAATTTTCAAAAATCATTCAAGATCTCCTCCCTCACACTTCCACTATAACCTGCCCTGATCTCGCTACAGCCCACTATAACAAAACTCTCTCCTCGGCCCTAGACACACTTGCCCCTCCCAAACTGCACAAAACATCACGCCATCAGTTGCAGCCCTGGCACTCTCAGCAAACACGCTATATGCAAAAATGCTCCAATACTGCTGAGCGTGCCTGGAAAAAAACTCATTCTTAACCCAATTTCATACACTATAAGTTTATTCTTGGTTCATACACTTCTGCCCTTAATTTAGCCAAGCAAACCTACTTCTCTTCTCTTATATCTTCTCTTTCCTCAAATCATAAACGACTCTTCTCCACCGTTAACTCTCTCCTCTACCCACCTGCACCACCATCCCCATCTGTCTTTAGTGCTCAAGACCTGGCAGACTGCTTTTTAAACAAAACATGTACTATCCAAAACAACATCCCAACACCAACCTGCAAACTTCCAACAACAGGCCTAGTTACTCCCTCTGCCACCCTCTGCATTTTCCATCCAGCCACTGAGAATGAAGTCTCTTAGCTACTTACTTTTTCATGCCTCACTATCTGCCCGCTCGACCCTATCCCATCCCATCTAATACCCCCCGTCTTCCACCCTCACTCCTGCTCTCACTCACATCTTCAACATATCTCTCTCTACCAGTTCATTACCATCTTCTTTCAAACATGCAAAGGTCACTCCCATACTCAAAAAACCCTCTCTTGACCCTAACTCTCCTGAAAGCTACTGCCCCATATCACTGCTTCTGCTAACATCAAAACTCCATGAAAAACTAGTTTACAATCGCCTAAACCATTTCCTGTCCACCAACTTCTTGCTTGACCCCCTGCAATCTGGATTCTGCCCCTTTCTGCTAAAGTAATGGCCACTACTCCATACTCATCTTACTTGACCTCTCAGCTGCCTTTGACACAGTTGACCACCCCCTCCTCCTACAGACCCTTAGCTCTTTTGGACTCTGTGACACTGCTCTTTCTTGGATTTACTGTTATCTTTCTCACAGGTCTTTTTCTGTGTCATTTGCTGATGACTCCTGCTCTCCAATGCCTTTGTCTGTTGGCGTACCTCAAGGATCTGTTCTGGGTCCTTTACTCTTCTCCATTTATACTTAGTATTTATGGGTAAACTTATCAACAATTATGGCTTCAAATACCAACTCTATGCTGATGACACCCAGATATACCTCTCCACCCCCGCTCTCTCTCCCTCTGTCCTTTCTCATGTCAGCGACTGCTTATCTGGTATTTTTTCCTGGATGGCCTCTCACCACCTAAAGATTAACATGTCCAAGACTGAGCTCCTTCTAATCCCAGAATAGCAATAAAATGTGATACCGGACTGTATTTTTATGAGTTAGATGAGGCAATAAACAGTGCACAGAAGACCAGTGATATAATAAACCATACCACTGATAAAAAATGTATAGCCTTATCCAGTATGAAACAAACTGTATAATCCTGTGTTACACCTTTGCATGCTGATAACAGGTTATGCTTTGTTTTATCTACGATATACTAATAAAGTGGATGTTTTAATTACATTTCATCAGCCTTACTGTCGTCATATCATGGGTTAATGTCATTCGCAATGGTGTTGTAAACCCTGTATTTCCTTCTAATCCCCCCTTAAGCTCTACGCCAACTTCTGACTTTTCTATCTCTGTTGACATGTTGACAGCATCACCATCTCCCCATCACCCCAAGTCCGCTGCCTCGGAGTGACACCCTTCAATCCATCCTAAATGCCTCTGCTAGGCTAATCCACCTTTCCTTTTGCTCTGTATCTGCTGCACCTCTCTGTGAGTCCCTTCATTGGCTCCCCATTCACAGCAGAAATAAATTCAAAATTCTCCCCCTTTCATACAAAGTGCTCACCAATGCCACTCCCTACTACGTATCATCTCTAATCAACAAGTATACTCCAGCCCACCCATTAAGATCCAATAATCACCTGCTCCTTGCATCTTCGACTATCACCTCTTCCCATGCTAGACTGCAGGACTTCTTTCATGCAGCACCTACCCTCTGGAACACTCTCTCTTGTCCTGTCAGGCTTTCCCCTAATCTCTCTTCTTTTAAATGCTCCCTGAAGACTTTCTTTGTTCAGAGAAGCCTACCAACCAACTCAATAATACATTAATTTCACTTACCTAACAGTTCCCTAATCTAACTCTGCATTAACATCATTCTCAATCTTGCAGTCCTCACCTCCTACCCTTCTAAACCTCCTACCCTTCTAGATTGTAAGTTCCCACTTGAATAGGGTTCTTAATTCCTCCTGTATGTGTTTGTAAAATTTTGTCTTGTCTCTTACAAGTTTTATAACATTGTTTTATCTAAATGGACAGCGCTGCAGAATATGTTGGCGCTTTATAAATAAAGTATAATACTAAAAATAAATAATTATAGAGAGCAGTTTTGTAATATGTATTTACTTTAGGGACACATTTGTCATTTGCTCAAGTTTGGTCAAGAGAAATACATTAAGTTTCCTATCACAACATTATGATCCCCTTCACAATATGTTAATACTATTGGCTTCAGTTATCAAATGCCAGGTGGACAAGGTTGCTGTCTACCAGGTATCATGGCTGCATTCTTTGCCCATTGTTATAATTGCACAACTTGCAAAATATTGTGCAACAACACCCCTTGCTCTTGCATAACAAAAAACATGGCTTTTCAATTATCCCAGTTGGACCTGACCAGGAAAATTTAACTCAGAAAATACAATTTGATAAATAGAGTCCTATGAGTACTTAAATCATATACTTTAGGCATTAGTACCATTTATTAAACTTTAATAACCAAATATTTCTCTTATAATAATAATAATAATAATAATAATAAAACAAAATTATAATTAAAAGAACTAAAGAAAATACAGTGAATGACAAATTATCAGATTTTAGAGTATTTGCAAATCGGTTATGAAATATCAAATGGGTCTATCTAATTGCTAAAAGAAATTTGTCAAAGTCCACATGCATATTCTAAAGATTTGATGTGTGAATGATAAAGAAAGTTTCATTTGTAGGGGATTTGATCTGATGAACTTGTTAACAGTTACCCTATCTGTAAACCCACAACTATCTATTTATAGACTTTGACAAATTTGTTAAAAATCTATGAGCATACATTTATACTAAAATGTAGTAATTGAGATGTGACAATATAGGTATTTATAGGTTAGAACAATCTATTTATATTTAAGGATTTTTAAAATTACATAATGGTAATTAAAATAAATAAATAAAAATAGTTTTGTACCATTCTGGTATTTCTGTGGCATGAAAGCATTTTAATCAAAACTTATATCTGTTACCTACAGCATATGTATCTTTGTACTATCATCCCCTGAATCAATTTGTGGAGGTTTTCTACAGCTTTTTTTCCGTTTTTTTTTTAAACAAGCTTACAAAAATTGCAGTTTTTATATTTCAAGTTTAGTCACATGTAGCTTTTCATTAAATAACAGCAACATATTCTCCTCTTCAGGTTATAGTTTCAAGTATGATTGAATCTCTCATTTGCTTTTCCTTCTCAATTATGTATCTTATCAAATAGATACTGTTTACATTTAGTATTCATCTTAAACATTAGACTCTGGAGATATTTTTTTCAAAACCTGCAGCCTCTTTAAAATACTATTACACAGAGACAAGGGGTAAAAGAAGAAATTAAATTATGAGAGATCCAGATTAAATATACTGCTTTTGAGAAGGCCATCCTTTCTGTGCGCTTGAGAGAAAACAGTGAATATAACTTTAATATAAATTTACTACATAAGATTATTTTTTTCACTTACCAGAGTTATTAATGTTCTCAAAGGAAACATAGATTTTAGTGAAAGAACAGAAAACATTGCCCACCTATCTGGTAGATTACAAGTGGTATGCTAACTGTTTTGCACACTTAGGAAGGAGAACTCGAATTACAAGTTGAAACAAGTGAACGCGTAAGCACAATCATGAAGTACAGTCACACTCATGATAACACTGTCTGATAATTATTTTTAAAAAATAGTGCACAAAAAAGTTATAAGGGATCAAAGATATGAGGCTTATGATTAAGACAGTTTAGGGCTGAAACGCGTAAGGCACAACCCTAACAGATCTGCATTCTACTTGCATTTTTTCTTTTTTAAGTGCCATATATTTTTTATAGCAAGAATAAATTGTTTTTTATCAGCTAAAGTTTCTTTTTTGATTACATCAAAGATATAAGGTGTCAGGTCTCATGCAAAGGTCTTAAACATAGAGATACATACATATACTGTACATGCCTATATACAGTATGTATATGTTTAAATATGTATATGTATGTGAATAATGTTCTGCTCATAGCATCTAGATTGTAAGTTCCCATGGGAATAGGGCCCTCAATTCCCCCTGTTTTTGTCTGTAAAATTTTGTTTTATCGTATTGTTTCTCCATTGTACTGTTATCCTTGTACCCATGGGCAGCACTGTGGAATCTGTTGGCGCTTTATAAATAAATAATAATAATAATAATAATAATAATAATAAATAGAAGAAAAAGTTATTCCTAAATATATATATATATATATATATATATATATATATATATATATATATATATATATATATATATATATATATATTAATTAGCTTGCATTTGTGTGTGTGGCTGCAGTTGTGTGCCTGTATTAGGGACTCAGATACTTTGAAGAGACCTTGACGTGGTACCTGAGTTTGTCCCATTTAGTCAAATGCAGTAACTAACTCTTCCAGTTTTGCTTTTTAATCCTAGCTGAGAGCCTGTGAGTGAGTGCTGGACTTTTTTATTTGTGTGTTGCAGTGTCTGTTTCTGTAATTCACCAACAAAAAGGCAAGTATCTGAGCACTCGAGGGGCAAAATAATGTTAAGAATACAAGGATAGCAATCCTGATGCATTTCGTGCCCTCTAGTGGTGCTTAGTCATAGGAAATTCACCCTTTGGACCTGCACCCAGGCAGGCCCAGGGTTAACTGCATGTGACTCTGTAAATAGTGTAGCTTTATGTGAGTGCGATAGCAACCAAAGCTGAGCCTGTTTATGGGTCATGGGATGTGTACCCAGTCCGGTTTGAATGTGCTGTCCTTTCTCCTTGTTTTGCTTACACCCAGGGTGATTACATAAGTCTGTGAACCCTGACTTATTCCCAGTTTGATTATTAGCTTGTATTTGTGTGTGTGGCTGCAGTTGTGTGGCTGTATTAGGGACTCAGGTACTTGAAAGAGACCTTGACGTGGTACCTGAGCTTGTGCCATTTGGCCAAATGCGGTAACTAACTCTTCCAGTTTTGCTTTGGTTAGGTGAAGAACATTGGAATGTGAAATATTCATATTTTCATGTTGGTTTAGCACACTTGGGAAAATGCGAGTAGTGTGTTTATTAATTTTCTACTTTTTGCTCTTCATTGAATTCTAAGGGGGAATACTTAAATGCTGACATGATATTCTAACTTTGGCTTTTTGCACCCGTCAGGTTACCGCGCAAAGGAAAACTTTTTATTTTAATCTTGTAATACGTGTGCTATCCAACAAGCACAAACAGCTTACTTCTAGTGCAGTTAATTCATTAGCTGGAGCGATAAATAATGATCCACTCATTTTCTAGCCCTATGTTTGTTATATATTTTGTGTTTTATCTGCCCTTAATGCGATTAGAAAAATATTTCAATGTCCTAAATTTTTAACTGACAAGGGAAATACAAACAACAGTAATGAAAAAGGCATGTGTTCTTAATATATCATTTAAACATAATGGCATTGATTTGGAAAAGTAATGTTCTATGTATGTACAATATATCTTGAATATTAGCAGCATGCTACGTCCAGTGATATAATAATAGATGCAAAGGGGGATTCTATATATAAAATCGATAGAAGTCCTGTAACACATCAAGTATTGTGTGTTTTCTGGATCCAAGTGCTAGGTTGTAAAATATATAATTTTACCCACAGAGCTTTTCATGTTTTAGTGCATTGTTCTGGCTTTAGAAATTTGGCATGAGAAGTCAGTTCCAAGAGATGGATGGATGAGAAATTACATTACAAATTACAATAGCAGAGCTTTTCTTTGTGTCTACAAAGCACCATTAATTTATTCCTTCTAGCAAGTGAAAAAGAAAATGTATAGTTGAATTTTTCCTTACTGCTGCTATACGTATTGTATTATTAATCTAATTTTCCATTTTTTTAATTTAGTATTGATGCAAAATCTTATCTATCATACCATTATTACTTTTTTTTAATTGATCCTGATCATTTCCTTGTGGATTTTATAACAGGTCTCATTGGTTAAGATAAAAGGCAATTTAATATTTTTAAAATGTAAATGAAGAAAAAATATACCAATTGATTTGAGAGTTGGATGAATATTATAAGAGATTTTGCTGTGCAGTATATCATCATGTTTTGCAGGAGTAAAATATCTGGACATTGTTAGTACTAAATGGTACTGTCATTAAAAATAATGAATACAGTGGAAATATATTAATGTATAATACATGTTGTTGTTGTTTTCCGAAACCTCAAAAACTTGATATTAAAAAAGGGAATTTCAAGAGTTTATCACTAGATAATGGGTTTTTAGCTAACCTTTTTACAAATGTCAAAGAGAGAAAATAACAGGAATCATACGTGTCAGTACTCACAGAATTGTTTTATCAGAGTCAATTGTGTTCTTTACTTTTTAGTTTCAGATGACTATTGTGTTTTATATACTTTTTTTCAAGTTTATTTAAAGGAACTTTTTGTTATTTCATATTCAACTTGTAAAAAAGCTTTTGTTAAACTATAACAGAAATCTGTTTCTACAAAATTAGAATAATTTTGTCCTGGTTATTCAATTGAACTTGTTAAAGTTATTTATTGGATATAGTGACATTATTAATTTGTTTTAATCCGCACCTACTTCATTTGCAGTATTTAAAGGGAAAGTCTACTCCAGAATTGTTATTCTTTAAAAAGATAAATATACCTTTATTACCCATTCCCCAGTTTTGCACAGCCAAAATGGTTGTATGAATATACTTTCACCTTATTGATTACCTTGTATCTAAGCCTCTTCTGACAACCTCATTATCACATGACTATTTATTATCTATTGTCATGCACAACTCCACAGGAGAGAGCACAATGGTATTTATATGGCCCACATGAATTAGCAGTCTCTTATTGTGAAAAGTTAATTAAAAAACATGAGATCAGAGGTTGTCGGTAGTGTGTCTTAGAAACAGGCAGAAATTTTGAGGTTTAAACGCTATTAAAGGGACACTGAACCCAAATTTTTTTTTCGTAATTCAGATAGAGCATGACATTTTAAGCAACTTTCTAATTTACTCCTATTATCAATGTTTCTTCGTTCTCTTGCTATCTTTATATGAAAAAGAAGGCATCTAAGCTTTTTTTCTTGGTCCAGAACTCTGGACAGCAGTTTTTGATTGGTGGATGAATTTATCCACCAATCAGCAAGGACAACCTAGGTTGTTCACCAAAAATGGGCCGGCATCTAAACTTACTTTCTTGCTTTTCAAATAAAGATACCAAGAGAATAAAGAACATTTGATAAGGGAAGTAAATTAGAAAGTTGCTTAAAATGTCATGCTCTATCTGAATCAAGAAAGAAAAAATTTGGGTTCAGTGTCCCTTTACGTATATTAATATAACAATGTTGGTTGTGCAAAGCTAGGGAATGAGTATTCAAAGAAAATAGTACAGACTTAGCATACCAAATATATAAGGAATTTAATAAAGAATGCAAAAAGCAATCACGTTAGCCAAAAATGAAAACTTAATTACAAAGGATTCTAAGTCAAACCCTAAAAGGTTCTTTAAGTACATAAATGGCAAAAAACTAAGAAGGATAATATAGTATGGAGAGTAACATGATTAACAGTGACAGGGAGAAGACTGAGGTACTAAACCAATTCTTCTCTTCAGTATACACAAAAGAGGAACCAATGGAGAATACTTTCAAACAATCTAGAACATACAAACACATACCATTAACTGGGTTATGTCTAGAGGAAATAAAAAAAAATTTGATAATATTAAGGTAAATAAAACTCCAAACCCAGATGGAAGACACCCAAGGGTTTTTAAGGGAACTTAGCACTGTTATAGACAAACTTCTACTCTTACTTTTTCAAGACTCATTATCCTCAGGCATAGTACCCCAGGACTGGCATAAAGCTGATGTGGTGCCACTCTTCAAAAACGGAAGCAGGAATGATCCAGGAAGCTATACACCAGTTAGTCTGACATCAATATTTAAGAAGATACTTGAAGGGATTATAAGGGATTATATTAATGAGTATATTCGTGTAAACAACATTATGGGGCTGATTTACCAAATGGCTGGCAGACATCGCTGCATACGACAGCATACACTGTCAGAATTTAACATTGCACAAGCAGTTCTGTTGAACTGCTTGTGCAATGCTGCCCTGTGCATATTTGCGGCCAATCGGCCACTAGCAGAGTGTGTCAATCAACCCAATCGTATGTTATTGGACGGATTGATGTTTGCAGACTCAGAGGCTGCGACTAGTTAAGGAGCAGCGGTCTTAATACCGCAGCATTTTAACTGCTGAAGGCTCGCATAGAAACAGGGGCCTCAGGGGCCATTCAAACCCTTGATAAAACGGTCCCTATGAGTTCAAATCAGCATGGTTTTATGAGAAATAGATCATGTCAAAGTAATCTAATTAGATTCTATAAAGAAGTAAGTAAAAATATGGATAAAGGGAACTCATTACCAAAGGAGGTAGTGAATACCAATACGACTCTTGTCACTGGGTTTCAGCATTACTGCTCCTTCAACAAAGGATTCCAAGAGAATGAAGCAAATTAGATAGAAGTAAAGTTTTTTTTAAATGGTTTTATATCCCTTTAAATTATTAAAATACTCTTTTAGTCTGTAAGCAGTCCCTAGGTTCTCAAAGGCTATAACAAACCTGTTCAAGTTCAATCAACTATTTTTTTACTAATATCCTTGATCTAAATAAAACATACTTACTAGATACCATATAACATGTATATTGTAGTGATCTGATGACTCAGTTAAAATGTCCAGTATTCTCTATTTTTCGTGTTAATATTTTACACATTCCTTATGTGTTGAAAGAAAGCCTCTTACTTGAAGCTGGATAATAACAAGTAATACAAATTGCTTTAACTATTTCTTCTTAGTTAATGCTTATTCATATCCTTCCTCATAATTGCTTTTTAGAATTATAGATTGAAATGTGTAGATTGACATTACCACATAGAAGTTAGAAGATTTGCTAGTAATAGTCATATTAAAAAATGTGAATGCATGCTAAGCACCTCCCCTTATCTATGAAAAAAAATCCCTTAAAGATATGTATAGGGAACACCGCTTAGTGAGATTTAGATTGGCCTAAGTAAATTTTCACCCAGAAAAGTCACAGAGGTTGGAGAGACTTGATCACTTCAAGTCATTCTTATGTTGACCTTTTTTTTAAAAAAGGTATGATTTTTTTTATAAATTAAACAAACTTTGACCAACTTAAACTAATTTTAAAATCTAATTGATTTAATTTTCTTTTTCACTGTATTTAACTGAGTTTGACACTGTGTAAGTAACTATTTAAGGAAGACAGCTGGGAAAAAGTAACAAAGGTTGGAGAAATTGGCTGCTTCAATTTAGTGTTGAAGGACCACTACACACATTAAAATAGAATAAGAAATAAATGCATAATAAAAAAAACAATGCAAAAGCGGAGCCAATTATCTAAACATCACCAGATCACACATGGTTTTTCACGTTGACTCTCACAGGAAATACCATGGTGGAACTATTGTAAAGAATAGGGCAGTCCCTGCAAGTGGCAAGATGCCTCCTATATAAAGTATAGAGCACTTTAAAAATTAAATCCTGCAGCCAATATAAATCACATTGTGCTGCTTTCTGCATCTAGCGTCTTACATTTGCTTCTATTTTCATATGCGTCTCTTTTTCTATTAGGGTATTAAGTATTTGGAATGTTTTGAGAAAAAATTTCCACCTTCTAAATTACACTGGGATTTTTAAGAGGCAATTTCATACATTTCCACGATCAGCCTATTTTTTGTAAAAAACAACTACAACACTTTGTATTAACTTATAATTACAAACTTCCATATTTTTTGCACATACAGTGTACTTAAATTATTAATTGCACTGTGCATATTTAATACAACTTATTCCTGTGTAATTTTGCATTTTTATAAAATATGATTTTTGGTGAAGAATTTTGTTACGATTTTTGATGCACCATATGAATATATTGTGTTCCTGCCTATTTTTATGTGATAGGTTTAATTATTTGTTTTTCTATCATTTTTAAAATATGAATTTAATTCTGCACTCTTGTAATGTATGCATCTCCTTCCTATACGAAAATGCAGTATACTCCCCTAAGCGAGACACCCTGTGGCTTTATAGAATTCCACCCCGAATATAGAATGGCTGGTGAGAATTCTTATATAATCTCACCAGCCCAGAGATCTTTAGATATTCTGACCATTAGTTTGAATTTCAAATGAGTAGTAGATATTTTTTGGACAAATTTCAGAGTTAGTTCCATTTCTCATTTCTCACTGCATCATGTGAAAGCCATCAACCAATCACAAAATGCATGCACAATCTGTACATTCTTCCACATGCTTAATAGGATCAGGTGCTTCAGAAAATGAGCATATAAGTTAAAAAGATTGTGCACATTTAAATAATGGAAGTGAACTGGAAAGTAGTTTAACATTATGTAAACCAAAACAAACTATAAACTTGTCCAAATTACAATCCAATAAAATACCAAACAAAAACAAAAATGTGATTGTGCACAAAAGGATATATGTGAAATGTCCCAAATCAGGCAGTCCCTGTGGCTCTTTCCAGATGAACCTCAGAAAAAAAGGGGAGAAAGTACATATAGTGAAGTCCTAGAGCTTCGAAATCAAGCTCTAGATTTTCAGGCACAGGAATACTCCAAAGTAGGAGACACAGGCAAAGGTTGAGATCCTAAATGGGTTAAAACTCCGTATGGAAATAATTCAGAAGTGGATAAAAGAATATAACAATTTACTATAAAACCAGGAGGTCACAAGGCATAGATATGTCCCAAATCAAACAACCGATGCAAACAAAGATCATGTTGTCACAATGTATATTGAATGCTGTTATTGGTTCAGTATGGTGCAAGACTAAACTTAAATTTGATTTGAGTTTGCGTGTCCAGTCCTAACCCATTTTCTCACACAACCGATCATGAAAGTGCTGACCTTTTCAATCAGGAGGAATCATTGCAGAATGTTTTCACTCTACCACCTTTGAGGTGAGTGATAAGTTAGAAAGCAGGAGACTTAATACTCCTGCTTCTTAACTTGCAGTTTGCAGGCTCACATAGGTCTGCCCCCCAAGGGCTCCAAGTTGCTTCCACAGTTTAAATGGTGTCCATAGTTAATTTTACACCCAGAAGCAATGCTTTGCTGCTCTGATAAAGAAATGGATGGTGAGTAGGTAGACACATACATTCAAATTACTAACCTAATTGTTCAACCTGGAGCAGCAGTTGATTGTGCCATGTGCAAACATTTGTTTAAAAATAAAATGATCTGATGAAATAAAGTATATTTTTGTAAAATATTCCTTTAAGTTACTTAAAAAAATAAAAGGTAAAAAATAAAATACATATTTAATATTAATCTCACTAATGAATTCTCAGCTTCTAATGCACAATGTAAGGTTACGCCTATGCAGAACATATAAAAAGATTTTAACTTCACATCAGTTTGGTCCAGCTACACCTAAAGTAACTAATTGCACAATAAAATTCAAAAAGTGGGGATGAAAACATACACATGCGAAGATATTTATATATACAGTATATATATATATATATATATATATATGTATATATATATATATATATATATATATATATATATAGCTGAACACAAAACTGTCACTCGCTGTTCTTTCCAAAAAAAATCTTTTACTGTGAAAGTAGTTATGTTTCGGGAACAAAGTATCCCCTTCCTTTGTCCAAGAAACATCACTACTTTCACAATAAAAGACTTTTTTTTGGAAAGAACAGCGAGTGCCAGTTTTGTTTTCAGCTATATTTAATTGCACTAGCACCCTGGCTACTATATATATATATATATATATATATATAGAGAGAGAGAGAGAGAGAGAGAGAGAGAGAGAGAGAGAGAGAGAGAGAGAGAGAGAGAGAAAGTAGGCAATGGGAAGGCACTCACCGTAGTAAAAAGGATTCTTTATTCAAAAGTTAACGTTTTCAGGGTTGCCCCCGTCCTCAGACCAACAGAACAAACACACAACTCACCTATTTCAAAGGAAACCCATCACCGTGTCATTGCAATCAGCTGAGCCCCTGCACGTCTGTCATGCACTACAGGGCATGCGCAAACCCACTATGGAGCACAGCTGAGAACAAACCAAGCCTCTAACAACACCATCACCATAGTAACATCATAACACCACCGTGATACTTTTTAGAATTAAAAACAAACATAGCCGTGAAACATACACAACCGTCCTTAATGCCAGCAATAATTGCAGTACCATTAAACATAAAGATCAGTGTGTAATGAGTCGGATGCTAACTAGGATCATAGAACTGCCGGAGCCAGCCAAGCATTGCCTAGCAACCAAACAACAATATGGACCCACTCAATTGCGTGTAACACACGCCCACAACTTCACCATACTCTGCAGTTAGCCGCAATAATATTTCTTTCTCCATCTCAGAGTTAAAACACTAATATACAATCCGGATCTACATACTTCCAATTCAACCCCAGACACCACGCTTAAGAGCGTAACCATACAACCATCCTCAGTCACATATACCCAACATCCTGTCAAACATACCTATACACACAATATACCCATCCATCCAATCACAACTCTCTAACAACACTCTAACAAACAGTACAAGTTATAAATCAATCACCCCACAACGTAAATATACCTAATACGGCACAATGTATATTATACCATCTAGATTTAAATACAACATGCCAATGTTGCACAAATGCTTTGTATACCCTCAACACTATATTTATTAGCAATAGGGTATTCTTCAAGGGTAGATACTACCAACTTATCTAATATCTCAAATCTGACTTTATGCAATATAACACTCGCCATTCCACCCCCAGTCATGTCAGTTTTTTATTCGGTACAGAGTGACGTGCACCACTACCCATGTAGTGTTTCCTGCTACACTGCCCGTGTGGCAGGTTTTACATGGGAAAAACCCAAGATGACCTTTGAACTAGGATGGCCAATCATAGATCTGCCATCCGGAGTGCCATTAAAAAGGGTGACTCTGAACAGCCTGTGGCCAGGCACTTTGTTCAGAATGGCCATGGTGTACAAGATCTGTGGTACATTATCATCGACCATGTTCCAGCACCTCAGAGAGGGGGTGACAGGTCAAGACGTTTATTGCAGAAAGAGCTGCAATGGATCTATAATCTGGACACAATGCATCCAAAGGGTCTGAATATGACCATGGACTATCAGTGCTTCCTTTAGAGACTGTATCATGATCCTGTCACTGTTTGAGAGCATAGTAACATTGTTGAGTGGATGGTAGTTGCTAGTGTATGAGTCAGTATATGTATTATCTTTGACATAAATGGTTTATGCAAGTTATTGGGTGTGTGTTGTAGTAGGTTTGTTTTCAGAATTGTGTGTGGTGTAATGATTATATTACATATAAAGGCTATGTTTTGTATGTTTGGGTTGATATGTGGCGTGTAGTAGAGTGCATGGGAGATATGGTAGTCAGGTGGCTATGTGTGTTTTAGTGCGTGGTGGGTATGGCAGTGATGGTTTTATGGAATGGATATGGGTTGTTTGGAGAATGTGTGTAGTGTGGGATGGAAGGTTAGTGTGTATTAGTTCTAGGATGCTTAAAGTAATAAGATTAGTATGTCACTAGAGGCCAGGTATGAATACCTGATGATTTGGAGATGAAACCAGCGGCCGTTGTTGTGGTTAGGTTTGGTAGAGTTGGTTTTAGAGTTTGTGACTGTTGGGCTTTTATTCAAGTAATGTATGGGTAGAGTTATGTTTATGAAGTGTTTTGGCTGAGTTTGAGATGTTTTTGCGTTAGGGAGAGGGAGCGGTAGTGGTGTGTTAGAGGTGTGATATGAGTGTATTGACATGACTGGGGGTGGAATGGCGAGTGTTATATTGTATAAAGTCAGATTCGAGATATTTAAAAGTTGGTAGTATCTACCCTTGAAGAATACCCTATTGCTAATAAATATAGTGTTGAGGGTATACAAAGCATTTGTGTAACATTGGCATGTTGTATTAAAATCTAGATGGTATAATATACATTGTGCTGTATTAGGTATATTTACATTGTGGGGTGATTGATTCATAACTTGTACTGTTTGTTAGAGTGTTGTTAGAAAGTTGTGATTGGATGGATGGGTATATTGTGTGTATAGGTATGTTTGACAGGATGTTGGGTATATGTGACTGAGGATGGTTGTATGGTTACGCTCTTAAGCGGGGTGTCTGGGGTTGAATTGGAAGTATGTAGATCCGGATTGTATATTAGTGTTTTAACTCTGAGATGGAGAAAGAAATATTATTGTGGCTAGTATGGTGAAGTTGTGGGCGTGTGTTACACGCAATTGAGTGGGTCCATATTGTTGTTTGGTTGCTAGGCAACACTTGGCTGGCTCCGGCACTTCTATGTTCCTAGTTAGCATCTGACTCATTACACGCTGATCTTTATGTTTAATGGTACTGCAATTATTGCTGGCATTAAGGACGGTTGTGTATGTTTGAAGGCTATGTTTGTTTTTAATTCTAAAAAGTATCACGGTGGTGTTATGATGTTACTATGGTGATGGTGTTGTTAGAGGCTTGGTTTGTTCTCATTTTTTTTTTTTTTTTTTTTTATTGAGGTTATTAGATATGGTGACAATGAAAACTTAACAGACATCGATGTACAGATACGATATAACATTTCCATTCAAAACATTGTAAATAGACCTGTCACACATGCAAGCGTAGCATGCCCGTTACAGATAAGTAGCTATTGAGCAAGAGAGTAATAGTCCAGACAATAACAAGGATAAGTAGCTTGAGTCTCTCTTAAAACTGTCCGTGAGTCCTTTTAGTTACTCACTAAGGCACTTTCTGAGGTTAAAGCTAAAATAACATATATGATCATGTTTGAACTTTGAAGACAAGTATTACATATCGTAAGTTAATGTCACAATATTCATTCATATAACAAGTGGTGGTATACAATGATGATTGAAGAGTATAAATATCTAAGAATGAAACCTCTTTTTTTTTATATTAGGCAGGGTTCCCTACTTTACTCGGAGGAGGGGTCACTTTTGGACCTCATAGTTCCAATGAAAACTGAGGAGGGAAATTGGCATTGGTGAGGCCACTTTTGGACCTTAGTAGTGGTTAAGGGGGGGTAAGCAGCGGGCAAAATCCGGTCGAGAAAAGAGTGGGGGGGAGGGGGGGCGTGGTAAGTTAGCAATAAATAACCATTTAAGCATAAGTGTAGAGCTAATGAGTGACACCCAGATGGCTCCTTGTACTTCTTGTTGCTAATATTATCCGTAATTAAGTCCACCTATAAACAGTCTTATTATTAACGGGTGCCTAAGTCATAAATGAAGAACAACAGAAATTAAGATAAACTAGTCAAACTTAAATGAGACCTCATTTTCCTTTAGATCGGAGATGTGAAGTAGCTACTGTCCTGGTCACTCTTTGACCAGTTTTATTAATAAAGTTGTGTCAGATGGTAGCTACTTAAGACTAATTTATATGTATATATAGCTATATAGTAAGTAGAGTGATCATGCAAGACATTAGGAACAAGGGTACAACGGGTGAAAGCTTTCGTATGGTAAAAATGTGGGAATGAGGGGATGCCCCATCTATGGTGTGCGTGACTTATAGAGAATATGATACTCAGTGCTGAGTCCATGTGCAGAAATATATTGGGCCTTATTATAGTTATAGAGAAAGAATGGAGATTATGGCTCAAAAGGTCATTCTGATGTACTCATGTATTCTTTTGTTATGACGTATGGAAGGCTGGTATCTAATATTATGTAGTAGCACACCAACTATAATATGGGAATTGGGAGAGCGCCAAAGTATATGGTGTAAAGCAAATTTTAATGTAAATACATAGATTAGTCGGAGAGTTTGGAGGGTATCTGGGAGCTCTAACAGGAATCAGATATACAAATATGTGTTCTCCATATGGTACCTTGTATTAGCGTGTGGCAGGCAAATCACCCCTATAATAAAAGGGGGTGATATTGCGAGCTTACTACGTGACTTGTAGTGAATAAAATATATATATATATATATATATATATATACACACCTACCTCTCTCAGGAAGATAGTTCTCTATGGCCTAGATTTAGAGTTTGGCGTTAGCCGTGAAAACCAGCTTTAGAGGCTCCTAACGCTGGTTTTAGGCTACCGCCGGTATTTGGAGTCACTCAAAATAGGGTCTAACGCTCACTTTCCAGCCGCGACTTTTCCATACCGCAGATCCCCTTACGTAAATTGCGTATCCTATCTTTTCAATGGGATTTTTCTAACTCCGGTATTTAGAGTCGTTTCTGAAGTGAGCGTTAGACATCTAACGACAAAACTCCAGCAGCAGGAAAAAAGTCAGTAGTTAAGAGCTTTCTGGGCTAACGCCGGTTTATAAAGCTCTTAACTACTGTGCTCTAAAGTACACTAACACCCATAAACTACCTATGTACCCCTAAACCGAGGTCGCCCCACATCGCCGACACTCGGAAAAAAAATTTAACCCCTAATCTGCCGACCGCCACCTACGTTATCCTTATGTACCCCTAATCTGCTGCCCCTAACACCGCCGACCCCTGTATTATATTTATTAACCCCTAATCTGCCCCCCTCAATGTCGCCTCCACTTGCCTACACTTATTAACCCCTAATCTGCCGACCGGACCTGAGCGCTACTATAATAAAGTTATTAACCCCTAATCCGCCTCACTAACCCTATAATAAATAGTATTAAGCCCTAATCTGCCCTCCCTAACATCGCAGACACCTAACTTCAATTATTAACCCCTAATCTGCCGACCGAATCTCGCCGCTATTCTAATAAATGTATTAACCCCTAAAGCTAAGTCTAACCCTAATACTAACACCCCCCTAAGTTAAATATAATTTAAATCTAACGAAATTAATTAACTCTTATTAAATAAATTATTCCTATTTAAAGCTAAATACTTACCTGTAAAATAAATCCTAATATAGCTACAATATAAATTATAATTATATTATAGCTATTTTAGGATTTATATTTATTTTACAGGTAACTTTGTATTTATTTTAACCAGGTACAATAGCTATTAAATAGTTAAGAACTATTTAATAGCTAAAATAGTTAAAATAATTACAAATTTACCTGTAAAAGAAATCCTAACCTAAGTTACAAATAAACCTAACACTAGACTATCAATAAATTAATTAAATAAACTACCTACAATTACCTACAATTAACCTAACACTACACTATCAATAAATTAATTAAATACAATTGCTATGAATAAATACAATTAAATAAACTAGCTAAAGTACAAAAAATAAAAAAGAACTAAGTTACAAAAAATAAAAAAATATTTACAAACATAAGAAAAAAATTACAACAATTTTAAACTAATTACACCTACTCTAAGCCCCCTAATAAAATAACAAAGCCCCCCAAAATAAAAAAATGCCCTAACCTATTCTAAATTACTAAAGTTCAAAGCTCTTTTACCTTACCAGCCCTGAACAGGGCCCTTTGCGGGGCATGCCCCAAGAAGTTCAGCTCTTTTGCCTGTAAAAAAAAACATACAATACCCCCCCCAACATTACAACCCACCACCCACATACCCCTAATCTAACCCAAACCCCCCTTAAATAAACCTAACACTAAGCCCCTGAAGATCATCCTACCTTGTCTTCACCAAACCAGGTTCACCGATCGGTCCAGAAGAGCTCCTCCGATGTCCTGATCCAAGCCCAAGCGGGGGGCTGAAGAGGTCCATGATCCGGCTGAAGTCTTCATCCAAGCGGGCCAGAAGAGATCTTCCATCCGATTGAAGTCTTCATCCAAGCGGCATCCATCCGGAGCGAAGCGGCAGCATCCTGAAGACCTCCACCGCGGAACATCCATCCTGGCCGACGACTGAACGACGAATGACGGTTCCTTTAAATGACGTCATCCAAGATGGCGTCCCTCGAATTCCGATTGGCTGATAGGATTCTATCAGCCAATCGGAATTAAGGTAGGAATATTCTGATTGGCTGATGGAATCAGCCAATCAGAATCAAGTTCAATCCGATTGGCTGATCCGATCAGCCAATCAGATTGAGCGCGCATTCTATTGGCTGATCCGATCAGCCAATAGAATGCAAATGTCTAAATTACAAATAGCCCTTTAAAGGGCCTTTTGCAGGGCATTGCCCCAAAGTAATCAGCTCTTTTACCTGAAAAAAAAATTACAATCCCCCCCCCCAACATTAAAATCCACCACCCACACAACCAACCCTACTCTAAAACCCACCCAATCCCCCCTTAAAATAACCTAACCCCCTGAAGATCACTTTACTGGGAGACGTCTTCACCCAACCGGGCCGAAGTCCTCAACGAAGCCGGGAGAAGTCTTCATTCAAGCCGAGCAAAGTGGTCCTCCAGATGGGCAGAAGTCTTCATCCAGACGGCATCTTCTATCTTCATCCATCCGGCGCGAAGCGGGTCCATCTTCAAGACATCAGACGCGGAGCATCCTCTTCAAACGACGGTTAAACACAGAATGGAGGTTCCTTTAAATGACGCCATCCAAGGTGGCATCCTTTCAATTCCGATTGGCTGATAGAATTCTATCAGCCAATTGGAATGAAGGTAGAAAAAATCCTATTGGCTGATGCAATCAGCCAATAGGATTGAGCTGGCATTCTATTGACTGTTCCAATCAGCCAATAGAATGCCAATTCAATTCAATTCAATCCTATAAGCTGATTGCATCAGTCAATAGGATTTTTTTTACCTTAATTCCGATTGGCTGATAGAATTCTATCAGCCAATTGGAATTGAATGGACGCCATCTTGGATGACGTCATTTAAAGGAACCTTCATTCGGTGTTTAGCCGTTGTTTGAAGAGGATGCTCTGCGTCGGATGTCTTGAAGATGGACCCGCTCCGCGCCGGATGGATGAAGATAGAAGATGCTGTCTGGATGAAGACTTCTGCCTGTCTGGAGGACCATTTCACCCGGCTTGGATGAAGACTTCTCCCGGCTTTGTTGAAGACTTCGGCCAGGTTGGATGAAGATGTCTCCCAGTAAGGTGATCTTCAGGGGGTTAGTGTTAGCTTTTTTTAAAGGGGGATTGGGTGGGTTTTTAAGGGCTATTTGTAATTTAGTGTAGGGTAGGGCTTTTTTTTATTTTGGGGGGGCTTTTTAATTTTGTGAGGGGGTTTAGATTAGGTGTAATTAGTTTAAAAATCTTGTAATTTGTTTATTATTTTCTGTAATTTAGTGGGTTTTTTGTACTTTAGATCATTTTATTTAATTGTAATTAATTGTATTTAATTTAAGTAATAAATTTAATTGTAGTGTAGTGTTAGGTGTAATTGTAACTTATTTTACAGGTAAATTTGTCTTTATTTTAACTAGGTAGTTATTAAATAGTTAATAACTATTTAATAACTATTGTACCTAGTTAAAATAAATACAAAGTTGCCTGTAAAATAAAAATAGACCCTAAGCTAGATACAATGTAACTATTAGTTATATTGTAGCTAGCTTAGGGTTTGTTTTATATGTAAGTATTTAGTTTTAAAAAGGAATTATTTAGTTAATTGCAGTAATTTTATTTAGATTTATTTAAATTATATTTAAGTTAGGGGGGTTAGGGTTAGACTTAGGTTTAGGGGTTAATATGTTTATTATAGTGGTGGCGACGTTGGGGGTGGCAGATTAGGGGTTAATAAATGTAGTTAGGTTGCAGCGACATTGGGGGCGGCAGATTAGGGGTTAATAATTTTAATGTAGGTGTCGGCGATGTTGGGGGCAGCAAATTAGGGGTCAATAAGTGTAATATTAGGGGTGTTTAGTCTCGGGGTTCAGGTTAGGGTGTTAGGTGTAGACATAAATGTATTTTCCCCATAGGAATCAATGGGGCTGCGTTAGGAGCTTTACGCTGCTTTTTTGCAGGTGTTAGGTTTTTTTTCAGCCGGCTCTCCCCCATTGATTCCTATGGGAAAATTGTGCACGAGCACGTTTAGCCAGCTCACCGCTAACGTAAGCAGCGCTGGTATTGAGGTGAGATGTTGGGCTAAATTTTGCTCTACGCTCACTTTTTTGCGGTTTGTAAAAACCCGTAATACCAGCGCTGTCTGTAAGTGAGCGGTGAGCATAAACTACTCGTTAACACCGCACCCCTGTTAACACAAAACTCGTAATCTAGACGTGTGTTTTTTCTTTATTTATACTTCTTTTAGGTACTTTTCATCCACTGATGTCTCCGCAAGACATTATACAATCTAATGTCTTCATCATTAAATTGACATGAAACACAATTTTTTTATTTCATGACTCAGATAGAGCATACCATTTTAAACACATTTCCAATTTACTTCTATTATGAAATCTTCATTCTCTTAGTATCCTTTATTGAAGGAACAGCATTGCACTACTGGTAGCTAGGTGCACACATTTGGTGAGCCAATGAAAAGAGAAATATATGTGAAGCCACCAATCAGCAAATATCTCCCAGTAGGGCTTTGCTGCTCCTGAGCCTACCTAAATATGGTTTTCAACAAAAGACACCAAGAGAAGGAAGCAAAATAAATACTAAACTGGAAACTTGTTTTAAATGGTATGCTCTATCTGAATAATAAAATAAAAATGTTAGGTTTTATGACCCTTTAAATGAAATGTTAAAATTCATATACCTATTTTGTCTTGTCAGCTAAGGGACCTATAGCCTTCTAGAAGAAATACAAAACAAACAAAAAATTTGTAGAAAAATGTCCATTGTTAGAATCATTTGTTTTTACTTTATTTGTACAAAATTATTAATCATTTCATTACAAAATGTAAAATATCAATTATTTAGAAGTTTTAGACTTCTGTGAGAGTCTATTAATTGTATTTTCAGCAAAGGTGAGAAAATTTCAGTGATGCCTCAATTATAAACCACAAATGATAAGGGAAATTATTATAAATTTCATAAACCAAAGTTACTTCTCTTTAAAATCCAACCTATAAAGCAGCTTGTGGGAAACCTGTCATCAAACTGCTCTCAGTTATGAAGCCAGAAGTAAAAAAAAATAACAGTTTAGTACAATTTGACATACTCAGTGCTGTCAGGCTTAAAACCCTTGAATACTGTCAAATCAGAAAAACACATTGACAAGACTGTGCCATGGTATAAAATGACATTAGGACATTATATCTTTGTGTAAACCGTGGATTTAAAAAAAAAAATACTTTTTTTTTATTCAATAGACATTCCTCGCTCCTATGAACACAAGCTAAACAACTCTATGTCAGATAAAATGATTGCATGTCAATGTGCACTTTTTCAATGTGTCACTTCTATGATATCATTTTATACTTATATTAGGTTAACTTAAGAATCATGTGCCTTTGACAACATATATATCAAACAATTTAAAAACACATTAAAAACACAAGATACTATACTTTATGTTTACTGAACAGTTGCCATTGTAAAACATGCACATAAATGGACAAAGCAATATGAGTTTTGGCTAAAATAGATTATCAATTAACCCCAGTACAACCCAAAACCCTTTATGTTGTGTTTTTCAGATGAACCTTGAAATTCTACAATTAATACTTAAGGTACCATTGTATCTATAGCCTTCTATGGATTAACTTATTGCCTTGTTTTAATTATTGTTATATTTATTCTCAAAACAAACTACTTTTGGCTTTGCTTTTTAGAACTATCAATATTTACACTATGAAGCACAGCTATAGTTTTTATCTAATGAAACATGCCTTTAAAGTTTGAATAGATCAATTCATGTATACAATTTTACTCTTGGAGTTATTGCCCTACATAGATTACTCTTTTTAAAAACATACAGTATTTTAATAAGCTTGTGTATGTTAAATAGTATATACGTTTGTGTTATAGGAAGCATCTTCTATGTAAATATAAAAACTAATTTGCAAATTTTATTGAAATTATACATGTAGATAGAAGCTAAAAGTGTCTAATAGCTTGTTATACAAACATGTATATCAACTTAATATATCAGTATTAACATTCATTATTGGTATAATACTTCAGATAATAACTTTATTGAATTTAAATAGGCATTTTCCAAATTATTCAGGGTCAGGAAATTAGTCAATAATTTATTATCTTACTGACAAACTAACAGCCATTCTGACAGACATTACTTTATTGGTTATAAGAATAAAACAGGTTCCTCCTCTATGTCCTTTCTCTGCTGCGGAGAAAGAGTCTGAGTCATGACAAACAACAGTTAAAGGGACAGTCTACACCAGAATTTTTGATGTTTTAAAAGATAGATAATCCCTTAATTACCCATTCCCCAGTTTTGCATAACCAACACAGTTATAATAATACACGTTTTACATCTGTAATTACCTTGTATTTAAGCCTCTGCAGACTGCCCCCTTACTTCAGTTCTTTTGACAGACTTGCATTTTAGCCAATCAGTGCTCACTCCTCGGTAAATTTACGTGCATGAGCTCAATGTTATGGCGGACGCTTGTGGTATTCGTCTCTCTTCAAAGTTGGTTATCTTCTTAAGAGAGTAAAATACACTAAGATGCTAACTAAGCATCCAAATGCCCACTCCTACTTATTAATGTATTATACATAGATATATTGTGCTCACAGTATCTGTAATTTAAATTGCTACATATGACAAAGTACATGTTTAAATGGACACAATGCTTGGTAGTGTGCTGGGACTGTACAACCATGTATCTCATGCAGCACTACATGCACACCCTCCATGCAGTGTTCTACTCTTACAATGGTGCTGACTAGTGCATATGCTCTGTACCCTTGGCATAGCTACCAATCAGCCACCCCGTGCTTCTACACCCAGCCTATTCAATTTTAAAGTTTAAAGCAGCATTTTTTTTAACATAATTTGCTTTGCAAAGTGTATTACATACTTATCAATTTCTGTTTCCTTTAATGAAAATCAAATCTGGAAGAGGTTCTTATTGAATCTTTAGCAGTCATTGTGTTAAAAATAATAATTGTCTACAGAAACCACACAGATCAATGGTGTTTTAGACTAAAATATATTATATATCACATACCCAACAGATAAAATTACACAGGCACTATTTACACACAAACAAAAAACTAAGTAGAAAACATATGAGATAAAAACTGAATTTATTAACACCTAAATGGAAATATAATAAAATAGGTGGTTTAGCCATTTATTTTCTATGAGTAAACAATACACCACTGTACACATTTCATCAAATAACCACTGTAGTTCTAGAACACATACTATACACCATACTCCAATAATAATAACAATAATAATAATAATAATAATAATAAATTATGATAATAATAGCAATAAAATAACTAATGCTTAGTAAACTTGCTTAGTTTTAATTACCTAACAAATTAACTAAATGTTTTATTAAATTAAGAAGATATATTCTTCTTTATCTGAAAGATTTATGACATTGTTCACTTATATGAAATATATGAATTCCATTATACATCATTTACAAACCAATCTGTACATGTCTGACAATTGATTGAATTATTTATTATTTATTTTTGTGTATCACGTTTGTAAAATTTGTTAATATATTTTTAAAAATAAAATAGATCAATACCAAGTTTAAAATACTTGTTATTTTTGTGTTACTCATCACAAACAACAATCTATTATGTGATGCTTTGTTCTTATATTAAACATTCTGTTTAATTTTATAGTTCAGAATTTCAGTGCTGAATTTATTTTGGTGCTGGAGTAGTGAGTCACAAGTTAACTATGATGTATTTTAAAAGGGATATGATAATGAAACCCAATTTTATTTTCATGATTCAGATAGATCATGATATTTTAAAACAAGTTGCCAATTTACTTCTTTTATCAAATTGTCTTTATTTTTTGGTGTTGTTTGTTGAAAGAGCAGCAATGTACCACTGGACTGAACACATCAGATGAACAAATTACAAGAGAGCAGCCACAAACCAGCAGTAAGCTCTAGGAAGTGACTTACTGCTATTGAGCCTACCTACTGTAGGTATACTTTTCCGTATAGGATACCAAGAGAACAGAGCCATTTAGATAGAAGAAGTAAATGGGAATCTTTTTTAAACTTTTATACTCTATCTGAAAGATAAAATGTAACTGTTCCTTTAATGGATCGTGATTGTTTTTACATTTTGCCTTATGCACACATCTAAACAATTTATACGCAGTGTATACAAATGCTACGTTTCTATAACTTTCCACATACAAATTTATATAAGAGCTTCATGTGACTCCAAGATATTTTGCTGACTCCTAACCTTTTGAATTATTCTTCATAAATATGTACACAAAATTGGCTCCTAGCTCCTTAATATTCTTGCTGCCTCCAAAATGATTCAGTCATTTGTCAAACTTAACCTGTTGGATCCATCTAGTTTTGGTAATCTAACCTGCTTTAATTTGCTTGACAAGCCATTCTCGTCATGCAGGGACTCAGAGGCTTTATTCCGCAATATCACACACTACAGGCCACGGATTGTTGGTGACCTTGTGGGCAACACTTTCAAGCCTTCAATGAGAGTGTCAGTAATGCCACCACAAATATGTGCAGTGCCACAAAGGAGCAGAATCACAGTAGCTGCAAACTAGCTGGGGGTATTCAAACCCCTCAATCTCAGCTCTTTAGCAGGTACAGACAATCAAAACCCCTCACATGAAAGAAAATCATCTGCTCTATACATGTTTAAACATTTTTATTAGCCTTCTCACATACAATGAAATATAAATAATAGTATAGTCTTAATCTGTTAGACCTGGTGGGGAAAAAAAGAGTGGGTCACTATACTATAACTTACAATGGGCCAGATTACAAGTGGGGCGCTATCATTAGTGCTAGGAGCGTAAATGTGATTGCGAGATCATGGCATTCTTTACGCTCAAATCCATGTTAAAATTACAGCAAATTAATTTCTTTTTTGTTTTTTGTAATGTTAGTTGTTTTTTTTAAGTCATTTAATTTTTTTTTGTAATGTTTTTTTTTTATTTTAAGAGATAAGATTAGAATTTTTTTTTATTTCACAGGTAAGTTTTTATTTTTAAAGGTACATTAGGTTAGTGGGTTTAGATGTTAGTGGGTTATCTTGCGATGTGGGGGGCTGGTGGTTTAGGGGTTAATAGTGTAGTGGAGACTTTGCGATGTAAGGGGCTGGCAGTTTAGGGTTTTATAGTGTAGAAGCTTACTTTGTGGTGAGGGTGTGGTGGTTTAGGGGTTAATAGTGTAAAGAGGTAGTTTGCAGTGTGGGCTATGTGGTGGTTTAGGGGTTATTAGAGTTGGGGTCTTATGTTTATTCTGGTTAGCATGCAAGTAGGGTGTTTTTTTTGCACTTTTTTGCTACATTGACTTCTATGGGGCAGTAGGTTATCTTGCGAGTGATATTGTAACTGCGCTAGCGGTAAACCTTTTTTGCACAAATCTGGTTAGTGCTGGAGTTTTTACTTTCAACCCAAAATACCAACCAACCAAAAGTTTACCGCTAGCGCAGTTCGCTTTCTAGCGAAAGCGCTAGTTAGTGCTCCACTTGAAATCTGGCCCAATATTGTTTAAATTGAAGCAGCAAGCAAAAAAAGTTAAAAATTGGCTTCACACAGGGGGCTTGAAAAGACTTTGCAGTAATGAGGTTAAATCATTTTTTGTTGTTGATAGTGGTGATTTAAATAATATTATCTGCTGTTTATTCATTTTAAAGTAAGCATGAACTGTAAATCAGAAATATGAAGGCTTTATACATGAACATTTAAGATCATTGCTATTTTTTACCCATATATCAAACTTTGGATTCTTAATAAATGTTTAACTTTATTTAGGTTCTCAATAGAAAGGAACATTGGTTAATATATCAGTTTACATTATGCAGGTGTGTTTTCTTGCCCTCTTTATAACTACAGATAAAGTTTATGAACATTACCAGGGACCTTTTTGATATATCAAATTATCAAAAGTATTGCAGTACCTTTTAATTAGACCAATATGGGTTTGAAACAATACATTATTAAATGCTTGCTTTTGTAACTAATTTTTTTAGTCTAAAAATTGGTATTTATTGTTCTTGTAATTTTGAATCACTGGGCTAATACAGCTAGTCTGTTGTACTTTTTTACTGACAAACAAGAAAGACAAGATTACTTCTTTAATTCTAGAAAATACCTTGTATTTTGGGATATTTTTTGAATGAGACAAGTCTGATATACTTGTGTAAAGTTTTCCTTTAGGAAAAGTATACACAGGATAAAATAAAGTGAATCCTGTGTGAGTGCCTTTAGATATTAAAAACTATTACAAATGTCTTGTTCAAAATTGTAGTCTCTATTTTTGTCACACTTTAATTAACTTAATTTTAAAGAAATATATAAATGTGATTGGGGAAAACCCAATCCTACTATTATTATTATAGGTTATTTGTAGAGCGCCAACAGATTCTGCAGCGCTATAAACATAAGCGGAGTACAACAAAACAATTATAGGGATCCAATGGGTAGAGGGCCCTGCCAAGAGTTGCACTGTTGTAGTCAGCTCTTAAGAAGGTGATCTACAAACAGCTGGACTCTTGGGCTTACATGCTAAGGGGGTTCAGGGGATAGCAATGGAGAAGAGGAACTGGTATAAAGTAAAGTTAGCATAGGTTGTATGCATCCCTGAACAGTAGAGTCTTTAGGGAGCGCTTGAAGCTTTTAAAACTAGGGGAGAGTCTTGTGGAGAGAGGCAGAGAGTTCCACAAGATGGGAGCCAGTCTGGAGATGTCCTGTAAATGGGAGTGTGAGGTAACAAGAGAGGAGGAGAGTAGGAGGTCTTGAGCAGAGCAAAGGGGATGGGAGGGAGAGTATATGGAGACAAGGTCTGAGATATAGGGGGGAGCAGTGAAGTTGAGGGCTTTGTATGTCAGAGTGAGAATTTTGTGTTTGATCCTAGAGGCAAGAAAAAGCCAGTGAAGGGATTGGCAGAGAGGTGCAGCAGATGAAGAACGACGTGTAAGGAAGATGAGTCTGGAAGAGGCATTCATTATGGATTGTAAAGGAGCTAGGTGGCAGGTGGGGGACTAGAGATGACAGAGTTGCAGTTATCGAGGCGGGAAAGAATGAGAGAGTGAATTAAAATCTTAGTTGTGTCTTATGTAAGGAAGTGTCTAATTTTAGAGATGTTTTTAAGGTGGAAGCAGCAGGCTTTAGCCAAGGACTGAATGTGAGGAGTGAAAGAAAGACATTGAGCATGCGGAGTAGGGGTAATGATGGAGTTGTCAACAGTTATAGAGAGATTGGGGGTGGAGATTTTGGAAGAAGGGGGGGAAATGAGCTCAGTTTTGGAGAGATTTAGCTTGAGGTAGTGAGAGGACATCCAGAAAGAGATGTGAGAAAGACATTTAGTGACACGGGTTAGCAAGGAAGGAAATAGGTCTGGTGCAGAGAACAAAATGTGGGTGTCATCGGCATACAAATGATATTGGAAACCGTGGGACTTTATTAGGGAACCTTGTGATGACATGTAGATTGAGAAGAGAAAGGGACCGAGGACAGAGCCTTGCGGTACTCCAACAGAAAGTGGTGATGGGGCAGAGGAGGCCCCAGAGAAGGCTACACTAAAGGTACAGTTTGACAGGTAGGAAGAGAGCCACGAGAGGGCTGTGTCACAGATCCTGAAGGATTGGAGTGTTTGGAGCAAAAGAGGGTGGTCAACAGTGTTAAAGGCTGTGGACAGATCAAGGAGGATAAGCAGAGAGAAGTGGCCTTTTGATTTTGCTATAAGTAGGTCGTTGGTAACCTTAACAATTGCTGTCTCTGTGGAGTGATGTGGATGAAATCCAGATTGCAGTGGGTCAAGAAGGGAGTTTAACGTAAGAAAATGGGACAGGCATGCATATACTAGTTTTTCAAGAAGCTTTGAAGCAAGAGGGAGGAGGGAAATAGGGCGGTAGTTGGATGGGGAGGTAGGATCAAGGGAAGATTTTTTGAGGATAGGTGTGACCAGTGCATGTTTCAGTTATGAGGGAAATATACCTGTGCTGAGGGAGAGGTTGAAAATGTGTGTTAGTATAGGGGTAAGGGTAGCAGAGAGGGAGGGGAGTAGCTGTGAGGGGATAGGGTCAAGAGGACAGGTAGTGAGGTGAGAGCACAGTATAAGTGCTGAAACTTCTTCCTCAGTAACAGGGGAGAATGAGCTAAATTTAAGGTTATGTGGGTTGTGGTTTATTGAGAGTATTTGAGGGGGTGAGAGAATGGAATTATGTTGAAAGCTGATTTCATTTCTGATGGAGTCGATTTTGTTATTGAAGTAGTTGGCAAAGTCTTGAGCTGACAGATAAGTTGTATTAGGAGGTGGGGGAGGGCAGAGGAGAGTATTGAAAGTGGAGAACAGACGTTTTGGGTTTGAAGAAAGATTAGAGATAAGAGTAGAGAAGTAGTGTTGCTTAAGGAGATTAAGGGCAGAATAGTAGGAGTTCAAGATGAATTTGTAATGAAGAAAATCAGCTGAACTCTGAGATTTTCTCCAGTGCCGCTCAGCAGTATGGGAACATCTGCATAGGTACAGTGTCAGAGGAGTATGCCAGGGCTGAGGTTGAGTGTGTGTTTTCCAATCTATGGTAAGAGGGGCAAGATTGTCAAAGACGGATGTTAGGGTGGAATTATAGTGGCAGATAGATTGTTCCAGGCAGCAAAAGGAGGAGAAGGATGAGAGGAGAGGTTCGAGGGAATTAGCAAGCTGTTGCTGATCTAATGACATAATGCTTCTGTGAAGTTTGGTGTGAGAAGTAGAAGGAGGGAGAGTTGTAGGGAGGGATGATATGTTGCAAGTAAGGATATGGTGGTCAGAAAGAGGAAAGGGGGAGTTTTTGAAGTTTGAGAGAGTGCATCGATAGCTAAAGATCAGGTCAAGAGAGTCACCATCTTTATGAGTGGGAGAATCAGTCCATAGTGACAGACCAAAAAAGGAAGTGAGTTGCAGAAGTTGTTTTGCAGGGGAGGCAGTGGGATTGTCAAGAGGGGTGTTGAAGTCACCAAGAATGAGGGTAGGGGTGTCTGAGGAAAGGAAATAAGGTAGCCAGGCAGCCAAGTGATCTAGAAATTAAGTTGAGGAGCCAGGGGGTCAGTATATGACTGCAAAATGTATAGAGAAAGGAGAGAATAAGCGAATCATGTGTGTTTCGAATGAGGGAAATGTGAGGGAAGAGATGGAATGCATTTGTTGAAAGGTGCAACAAGAGGAAAGTAAAATACCTACACCACCTCCTTGTCTATTACCAGACTTAGGAGTGTGGCTGAAGTGGAAACCCCCATATGACAGAGCAGCAGTGGATGCTGTGTCTAGGGGAGAGAGCCAGGTTTCTGTTAGGGCCAGAAGGTTGAGGGAGTGGGAGATAAAGAGGTCATGCATAGAAGTGAGCTTGTTTCAAACAGAGCGAGGGTTCCAGAGTGTGCAAGTGAAAGGGGTAGTGGCTTTTGATGCAAGAGGAATGTGAGTAAGGTTTCCAGAGTTTTGTTTTCTGAGTCTATGGGACGGTACACATGGATGTGAACGGCTAGGCAGTTATTGGAGACCAGGATTAGGGGAGATGTCACCCACAGTTAGTAAAAGCAAGAGGCGAGAGTGACATGAGATGAGATACAGATTTGCAGTAATGAGACTGCTTTTGAGACGAGGTGCAGGGGGGAGAGAGAGTGTTTAGGAATAGGTAGAGTCCATGAGTACAAAAGTAAGGTGAGTTTAAGAGAGATGGGCTATTGAACAGTGCAGGTGGAGAGGGAGAAGGAATAATTGAATAATGTAGTTTGTTATGGAGAAAAGAGGCAGCAAAAAGGAATATGAATATATTGAGCATTTTTACAAAAGTGGGAACCAGTTAAATATATACGACACAGTATTACAGTAGCAATTGCATAAGAAAACAATAAGGTATATAAAACATAATTTTACAAAAGTACTTGCCTTGTGTCTTGCCCCTTGCCCAATCCTTGTTGAATTCTTGTATAATTCTATTGTTAATGCCTCACTTATAAAATGTTCACTTTGAAAGTGTGAACATATGCTATTGTAGCAATGCACCCCCTGTGAAATGCACATCCCAATAAAGTGTGAAATATATGCAGGCAGGGCAGTCAGCTGAGTCCACTAAATTTAGTTGATTGCTAATCAAAGACAATTTGGAAGGCCAATTGGAAAGTTAGTTTCTGGTCTGGTCAGGGTGAGATGTTAAGTAAACAGACAATAAAATGTGGAGGAGGTTAAAGCTATGGCATAAGACAGCTATAAATTTTAGAATAATAGCAAGTATTGATAAGGATTGAGCATCACATGGCAATTAACAAAACATTACAAGTAAGACATTAGATAACAGTACAACAAATGTAGGACTAAATTAACTACCTAAAATCATTTGCTCTATATACATATACACTTAACAAAATAGAGTTGCAGGAGAGGAAAAGACACCAGAGTGCAGTGAATAGATTGACATGGAATAAATAATGCTACTATGTCTTAGAGAACTATAGCTAAACTTCTGTCAATGCCCAAAGCTGTCATAATGTATGGTGCTAACTGTAAAAATTTCTTATTCAAAGAAAATTACGTTATACTTTCTAGCTCCATTTTCCTTTTGTACAGTTCTCATGTTTGTAAAGCCTAGACTAAAGAAGATTTAAACATTACCATAGAACAAGATAACACAGCTTGGTGTTTGTATATATATATATATATATATATATATATATATATGTGTATATATATATATATATATATATATATATATATATATATATATATAAAACAACTCTGAATGTATCCAGGTTCGGCAACTCCCATATGGATACAAAAGCAGACAGACACAGGCAGGAAATCTTCAAAATGCCTTTAATGAAACAGTTCACGAATTTGGCCCAAAGCTTTGGATACATTCAGAGTTCTTGTATGTTTTTTAGCAGTGCACCAGGGTGCTGTATAAAATTGTGTGTCCATTCTACAAGGATTAGGTATATACCGTATATGTGTATATATATATATATATATATATATATCTATATATATATGTATATATATATATATATATATATATATATATATTATATATATTGCTGAAGCCAGCACTCTCAGTTCCCAAATCATAAGTCGAAGGTTGCATCCAAAAACAGAACACAGTTAACAATTTGTTCCCTTTATTGTGAACCTTATCGGGGGTTTACCACACTTCATCAGACATCAAAATAAAATGTATGTTTTTTACAATTTACACATTTACAATAAAAGGAACAAATTGTTAAAAATCCTGGCGAGTGCTCTTCTGCATTAACTATATATATATATATATATATATATATATATATATATATATATATATATATATATATATATATATATATATATATATATATATGTTATAGGTAAAATAACAAATCTGGGTTTGTTAATGTAACTTTTTTCTATGGATCAATAAATGAATTATGTCTAAAGACCAGTGAGTGCCTACATTCTTTGGAAGGATATATATATATATATATATATATATATATATATATATATATATATATATATATATATATATATATATATATATATATACACACACAGTCACACAGTGAGGGAAAAAAATATTTGATCCCCTGCTGATTTTGTACGTTTGGCCACTGACAAAGACATGATCAGTCTATAATTTTAATGGTAGGTTTATTTGAACAGTGAGACACAGAATAACAACAAAAAATCCAGAAAAAAATGCATTTCAAAAAAAGTTATAAATTGATTTGCATTTTAATTAATGAAATAAGTATTTGACCCCTTTGCAAAACATGATTAAGTACTTGGTGGCAAAACCCTTGTTGGCAATCACAGAGGTCAGATGTTTCTTATAGGAGGGATTTTGTCCCACTCCTCTTTGCAGATCCTCTACAAGTCATTAAGGTTTTGAGGCTGATGTTTGGCGAATCTTCAGCTCCCTCCACAGATTTTCTATGGGATTAACGTCTGGAGACTGGCTAGGCCACTCCAGGACCATAATGTGCTTCTTCTTGAGCCACTCCTTTGTTGCCTTGACCCAAGATTTGACGGTACATGGCCCGGTCCATTGTCCCTTTGATGTGGTGAAGTTGTTCAGTACCCTTAGCAGAAAAACATCCACAAAGCAGAATGTTTCCACCTCCATGTTTGACAGTGGGGATGGTGTTCTTGGGGGTCATAGGTAGCATTCCTCCTCCTCCAAACACATTAAGTTGAGTTAATGCCAAAGAGCTCGATTTTGGTCTCATCTGACCACAGCACTTTCACCCAGTTCTCCTCTGAATCTTTCAGAATTCCATTGGCAAACTTCAGACAGGCCTGCACATGTGCTTTCTTGAGCAGGGGGACCTTGCGGGCGCTGCAGGATTTCAGTCCTTCATAGCTTAGTGTGTTACCATTACCAATTTTTTTCTTGGTGACTATGGTCCCAGCTGCCTTGAGATTATTAATAAGTTCCTTCCATGTAGGATTCCTCCCCATTCTCATGATCATTGAAACTCCACAAGGTGAGATCTTGCATGGAGCCCTAGACCGAGGGAGATTGACAGTTATTTTGTGTTTCTTCCATTTGTGAATAATAACACCAATTGTTGTCACCTTCTCACCAAGCTGCTTGGCAATGGTATTGTAGCCCATTCCAGCCTCATGTAGGTATTCAATCTTGTCCCTGACATCCTTTGACAGCTCTTTGGTCTTGGTCATGGTGGAAAGTTTGGAATCTGATTGATTAATTGCTTCTGTGGACAAGTGTCTTTTATACAGGTAACAAGTTGAGATTAGGAACACTCCCTTTAAGAGAGTGCTTCTATCCTTAGCTCGTTACCTGTATAAAAGACACCTGGGAGCCTGAAATCTTGCTAATTGATAGGGGATCAAATACTTATTTCACTCATTAAAATGCAAATCAATTTATAACTTTTTTTTAAATGCGTTTTCCTGGATTTTGTTGTTGTTAGTCTGTCTCTCACTGTTCAAATAAACCTACCATTATAGACTGATCAATTCTTTGTCAGTGGGAAAACATACAAAATTAGCAGGGATCAAATCATTTTCCCTCATTGTATATATATATATATATATATATATATATATATATATATATATATATATATATATATATATATATATAATGAAAAAGTTGAGTATTGTAATTGTCTACAGTGTCAGTACTGGATAAGGAGATGTAGAACTGGTACAGTAATGTCTTACTGCAGTGATAGTCTTGTTTCAGGTGCATTAAAGTGTACTGCAAGAGAAGAGCAGAGATCCAGCCATTTAGGGCTACTAAAAGTCAGATTTTCAAGAGGTGGTTTCTTCAGATGTATTTACTATGATTCAGCTGTTTGCAGCGAGGCGATAAAATCACATCCTTTATGCAATCCTTGAAGACCATGCTTGGATATTTCTGGTTACATATATTTATATACAGTTTATCCAGAGCTCTTTACTTGTGCTGTATAAGTAGAAATGCATTTGTTGAGATGTTCAGAGTAAAAAAAAATGCTTTGCTAAAGGCATGTTTGTTTATTGCATTGTTGCTTGAGATGATATGCTACTTTGCTAGAATTATTTTGTTGAACATAGTGGGTGGTGCAGAGTTTAAATTTGGATGTTTTAGACTTGTATGCATTTGACTTAGCACTTAAAGTAGTGTATTGCTGGCTTTTGTGCTATAATGATAACTTAAACAATTACTTCAACAAAACTTTTCTTTTTTTCTTTTCTTTTTTCTTTTTTTTCTGTGAATATAATGACATATCAGACCTAATGCTGCGGTTGGGTTTAATTGGCTCTCTCTTGGCGTTGTCATTAACCCACACTTCTTCATTATACTACCTTAGTTAAACAATCACTGAATCTGAAGCATGCTCCTGTCTAACAGATTGTTTGCTCTACAAACTGTGAACTATTCACATACAAGTTAGCAACAGCGCATTTGTACATTTGTCTTAAAGAATCACCTAAACACTTCTGCATTCATTCGTTATTTTTATTTTTTTCTGTGCCTCAAATCTGATTGCATGCTTGGAATGAAATGTTTCTCCCATTATGTCTTCCAGATAGATTGACTTTCAATGAACTAGAATTATTTGGCAATTTGTCAGAAAGTGCCCTATAATTTGTAACAACTGTAGTCTTAAGCATTTTCTGCTTTAGATGGGCAGTAGGCAACTCAGACAGAATATTGTATTTAGTTTCATCCAATACATTTTTTTTAAACAATACACAATCCTGTGGGGGTTTTTTTATTTTTAAGTTCACATTTTGAGGATTACATGTGAAATATTCTTCATAACTAACTAGAATTATTCCATTTGTTCTACATGATTATTATGTGTCTCTCTATTTACAACTAAAACCAGTTGGCGCAATAGTTTATGAAAAAAATGAGCAAATAAAAGACTGATAAAATAAGGCCCACTATTTATCATTGTCATTATATACTTAATCTACATGAGCATAATGTTGCCAAATAAACATTAAACAATCTTTGGTAGTGAAATATAATACATGTTAATACCAAATTATTCTCAAAAGCTTTTTTTGTGGAGTAATCTTCATAGAGTTCAAATTAGTTTGTTGTCTGTTATAATATAGATATTTGTGAGTCATAAGAAATTTACCTTCTATTTAGTTTTTTCTTATCTCTCCTTTTTCTATGTTTTCCTTCTTCTATGTTTTTTAAGCAATAACTGCAAAAAAAACCAAGCAACCCAAAAGCTGGAGCAAATGTTTACTCCAAGTTTTAACCCAATATACTTGAAATATGTAAACATAAGTACATTCTACTTAAGCTCTATTAAAATTAAAATCTATATATACTACATTCATTTTATTATTTTACTTACCTTTAAATAAATGCATTAACATTTCAAGCTGCACAGTGAGAAAAAGAATGTCTACAAAACTACAAAAGTGAGTCTCTGTAAAACAAAATGGTTTGGCCTAAGTGGTAACTCTTTGTGACAATCACTTCTAGAAAATCAGCTTTTGTGTTGCCTGACAGAATGAAATGTGTCTACTGTGAACTGCAGATATGACAATACTTCCTCTTGAAAATGCATTGTCACTTGAGATACAAATAGAACACATATTGCCCTACAAAACAAAAGAGCCATTCAAAAATGGAATTTTCCTTAAGGTTACTTATTTAATTAATAATAAATACTGTGCCTGTAATATATATATATATATATATATATATATATACACATATATATATATGTGTGTGTGTGTATATATATATATATATATATATATATATATATATATATATATATAAAAGAAGAAACAGTCGGCACCTTCTCAAATAATAAAAGCATGAACTTTATTGGTCACATCTCATAAAAACAGCCAGATAACGTCTGACATGTTTCGGCTGTAAAGCCTTAATCAAAGACGTATCTGGTAAAAATGAACATCTATATTTAAAATAAATGCTGTAAACCCATTGGTTCAAAGAAAACACATGTAACCTAGATTTAACAACCCTAAGCTGACCACTCCCACTTAAGTACTAGATAGCTTGTTTGAACAGTATTTTGCAGTAAAAAATAATTGACAAGTCATCAAATTGTTAAATATATATATTGATTGATTGGAATTTTCCACTTGGAGCCCCATGAACTAGTCCTCCATTTACAAAAATTGTTAAAAAGATAAAAGGAATAATAAAGTAAAAATTAAACATTCACGATTTAATTAGAATTATTTTACTGAATTTGCTTTGCTCTCTTGGTAGCATTAATTTAATAGTAAATCTAGGTAGGGTCATAGGAGCTTAGGAACATGCACATGGCTTTAGCACTCAATGGCTGCCGTTTTTGCAACTATGTATAAGATTGCTATAAACAATGTTGCAAACACTACTGACAGATGGCTAAAGACATATATGCACAATCCTGAGTTCTCCTAGGATTACTCTTTTAAAAAGGATGCCAAGATAACTATGCAACATTAATAATAGAATAAATTGAAGATTTTTTTTTTAATGTATGATTCTCCAATTAATTTAGGTTTAATTTTGATTTTAATATCCTTTTAAAAGAACAATTACATTAGTACAACCTTTCTCCTCTAGAGAGGCTCTTCCAGTCCAAGCAATCTTCTATGTTTCCTACTTTCCAAAGAACTAATAATCAGTGGGATTTAACATGGACATTAAAAAATAATAATGTTTTTAGTTTATATTGATAACTTTTAATGGGCCTACATATTCATGAAATAACATGATGAATTTTAGTTGTTTTGAAGACTGTACATTTACTTCTTCAGATGTTATAAAAATGGATTTGAAAAAGAGACCTGTGGGGACCTGAAATCTCATGAATCTATCTTAATTTATGAACAAGTTAAAGGGACAGTCTACTCCAGAATTTTTATTGTTTAAAAATAGAGATAATTCCTTTATTACCCAGTCCCCAGTTTTGCATAACCAACACAATTATATTTATATACTTTTTACCTCTGTGATTACCTTGCATCTAAGCCTCTGCAGACTCACTTCTTATTTCAGTTCTTTTGACAGACTTCCAATCATTGTCCTCTCATAAGTAACTCCATGGGCATGAGCACAATGTTATCTACAATATATGGTACACATTAACTAATGCCCTATAGCTGGGAAAAACTGTCAAATGCATTGAGATAAGGGGCAGCCTCCAAGGGCTTAGAAAATAGCATATGAGCCTACCTAGGTTTAGCTTTTAACAAATAATATCAAGAGAACAAAGCACATTTTATAATAAAAGTAAATTGGAAAGTTGTTTAAAATTGCATGCCCTATATGAATCATGAAAGTTTAATTTTAACTAGACTGTCCCTTTAATCTATTTTAATGTATCAACCTCCACTAAAAACAACTATCTATATCTAATCTAATTTTTGGCAGATAGTCTAACAGGCCTATTTATCAAAGGGCTTGCGGACCTGATCCGACACTGCAGATCAGGTCCGCAAGACCTCGCTAAATGCGGAGAGCAATACGCTCTCCGCATTTAACATTGTACCAGCAGCTCACAAGAGCTGCTGGTGCAACGCCGCCCCCTGCTGACTCGCGGCCAATCGGCCGCCAGCAGGGAGCTGTCAATCAACCCGATCGTATTCGATCGGGTTGATGTCCGGCGATTCCTGTCCGCCTGTTCAGAGCAGGCGGACAGGGTTATGGAGCAGCGGTCTTTAGAGTTGTGTAGACTCGCCAGAAACATGGCCCTTCAAGCTCCGTACGGAGCTTGATAAATGGGCCTGTATATGTCTACCTATGCCCCTAAAATATATACTCCCTTATATATTCACATCTTTCCAAAAATATGCAGTCCAGTGTCTTCTGTAACAACCATATACGATAAGTGATATTAATTTTACACTACAGACAAATTCTGGGCTGTATTTTAAGGCTGTCTTTTTCCAAGCACCTGCAAATATACACTGGAAACATGAAGGATAGGGCAGTGATTACAGTCTGTCACAATGTCTCAACATTTGAAGGCAGGCTAAAAAGATTCTGACTTTGCAAATGGTAAACCAGTGATAATCTGTCCCTTTCAGCAGTGATTATATCTTAGACAAAACTAATGTATTTTGATTGCTGGTCTCATCTAAACTATAATAGCTTACAGAAGTTAATTTGTTGATGGGATGCATTTACATTAAATTGACATGATGTGTAAATATTGCTTTCATTCCATTTCATTTCTAGGCTAGTATAATTCCATTTAGTAACATTTGTCTTTTACTATTGTCTTAATAAAATGTCTGCTTTTCTTTATAAATGTACTGAATGGATATTGTTTAGTCTATTTACATCTATAAGAGGGATATATATATATATATATATATATATATATATATTTTAAATGTGCTCTTTAAATTGTATATGCTTGTGCTTACTAACATATGTTTTTTTGTTTTTTTTGTTTTTATGTTTGTAAAGGTAGGTTTCTGTCCACCAATAGAGTCTAAGATTGCTCTTATTAGCCAATGAGTTACTGGTCTTGAGTATCGGCTCTGCACTATCACAAGTTTCTTGTTTGTTTCAATATCAATTTAAACAGATTCAATTTGACCTTTTTTTATTAAAAAAATATGAACCTGTTTAATTACTACACGTTTATATACATGCTAAACAAATTATGCATGTATTTATTTTACAAAAAAAAAGTAAAAGGAGCAGATATACATAAATTACTTATACAGTATGTCCCAATAACAGTTTAGCTTTTGAAAAAAGGTTTGTATTATCTACACAAATCTATTTAATTGAATTTGCTAATTATTTAGCATAGCTGTACTTGGAGCTTTAATCAGTAGATTAATTTAATATCAATAAAAGGTAAGTATATACTATAAACTTTTATTTCAGTAATTAGTTAATATAATTACAAGCTTAATTGTATGTATAATGTGTTATTGACTGAACTTTGAGATGCACAAGGTTAGTAAGTAAGAACATTATACAATGTGTAGCCTTGTTATTATTTTATTCCGTAGTCTCAGTTACAATATTGTATTTAAACTTTTCTCTGTGAATTAATAAATGAATAATTTGACAAGGCTAAAAAAAAAAAAAGATGTAAAAATCTTCTCATACCTTTCTAAACTGTAGCCAAAGAAAGGCTCATTTACAGACATTTGCAAAGCAAGGCTGCACCTATAAATGAGGACTTTGAAGCTGGTTTTAAAATGTGTCCCATGAGTATCCTTTGCTACATTTTAAATTTCACCAAATATCATATCTCTGATTACAATCATTTTAAATCCACTGAAATCTCAGGCAGGTGCAGATAAACAGAAAATTCCAGAGAGCAGTAATTGTTCCATAGAGAGTATACAACTTCACATCCATTTCTGGCAGCATGTGCTGCCTCTAACTGAAGAAAAACTGATTTTTAGTGGTTTGTGATGCGTCATATTACTTTATGCCAACATAAAAGCAGAACGTTCTAAGTGTGAGAAGCTCAATGAATATTGAACCTGGAAGCAATGGTTTAACTTAAATGTATTTACCTACCTTCATGAAATAAAATGTATAAATACATAGTTTATAGTGTGAGATCACTCCCTTCCGTATTCTTTTTATTTTATTTTTTTAATAAAGAGACATTGGTTTGGGCAGCCAATAGGAAGAAACAGTACTGATTTTCTTTGGCTGCATGAACCAAATATCTAAATGAAAAATAAATAGAGTTGGAAAAATGCTTTACAATATTTCAAGTACACCTAAAAGGAAGTGTTTTTACTAAAAATAAAGCACATTTTTGTTTCTTGATTAAATTATTATCATGAAATAAATCATGAATACAATAATAAAATCAGGAATAGCATGAAAGGTACTTTGTCACTTCTAAGTCTTTTAATATAAATGTGGAGTCAAATAAGGCATTTAATCTTTTAATACACATTGCTGACTGGCCCACTTGTTTCTTTGCTATAAGCAGTAAAGAAAGTAAAAAAGAAAGAAAAAAGGAAAGGTGAGCATTAAATGTGTATCTGTTTAGTACCACACTAAAAACAATCATGTGGCATATTCTAGCAATTTTAAAGATTCAATACAATATACAATTATATAAAAATGTATTTTTCTAAAAGATTTCCAAATTGTTGACTTTGAACCTTAAAGTACTCTTAAAGTTATTTAAATGTTTCCTTCCCGTATATATCCTCCAAATAATTTATATTATAGACATATTATTTCTTATTAGTATTTCTAGTCATCCATTTTATTAGCCATTCTTAGAACAGCCACTATACTATTTGCCTTTCCAGAACTGCAGACAACATTACAATGTATATTAGTAAGATCTACATTTTCCATCCTCAAGGAAGCGGCAGAAGTCTTCATCCAACCAGGCCGAATTCCTCAACGAAGCCGGGAGAAGTCTTCATCCAAGCCGGCCGAAGTGGTCCTCCAGACAGGCAGAAGTCTTCATCCAGACGGCATCTTCTATCTTCATCCATCCGACGTGGAGTGGGTCCATCTTCAAGACATCCAACGCAGAGCATCCTCTTCAAACAAAATCTTCTTACTGAATGACGGTTCCTTTAAGTGACATCATCCAAGATGGCGTCTCTTAGATTCCCGAAGCTGATAGAATTCTATCAGCCAATCGGAATTAAGGTAGAAAAAATCCTATTGGCTGATGCAATCAGCCAATAGGATTGAGCTTGCATTCTATCTGATAGAATTCCAATCAGCCAATAGATTCTATCGAGCTCAATCCTATTAATTGATTGGATCAGCCAATAGGATTCTAAGGGACGCCATCTTGGATGATGTCATTTAAAGGAACATTCATTCAGTAAGAAGACTCCAGATGAATAGGATGCTCTGCCTTGGATGTCTTGAAGATGGATCCGCTCCTCGTCAGATGGATTAAGATAAAAGATGCCGTCTGGATGAAGACTTCTGTCCTTCTGGAGGACCACTTCGCCCGGCTTGGATGAAAACTTCTCCCGGATTCGTTGTGGACTTTGACCCGGTTGCATAAAGACTTCTGCCGCTTCCTTGAGGATGGATGTCTGGTCTTCAGAACAGTAAGTCGATCTTCAGGGGGTTAGTGTTAGGTTTTTTAAGGGTGTATTGGGTGGGTTTATTTTTTAGGTTAGGGCTTTGGGCTGCAATAGAGCTAAATATACTTTTAAGGGCAATGCCCATCCAAATGCCCTTTTCAGGGCAATGGGGAGCTTAGGTTTTTTTAGTTAGTATTTTATTTGGGGGTTGGTTGTGTGGGTGGTGGGTTTTACTGTTGGGTGGGTTGTTTGTATTTATTTTTTTTACAGGTAAAAGAGCTGATTACTTTGGGGCAATGCCCCACAAAAGGCTCTTTTAAGGGCTATTGATAGTTAAGTTTAGGCTAGGGTTTTTTTATTTTGGGGGGGCTTTTTATTTTGATAGGGCTATTAGGTTAGGTGTAATTAGTTTAAAGATCTGTAATTTGTTTTTTATTGTCTGTCATTTAGTGTTTGTTTTTTTGTAATTTAGCTAATTTAATTTATTTAATTGTATTTAATTTAGTTAATTTATTTAATTGAAGTGTAGTGTTAGGTGTTATTGTAACTTAGGTTAGGTTTTATTTTACAGATCAATTTGTATTTATTTTAGCTAGGTAGTTATTAAATAGTTAATAACTATTTAATAACTATTCTATCTAGTTAAAATAAATACAAACTTGCCTGTAAAATAAAAATAAACCCTAAGCTAGTTACAATGTAACTATTAGTTATATTGTAGCTAGCTTAGGGTTTATTTTATAGGTAAGTATTTAGTTTTAAATAGGGACAATGTAGTTAATGATAGTAATTTTCTTTAGATTTATTTAAATCATATTTAAGTTATGGGGTGTTAGGGTTAGGGTTAGACTTAGATTTAAGTGTTAATAAATTTAATACAGTGGCGGCGACATTGGGGATGGCAGATTAGGGGTTAATAAATATAATGTAGGTGTTGGTGATGTTGTGGACATTAGATTAGGGGTTAATAAGTATAATGTAGGTGGCGGTGGTGTCCAGAGCGGCAGATTAGGGGTTAATAAGAATAATGTAGGTGTCAAGGATGTCGGGGGCAGCAGATTAGGGGTTAATAAGTGTAAAATTAGGGGTGTTTAGACTCGGGGTTCATGTTAGGGTGTTAGGTGTAAACATAACTTTAGTTTCCCCATAGGAATCAATGGGGCTGCGTTACTGAGATTTACGCTGCTTTTTGGCAGGTGTTAGACTTTTTCTCAGCCGGCTCTCCCCATTGATGTCTATGGGGAAATTGTGCACGAGCATGTACGACCAGCTCACCGCTGACTTAAGCAGCGCTGGTATTGAAGTGCGGTATGGAGCACAATTTTGCTCTACGCTCACTTCTTGCCTTTTAACGCCAGGTTTGTAAAAACCCGTAATACCAGCGCTGTAGGTAAGTGAGCGGTGAGAAAAAAATGCTCGTTAGCACCGCATAGCTCCTAATGCAAAACTCGTAATCTGGCCGTAAGTAATTATAATAGAACATATTTTCCAGGGACAAATATATATCATTTTTTGCTTTAGAGAACATAAGTTTGTGGTTAACGTTATCTTTATACATGTGTGTAATTAACAACTCAAAAATCTCCTTAGCCAGATTACTTTATTAAAAAGTGCTAGCAATGTATTACTGAATTGAAAGCAAACTATAATACATTGACCTAGGGACCAATATAATCAAATAAATAGACATATGTGGGGAACAGTCCTTGTTTGCCATACTGATTAACTTTGAAAACAAAAACATATGTAGAGTTTCTAGCACCACAGATGCTTGGTATCAGAAAAGTGCTTCCAAAAACTAGCAGCCAATATGGGTCACATAAATAAAACACAACACAATCTGGAATAAGTAAAATTGGTTTACTCAGATATAGCTATTGAGGCTGTTATTTACTTTAGCACATTTTCTTCTTTCTTTCTTTCTTTCTTTCTTTCTTTCGAATAAGTAAAATTATTTTAGCTATTGTAGCTGTTTACTTTATCACATTCTCACCTAGATTACGAGTTTTGCGTTCGTGTTTTAACGATGAAAAAATGGTAATTTCAGCGTTAAAACAGCACCGCAGCCATTACAAGTTTTGTTGGTATAGCTGTACCACAAGCCTTTTAGCCGGTAACGCAAAGTCAGTCCCACACATGTAAAAATTATGTTTTTTTTAATGGGACTTCCATAGCGCTGCCATTACGAGTTTTGCAGTGAGGCTAAAAAGCTTGCGTTACATGCTATACTGACAAGATCCGTTTCGCAATCTGAGAGCAGTAGTTATGATTTTTATGCAACAACACTGTTACACCCATAAACTACCTATTAACCCCTAAACCGAGGCCCTCCCACATCTCAAATACTATATTAAAGTTTTTAACCCCTAATCTGACGCTCCCGACATTGGTTAATAACATTTATTAAACACTTATCCGCCGCTCTCCGACATCGTTGCCACTATACTACAGTTATTAACCCCTAAAATGTGACCCTCCCGCATCACAAACACTATTTAAATATTATTAACCCCTAATCTGCCATCCGCCAACATCGCCCCCACTATACTAAAGTTATTAAGCCCTACACTGCCGCCACTATAATAAACCTATTAACCCCTAAACTGCAAGCCCCCACAACGAAATATACTAAATTAAACTAGTAACCACTAAAACGAAAGTCCCCACATCGCAATAAACTAATTTAAACTTGTAACCCCTAAACCTAACACCCCCCTAACTTTATATTAAAATTACAATTTCCCTATCTTAAATTAAATTAAAACTTACCTGTCAAATTAAAAAAGTTTAAACTAACAATTAAACTAATATAACTATTTAACTAATATTAAACATACTACCAATTAAATTATACTAAAATACCCATAAAAAATCCTAACACTACTATACAAATTACAAACTATCTAATTACAAAAAATAAAAAATACTAAATTACAAAAAATAACAAACACTAAATTATAAAAAATAACAAACAAAATTATCAAAAATAAAAAAGAATTACACCTAATCTAATAGCCCTATGAAAATAAAAAAGCCCACCCAAAATAAAAAATCCTAGCCTACAATAAACTACCAATAGCCCTTTAAAATGCCTTTTGTAGGGCATTGTTCTAAGTTAAACAGCAGTTTTACCTGTAACAAAAATACAAAGACCCCCCAAAAGTAAAACCCACCACCCAACCAATCCTTCCAAAATAAAAAACCTAACTCTAACAAAAACCTAATCTACCCATTGCCCTGAAAAGGGCATTTGTATAGGCATTGCCATAAGTTAAACAGCTCTTTTACCTGAAAACAAAATACAAAGACCCACTAACATTACAAACCCCCACCCCCAAACCCACAAAATAAAAAGAACTATCTAAAAAAAAAACTAATCTACCCATTGCCTTGAAAAGGGCATTTGTATGTTCATTGCCCTTAAAAGGGCATTTAGTTTTTTGCTTTGCCCTGAAAAGGGCATTTAGCACTTTTACGAAAGCCCATACCCTAAACTAAAAAAAAAAAACACCCAAAAAAAACCTTAAAAAAACTAACCCCCGTAGATCCACTTACAGTTTCTGAAGTCCCGCTTGAATGATCTTTATCCAGGCGGCGAAGTCCTCATCCAGGCGGCGAGAAGTCTTCATCCAGGTGGCCTGTTCTATCTTCATCCAGGCAGCAAAGTCCTTATCTAGGTGGCGAGAAGTCTTCATCCAGATGGCATCTTCTATCTTCCTCCAGGCGGCATCTTCTATCTTCATCCCGGTGGCGTGGAGTGGATCCCTCCTGAAGACATCTGACGCAGAGCATCTTCTTCATACGGTCTCTGCCGTACACTGAATCTTCAATGCAAGGTACATGATTCAAGATGGCGTCCCTTGCATTCCTATTGGCTGATTTGATTTTAGAAATTCAAATCAGCCAATAGGATGAGAGCTACTGAAATCCTATTGTCTGTTCAAATCAGCCAATAGGATGAGAGCTACTGAAATTCTATTGGCTGATTTGACATCAACGGGGATGCGTTCAGGAGCTTTTTATTCTGCGATCGCAGGTGTTAGTTTGTTTTTTTAGCCCACTCTCCTCATTGATGTCTATGGGGAAAGAGTGCATGAGCACGTCAAAACAGCACTTGTATTGTGTGCTGTATGGAGCTCAAAGCAACCATATCGCACGCACAAGCCGACTGTTTCAAACTTTGTAATGGCCGCGTTATAAAGGGTTAAATAATGCAACTTTTGTTGCGTTCGTAAATTCCCTATAGCGGGTATAACTTGTAATTTAGCTGTCTTTCTTTTATTCCTTTTTCTCTTTTTACTTTCTTTCTCTTTCTTTTTTCCCCTTTCTCTCTCTCTCTGTTTAACTATTGTAGTTGTTGCTTACTTTAGTACTTTATTTCTCTCTCTCTCTGTGTCTTTCTTTCTTTATTTATTTCTCTCTCTCTCTCTCTTTCTTTCTCTCTTTCTTTCCTTCTACCCTATCTCTCTCTCTTAACTATTGTAGCTGTTGCTTTCTTTCTTTCTTTGTATCTTTCTTTCTCTCTTTCTCTCTCTCTCTCTCTCTCTCTCTCTCTCTCTCTCTCTTTCTTTCTTTCTTTCTTCCCTATCTCTCTCTCTTTATCTATTGTAGCTGTTGTTTACAATTTGACACAGTAAAAATTTTGACATTTTTACCATAGTCATTAAAAACTATCTTTACACGGCTGGAGGATGGAAGTATCCGGAAGACAAAAGCTTGGCTCGAGGGATGACATTCAATAGATTGCAGCGAGGTAGCTGCTCTGCTACGCATGAAACCCCAACCCAGAATCAGGTCGTTTTAGCTCTTTCTTTCTCTCTCTCTCTCTCTCTCTCTCTCTCTCTTTCTCTCTTTCATTCTTTAATTCTTTCTTTCTCTCTTTCCTATCTCTCTCTCTCTCTTTAACTATTGAAGCTGTTGTTTACTTTAGCTCTTCCTTTCTCTCTCTTTCATTCTTTCTTTCTTTCCCTCTCTTTCATTCTTTCTTTCTTTCTGACAATTTTCCCTGTGTATAACAGTATTTCACGGGTATACCATGAAGTATCCATGTATAATAATGACACGTTTGAGTGGTATATAGCTCAATAATCCTTTTTCTATGAAGTTAAAAATGTATTTATTATCATTTATATTATCAGACAGCAATTAAAAAGTAATTTCCACGTAAGTCTATTATCCTATCAGCATGATAAGATAATAAGCTAGGAAGCAGAAAATGTCACAAATTAATTGAAATAAGCTACATTTTGCTATTTCAGTCAGTGATTGCATGAACATTTTATTAAGGTTGTTACATTATATTATAGGAAATGCTTTCTGTGAATACTTGTAATAAACTAATCATTGCAGCCACTCTATTCTTACTATTAAAGAAAGAGTAAAGTCAACATTAAACTTTCATGACTCAGATAGAGCAGGCAATTTTAAACAGCTTTCCAATATAATTCTATTACCATATGTGATGTATTCTTCTAGTATCTTCTAGTATCCTTTATTGAAGAGCAAGCCTAGGTAGGCTGATAGTATTTTAGAAGCATACATGTTAATCTAGCACCCTGTGGCAGCAGTGTTTGCAACAGTGTATAACATTGCTATAAACGCTACTTCCATGGAATACTAAAAACACATGCATGCTCCTTTGGTCCTATTAGACTACTTAGGTTTACTCTTCTTCATTCACTTGGAACCTTTTTTTAAATAGCAGTGAAGTAAGCTTAGAAGCCTGCCCGTTTCTGGCAGCAGTTTTGCAAGAGCACTAGATGACAGCACTGTTTCCTGCCAAATAGGGCTTCATACACCTACATAGGTATCTATTTAACACAGAATATCATGAGACTGAAGCAATTTTGATAATAGAAGTAAATTGAACTTTTTTTAAATTGTATTCTCTGTCTGAATCACAAAATATATATATATTTTTTTATATCCCTTTAATTTACTGTCACTTTAAGCAGCTACTAGGCTGGAATAGTTTCTTTTTCAGTCACAACCAATGCACTAATTAATGTCTTGTTTAACAGCAAAATGTGAATGGTACTGGTAGTCCCTCTCTAAGGTCTTTGACTTTTGACATTGTGTTGAAACCTCATCTGTCTTCTGTTTTCATTAGGGCAGCTGACAGTATTTTATGGTTTTAATAATTTTAAGGTACTCAGCAGCTCTGTGTTTGCCTAATATTGCTCTCATTAATGAAAAAAAAAAAGAAAAAAGGTCTCATATATCTTCTTATAGCCCTCATATATGGGGGTTGGGAAATGCTATCTGAAGTGTTGCTTTGGAAGTATATTTAAAATAATTAATAAAAAAACAAAAAATGTCTGTTCTTAGGGTGGGCTAAGAACAGTTTAAAACTGAGCTGACATTGAATTAATACTAATGTTGATCACACAGTCGTCATCTCAATTTATGCAAGGCAAATCCTTTCATTAGGAATGTTTTATTGATAAATATGAGCGCATATGTGGCTATGCATGGCGATGTAAAATACAATACAAATGCTCTGGTTGTTGTTTGATAAATTGAGCCCTTTGTTTTCGAAATAAATATGTTAGCATGTTGTAGAATTAAACATTAAATCCCATAAATGGATTATTACTTTACCTTTACTAGTGTTATATTTCCTTTTTTTTTTTTTTTTTTTTTTACTTGTTTGATAAACTTACCCTTTTGTGTTCTAAATAAATAGCATTTTGTAGAGCACCGGTCTTCAAACCTGCCCTCAGGCCTCCCTAACAGGCCATATTTTAAGGATATCTGAACTGGAGCACAGGTGAAGTAATCAACTGATTAGTAAACATGGTAATTTTACCTGCTCTCATACAAGGTAATACTGAAAACCTGACCTGTTAGGGAGTCCTGGGGACATGTTTAAAAACCAGTGTTGTAGAGTTATGCATTAGATCCTGTGTACTGTATTACTGTTTTACATTTATTTTTGGTACTTGCTTGCCCCTCCAAACGCAGCATTGCCACTATTACAGATTGTTACTACTTACAAGGCATTTTAAAATACAATTATAGAATGTATTTTAAGATAACAAGCCTGTTACTGATTGTTGAGGAATTCAACTATGTCTGTTTTTCTGCTTTAATAAAGAAATTAGCCCATGACAAAATAATTTGTTAATTTGAATATGATATATCTAAGCTCTGGATAAAATATTCTTCCTATCACTATCTTCACCTGAAAAATAATACGTGTGCCTAATTTAAAGAAGTGAGTTTGCAAGCAGTCTTTCTGAATAATATTGTAATAATCATGTGAAAAGTACAAGCAAATGAGATGTCAAAAATGCAATTTATCTGCAAAGATAATTTTTAATGACTATGGTAAAAATGTCAAATTTTTACTGTGTCAAATTGTAGAGTGTTTTCAGACGGTTTTGTGCTGACAGTCTAATGACTAGACCAAGTATTCATATCAAGAAAATCATTATCTGTAGATATCCACTGAATTCAAAGATCATAGAGATAAACAGTGAAAGTGTATATATATATATATATATATATATATATATATATATATATATATACATGTATAAAAGAACTCTCTGTACTTAAAAATGTAAACTACACACACGCACATATATATATATATATATATATATATATATATATATAGGTTGGTGGTGCTGATTAATTACCCACCAGGTTCTGGCAACCATTATACAGTATGTGTGTGTGTGTGTGTATATATATATATATATATATATATATATATATACTGTATATCAAACAATGGTTTTCTTCAAAGCAATTAGTCAAATTTACTGAACAACACTCCCCTTCTTCAGAACACAAATAACACACACAAAACGTGCTTAAATAGAGTAAAACACAAACAGGTACCTCCTTCTTCCTGTCAAGAAAGGCGCCAAACTGACATAATTTCCGGCTTAAGTTAATGTGACCCTGGAAGTTTACAACATCTACTTCCGGGTTATAATAATCTTTACAACAATTGTGAACAAAAAGGGGATCACTAGTGTCTCCAGTGGCCTCTTGTATTTAAACAACTCACCATTAATAAACCTAGTTAGCAGTTATAGGTGCTTATTAGTTTTGGTGTCTCACAAGGATTTTTGACTGAATCTCTGGGTAAACAAATGGTAACAAGTTTCCCTAGGATCCCTATCCTGTACTCTATACCAAAGATACATAAAACCTTAGACAAACCCCCGGGACACCCAATTGTTTCCTCTAGAGATTCAATCTTACAACCGATAGCTCAATACATTGATTTTTTTGTTGCAACCGGTAGTACAGAACAACAGAGCTTTTTTATTGGACTCAAGTGAACTCTTAAAATTATTGAAGGAGATAAAGATTGAAGCCAATGATTTGTTGGTAGTGTTGGATGCGAATAGTCTGTACACCATAATTCCTCATCAGGCAGGCCTAGGCACTATGAGGGAACAGCTGGTGGCTTCTGATAAATATGTAGGCCCACCCATATAATTTGTGGTTCAATTGGCTGAATTCTGCTTAACTAAAAATTATTTTAAATTAGAGAGATCCTTTTTTCTTCAGGTAGCACGGCGATGGGGTTGAATATGGCCCCATAATATGCCAATCTATTTATCGCAGGTTTTGAAAAAAATTTTTTCATGGTCTAAGGGTGTACCTCAGGTAATGTTCTACAGGAGCTACATCAACAACATTCTACTTATTTGGAGAGGGAGTGTTGAAAGCTTACAGTTGTGGTTTCATGAATTCAATAATACTGACACAACCATGAGGTTTAAGATGTCGTACAGTGATAAACAAATTGAATTCTTGGATCTACTTATTGTAAATGGTCAGGTGGGACTTGAAACGACCTTGTTTTCCAAACCCACAGACCGGAACTCCTTACTTATGTCTAATAGCTGCCATCCCCCATCTCTGGTTAGAAGTATTATAAAATCACAATTCATCAGAGGGATAAGGAATAATTCTACCGGAGAGAAGGGGGAGTCACAAGTGCAAGAGATGCAAAATAGATTCATGAAGAGGGGATAATTACCGACTGTTCTGGACACAGTGAAGGAACAAGTTAAAGATGTCACACAAGAGACACTATTGCAAAAGAAAATAAGACCACAAAACACTAAGAACAACATCATCTTTACTACTACTTTTGCCCCAACACGTCCAAGGTTGGACAGTCCATGAAAGAACACTGGCACATCCTACTCTCGGATCCTAACCTAAAATTTACAAAGAACCCTAACTTCATAGTAGGCTACAGATGCAACACTAATCTCAGGGACCTTCTGCTCATTTCAGATCCCATAAAGTGTTACTCAGATGATGATATGAAGGTAACACGGAAGGGCTGCTTCCGATGCCCTAAGTGCACTACCTGCAATGGAATAATAGCTAAAAAAAAAATTAACCATCCACATGGTAATCGGAAGTACACCATCAATCACTCCATAATGTGCACCACTACCCACGTTATCTATATGTTGATATGCCCATGTGGTTTGTACTATGTTGGGAAGACCCAGGGGACAATCAGAGAAAGAATGGCCAACCACCGAATGGCTATAAGGCAGGCCATAAAGAAAGGCACTGGTTGGTGGCCAAACATCCTGTATCTTCAATCAAAGTGATTCTCATTGATCATATCCCTAAACTATCACGAGGTGGAGACAGAAATAAGCTGCTTCTCAAAAGGGAGGTGGAATGAATGTACAGGCTGGATACCATAAATACTAAGGGACTGAACTCTGTGCCTGATTTTGGTGCATTAACATAATATATCCTTGTAATGTATCACTGTTGGGATGGGGCACTGGATGGTTGTGGATGGGGATTGACTGGGGGTGTTCTTCTCGCCTTTGGATGAGGTATACACTACCAGCCATTGTCTAAGGTATGGGTGATGATGCGGATTAGAGATAATTTGCGCTATCGCCACGGTACCCCCTAGACCAGCATTGAGTTCCCCACCCTTATAGGTGACTCTAACACATGACAGTGAAATGGTATTACAAGGTATGTACCGGTACCAATAAATTTGCTATAGTGATGGGTGTTAATGTGACATATTTATTACTATCTGTAACAAAGAATGATTTATATATATATATATATATATATATATATATATAGACATGCACTAAACCCCCTCTTGTAAGAAGAATTATATACAGGGAGTGCAGAATTATTAGGCAAGTTGTATTTTTGAGGATTAATTTTATTATTGAACAACAACCATGTTCTCAATGAACCCAAAAAACTCATTAATATCAAAGCTGAATATTTTTGGAAGTAGTTTTTAGTTTGTTTTTAGTTTTAGCTATTTTAGGGGGATATCTGTGTGTGCAGGTGACTATTACTGTGCATAATTATTAGGCAACTTAACAAAAAACAAATATATACCCATTTCAATTATTTATTTTTACCAGTGAAACCAATATAACATCTCAACATTCACAAATATACATTTCTGACATTCAAAAACAAAACAAAAACAAATCAGTGACCAATATAGCCACCTTTCTTTGCAAGGACACTCAAAAGCCTGTCATCCATGGATTCTGTCAGTGTTTTGATCTGTTCACCATCAACATTGCGTGCAGCAGCAACCACAGCCTCCCAGACACTGTTCAGAGAGGTGTACTGTTTTCCCTCCTTGTAAATCTCACATTTGATGATGGACCACAGGTTCTCAATGGGGTTTAGATCAGGTGAACAAGGAGGCCATGTCATTAGATTTTCTTCTTTTATACCCTTTCTTGCCAGCCACGCTGTGCAGTACTTGGACGCGTGTGATGGAGCATTGTCCTGCATGAAAATCATGTTTTTCTTGAAGGATGCAGACTTCTTCCTGTACCACTGCTTGAAGAAGGTGTCTTCCAGAAACTGGCAGTAGGACTGGGAGTTGAGCTTGACTCCATCCTCAACCCAAAAAGGCCCCACAAGCTCATCTTTGATGATACCAGCCCAAACCAGTACTCCACCTCCACCTTGCTGGCGTCTGAGTCGGACTGGAGCTCTCTGCCCTTTACCAATCCAGCCACGGGCCCATCCATCTGGCCCATCAAGACTCACTCTCATTTCATCAGTCCATTAAACCTTAGAAAAATCAGTCTTGAGATATTTTTTTTTTTTTTTTTTTTTTTTTTTTTTGAAACAGCTTTATTGTAGGATAAAAAAAATGAGGTTACAAGTAGTTGGAGACGCAGCTCCAGGTCGCCAGGTACAACAACAGCGGTTAATTTTTAAGGATAAAGTCGAAATGCAAGGTGCCTATCGGCACAAAATGGCAGGACCTCCCAGGATGTCCGTTCTGAGTGTTCTGCGATATCAGGTTATGGTTGAAAAGTCTGTGATAGAGTCCTGTTGTAGGATCGCAAGAAACTGGGAGGTAACTACCAAAGGGTATTGTCCTGATTATCCTTTTTTTAAAAATTGAGAATTTAAATACAAAACAATTTACATGAACGGAGGTTGGGCGCCCCCGCTCCGCCCGCGCACAGAACATGAGTGTGATGGGTGTGGGATGCTTTTGGATCCCCTGCTAGCGTGTTATGTAGAGGTAGTGAATGGGAGGAAACCTGACTGATTTTTGGGAAGACTAACTAATTGGTGCCTTTGTGTTTATTTTGGATGTAAGTGGTCCAAAGTTGGGAGAGTTCCGCATAGGAGTCCATTTTGTCATTTTTGAGGAAGTAGTATTCCTCCAGATCTAGTATTTCCGTGACTTTTGTGATCCACATATTCATAGAGGGGGCCTCCCTACTTTTCCAGTTCTTAGCTATCAATACTTTAACCCCATTGGTCATAATGTTGAGGAGGTGTAGGTAGGGTTTATATTTAAGTGTTGGGGGGGGTTTGTGTAGTAGCCAAATGAGGGGGTCAATCGGGAATTGGGTTGTCAAAATGGTCTCCATTTCGGAGATGGTGTTTCTCCAGAAATTCTGGATGCTGTTGCACCACCACCACATGTGGGCGGTGTCACTGTTAACATGACCGCAGCGCCAACATTTGTTGCTGTGGGAGGGGAAGAGACGGTTTAGCTTTCTCGGGGTTAGGTACCATCTATGCAAGAGTTTAAAATTAACTTCTTGAATTGAGGATGAGATAGAGGATTTTTTTGTGCCCTGGAACATTAATCTACTCGTGTGAGGTAAGATGATTACTCCCAGGTCCCTCTCCCAACTTTCAAGGTAAGGGGGGATATGGCCTGGGGGAGTGTGGGTCAGGATCTTATATATAATCGAGAGTGTATGTCGTAGGGGGGGTTCTTGGGTGCAAAGGGTTTCAAAAGAGGTCAGGGGCCTGATCATATTTCTATAGCCCTGGTGTTTGGTGATAAAATGGGTTACCTGTGCATATGTAAACCAGTCTTCAAAGCATGCGAGGCCTTTTGTTACCAAGTCATTTTGTGAGAGGAGGATTTCGTTACTGGTTAGGTCGTGTATTGTAAGATCTCTGTTTGTGGCTCCTGTGGTGGTTTGTGTGGTGTATGGTCTAATGATAAACTCTCCGTTTTCTATCAAGGAGGTCAAGGGTGAAGGGATTGATGAAATGAAGTGAGATGTATTGATTGTATGTTCCCAGACCTGAAATGTTTCCTGTATTATTGGGTTGGATGAGTTGATGGACTTTAGTAGGCGAGGGCTGCTCCAACACAGCCTTCCTAAGTGAGGTTTATCTATCGATAGGTGTTCTAGTGTGACCCACCTTTTATGGTTGTAGTGGATATTCCAGTCTACAATGCGTTGTAAAAAGATCGCTTGGCGGTAGGCGGCGAGGTCGGGGACCCCCAGCCCCCCTTGTGATTTGGGAGTCAACATTGTTTGTTTGCTAATTCTTGGCGGTCTGCGACGCCAAATGAAGTCGCTGAATGCTCTCTGAAGGGATGGAAGGAATGTCTTGGGGAGTGGGATCGGTAGTGTCTGGAGAAGATATAATATGCGTGGGAAAATATTCATTTTAATGGTTTCGATACGTCCTAGCCACGTTAGGTTCTTGGAACCCCATGAGGAGAGGTCTCGTATGATATTGTGCTTGATAGGGGTGTAATTGAGGTGGAATAGGTCGTCGTGTGAGGAGGTCAGATGGATTCCCAAGTACTTTAGAGAATGAGTGCACCAAGTGAAGGGGGAAACTGCTCGTGTGGCGTCCAGGGAAGGGCCTTTCATGTTGACATTTAAAATTTCTGATTTGGACATATTAATAACAAAGTTAGAAAGGAGTTTAAAGTTTGCAAATTCGTCCAGAAGATGGGGTATCGAGTGGTCAGGGTTAGTGAGAGTAAGGAGCATGTCGTCGGCAAATAGTGACACAACGTATCTGTGGTTTTTAATATTGATACCTGTTATCTGAGGGTTCTGCCTGATCTTAATTGCTAAAGCTTCTATGACGCAGGCAAATAGAAGGGGGGATAAGGGGCAGCCTTGGCGTGTGCCGTTGTTAATAGGAAATGGAGGGGATAGAGTTCCATTGACTAACAATCTAGCCGTGGGGCAAGAGTATAATGAAAAGATCCTAGTAAGGGTCTTCGTGCCCAGACCCATGTGGGTCAATGTGGCCCGCATGAAGTCCCAGGCAACACGGTCAAAGGCCTTCTCTGCGTCGGTGGATAATACTACAGAGGGGATGTTTTTAGTTCTAGCGTAGTGGATCAAATTTAAGGCCCTGACCGTGTTGTCTTTAGCTTCCCTTCCAGGTACAAACCCGACCTGATCCAGGTGGATCAGGTCTGGGAGGACGTCATTCAATCTGAGTGCCAATATGCGAGCAAATATCTTTACATCGGTGTTTAGCAATGATATTGGCCGATAGCTACTGGGAAGGTCTTGGGGTTTGTTTGGTTTGGGGATTAAAATTATGTGGGCTTCCAGTGCGGAAGAGGGGAATGAATTACTTTCATCTATAGATTGAAAATATTTCAGCATGTGGGGAGTGAGAGTATCTTGGAAGGTTGAGTAATATTTGTTGCTAAAGCCATCTGGGCCTGGCGCTTTTCCGTTGGGCAGGTGCTTCAGGGCTAATTTAAGTTCAGACAGGGAGATGGGGTTTTCTAGTTTTTCTTTCTGCTGGTCGTTTAATTGTGGTATATGTAGTTTGTTGAGATATCCCTCTATTAATTGTGCCCTGGTGGAGATTTGGGATGGGTTACTGGGGTCGGTGGGTTGTATGTTATATAATTTCTGGAAGAAGTATTTGAAGGCTTTAGAGATGTTCTGAGTGGAGAATTGGGGGATACCTCTGTTATCCTTTAACTGCATGATGTATTTTTGGTGTGTTTTTTGCTTGAGGTATCTCGCTAATAATCTGCCTGATTTGTTTCTTCCTTCGTAGTTTTTTTGTTGGGTGAGGAAAGCTTGCCTTTTATGTGTCTTGTCGAGATGGGAAGCTAGAGTCTGTCTGAGAGCCGTTATTTCGTCTAACAGGTTTCTGTCGGAGGGGAATTTCTTGTGTCGGGATTCCAAGTGGAGTATTTGTGTTATCAGGGAGTTTGTGTATTCTCTCTTGGATTTATTCATGTGTGCCTTAAGGGCTATCAGATTCCCCCTTATGACGCTCTTATGCGCTTCCCAGAGAGTGTGGGCGTGGGTCTCAGGTAGGGAGTTATGTGTGAAGTACTCTGTGAGGGATTCTGTCAGTTTGGAGATCACTCCCGGATCTGTCAGTAAGTGTTCGTCGAGTCTCCAGAGGAAATCTTTTATGGGTTTAGAAGGCCATGTCATTGAGCAAACTATGGAGGCGTGGTCGGACCATGTGATTGGGGATATCGAGGCCGAATTGAAAAGAGATAAGCCCCCCACATCCGCAAACACATAGTCAATTCTGGTGTAAACACCATGTGGGTATGAGAAGTAGGTGAAATCTTTAGTCTGCGGGTGTAAGGTCCGCCACACATCTTGGGCTACGATTTTCTCTAAATGTGATTTAATTTTGGAGATCCTCGATAATGGTGTGGAGGAGTGGAGTGTTGAGCAGTCTAACTTAGGGTTGAGAGCAGTGTTTAGGTCTCCACATATGATGAGTGTGCCCTTCTGGTGGTCTAAAACTAGGTTTTTGATTTTTTTCATGAAGGAATGTTGTGCGGTGTTGGGGGCATATACTGAGACCAGTGTAATAGGTCTCCCGTATAATAGGCCAGTTAAAAGAAGGTATCTGCCTTCTCTGTCTCTTATCGTTTGTATTGAGGTGAAGGGTATATTTTTCTTAAGTAAGATCCCCACCCCATTTTTCTTGTTACTACAATGTGATGCCCAGAAGCATCTGCCAAAGGTGCGTGTGAAGGTGGAGGGTTCTTTCCCTTTGCGAAAATGGGTTTCCTGTAGGAACACAAGGTCTGCTCCAAGTCTGTGGAAGTCTTTGGAGGCTGTCGACCTCTTGGAGGGTATGTTCAGGCCTTTTGCATTGATGGAGTATATAGTTATGTCATTGCTAGCATGGGGTCTAGTCTTTAGGTTAGCCATTATCTATGTTTTGGGGTGGAATTGTATAGTGTGTGACTAGTAGGGTTTCTATTTGTTGTATTATGGGTATGAGTATCTGTGCACGGGACGGACCGGGGGGGCCCAAGCACGGCCTAAACAACTGGCCATGCAGTTTTGAGGTAGCATTAAACATAACATACAATCTCTTAAAACGAAAAACATTTAACAAAAGAACAAGAGTTATTGAGAGAACCATCAATAACATGAGTTAAGGGATAGGGGGTGTCACATCCCAACTGGTACTGACTCATCGAAAAGAATTTTGAGTGATTGATTGGGGGCAAACTTTGGGAGAGGGTTTAGTTCAAAGGGTAGATGAGAGGAGTTCCTCTAGGGACTACGGGGTGGGTCGCCTACAGTTATAGCGGTCCGTGTATGAAGGTAGTAATATAATCTTGCCTTGGGTGGCAGGGTTCAAGAAAAGGGGGCGAACCGCTTAGACTCTCAGGTAATATTAGTGTGGATTTAAGTAAATCTGGTTACAGGCCCTGGGGGCAAGACTTAAAGGTGGAAGATGAATTTTCCTCTGGTTATAATAGTTGGAGGGGGGGGGGCATGGGTTCGTGTCAAATCTGGTTAGTGCTTATTTTTGGAAGGGTTGGGGTGGGGAGAGTTAGTAGCCTATATTTGTGGGGGATGGAAGGGAATGCAATTAAAACAAAATCTTATACAGTTACGGATCTACATTGTACAATAACCACCCTCCCGCAAGAATCTCTTACAGTACAGTAACCCCACATTTCAAAGCAAAAAAAGGAAATCATGCCAATTACAGATCACGTGTCGTGGGAAGATTTTGTAGGTAGTAGGCAGGTAGGTGGGGAGGAAAGGCGTGGGAGGGGAGGGAGGGGGATAGGAGATGGGGAGGGGGAGGAGTGAAGTCAAAACCTTTTTTTTTTTTCCTTTTTTTTTAAAAGCAGTAAAAAAACATGGTAGTTACAAAGAAAGTGAGCAACATTTCAAGGCAGTCCAACATTAATCCCAGTTCCCATCTCCCCACTAGTGAGTTACATTGTGCCATATTATACTTATCGTGTCCTGAGAGAGAGATTCTGTGTCTTCTGTACTTGCATTTCTGCATAGCAGTCAGGCGCCCGTGGGCGCGGCTGGTGAAGGGGACCTAGGATGAAAGAAGGTCCAGTTTTTTCTTTTTGATGGCTTGGGACCACTGTGGTCTTTGCGGCTTGGGGTCTGCTTGATTGCTTGTGGAGGGTGGATCCGAGTCTTTAGGGTTCGGTTGAGGGAATTGAATGTTAAGACCTTTTGAGAGAGCGTCCAAGTCTTCGGTATCTTTGTAGACGTGTGTTTTTCCATCATGCTGGACTATGAGGCTGAATGGGAACCCCCATCTATATTTCACTCGCCTTTCTTGTAGGACTTGGGTAATATAACGTATTCCTCTTCTCCTTTCAATTGTTGCTGGGCTAATATCCTGGAATATTTGAATACTATAGGTCTGGAACTTAATCTCCTTCTGCAGGCGTACTTGTCTCCAAATCTCCTCCTTCTCTAAGTAGTGAGCAAATTTAACAATAATGTCCCTGGGAGGATTAGGTGGTTTTGGGACTGGTCTCAGTGCTCTGTGTGCACGTTCCAGTGATGTTTCAGTAAGTTTAAGGGCTGGGGCAATGTATTCGAATAGTTGTAGCAGGTAGGAGACAAGGCAGTCCTGAGTTGCTTCTTCAGGGACTCCTCTTATCCTCAGATTACTCCTGCGACCTCTGTTGTCGAGGTCTTCTATTTTAAGTTGGAGTGCTTGCATCGTGAGATCCTGTCTAATCATTTGGTGGTTAGCATTGGACATCATGGTATCTAAGGTGTCTTGTCCCTCTTCTAGACATTCTATTCTAGCCCCAAGTTCTCCAATGTTCTTTTTCAAGGAAGACATCTCCGTTTTAATGAAAGATTTTAGATCTGCAAGGTCGGATTTGGAGGGAAGCTGGGAGATAGTCTGCTGTATCAGATTGAGCTGCTGTGAGTGTGGAGCAGGGTCCTGATCTTGTAATATGGGTGTATCAGCCATCAGGAGTTCCTTAGCAGGGTCAGGGGCTTCGTTATCCTGTTTATGGAAGAATGAGGACATAGTAGCAGCGGCTGGGATGGAGGCCTTTTTGTCTGCTTTCGGCTTCTGCCTAGTCGCCATTAGTATAGTGAGCTAACCCGTTTCTTTCTGTAGTATGTATCAGGATTTGGGCTGTCAGGTGGTGAAGCGACTGTGCAGGGCGATTACAAGGCAATCCGGGGCCCTCCGTGACCACCAACTAGGTCTGCGTTTATCGTGGTTATGGGATGGTGTGTAGGCCCAAAGGAACCCTCCTCCCAGTTGTCAAGATGTAAACTATGGGCCCGGGTCATAAAGGCACAACTTTACTGGTGTGGTGTTAGGGGCCTTATGCGGCTTTATACCTGTGCGCTGATGGGCCTGGTGAGGATGTTCGTGGCCGGGCGAGTGAGCGCAGGCTGCCGTTGTTCAGTTAGGAGAGACGCCACGTGGGTAATGTGCGGGCGTGCGGCTGATCGCGGGGATCCGTTCGATTGTTCTGCCCCGGGTCTTTCTCCGTTACTCCGGGCACTTCGATGCGGCAGGTCAGCTCAGGCAGGTAGGTCGTGAGGTCCCCCGGTCAGAGATCACTAGGCGGGGAATCGCCGAAGCAGGCCTGTATTTGCGGAGGAGTCTCTCTGCTCTTTAAAGTACATCTGGAGTGCGGCAACAACTTGGACTATGTGCCCTTCGGTTAGAGGTGATATAGTCGTTATTTAGACCCTCATTTGCCCCTTAGATCACCATATTAGAGCCAGTGAGTGGGAATGTGTAACGGAGCTGTGTCAAAGTGCGGCCATGTTCCTGCACGGCTGCGCTCCGCCCCCAGTCTTGAGATATTTATTGGCCCAGTCTTGACGTTTCAGCTTGTGTGTCTTGTTCAGTGGTGGTCGTCTTTCAGCCTTTCTTACCTTGGCCATGTCTCTGAGTATTGCACACCTTGTGCTTTTGGGCACTCCAGTGATGTTGCAGCTCTGAAATATGGCCAAACTGGTGGCAAGTGGCATCTTGGCAGCTGCACGCTTGACTTTTCTCAGTTCATGGGCAGTTATTTCGCGCCTTGGTTTTTCCACACGCTTCTTGCGACCCTGTTGACTATTTTGAATGAAACGCTTGATTGTTCGATGATTACGCTTCAGAAGCTTTGCAATTTTAAGAGTGCTGCATCCCTCTGCAAGATATCTCACTAATTTTTACTTTTCTGAGCCTGTCAAGTCCTTCTTTTGACCCATTTTGCCAAAAGAAAGGAAGTTGCCTAATAATTATGCACACCTGATATAGGGTGTTGATGTCATTAGACCACACCCCTTCTTATTACAGAGATGCACATCACCTAATATGCTTAATTGGTAGTAGGCTTTCGAGCCTATACAGCTTGGAGTAAGACAACATGCATAAAGAGGATGATGTGGTCAAAATACTCATTTGCCTAATAATTCTGCACTCCCTGTACATGGATTAAGAGATGTAACCCTGCTGTCGATCCTCTGAGCATTAACTTACTGTTGTATTGTCCAATTTTTTTTTTAACATGTTAAAATAGTTGACCACGTAATGTTTGTTGGTATATTCTTACTGACTGTTCTAATTGTCGTCTGACATCACTATGGTTTATGCTTACTTGTTATGTAAACACTGACACCGCATTGCACGTGTGATATTGTAAACATTTGTCAGGGAAATGATATTACAATGGTAGAGTTCCGGTGCAACTGGAAGAGACGCAACTTCTGTCATAAGTATAAGTAAACACGTATAGTGTAGCACTTCACACACTATGCGTCATATAAGAAATATATGGAACGAGGTACATTGTAAATTGTGCTTTAACATACAATGTAGAACTAGGTTTATTAATGGTGAGTTGTTTTAATACAAGGGGCCACTGGAGACACTAGTGATTCCCTTTTTGTTCCCAATTGTTGTACATATAAAGATTATTATAACCCAGAAGTGAATGTTGTAAACTTCCAGGGTCACATTAACCTAAACCGGATATGATGTCAGTTTGGCGCCTTTGTTGACAGGAAGAAGGAGGTACCTGTTTGTGTTTCACTCTATTTAAGCATGGTTTGTCTGTGTTATTTGTGTTCTGGAGAAGGGGAGTTTTGTTCCCCGAAACATCAATAAATTTGACTAATTGCTTTGAAGAAAACCTGGTTTGCCTCTGATATTGTTGAAACTTGCTATGTATATGTATATATATAATAATGGTTTATAATTTTTCAGTACAAAGAAGGCTAATTATTAAACTGTCTATCTATCTATATATATATATATATATATATATATATATATATATATATATATATATATATATACGAAAAATAAGCAAATAGAGTCCAGCACTATACCCATAGGTATTTTCACAAACTTAATGCTAAGGATCTAGATAGAAATAAAGTGAAGAATAAGAATGATCCAAATAGACTAGTGTTTGCTATGGAATACAGTGATAGAAGTAAGGATATTTTTAGAATAGTGAGAAACCACTGGCATCTACTATCAAAATATAATCCAGAAGTGGAATCCTTCAAATTGCCCCCTATGCCATCATATAGACGGGTAAAAAACCTCAGGGATAATTTGGTCAAAGCAGATGTGGGCACAATTAAACCATATAGTACTAATTATCTGACTACACCCAATAAGGGTTGTTACCCATGTCTACATTGAGCTCAATGTATCTATTATAAAAGGAAAATGTCTAGCAAAAAATGATAAAAGGGAACAATACACCATCAATGGCTTATATACATGTCAAACTAATTATGTAATTTACCTTCTTAAGTGCTCATGTGGATTATGCTATATTGGCGAGACCACCCAGGCCACCAGGGATAGATTCAGTCAACACAAAACATCTATTAAATCAAAGGATATGTCCTTACCAATGTCTGCACACTTTACACAGATGGGACATACAGTTAGTCAGCTCCGATTTAAAGTGATAGATCACATCCCCATACATAGGAGAGGGGGTAATATGGAACTAAAACTGAGACAAAAGGAGGTATGGTTGATCAAGCGTTTGAATACATTACACCCTTATGGTCTGATTAGGGATTATGATTTGTATTTGTTTTTATAGACTGGTTTATAGAATTTATAGGACATGTATAGAGGTCACTAATAAATGGAATTCCCTAAATACCTGGATAGGTATGAGTTAATCCAATTAATACTAGAAGTTGGAACCTGATTGGCCAAGATACCCTTTTTAAAGTGTGTGTTTGATTGTTTTTAACTATGCATAATTAAGGACCATGTTGGTCCGAAACGTCGCTGCTTTTAAGGTTGTTATATCCCTATAAAGAAAAGATTTTTCACCTTTAAAAAGATCTTTTGTTGTAGTGCTGTCACCCTTTATGCATGGACTGTACAAATTGGAGTTTTGCTGATACTCCACAGTGACGAGCACACAGTTTGGGAAAATACCTATGGGTATAGTGGTGGACTCTATTTGCTTATTTTTCGTATATATATATATGAGATAGATAGATAGATAGATAGATAGATAGATAGATAGACAGACAGTTTAATAATTAGAGTTCTTTGTACTGAAAAAATGTAAACCAAAGATGCTTATACACACAAATAAATGTTTTTGCTTTAAATTTTTATGTTCAAAGAGTGCCTAAGGCCTCACTTCAATAGGGGACTCACAATGTGTTTATATCTTTAGATGGGGATTTTTTTTATGTGCAACTTCTGAAGAGCATGTCGATGAGTAAATAAAACACTGTTAGATAGTTGACATAGAAAAATAGGAAGTGCCTGAAGGATTTGTCTCTGACTATCTGACTGTTACTACTGTTTACCTGGGGACATGTTCCAAAATGCAGTTCTGCAAAAGGAAAGTTGTGGCTGAGGGGTTATATTGCACATCCTCCTGTGATGCATGTCTAAATGCCACCCCTGTTGTCTGCATAGTATCTCAAAACATAAGTACCATGTTATGGTGCACAGTGTGAATCTAACACAACAGGCATATGAAGGTGTGATTTGAAGGAGGAGAGTAGAGATTAGTGTGACCAATTGAATAACTTGAGGATGTCAGAATTATCCACACATTGCTTGAAGAGAAACAGGGAGCATGGGGATATCCTGTTTGAAGAAGCTCCAGAGGATAATCCTGTCTGGAATACTGCTAACGATTAAAATCATTAAATAAAATAAACATCTGCCAGTTCTGCTATGACCTTTCTTTACTAGCTACATTCTCTTTCTGCTCTATCTCCTTTTCTCTCCTCGCTTTATTACTTTGTCATCTCTTTTTCTGCTCCTTTTCTTTTTGTCTCCTTTTCTCTCTCCTCTCCCTTCTCAGTCTCTCTATAGACTATTTCTCTGTCTCTCTCATTCTCCACGCCTTCCTTCCTTCTCATCAATCCTTCTTTTTATGCTCTCCCTTATCTCTCTCTTCCCATCTCTATTCCGCCTCCTGCTCACAAGCAGCCACAGCGCACGAGCATGGGCTGCTAATCTCCCTAGTCAGAAAAGTCACAAAGGATTGAGATACGCCACATAACAGATGGCAAAATGGGTTAAGAAGCAGCGGTCTGATGAGTATAAAGCCAAATTGTTTAATAAATCTGGCCCTTTCTCATATTCTCTCCTTGTCCAGTTTCACTTTCACTCTCTCTCATCTCTTCCCACTCTTTTGTTCTCTATTCTTTCTATTTTTTTTCTCCCTCAGTCTCTCCACTATCCTCTTCTCTTTCTTTTCTCATATACTACCTTTCCATGTTCTCCTCCTTTCTATTTTTCTCTCTCTACTGTCTCCTTCTCTCTATTTTCCGCCTTTCTTCTCTCTCTTTTAATTCCTTCTTCATTTTGTATCCACTCTCCCATTGTTGTCCTATTTCCTTTCTCTCTTCTTTTCTCTTTCTATTTACTCTCTTTTTTTCTCTCACACCTTCTTTCTCTCTCTATTAACTTTTGCTTCTATTTTCTTTCTCTTATTTCTCTACATTCTGTCCACTAATCTTTTTCCTCTTTCTATGTTCTCCTTCTTTCCCCAATCTCCAATCTACCTCACCTCTTGCTTCCTCCTTTGTTTATCCCCTCTATTACCTCTCCCTTTTCTTTCTTTTTACCTTTTTTGCTCTACTATTTCATTGAATATATATATATATATATATATATATATATACACACATGCACACACATTCACCATGGTGTAGTTTGGTAGAAAGATATAGATATATATAGATATAGAGATATTGGGCTCCATTTATTATTAGGCGGGTGGGCTAGGTTCACTGTCATAAACCATGTAGGCCTAGTTTGTGGCAAGCAGGCAGCAACATTGCCCATGCCACTGCTGCAAAAGCCGCCCCTTGCTCATGTGACCCTGGTATGCTGGAGCTCCAAAGCTGCTATTGCAGCTTGATAAAAGGAGCCCATAGAGATTTATCAAAACAAAATCTGCATTCACTGGATTTTTTAAAAATATATATATTTTGTTAATTATTATAGTGACATTGAGAGGATATGTTTCTCTTCTTCTGTCACTGAAATGTCATTTTAGTAATTGAAAAAATACTAAGTATTCAAAAAGTGTGAAACTTTGTTTTTCTATTGTGTTTGCCCTTTTGGTGACTGTTGAATAATGGTTTAGTTATAATATACTTATCATATCTGAAGAACTTGTTAGAAATGTATCTTTAGACCGAGGCACGTGAAACCATGCAGTAACAGAGAAGCATGGGTTATCCACTTATTTGAATATATTGTAAATATTTAAGCTATTCACCAGCCATATTTATTACAGGAATGGAAATTCTACAAAAATTTTCAAGCTTATTAGTTTGATCGACTACATTAATATATGCATAATAACAAGATTATTATCTTTGTATACACTGTAATAAAATTGGCAACCATGTAATTATTACATTAACATAAATAAAAACTAAAACAATCAAATTGAAAAATATTCATCATTGGCCACAATTGTAAATTAATAAATGTTTTAAATCTGTTATTGTAATGAACAACTGGTGTTTTTCTTTTGAGAAATGTGCTAATTCATGATACTAAGCAACTGAGTCTAAACAAGGGAACACCTCATAATCTTCCTTTGGCATTAGACTTTGCTTTGAAAAGTACAGACAGACGGATATAATGACTAATTAAATATATTTCCTTTCTCTTCCTTTGTTCTATTTTGTGTCTTTTACTTCCTACCTGCTCTGCCATTTTCTTTGCACAGCTATTGCTGTCTTTTGCCTCTTTTTATTTTTCATTATTTATCACTCCATTCTTTGTATGTCTTCTATCATCATAATTGTGAGAAAATAGCTTTGATTTATATTCGTAGTTCCCCAGTTTTTAACTTTTAGAGCAAACATTTTGCTAATCAAACACAAGTTAATTTCCAAAGAACAAAAATATATTTTCATGCATTTAACCAATAGAATTTAATAAAAAAAAATGATATTACATAGTCATTACACTTGAAAGTTCTATTGTGCATATAAAGAATAAACTTTAAAATTAATATTTTAGGTTGCATTCCTCATAAGTGCTTTGCCAGGATAAGACATCATTATGTCCAAATCTATGCCAAATGTAATCTAAGGAAAGATTACAATTACAAGGTACTCATCCTTATTAAACCCTTTCAAAGAACCTCTACCAATGTTATTAAAATATAGTGCAGCCATTTGTCTTTCAGTAGTGTCTCCAGACCTTTTTTGCATTAGTATAGTTTTTATATTTGCATCTCACCCCTTTTTTCATATTTATGGCAATGCTTACAATACAATGATTTAGACAGACATAATATTATGCAGCATATATAGGTAATATTACACTTTAATGTTGTCAAAACCTTCCAAATGTGTGATTTTTGCTCAAACAATACTATGGGTTCAGATCCCTCAGATGAGGACAGTCAAATATCACTATAATTAGAAATGTTTCTGATTGCTTGTACATTTTTATTAGAAATTATAGTTGAAGACTGAAGACAAACTTTTGTTTTTATCAGCCAGAAAATGTTCTACTACGTTTAAAAAAATTGTTTGACATCTCGAATAAACATTAATATTTTGATCATATGTATACACTAGGGATGGGCGAATGTTTCTAAAAATTTGAAATTTAAAACGAATTTTGATACATTCGTTCGTTCGAATCAAATTTCAAATGTTTACATAACATTCTAACATTCTATTTTTGAATTTTCGTTTTCAAATTTTTCAATAAAATTTGAAAATATTCGTTCGAATAATAGAATGTTTAGCTATGTATTCATTCAATTTCAAAATGTAATATTCGAATTTGAATGTGACATTCGAATTCGAATGTGACATTCAAATTTGAAATAGTATTTCTAGTCGACAACTGTGTTTAATAAATGTAATATTCGAATTCGAATGCTACATTCGAATTTGAATGTCACATTCGAATTTGAAATAGTATTTCTAGTCTAATACTGTGTTTTAAATGTGATATTCGATTCTAATGTGATATTCGATTCAAATGTGACATTCAAATTCGAAATAGTATTTCTAGTCTAATACTGTGTTTTATAAATGTAATATTCGAATTCGAATGTGCCTTTCATTCGAATGTGATATCCGATTTGAATGTGACATTTGAAATAGTGTTTCTAGTCTACAATTGTGTTTTATAAATGTAATAATCAAATTCGAATGTGACATTCAAATTTGAATGTGACATTCAAATTCGAATGTGATATTCGAAAACTGTAAATAACATTCGAAAATCGAATTTTTAAGAATATTCGTTCTTATCAACATTCTATTATGTAAATCGAATTTCTACAATAATATTCGTTCTAACATTCGAATTCGGATATAAACACATTTGCCCATCCCTAGTATACACCTATGCATATTGTGCAAAATGAGTTAATGCTGATAAATATATTTATCATTTACAATAATAATATAATTTCTATATAGTTTTAAAATATACCTCTATTACCTCCCTAAAGATGCTTACCAAACAATAAACAGACATACAGTATATAATAATAAGCAACAACAAAAAAAAACCCCACAAATGTTAACTTTTTCCCTACGTTAAAGGAATCCATGCCATCCTAACTGCTCTGGGCTTTAGCACAAATAGAACGGCATGGAATATCCTAGATGTTTGGCTGTACTGAAGCCAATGGTGCATACTGAATGGGATCGGGTCATGGTGGGCATGCCTAGCATTGTAGGTTTCATCATTGAAATCTCGTGATCGCATACACAATCGCATAATTTCAATTTGTTGACATAAGAAGGTTGTTCCGATGTAGACAAATTAAACCCAGCATAAAAGGGTTAATAATATCAATAAGATAAACAACAACAACTACAATTATGAGAACAATCAACAATAATAATATTATTAAAAGTAGTTGTGGAAGTAATAGTAGAATATATTTAGAACAGGGTGTCATCATTGCACAATATGTATTTTAAATAAATAGTTAAATAGATTAAAACTACATGTATCTTTACCATATGCTTTAAGAGCTTTACCACATCAAAATGACCATGAGATAAAGAGTCCTTGCCATATGCTTATAGAGCTTTAACACACTAAACTAACTATGAGATAGAGAGTCCTTGCCATTTGCTTATAGAGCTTTACCACATTAAACTGACCATGAGCTAGAGTGTCCTTACCATATGTTTATAGTGCTTTACCACATTAAACTGGCCATGAAATAGAGAGTTCTTGCAATATGCTTATTGAGCTTTACCACATCAAACTAAACATGAGCTAGAGAGTCTTTGCCATATGCTTATAGAGCTTTAAGACAGTAAACTGACCTTGAGATAAATAGTCCTTGCCATATGCTTATAAAGCTTTACCATATTAAACTAACCATGATCTAAAGAGTCCTTGCCATATGCTGATAAATCTTTACATAATTAAACTAACGATAAGATAGAGTCCTTGTCATATGCTTATAGAGTAAACTGAACATGAGATAGAGAGTCCTTGCCATATGCTTATAGTGCATTAGGACATTAAACTGACCATGAGATAGAGAGTCCTTGCCATATACTTATAGAGCTTTAGGACATTAAACTGACCATGAGATAGAGAGTCCTTGCCATATGCTTATAAAGCTTTACCACATTAAACTGAACATGAGATAGAGAGTCCTTGCCATTTGCTTATATAGCTTTACCACTTTAACCTGACCATAAGCTAGAGAGTCCTTACCATATGCTTATAGAGATTTACCACATTAAACTGAACATGAGATAGAGAGTTCTTGCCATATGCTTATAGAGCTTTAAGACAGTAAACTGACCTTGAGATAAATAGTCCTTGCCATATGCTTATAGAACTTTACCACATTAAACAAACCATGAGCTAGAGAGTCCTTGCCATATGCGTATAGCTCTTTAACACATTAAACTAACCATGAAATAGAGAGTCCTTGCCATTTGCTTATAGATCTTTACCACATTAAACTGACCATGAGATCGAGTCATATCCATATGCTTATTGAGCTTTACCACATAAAACTAAAAATGAGCTAGAGAGTCATTGCCATATGCTTAAATAGTTTTACCTCATTAAACTAACCATGAGATAGAGAGTCCTAGCCATATGCTTATAGAGCTTGAGGACATTTAACTGACCATGAGATAGAGAGTCCTAGCCATATGCTTATAGAGCTTGAGGACATTTAACTGACCATGAGATATAGAGTCCTTGCCATATGCTTATAGAGCTTGAGGACATTAAACTGACCATGAGATAGAGAGTCCTTGCCATTTGCTTATAAAGCTTTACCACATTATACTGACCATGAGCTAGAGTGTCCTTACCATATGTTTATAGTGTTTTACCACATCAAAATGACCATGAGATAAAGAGTCCTTGCCATATGCTTATAGAGCTTTAACACACTAAACTAACTATGAGATAGAAAGTCCTTGCCATTTTCTTATAGAGCTTTACCACATTAAACTGACCATGAGCTAGAGTGTCCTTACCATATGTTTATAGTGCTTTACCACATTAAACTGGCCATGAAATAGAGAGTTCTTGCAATATGCTTATTGAGCTTTACCACATCAAACTAAACATGAGCTAGATAGTCCTTGCCATATGCTTATAAAGCTTTACCATATTAAACTAACCATGATCTAAAGAGTCCTAGCCATATGCTGATAAATTTTTACATAATTAAACTAACGGTGAGATAGAGTCCTTGTCATATGCTTATAGTGTAAACTGAACATGAGATAGAGTCCTTGCCATATGCTTATAGTGCATTTGGACATTAAACTGACCATGAGATAGAGAGTCATTGCCATATACTTATAGAGCTTTAGGACATTAAACTGACCATGAGATAGAGAGTCCTTGCCATATGCTTATAAAGCTTTACCACATTAAACTGAACATGAGATAGAGAGTCCTTGCCATATGCTTATATAGCTTTACCACTTTAACCTGACCATAAGCTAGAGAGTCCTTACCATATGCTTATAGAGATTTACCACATTAAACTGAACATGAGATAGAGAGTTCTTGCCATATGCTTATAGAGCTTTAAGACATTAAACTGACCTTGAGATAAATAGTCCTTGCCATATACTTATAGAACTTTACCACATTAAACAAACCATGAGCTAGAGAGTCCTTTCCATATGCGTATAGCTCTTTAACACATTAAACTAACCATGAAATAGAGTGTCCTTGCCATTTGCTTATAGAGCTTTACCACATTAAACTGACCATGAGATAGAGAGTCATTGCCATATGCTTAAAGAGTTTTACCTCATTAAACTAACCATGAGATAGAGAGTCCTTGCCATATGCTTATAGAGCTTGAGGACATCTAACTGACCATGAGATATAGAGTCCTTGCCATATGCTTATAGAGCTTGAGGACATTAAACTGACCATGAGATAGAGAGTCCTTGCCATATGCTTATATAGCTTTACCACATTAAACTGACCATGAGATAGAGTCCTTGCCTTATGCTTATAGAGCTTTACCATATTAAACTGACCATGTTATAGAGAGTCCTTTCCATTTGATTATAGAGATTTACCACATTAAACTGACCATGAGCTAGAGTGTCCTTACCATATGCTTATAGAGCTTTACCATATTAAACTGACCACGAGATAGAGAGTCCTTGCCATATGCTTATAGAGCTTTACAACATTAAACTTACCATGTGATAGAGAGTCCTTGCCATTTGCTTATAGAGATTTACCACATTAAACTGACCATGAGATAGAGTCCTTACCATTTGCTTATTGAGCTTTACCACATTAAACGAATCATGAGCTAGAGAGCCCTTGCCATATGCTTATATATCTTTACTGCATTAAGCTGAACAGGAGATAGAGAGTCCTTGCCATATGCTTATATAGCTTTACCACTTTAACCTGACCATAAGCTAGAGAGTCCTTACCATATGCTTATAGAGATTTACCACATTAAACTGAACATGAGATAGAGAGTTCTTGCCATATGCTTATAGAGCTTTAAGACAGTAAACTGACCTTGAGATAAATAGTCCTTGCCATATGCTTATAAAGCTTTACCATATTAAACAAACCATGATCTAAAGAGTCCTTGCCATATGCTGATAAATCTTTACATAATTAAACTAACGATAAGATAGAGTCCTTGTCATATGCTTATAGAGTAAACTGAACATGAGATAGAGAGTCCTTGCCATATGCTTATAGTGCATTAGGACATTAAACTGACCATGAGATAGAGAGTCCTTGCCATATACTTATAGAGCTTTAGGACATTAAACTGACCATGAGATAGAGAGTCCTTGCCATATGCTTATATATCTTTACTGCATTAAGCTGAACAGGAGATAGAGAGTCCTTGCCATATGCTTATATAGCTTTACCACTTTAACCTGACCATAAGCTAGAGAGTCCTTACCATATGCTTATAGAGATTTACCACATTAAACTGAACATGAGATAGAGAGTTCTTGCCATATGCTTATAGAGCTTTAAGACAGTAAACTGACCTTGAGATAAATAGTCCTTGCCATATGCTTATAGAACTTTACCACATTAAACAAACCATGAGCTAGAGAGTCCTTGCCATATGCGTATAGCTCTTTAACACATTAAACTAACCATGAAATAGAGAGTCCTTGCCATTTGCTTATAGATCTTTACCACATTAAACTGACCATGAGATCGAGTCATATCCATATGCTTATTGAGCTTTACCACATAAAACTAAAAATGAGCTAGAGAGTCATTGCCATATGCTTACATAGTTTTACCTCATTAAACTAACCATGAGATAGAGAGTCCTAGCCATATGCTTATAGAGCTTGAGGACATTTAACTGACCATGAGATAGAGAGTCCTAGCCATATGCTTATAGAGCTTGAGGACATTTAACTGACCATGAGATATAGAGTCCTTGCCATATGCTTATAGAGCTTGAGGACATTAAACTGACCATGAGATAGAGAGTCCTTGCCATTTGCTTATAAAGCTTTACCACATTATACTGACCATGAGCTAGAGTGTCCTTACCATATGTTTATAGTGTTTTACCACATCAAAATGACCATGAGATAAAGAGTCCTTGCCATATGCTTATAGAGCTTTAACACACTAAACTAACTATGAGATAGAAAGTCCTTGCCATTTTCTTATAGAGCTTTACCACATTAAACTGACCATGAGCTAGAGTGTCCTTACCATATGTTTATAGTGCTTTACCACATTAAACTGGCCATGAAATAGAGAGTTCTTGCAATATGCTTATTGAGCTTTACCACATCAAACTAAACATGAGCTAGATAGTCCTTGCCATATGCTTATAAAGCTTTACCATATTAAACTAACCATGATCTAAAGAGTCCTAGCCATATGCTGATACATTTTTACATAATTAAACTAACGGTGAGATAGAGTCCTTGTCATATGCTTATAGTGTAAACTGAACATGAGATAGAGTCCTTGCCATATGCTTATAGTGCATTTGGACATTAAACTGACCATGAGATAGAGAGTCATTGCCATATACTTATAGAGCTTTAGGACATTAAACTGACCATGAGATAGAGAGTCCTTGCCATATGCTTATAAAGCTTTACCACATTAAACTGAACATGAGATAGAGAGTCCTTGCCATATGCTTATATAGCTTTACCACTTTAACCTGACCATAAGCTAGAGAGTCCTTACCATATGCTTATAGAGATTTACCACATTAAACTGAACATGAGATAGAGAGTTCTTGCCATATGCTTATAGAGCTTTAAGACATTAAACTGACCTTGAGATAAATAGTCCTTGCCATATACTTATAGAACTTTACCACATTAAACAAACCATGAGCTAGAGAGTCCTTTCCATATGCGTATAGCTCTTTAACACATTAAACTAACCATGAAATAGAGTGTCCTTGCCATTTGCTTATAGAGCTTTACCACATTAAACTGACCATGAGATAGAGAGTCATTGCCATATGCTTAAAGAGTTTTACCTCATTAAACTAACCATGAGATAGAGAGTCCTTGCCATATGCTTATAGAGCTTGAGGACATCTAACTGACCATGAGATATAGAGTCCTTGCCATATGCTTATAGAGCTTGAGGACATTAAACTGACCATGAGATAGAGAGTCCTTGCCATATGCTTATATAGCTTTACCACATTAAACTGACCATGAGATAGAGTCCTTGCCTTATGCTTATAGAGCTTTACCATATTAAACTGACCATGTTATAGAGAGTCCTTTCCATTTGATTATAGAGATTTACCACATTAAACTGACCATGAGCTAGAGTGTCCTTACCATATGCTTATAGAGCTTTACCATATTAAACTGACCACGAGATAGAGAGTCCTTGCCATATGCTTATAGAGCTTTACAACATTAAACTTACCATGTGATAGAGAGTCCTTGCCATTTGCTTATAGAGATTTACCACATTAAACTGACCATGAGATAGAGTCCTTACCATTTGCTTATTGAGCTTTACCACATCAAAGTAAACATAAGCTAGACAGTCCTTGCCATATGCTTATAGAGCTTTACCACATTAAACGAATCATGAGCTAGAGAGCCCTTGCCATATGCTTATATATCTTTACTGCATTAAGCTGAACAGGAGATAGAGAGTCCTTGCCATATGCTTATATAGCTTTACCACTTTAACCTGACCATAAGCTAGAGAGTCCTTACCATATGCTTATAGAGATTTACCACATTAAACTGAACATGAGATAGAGAGTTCTTGCCATATGCTTATAGAGCTTTAAGACATTAAACTGACCTTGAGATAAATAGTCCTTGCCATATACTTATAGAACTTTACCACATTAAACAAACCATGAGCTAGAGAGTCCTTGCCATATGCGTATAGCTCTTTAACACATTAAACTAACCATGAAATAGAGTGTCCTTGCCATTTGCTTATAGAGCTTTACCACATTAAAATGACCATGAGATAGAGAGTCATTGCCATATGCTTAAAGAGTTTTACCTCATTAAACTAACCATGAGATAGAGAGTCCTTGCCATATGCTTATAGAGCTTGAGGACATTTAACTGACCATGAGATATAGAGTCCTTGCCATATGCTTATAGAGCTTGAGGACATTAAACTGACCATGAGATAGAGAGTCCTTGCCATATGCTTATATAGCTTTACCACATTAAACTGACCATGAGATAGAATCCTTGCCTTATGCTTAGAGAGCTTTACCATATTAAACTGACCATATTAAACTGATGGTCTAATGACATCAACACCCTATATCAGGTGTGCATAATTATTAGGCAACTTCCTTTCCTTTGGCAAAATGGGTCAAAAGAAGGACTTGACAGGGTTAGAAAAGTAAACTGACCATGTTATAGAGAGTCCTTTCCATTTGATTATAGAGATTTACCACATTAAACTGACCATGAGCTAGAGTGTCCTTACCATATGCTTATAGAGCTTTACCATATTAAACTGACCACGAGATAGAGAGTCCTTGCCATATGCTTATAGAGCTTTACAACATTAAACTTACCATGTGATAGAGAGTCCTTGCTATTTGCTTATAGAGATTTACCACATTAAACTGACCATGAGATAGAGTCCTTACCATTTGCTTATTGAGCTTTACCACATCAAAGTAAACATAAGCTAGACAGTCCTTGCCATATGCTTATAGAGCTTTACCACATTAAACGAATCATGAGCTAGAGAGCCCTTGCCATATGCTTATATATCTTTACTGCATTAAGCTGAACAGGAGATAGAGAGTACTTGCCATATGCTAATAGAGCTTTAGGACATTAAACTGACCATGAGATAGAGAGCCCTTGCCATATGCTTATAGAGCTTTACTACATTAAACTGACCGTGAGATAGAGAGTCCTTGCCATATGCTTATAAAACTTTACCACATTTATCTGACCATGAGATAGAGTCCTTACCATATGTTTATAGTGCTTTACCACATTAAACTGGCCAAGAAATAGAGAGTTCTTGCAATATGCTTATTGAGCTTTACCACATCAAACTAAACATGAGCTAGAGAGTCCTTGCCATATGCTTATAAAGCTTTACCATATTAAACTAACCATGATCTAAAGAGTCCTTGCCATATGCTGATAAATCTTTACATAATTAAAATAACGGTGAGATAGAGTCCTTTTCATATGCTTATAGAGTAAACTGAACATGAGATAGAGAGTCCTTGCCATATGCTTATAGTGCATTTGGACATTAAACTGACCATGAGATAGAGAGTCTTTGCCATATACTTATAGAGCTTTAGGACATTAAATAGACCATGAGATAGAGAGTCCTTGCCATATGCTTATAAAGCTTTACCACATTAAACTGAACATGAGATAGAGAGTCCTTGCCATTTGCTTATATAGCTTTACCACTTTAACCTGACCATAAGCTAGAGAGTCCTTACCATATGCTTATAGAGATTTACCACATTAAACTGAACATGAGATAGAGAGTTCTTGCCATATGCTTATAGAGCTTTAAGACATTAAACTGACCTTGAGCTAAATAGCCTTGCCATATACTTATAGAACTTTACCACATTAAACAAACCATGAGCTAGAGAGTTCTTGCCATATGCGTATAGCTCTTTAGCACATTAAACTAACCATGAAATAGAGAGTCCTTGCCATTTGCTTATAGAGCTTTACCACATTAAACTGACCATGAGCTAGAGCATCCTTACCATATGTTTATAGTGCTTTACCACTATAAATTGACCATGAGATAGAGAGTCATTGCCATATGCTTAAAGAGTTTTTCCTCATTAAACTAACCATGAGATAGAGAGTCCTTGCCATATGCTTATAGAGCTTGAGGACATTTAACTGACCATGAGATATAGAGTCCTTGCCATATGCTTATAGACCTTGAGGACATTAAACTGACCATGAGATAGAGAGTCCTTGCCATATGCTTATATAGCTTTACCACATTAAACTGACCATGAGATAGAGAGTCCTTGCCTTATGCTTATAGAGCTTTACCATATTAAACTGACCATGTTATAGAGAGTCCTTTCCATTTGATTATAGAGATTTACCACATTAAACTGACCATGAGCTAGAGTGTCCTTACCATATGCTTATAGAGCTTTACAACATTAAACTTACCGTGAAATAGAGAGTCCTTGCCATTTGCTTATAGAGCTTTACCACATTAAACTGACCATGAGCTAGAGCATCCTTACCATATGTTTATAGTGCTTTACCACTATAAATTGACCATGAGATAGAGAGTCATTGCCATATGCTTAAAGAGTTTTTCCTCATTAAACTAACCATGAGATAGAGAGTCCTTGCCATATGCTTATAGAGCTTGAGGACATTTAACTGACCATGAGATATAGAGTCCTTGCCATATGCTTATAGACCTTGAGGACATTAAACTGACCATGAGATAGAGAGTCCTTGCCATATGCTTATATAGCTTTACCACATTAAACTGACCATGAGATAGAGAGTCCTTGCCTTATGCTTATAGAGCTTTACCATATTAAACTGACCATGTTATAGAGAGTCCTTTCCATTTGATTATAGAGATTTACCACATTAAACTGACCATGAGCTAGAGTGTCCTTACCATATGCTTATAGAGCTTTACAACATTAAACTTACCGTGAGATAGAGAGTCCTTGCCATTTGCTTATTGAGCTTTACCACATCAAAGTAAACATGAGCTAGACAGTCCTTGCCATATGCTTATAGAGCTTTACCACATTAAACGAATCATGAGCTAGAGAGCCCTTGCCATATGCTTATATACACTGTGTGCAGAATTATTAGGCAAATGAGTATTTTGACCACATCATCCTCTTTATGCATGTTGTCTTACTCCAAGCTGTATAGTCTCGAAAGCCTACTACCAATTAAGCATATTAGGTGATGTGCATCTCTGTAATGAGAAGGGGTATGGTCTAATGACATCAACACCCTTTATCAGGTGTGCATAATTATTAGGCAACTTCCTTTCCTTTGGCAAAATGGGTCAAAAGAAGGACTTGACAGGCTTAGAAAAGTAAAAAATAGTGAGATATCTTGCAGAGGGATGCAGCACTCTTAAAATTGCAAAGCTTCTGAAGCGTGATCATCGAACAATCAAGCGTTTCATTCAAAATAGTCAACAGGGTCGCAAGAAGCGTGTGGAAAAACCAAGGCGCAAAATAACTGCCCATGAACTGAGAAAAGTCAAGCGTGCAGCTGCCAAGATGCAACTTGCCAAGAGTTTGGCCATATTTCAGAGCTGCAACATCACTGGAGTGCCCAAAAGCACAAGGTGTGCAATACTCAGAGACATGGCCAAGGTAAGGAAGGCTGAAAGACGACCACCACTGAACAAGACACACAAGCTGAAACGTCACGACTGGGCCAAGAAATATCTCAAGACTGATTTTTCTAAGGTTTTATGGACTGATGAAATGAGAGTGAGTCTTGATGGGCCAGATGGATGGGCCCGTGGCTGGATTGGTAAAGGGCAGAGAGCTCCAGTCCGACTCAGACGCCAGCAAGGTGGAGGTGGAATACTGATTTGGGCTGGTATCATCAAAGATGAGCTTGTGGGGCCTTTTCGGGTTGAGGATGGAGTCAAGCTCAACTCCCAGTTCTACTGCCAGTTTCTGGAAGACACCTTCTTCAAGCAGTGGTACAGGAAGAAGTCTGCATCCTTCAAGAAAAACATGATTTTCATGCAGGACAATGCTCCATCACACACGTCCAAGTACTCCACAGCGTGGCTGGCAAGAAAGGGTATAAAAGAAGAAAATCTAATGACATGGCCTCCTTGTTCACCTGATCTGAACCCCATTGAGAACCTGTGGTCCATCATCAAATGTGAGATTTACAAGGAGGGAAAACAGTATACCTCTCTGAACAGTGTCTGGGAGGCTGTGGTTGCTGCTGCACGCAATGTTGATGGTGAACAGATCAAAACACTGACAGAATCCATGGATGGCAGGCTTTTGAGTGTCCTTGCAAAGAAAGGTGGCTATATTGGTCACTGATTTGTTTTTGTTTTGTTTTTGAATGTCAGAAATGTATATTTGTGAATGTTGAGATGTTATATTGGTTTCACTGGTAAAAATAAATAATTGAAATTGTATATATTTGTTTTTTGTTAAGTTGCCTAATAATTATGCACAGTAATAGTCACCTGCACACACAGATATCCCCCTAAAATAGCTATAACTAAAAACAAACTAAAAACTACTTCCCAAACTATTCAGCTTTGATATTAATGAGTTTTTTGGGTTCATTGAGAACATGGTTGTTGTTCAATAATAAAATTAATCCTCAAAAATACAACTTGCCTAATAATTCTGCACTCCCTGTATCTTTACTGCATTAAGCTGAACAGGAGATAGAGAGTACTTGCCATATGCTAATAGAGCTTTAGGACATTAAACTGACCATGAGATAGAGAGCCCTTGCCATATGCTTATAGAGCTTTACTACATTAAACTGACCGTGAGATAGAGAGTCCTTGCCATATGCTTATAAAACTTTACCACATTTATCTGACCATGAGATAGAGAGTCCTTGCCATATGGTTATAAAACCTTACCACATTAAACTGACCATGAGATAGAGAGTCCTTGCCATATGCTTATAGAGCTTTACCACATTAAACTGACCATGTGAAAGAGAATGTGAAAGAGAGTCCTTGCCATATGCTTATAGAGCTTTACCGCATAAAACTGACCATGAGATAGAGAGTCCTAGCCATATGCTTATAAAGCTTTACCACATTAAACTGGCCATAAGATAGAGAGTCCTTGCCATATGCTTATAGAGCTTGACTGCATTAAGCTGAACATGAGATAGAGAGTTATTGCCATGTGTTTATATAGCTTTACTACATTAAACTTAACATGAGACAGAGAGTCCTTGATATATGCTTATAAAGCTTTACTACATCAAACTTACCATGAGAAAGAGAGTACTTGCCATATACTTATAGAGCTTTACCCCATTAAATTGACCATGAGATAGAGAGTCCTTGCCATATGCTTATAGAGCTTGACGACATTAAACTGACCATGAGATAGAGAGTCCTTGCCATATGCTTATATAGCTTTACCACATTAAACTTACCATGAGATAGAGAGTCCTTGCCATATGCTTAAAGATTTACCACATTAAACTGACCATGAGCTAGAGTATCCTTACCATATGTTTATAGTGTTTTACCACTATAAACTGAAGAAGAGATAGAGTCCTTGCCATATGCTTATTGAGCTTTACCACATTAAACTAACCATGAGCTAGAGAGTCCTTGCCATATGCTTATAAAACTTTCTCTAAAGATGTATATGCATATATATATATATATATATATATATATATATATATATATATATAAATATGTATTTATATGTGTAAGTATTATTTTTTTACAGATATATATATATATATGACTACGCTATTTCCTGCTTGTGGAGCACGGCTCCACAAGCAAATTCAGAAATCCTGAGAGTGCCCTTCACTTAATAAGTATTACTCTAGATATTTTTATATATATATATATATATATATATATATATATATATATATATATATATATAAAAACACATAAATACGTGGATAAATACATACGTGGATATATATATATATATATATATACTGTATATATGTGTATGTGTGTGCATTGGAGCCCTTTGCATTTAAGTAAATGAAAATGTGTAAAAATATATTTATGCAATGTTCATTTTTAATAAAGTGTTTAACTCTGTATTTACTGTAAATACTTGACATTCTAATGTTCTGCACATAGCAGAATATGTTCTGTGTATTTATAAAAATATATTCCTATATATTTCTCTATATATCTATACCTATATATCAGGGGTCAGGTTCTACAAAAACAGGTGTGGGTACTCACCAAGACTTCTACCCTCCCTTACAATTATTATTTTATCCTCCTCTGTCACAGAGTCTTACCAATTTAAGGTTCAATAGTCCTATTTCTGCTGAGGGGAGCTAAATAACCAATAGCAAGCCACACAGAATTGTAAGCACCGTGTGATACACATATTGCTGACTGATAACACAGCAGGACAGCTGATAGTCTTACATTTAGTGTATTGTAGGAAGTGTTACTGCCTTTTACTAGAGGATCTCACTATCCCTCTAACCAGATTATTCTCCAGCTCCTCCCACCAGCAGCAGTAGTGTTTACTGAAGTGTTTCTGTTCTCTGTAAAGAGTGAACTTAGTTCCTCCTGCAAAAATAGTGTAGGAAGTCCGTTACCATGCGTTCCCGCTTGACTTGCCCCTGCTTTATATAATCAGGTATATAGTGTACCAAAATACCATTATATATATATATATATATATATATATATATATATATATATATATATAAAATCATGTCTGATTAGCGCCCTTGAGAACATTTTTTTTTTGGGTTAGTGCGCGAGTAGGGTATTTTCCCAGTTTATTTTTCGCCATTGACTTCTATGGTGGAATAGGTTATCGTGAGCGTAATATGCTAGTTGCGCTAGAAGTAAGCCGTTTACGCTGGTCGGGTTAGCGCAATTGTGATAACTTTTTACTTTAAACTAGTAATACGATCGCAACCCAAAGCGTACAAAAAGTTTACTTCTAGCACAATGAGCGCTCTAGTGAAAGTTCTTAAAAAGTTATCCATTTGTAAACTGGCCCTAAAATCACAATAAGATAGAGTTTCTTGCTATATGCTTACCACATTAAAGGGAACATGAGCTAGAGACTCCTTGCCATATTATTATAGTGTTTTTCAACATTAAAGGAACCATGAGCTAGAGAGCCCTTGACATCTGCTTACAGTGCATTACCCCATTAAAGAGACTGATCTTACAGACTAAGGGAAATTAAAGATACTGTAAAATAGTTTTCCCTTAATGTATTTCCAATGACTTGTTATACCTGCTGCTGATTATAGAATGTATGAGAAATTGCATTTTAAATGTATTTGTGTTTTGTGCTTTGAAACCACAGTCTATTGAAATGGATTGAGCTTTTGGGTAAAATGAGATCCCATTATGTTATCAATTTGTGTACACACACTTGCTTCCTTATCTGTTTTCAAACCAAAGCCCAATACTTAGAGAGAACAATGGAAAATTAATGTTTTATTAGTTATCTCTTCTACACCCCACCAGGCATGTAATTTCTTCTGCCGGTTCTGTTTACAGTGCCTGTCAATAGCCTAGACATAAGTACAAAAACTTTCATTATAGGTGGGGATACCACAGGCTAAATCAGCTATTTCAAATTCTGAAATAAGGGTAAACAAGCTACTTGTAAACAATTTAATACACTCTAGCAGTAAAAAATGGATCATTTGGAAAAAATGAAAGCGGATAATTTTTTGGGGGGAAAATGTCCCTTTAAAAACAATGGTGAGAGAGTTGATTTGAATGTTAAGTATATTCTCAAGATATAGCCTAGGCATTCATATTTATATGTCCCGGAGTTTTATTTCATGACTCCACCACCATTTATGTAAAAAAGTGCACCTACAAATGACTTCTGCAATTGCTAGACCATTTGGAATGGATGATGCTGAGTTATAATATATAACAACATATATTTTTTTTATTTATTTTTTTTTTCAGAAGAAAGTGATGAGAAATTTTGTATTTAAGTTCACAGTAAGAATTATGGTTGACTGTAATTATAAATGTTTCCTAGTCTGTAAAGAAATATACCTGGGTGGGATTGATGAGGGTGAATACATAAGGTTTTGGATGATGCTTTCATTAAAGGGTGCAATAACAGATTAAAACAGTTTTTCTTTTTAACAAAATGAAAAATATTCAAATTAGATGTACATGAGTAGAAGTGGAGGGAAACAATATTATTTGACAATGTAGAAGGTAATGGATGAAGAAAAAGCTTTGAATGCAGGGTAAATAGAAGGAATCATACAATTAAACCATATTGATACCCTTAGAATTCTATTAAATAACTGTCAGATACTGAGATTTAATGCGTGTCTTGATAGCAAGGCCCAGTACATCACATGTTTTATGTAAATATTGATTTAATTCAAGTTGCAGGAACACGTGGAAGCAGAGTGTTTCTAGATGTTTCTTTGATCAATAGGCGCAGGGTTAATGAGAAGCGTATGCCTCAAGATGTTACTTTGATTAATAGATGCAGGGTCAGAGGAGAGAAGTGTGTCTCTTGAGGTTTCTTTCACTTAGGGATAGATGGTGACCTGTAAGCAGTATTTCTCTTGTTTTTCCTTTGATTCATAGGTGCACTGGGAAATAATACAGCGCATCTCAAGATTCACGGTTGCAGAATAAGTGAGGTGAACTGTATCTATAGACAATGCATTGTGAAGTCATTAGAGAATGTAGTTCTTAACACAAAGAACGATAATTGATAAATAGAGGCATAAGGGCTGCTAAAAGACAAGCAAACGTTGAACAGTATAATTTCTTTCTATACGATTTAGCATTTAAACAAATGTTGTCTAACATCAACAAACTTTACATTTTAAAAGAAATGGTAAATTACAGCTAATACTTACACATAAAAAAAAATTAGAACTAAGTTTTTGGGGCTGAATTATCAAGCCCCGAATGGAGCTTGTTGCCCCTGTTTCCGCGCGAGCCTTCAGGCTCACTGCAAACAGCAGTTATGAAGCAGCGGTCTAGACCGCTGCTACATAACTTGTCCACCTGCTCAGAGGCTGCAGACATAAATACGCCCAATCCTATACGATCAGGCTTATTGACATCCCCTGCTAGCGGCCAATTGGCCGCGATTCTGCAGGGGGTGTCATTACACAAGCAGTTCACAAGAACTGCTTGTGCAATGATAAATGCCGACAGAGTATCCTGTCGGCATTTATCGATGTGCTGCGGACATGATACCCTAGATCGTATCATGTCCGTCCGTACTTTAATAAATAATCCCCATTGGGGGGTAGTTATCAACGTGTCAACTTTCCTGCCTTCGCCGGCCCAATACGCCCGCCTAAGCTCGCCTACCTTCGCCGCCGCGGACCTGAAAAAATACGCCTAAGTTATCAAATAAAAAGCCGCGGGGCGATGAGCAGCGGACTGTGAGAGTTATCACTCATCCGATCTAGCTGCTCTTCGGCTGTTTGACAGCTTTCTTGCTAGCCTGTCACTAAGCACTCACACTAAACTACACTGTTCTACCCCCTATACCGGCGCCCCCGGAGCCCCCCGCAACTAAATAAAGTTACTAACCCCTAAACCGCCGCTCCTAGACCCTGCCGCAAGTCTTATAAATGTATTAACCCCTAAACCGCCGCTCCTAGACCCCGCCGCAAGTCTTATAAATGTATTAACCCCTAAACCGCCGCTCCCGGACACCGCTGCCACCTACATTATACCTAGTAACCCCTATCCTGCCCCCCCTATACCGTCGCCCTCTATAATAAAGTTATTAACCCCTATCCTGCTGATCCCGCACCTCGCCGCAAATAAATAAATAGTTTAACCCCTAAACCGCCGCTCCCTGAACCCGCCGCAACCTATATTAAATTTATTAACCCCTATCCTGTCCCCCCTACACCGTCGCCACCTATAATAAATTTATTAACCCCTATCCTGCCCCCCACTACACCGCCGCCACTGTAATAAAATTATTAACCCCTAAACCTAAGTCTAACACTAACCATAACACCCCCCTAACTTAAATATTAATTAAATAAATCTAAATAATATTTCTATTATTAACTAAGTTAATCCTATTTAAAACTAAATACTTACCTATAAAATAAACCCTAATATAGCTACAATATAAATAATAATTATATTGTAGCTATCTTAGGATTTATTTTTATTTTACAGGCACCTTTCAATTTATTTTAACTAGGTACAATAGCTATTAAATAGTTATTAACTATTTAATAGCTTACCTAGCTAAAATAAAGAGAACTTTACCTGTAAAATAAAAACTAAAATAAGTTACAATTACACCTAACACTACACTATACTTTAATAAATTATTCCTATTTAAAACTAAATACTTACCTGTAAAATAAACCCTAACGGCTAGATTTAGAGTTTTGTCGGTAACGACCCGCGTAGCTAACGCTGGCTTTTTTCTGGCCGCACCTTTAAAATAACTCTGGTATTGAGAGTCCACAGAATGGCTGCGTTAGACTCCAAAAAAGGAGCGTACAGCATATTTAACACCACTGCAACTCTCGATACCAGAGTTGCTTACGGAAGCGGCCAGCTTCAAAAACGTGCTCGTGCACGATTCCCCCATAGGAAACAATGGGGCTGTTTGAGCTGAAAAAAAACCTAACACCTGCAAAAAAGCCGCGTTCAGCTCCTAACGCAGCCCCATTGTTTGCTATGGGGAAACACTTCCTACGTCTACACCTAACACTCTAACATGTACCCCGAGTCTAAACACCCCTAACCTTACACTTATTAACCCCTATTCTGCCGCCTCCGCTATCGCTGACCCCTGTATATTATTTTTAACCCCTAATCTGCCGCTCCGTAAACCGCCGCTACTTACATTATCCCTATGTACCCCTAATCTGCTGCCCCTAACACCGCCGACCCCTATATTATATTTATTAACCCCTAATCTGCCCCCAACAATGTCGCCTCCACCTGCCTACACTTATTAACCCCTAATCTGCCGAGCGGACCGCACCGCTATTATTATAAAGTTATTAACCCCTAATCCGCCTCACTAACCCTATAATAAATAGTATTAACCCCTAATCTGCCCTCCCTAACATCCCCGACACCTAACTTCAAACATTAACCCCTAATCTGCCGACTGGAGCTCACCGCTATTCTAATAAATGTATTAACCCCCTAAAGCTAAGTCTAACCCTAACACTAACACCCCCCTAAGTTAAATATAATTTACATCTAACGAAATTAATTAACTCTTATTAAATAAATTATTCCTATTTAAAGCTAAATACTTACCTGTAAAATAAATCCTAATATAGCTACAATATAAATTATATTTATATTATAGCTATTTTAGGATTTATATTTATTTTACAGGTAACTTTGTATTTATTTTAACCAGGTACAATAGCTAAAATAGTTAAAATAATTACAAAATTACCTGTAAAATAAATCCTAACCTAAGTTACAATTAAACACTACACTATCAATAAATTAATTAAATAAAATACCTACAATTACCTACAATTAAACCTAACACTACACTATCAATACATTAATTAAATACAATATCTACAAATAAATACAATGAAATAAACTAACTAAAGTACAAAAAATAAAAAAGAACTAAGTTACAAAAAATAAAAAAATATTTACAAACATCAGAAAAATATTACAACAATTTTAAACTAATTAGACCTACTCTAAGCCCCCTAATAAAATAACAAAGACCCCCAAAATAAAAAAATGCCCTACCCTATTCTAAATTACTAAAGTTCAAAGCTCTTTTACCATACAAGCCCTGAACAGGGTCCTTTGCGGGGCATGCCCCAAAGAATTCAGCTCTTTTGCCTGTAAAAAAACACATACAATACCCCCCCCCCCAACATTACAACCCACCACCCACATACCCCTAATCTAACCCAAACCCCCCTTAAATAAACCTAACACTAAGCCACTGAAGATCTTCCTACCTTATCTTCACCATACCAGGTTCACCGATCGATCCAGAAGAGCTCCTCCAATGTCCTGATCCAAGCCCAAGCGGGGGGCTGAAGAGGTCCATGATCTGGCTGAAGTCATCATCCAAGCGGGAGCTGAAGAGGTCCATGATCCGGCTGAAGTCTTCATCCAAGCGGGAGCTGAAGAGGTCCATGATCCGGCTGAAGTCTTCTATCAACGGCATCTTCAATCTTCTTTCTTCGGGAGCCATCATCTTCCATCCGACGCGGAACATCCTCTTCTCCCGACGCCTACTCGCCGAATGACGGTTCCTTTAAATGACGTCATCCAAGATGGCGTCCCTCGAATTCAGATTGGCTGATAGGATTCTATCAGCCAATCGGAATTAAGGTAGGAATATTCTGATTGGCTGATGGAATCAGCCAATCAGAATCAAGTTCAATCCGATTGGCTGATCCAACACTACACTATCATTAAATAAATTAAATAAACTACCTACAAATAACTACAATTAAATACAATTACATAAACTAACTAAAGTACAAAAAATAAAAAAAGCTAAGTTACAAAAAATAAAAAAAATAAGTTACAAACATTTAAAAAAATATTACAACAATTTTAAGCTACTTACACCTAATCTAAGCCCCCTAATAAAATAACAACCCCCCCCCCAATATAAAAAAAATGCCCTACCCTATTCTACATTAAAAAAGTTCAAAGCTCTTTTACCTTACCAGCCCTTAAAAGGGCCTTTTGTGGGGGCATGCCCCAAAGAGTTCAGCTCTTTTGCCTGTAAAAGAAAAATACAACCCCCCCAACATTAAAACCCACCACCCACATACCCCTAATCTAACCCAAACCCCCCTTAAAATAACCTAGCACTAATCCCCTGAAGATCATCCTACCTTTAGTCGTCTTCACTCAGCCGAGCCACCGATGGAACTGAAGAGGACATCCGGACCAGCAAAAGTGATCATCCAAGGGGCTCTGAAGAAATCTTCCATCCGATGAAGTGATCCTCCAATCGGCGCTGAAGAAATCTTCCATCCGGGCGAGGTCATCTTCCAAGAGGCGCTGAAGAAGTCTTCTATCCGGGCAAGGTCATCTTCGAAGCCGGGTCTTGAATCTTCATCCCGCCGACGCGGAACATCCTTTTTTCCCGACGGACTACCGACGAATGAAGGCTCCTTTAAGGGACGTCATCCAAGATGGCGTCCCTTCAATTCCGATTGGCTGATAGGATTCTATCAGCCAATCGGAATTAAGGTAGGAAAATTCTGATTGGCTGATGGAATCAGCCAATCAGATTCAAGTTCAATCCGATTGGCTGATCCAATCAGCCAATCAGATTGAGTTCGCATTCTATTGGCTGTTCCGATCAGCCAATAGAATGCGAGCTCAATCTGATTGGCTGTAACTTTTTTTTTTATTTTTTGTAACTTAGCTTTTTTTATTTTTTGTACTTTAGTTAGTTTATGTAATTGTATTTAATTGTAGTTATTTGTAGGTAGTTTATTTAATTTATTTAATGATAGTGTAGTGTTAGGTTTAATTGCAACTTAGGTTAGGATTTATTTTACAGGTAATTTTGTATTTCTTTTAGCTAGGTAGTTATTAAATAGTTAATAACTATTTAATAACTATTCTAACTAGCTAAAATAAATACAAAGTTACCTGTAAAATAAATATAAATCCTAAGATAGCTACAATGTAATTATTAATTATATTGTAGCTATCTTAGGGTTTATTTTACAGGTAAGTATTTAGTTTTAAATAGGAATAATTTATTAAAGTATAGTGTAGTGTTAGGTGTAATTGTAACTTAGGTTAGTTTTTAGTTTACAGGTAAATTTCTCTTTATTTTAGCTAAGTAAGCTATTAAATAGTTAATAACTATTTAATAGCTATTGTACCTAGTTAAAATAAATTGAAAGGTGCCTGTAAAATAAAAATAAATCCTAAGATAGCTACAATATAATTATTATTTATATTGTAGCTATATTAGGGTTTATTTTATAGGTAAGTATTTAGTTTTAAATAGGATTAACTTAGTTAATAATAGAAATATTATTTAGATTTATTTAATTAATATTTAAGTTAGGGGGGTGTTAGGGTTAGTGTTAGACTTAGGTTTAGGGGTTAATAATTTTATTACAGTGGCGGCGGTGTAGTGGGGGGCAGGATAGGGGTTAATAAATTTATTATAGGTGGCGACGGCGTAGGGGGGGCAGGATAGGGGTTAATAAATTTAATATAGGTTGCGGCAGGGTCAGGGAGCGGCGGTTTAGGGGTTAATAGGTATAGAGTAGCTTGCGGTGGGCTCCGGGAGCGGCTGTTTAGGGGGTAATAACTTTATTTAGTTGCAGCGGTGTAGGGGGGGACAGATTAGGGGTGTTTAGACTCGGGGTACCCTAACATGTTAGGTGTAGACAGCTCCCATAGAAATCAATGGGATGTCTGGCAGCAGCGAACTTGTACTTTCGCTATGGTCAGACTCCCATTGATTTCTATGGGATCCGCCGCCTCCAGGGTGGCGGATTGAAAACCAGGTACGCTGGGCCGTAAAAGTGCCGAGCGTACCTGCTAGTTTTTTGATAACTAGCAAAAGTAGTCAGATTGTGCCGCACTTGTGTGCGGAACATCTGAAGTGACGTAAGAATCGATCTGTGTCAGACTTAGTCCGGCGGATCGGAGTTTACGTCACAAAATTCTACTTTTGCCGGTCTGTAGCCTTTGATAACTAAGGCGAATCAGCCTTACCACAAATACCCTGCAGAATTCCAGCGTATTTGAGGTTGACGGCTTGATAACTACCCCCCATAGTCTCAAAACCAACCAAATTATAAGCATTATAGTTGATGATATTGTAATGCAAAATGTGTTCAACCCTGCGTTCGTTTGTAAAAGTTACCATTCTAACTGTATATTTTTTAGACATGGAAGCACTGTTTATTTTTTAGACATGTAAGCACTGTTTATTTTTTAGACATGTAAGCACTGTTTATTTTTTAGACATGTAAGCACTGTTTTTGGTAAAATGGTAAAAATAAAAAAGAATTGTGTAATAAAATACACTTCTATACGGTTTGTTCCAAATAGACAATTGCAAAATGAAGGCCTTGACAAACAGTGCTTCTGATTTTCTATTTTTATGTAGAAACGGTGTTTGATGCCTCAACAAACCAATATCCTGTTATGAAATATATCTTGTTTTATTGCACAGACGTGTAGGTGCTATTTGTTGCTAAACAATACAAGAAATAGGCAATTAATTTCCCTTTCATCCCAGGAGGACATTTTCTTCAGGTCAAGGTTGAGTTACATTGTAAATGTATAATAGGATAGTTTACACTGCCCTGCAGGTCCATAAATACAATGAATTATTATCTGGTGTTAATATTCCCTTGCTACTCAAATATAGAATGTTTAACACAATACAAAGCATTATTAACATGATTGCGCAGACCCAGAGAGCAGATTTTTAATAGACCTTTTTTTCTTAACTAATATAAAACAATTAGGGATTCTATCTAAGCATGAAAGTCTGTAATTTGAACTTTTCTCTGCAGAATAAGATGAACCATTCTTTTTTTTTTAAGTGATTTAACTTGTGAGACTACTATAACTGCTATATTTTTTGTGTTTTATGCTCAAATTAAATATTTATTAACTGGATCTTGTTTGATATTCATAATTTATGTAAAAATACACACCACTTGGTTTTTATTACATTACTTAGCAGTATTAAATGTTTAAATAAATTATATTTTATCAATCAGATTCAGTATTATTTAACTTGACAGCTGAATATATATTTAATAGATATCATTTAAAAAAAAAAATAGAGTTTTGTCTATTCCAGGATAGAACTTTATACAAATTACAGTATTTAAATAATGTCAATTATTTCAATATATATCAATAATAATGTCAATTATTTCAATATATAAATATCAATAAGAGGAATGTATTAAAATACACATGACAAACTACAAATGTAAAATAATTTGTATTGTTTTCATTTTTACAAGGTGTCGTTAAAGGAAATCAATTAAAGCAATACAGATAATTAGCTGCATCTATACTATAATCGAGTTTGTAACGCGTCCATCGATGACTCGCTGTCGACAGTTGCGCACGCATCCTCAAAGGCATGTTGGCTGCACTATAGGCCAAAACGCGTAGATTTGCTCACCGCTGGCTATTTCAGATAGCAACCACAGAGAAATAAACCCTAATAGTTTTTTGGACCAACTCACTTCTCTGCTAATCTGGTGATTCATCGCAATTTGCTGCAGGTCCATACGGACCAACTTTAACACACTTCTATAATTGTCACAATTCTGTGGACCTTTGGAACCACACGGGCTTGTCTCTAATATCCAACCACCACCCTTCACTACTTGCGCAGAGGCCGCTTTGCTAGCTCAGCAATTCTAAATGCCTTCATTGCCGCCCAGTCGGCACAACACAATACCTTTCAAAGTTTGCTCTTTTAATTGCAGTGTAATAATCTAAATTTTAGTCTTATATTGGTACCCACTAAGACTACGATCAATTTTATTTTGTTTTATGAGCTCTTTGTTCTTAAATATTTGCTGCATCTGTGTTGCAATATTGTATTATCAGTATGTCAATGGACATATATTTAGTAAAAAATATTTTTAAGTCACTTTACTTTGTCTTGACTATCCAATCACATATTACTATTCTAGCAGCCAAAATATTAGCTGTTACTTTATTATTATACTATTTGTCACTCTGTTTTTACATAATTTGACTTAATAACATTTTGACTCCTTATACACGTTCACATATAGGAGCTTATATATATTTTATTACATTTTTATACACATTTAGTTTTTCACAATTTTAAAGCTATATAGATCATTTTCAATCACTTTGCTTTCAACCAGCTTTCTTTTTAGTGCTCTCCCTTTTTTCTGTTTTATCTCTATACCATTTGACATATGCTTGGAGGAGCATTTATTTCTTTAGGGAGTAGCAGAGTTGAGAATATCCAAGGGTGCACTCACTCTAACTTGTTTTTGTAATTTAAACAGTTCTTTTACATTTAAAAAATACGAAGTCCCCCCTAACAGTAAAAAAAACCCACCCACCAAACCCCCCAAAATAAAACCTAACGTTAAAAAACCTAAACTACCCATTGCCCCTAAAGGGGCATTTGTATGGGCATTCAGCTCTTTAACTGCCCTTAAAAGGGCAATCAGCTCATTTACAGCCCATTAAATTCCTAAACTTAAAAATAAAAAAAAATCCTAAGACTAAGTCCTAAATAGGTACTCATCGTTCCTGAAGTCTGGCGGAAAAGATCTTCTTCCAGGCGGTTCCATCATCTTCTATCTTTATATGGAGCAAAGGCGGCGTGGAGCTGAGGTGTGGAGCTGGCTTCCCCGATGCACGGATCCTCAGTGGTGGTCCTCAGTGGTGGTTCTCAGCAGCGGTCCTCAGATGCGTAGAGGCTCCTCTTCATGCGATCGTCCATCGCACACTGAAGATTGAATGCAAGGTACCCGATATTTATTGGGGTACCTTGCATTCCTATTGGCAGAAATGTTTAATTCAGCCAATAGGATGAGAGCTACTGAAATCTTATTGGCTGATTTGAACAGCCAATAGGAATTCATTAGCTCTAATCCTATTGGCTGATTTCAAAATTTCAGCCAATAGGAATGCAAGGTACCCCAAATTGAATGAGGTACCTTGCATTCAATCTTCAGTGTACGACGGACATTGGATGAAGAGGAACCTCCATGCCGCTGAAAAACGCTGCCGCCGAAGACCACTGCCAAGGACTGCTGCCATTGAGGACCGCTGCGGAGGATCCACGCATCGGGGAAGACAACTCCGTGCCGCCTTCTTTCCAGATGAAGATAGAAGATGATGGAGCTGCCTGGAAGGAGACCTTCTCTGCTGGACTTCAGGAACGGTGAGTACCTATTGGGGCTTAGTTTTAGGCTTTTTTTTATTTTTTGGGGTGGCTTTTTTTTTAGATTAGGGTTATTTGGGCTGGAAAAGAGCTTATTGCCCTTAAGGGCAGTAAAAGAGCTGAATGCCCTTTTAAGGGCAATGCCCATACAAATGCCCCTTTAGAGGCAATGGGTAGTTTAGTTTTTTTTTTAGTGTTTGTTTTTTTTATTTTGGGGGTTTGGTGGGTGGGAGGTTTTACTGTTAGGGGGTAATTGGTCATTTGTTTAGGTAAAGGAGCTGTTTAACTTAGGGAAATGCTATACAAAAGCCCTTTGGCTTTTTTGGTAGTTTAGTATTAGATTAGGGGGTGTTTTTATTTTTGGGGGGATCTTTTATAGGGGTATTAGTTTAGGTTTAAATTTTTTATTTTGGATAGCTTTGTTTATTTTCTTCTGTAATTTTACATTTTTTATTTTGTGTAATTTCTGCTTTGGGGTTTGTAGTTTTTTTTTTTAAATAGACAGCCCTTTGGGCAGGCTTATCGCCTAGTAAACATATAAAACATTTCTGATTAGATAACAACTCAAAGAGACTTAAAGGGACATTATACTGTAATTATCTTTCCTCTTAATGTGTTTCCAGCATCTTCTTGGATCAGATGCACTGTATTATATGTATTTGAAACCCCTTGATTTAGTTTATTTCTGCGATTGAAATAGTTTGTTTTCCTTATTAAAATCACCACTCATTATAAAGTTTTTCAGTACCTAAGTTTTAAACCTTGGTATACAGAAAAAGATAAGGATGTCAGTGCTTTCTGTAGACTCAACACAATTGAATGGGTGTTATTATATTTATATTTTTTTAAAACAATGGGTGGCGCTTTCAAAGAGCAAAAGCAGCTATTTGCAATTGTATATATAAGCAAGTATTTTTAAGAATTTTTTTTTTTTTTTACAAATTTGCTTTTTGACCTCTCCACTTTACAGAGAGAACTATGTGGGCAGGGATTAAATTCCAGTAATAAAAAAAGTAATAAAAAATAAAATTGAGTGTAAGAGAGGTAAAAAGGAAAATCTGTTTATAGAAGAGCAACATTATTAAAGCTCGGGGTCACAATGTTCTTAGTTCAGCTTTCAGAAATGCACGCAATCATTCCTTGACATTTAGAAAAGATCCCAACTCAACCTTTGAATAATATGTTTAAAATCAAATGGAAAACTGCAGATGTGTATATTACGGACCAGATTACAAGTGGTGCACTAAATAACTTTTTCCTTGCGCACTTACTGCACTCAAAGTAAAAATTTATCGCTGCTGGGTTAACATGCTATTACTAGTTGAAAGTAAAAAGTTAGCATGCAAGCGAGTGAAAGTCCGATGAGCGCTAACTTCAGAACTTTAAATACAGCGTCCGCACTAACTTCTTCTGCCCATAGAATTCTATGAGGCCCGCTAGAAAAAAAATAGCTATCGCACATACACTAACCTAACCCAACTAAGACCAACTGCGCTAAACCTGATGTGAATTAGAAATACTTTACATTAAAATGTTCTTCACAATAAAGAATTTTTTTTTTATTAAAAAAAAAAATATCTTTAGGAATATAGATGATATATAGATACTGTATATACACAGATACAGTTCCTACTATGGGGCTGATATTTGTAATATAATACATCTAAAATGTTTTTAATTTTACTTACTAGCAAATAACCTACTGTAAAACATAGAATAATGCAATTGCTGTAAGGTGATACAATTTTGAATCATTTGACATGTAAGTGATATTGCACAGGAGTTTCCATTTTTCTTCCATGTGAAGAACACTGAAAAGTCTATTCAAAACACATAATATATATATATATATATATATATATATATATGTCAGTATTGGTTAGCACTGACAGCACAGATAAAATAATTGCCTGGAGTGCAACCTAAGCAGTATATATCCAATGAAGAGAGGTACTCACCAGGACTTTTCCAAAACTGTGTGTTTATTCACCAAACCATCTGCTGTGTAACATTTTGGGGTGTCACCCCCATCCTCCGACATAACCTCTTACCTCCTCTATTTTTAACCCCTGTGTAGCATCGGCTCGGCGATTCCTCTGGTCCCAGTGCCTCCCGGTGATGTAACTATGACCCTACAATGCTATGGAAACATCTGGGAGCATCTCACACTCTGATGATTAAAAACAATGCAAAGTTACTTAAGTATCAGCACTACAACTAAGTATTTAAATCATGCAGAGATATATAATGTCCAACCTTACTAATGATGTAAATACATGTGACATTGAGACATAAATCGAAAGACGGTACCTAATGAAAAATATTGTACTAAAAGAAACCTACAAATGTCCCCACACTGATTTGATTGCAATCAAGTAGAGTTCTTAATACTATTAGTAGTCTAACTATATAGCTTTAGAGATGTAGCTTTATCATAATTAGGTGAATGTGGTTGATTACATTATCACTATATACAATTATTGTCTCATGCAGTTCAATCAATATCACAGAGTCCCATGTCGTTAGTACATGTTGTTCCAGTCAAAGACCACTAAATAGTTCTATAGGAAACTGTGGCACTCCAGTTTGGTAATTATGTCCCTTAGGGATTAAGGTCTCAAGGATGAGCATCTACTTTGTCTCTTTCTTAAGAAGCTGTTAGCCTCTATCATCCCCTCTAGGAAGGGTGGAACATGACCAATGAACATATAATGTAAATCAGATACATTGCGTCCTCAAAATGTCTAGCAACTGACTGTTCATATTGACCTATTTTTTTGGCTAAACGGATAGCACTGTAAAGATTCACCATCCTTGTTCTAAGGTTATCGTTCATTTTTTTTTCAGGTACGCAATATAACTTGTCGTACAAGTGTCCTGGATGGGCAAAATATTGTCCTTTCCGTAAACAATTGCAAGTGGTGCATGCACTGTATCAGTAGCAACCTGATTTCAAGTCACCAAATCTGGCTTTAGGCACGTAGCAATGTCTTGGATATGGGATTTGCAATATAACTTTTAAAGATTTTGCCTTTCTGAATCCAATACATAGTGGAGGCATATTTTAAAGGGTAATGATGCATCCATGTTCACCAAGCCCCAATTCTACCTGCACAGTAGTTACTAGTGAATGTTTATCTCTCCCCATCCTGTTTCTCACTCTGGGGTTGATTTTCATTCTGCCAAATATCCCTAATAGTCTGTTCTAGGAATTGTCTGTCATAACCCATCTCTAAAAATCTATGTTTCATATCTTCCAATTGTTCTCAAGTAGTTTCCACATCAGTGTTATTTCTAAGAATTCCCATTAACTATTATTTCGGGAGGGCCATTTTCATCAAGGGTAGGTGACTAGTTGTGGCTTCCAATAAGAATTTTTTATTGGTGGTCTTCCTAAACAGTTTAGTAGAAAGCTTGAAAAAGGGTTACGCCAGCCTTAATTAGATAAATTAAAAGCAGGCCTTTATTGTTCCATGGTATAAAGTACAGCAATGCTCTGTGTGTCATAATGGATTTTAAATCTCAAGCTTGGATGAACTTGGTTTCTGCTTCTATACCATTCCAAATCAGCAAGAGGTCATCTATAAATCTTTGAAACAGCTTTATTCTTGGGTTTTGAAGTCATGAAGTGACTTGCATATAATGGGGCCACCTTAGACCCAATAGCTATCCCTTAAAGTAGTAATCCTTTCAAACTTGAAAATGTTGGATGTAAGACACATTTCCAATAGGTCCAAAACTGTATCTGTAGAAGAACCTATATATGTATATTTAGCTAATTGGTGTGCGACACATAATCCCTCACTGTGAGGTATCACTGTGTAAAGACTGGTGACATCAAGGGTCACCTCTCTAAAGCTATATAGTTAGAATTACAATAGTAGTAAGAACCATACTTGATAGCAATCAAATCAGTGTGGGAGTGTTTATAGGTTTTATTTAGTATAATATTGATTACTGCTTTACAATTTATGTCTCACTTTCACATGTATTAACATCATTAGTAAGGTTGGACATTATATATCTGATTGTTAAGTAACTTTGTATTGAATTTATTCAGTGTGGGTGAGATGCACCGGTTGTTTTTGTCAAGGTATTTGAAATATTATAAAATAATATATAGAAGTATATTTATCTTTATTTAATAAATCTGTGGATGTGCACATGGTCTGTAGACAAAGGTTTGTTTCTGGGAGATCTCACACACTCAATATGCTAAATTATGCAATTGTATAATTTAGCAAGACACTGAAATATAACACAGTTTCTTTAACCCTCTGCATGATTGCCTGGGAACAAATTTTAAATGAAAACATGCTGATACTTAGAGCAGGATACATTCCCATATATTGGTTTCCTCCAAGGAAGATGCCGATCCGTCTGAGGAGATGTGAAAAATACAGGCATTTTTCAAAAGGGACGGGTAATTAGCACAGATTTATTTGAGTGGCTCATGCTGTGCGAGTACTAACCCTGGGAAATACCAGATGTGGTGATTAAGATAACACAGAGAAAACACAGACAAATGCTAAGGTGTGACTCTGAACATACAGCACACAGTGAAGGCACATGGCTTACATTATGATTTCAAAACAACTGTATATGTTTTAATGGACATGAGATGTGTGTGTATATATATATATATATATATATATATATATATATATATATATATATGTATATATGTGTATATTTTGAAAGCATGAATATCTTAGCCTCTGTGTGTTTAAGAACATGAATAGATGTTTATGGACCTGAAGAGAAGTGATCATTAACATTTATTTTTATTTCAGATCTACATAAACAGGATTTATGTATTCAGGAAGAAACACACAGAAATGTCACATACTATATCTGGGTGAATGCAGAATATCAGGAGTTTTAAATACTACCTATCTGGAGATATAAAAATAAGCTGTTATTTGCAAAGAAATGCCAGAATACTGATAAAATTATAATGCATTTTAAGCTAATATCTAGCCGTATTAAATTACCTTAATATAATAAAATGTTAATAATATAACATATTTGGTATCAGAATAATCAGAAAAAAATAACCTAATATTAACCATCTGTAATTGGGGTTGTATATATTTAATGCAGAGAGTGTAATCTGATTAAATAACCACTTTATGAAAATAATTAAGTTGTTTAAAAAAAAAAGTTCAGAAACGCTGTATTGTATTGCTATATTGTACTGTATGCTGCCACCCGGTGTTGCCACGAGAGAACTACAGCCAGAAAGATTTTTGGCTGTTGGAAATGGGATATCCAGTTATCCAATAGAGGGACAAGGTTTCGAAGGGCCACCCATATTTCACACCAATGATTAAACTATATAGTGGATGCAGAAGGAAGAAGAGGGACACTGGCTGCAAAGTTTGGTAACTGACTGAAACTGTTTTGCGTGGGACACAGTCAAACTACAAAAACAAAGTGGGCCATATTTCTCCTATTCCATTGCAATTACACTTATTTTATATGAGGTGTGAAATTGGATCCGTTGCGAAAATTGGGAACTGGATTGCTGTTATTTGGTGATGTATATAAAAGTTTTATTATAAGATAAGTTATATGCATAGTCAATTTGTATTTAATAGATTTAAAGAAACAGTGTGTTTTAGTTAGCATTTCACAGCCTATATATATATATCTATCGTTTAAATCTGTATCTGATTTGCTAAGTAAATCATCTGTGCAAGTTCTGATATTGTAAGTTAATTCTGTATTAAGATAAATTGCAGTTAAATAGCAGAATATATATATATTATCCTATTGTTGAAAGAGCACAGTTTAGAATTGTATTGCTTGGATGTTAAAGGTTTTAGTCCCATTGCATTAAATAAATAAGGCTGAATTGTGAAGGTATATTTTTCTGGGTTTTGTAAGAAGGATAGCATATCTTAAGAGTTGGTTTTAACACATATAAATTTTGTTTCACTTCCTTTTATTGCAAATATACTTCAATATGTTTATGGATATTAACTAAATAAAAGAATTCAGATATTTATATTAATTGTATGGTCTAGTAGATGCATGGTTGATTAGGGTTTCAATTTTTAAGGAAAATTAATATAAGATTGTGTTTATAACCCTGCCATAAACTGATATATTATTTGGATAGCACTACTAAGATTTTCATAAATATACTGACATTTTCATAGCACTGTAGCGTCATAATGATATCATCGGGAGGTGCCAGGACCGGTGGAAGCACTAAGCCAAAGACACAAGGGAGTTAAGAATAGTGTAGGTAAGAGGCTATGTTCACTTCTTTAAAAAAATTTCTGAGGACAGGGGTGAGACCCCAAAACATTTCACAGCAGAAAGTTTGGTGAATAAACACACCGTTTTTGGAAAAGCCCCGTTGAGTGTCTTCCTTTGTTGGATATATATTTATGTGTATATATGTAGACATATTTAGACATATACTATATGTATATATATATATATATATATAAATCTTTGATTCAGAAGGACACTCACAGGTGTTTATATAACAATCCAAATAATTTTATTTTCAATATATCAGGTTCACATTATAATAGTCGACATTTCGGCCCCAATACAGCTGTGCTCCCTTAGGTCAAGTCAAAACAGCCTGTTTCAGGCTGTTTTGACCTGACCTAAGGGAGCACGGCTATATTGCCGACTAGAAATAGTTTTGATCGCTTTGTACAACTAATATACCTGTCTTGAAAAAGGCCCAATCAGGGGCCAAAACGTCAACTATTACAATGTGAACCTGATATATTGAAAATAAAATTATTTGGATTGTTATATAAACACCTGTGAGTGCCCTTCTGAATCAAAGATTTATATGTATACATAATTGAGGATAGCACCGAGTACACTATACACCCTAATAGTTGGAGTGCTGGGCTACCGGCTAACTGATATATATATATGGTCTGAGGGAGGGGATACATTGTCCCCGAAACGTTACAACACGGTCACAGTAAATATTGGCTTTTGAAAAACCCAGTGAGTGCAAGTTTTTTGTTTTCCATGTATTATACTTCACTAGCACCCTGGTAGTTGGACTTAAGTGAGAGTGCACTTCCTTGCTACTTCACTATATATATATATATATATATATATATATATATATATATGCTCAAAAAACAAAGTATTGCAGTATGCAGTGATACCTTTTTTATTGGACTAACATAATATTTAAAAGACAAGCTTTCGAGAGTTTTCCTCTCTTCCTCAGGTCTAAAGCAATACTTATTAATACTTACTTAAAGTATTGCTTTAGACCTGAGGAAGAGAGGAAAACTTGTCTCTGCTGTGAGCGAAACTTCCCCAAACAAAGGGATATTAGCCTGTGACTTATGAACTGCTTCTGGCACAACGATGCTGTATGTTTCACACAGGTTGGTGAGGGGTCACCTTTGTCAATCAACGTAGAAGCTGCATGTTCACCTTGGAGCATGATGTACTGAACATTGTACTGGGATGCAATACACATTCAAAAGTTGTAGTGAGGAGATCAAATGTCCCACTTATAGCGGGTACACCCTCACATTTACTCATAGAGCAACAGTTAATGCAGGATTATCAGGAAATATCGATGCGGTGTAATACACATTCGATCTATTCAAATCAGACGACACGAATGCCCCACTTGTAGCGGGTACATCCCCATTGGTTAATATGAAGCTCCCATGCAAGATTAGCAGAAAATGTTTGATAGAGCACACAATCCAGCAACATGTGGGGGGTGGTGATGTTGAATAAATGACATCTAATAACACATTAGCCAAGTAGCAAAGGAAGAGGAAAAAATGTAGAGAAGAAAAAATGAAAAAAATGAAAATAAAATAAAAAAATAAATAAAAAAAGTTAAAAACATAGTAGAAGCTGGAACAATGAGCAAATTCAAAAAGTGTCCATTTTATAATCCAATGATAGAAACATTTTGTGCATTTGTATTCATTCATTAGTGGATCCTTTTTATCCAATGAACAGCCCAAAGTCCAATTTAATGTTTAATCCTTTAGGAGAGACGGTGTCCAACATGTAGATCCATCTGGACTCTAGTCTAAGTAACATATTGTTGCGGTCTCCCCCCCTTTTTGGAATAGGTAGATGATCAATAATCATGCAGCGTAGGCTGGAGATGCTATGTTTCTGTGTAGCAAAGTGTCGGGCAACTGGGAGATCAGATGTTCCATTCTTCAGTGCCTCCCTAATGGAGCATCTGTGATACGCCATTCTATCTTTGAAAGGGGTGGTCGTTTTCCCCACATAGACCAGAGAACAGGGGCAAATTAGGATATATATGACATATGAGCTGTTACAATTCAGACGGTAACGAATGGTATATCTTTTATTCTTGTGTGGATGTTGAAAAGAATCTCCAACTTGCATGGAATTACAGTTAACACAATCACCGCATTTGTAGCAACCACTTTTTCGAGATTTTAACCACGTATCACCTTGATGGGAAATTTTGAGATAATTTTTTACCAGTAGGTCCCTGATACTCCTCACTCGTCTGTAAACCACTCTTGGAGTGTTAGTTTTCCAGGATGCCAGACTCCTGTCGGTCTCAAGTAAGTCCCATCTATTGTGAATGGAATCCCTTATGGTCTCATGTGATGGAGAGAATGTGGTAATAAAGTTTAACTTTTCTTCAGTCATGTTTTTTCTTTCTTTATGTTTTAGGAGCGAATCTTGGTTACACATGTGGAGTTTCTGTCTCGCCATATTAATATCCTTAATGTCATATAGCCTTTCCTCCAATTTCTTACACATAGCATACAATTGTTCACTGAAGATTTCTGGTTCATAATTATTCCTGATTACTCGCGTGAGTTGAGAGGAGATAATGCATAACTTTTGGTGTCGTGGGTGATAGCTAGAAGCCAGAAGCAGCGAGTTTCTGTCAGTGTTCTTAGTGTATAAAGATGTACCAAATCTAATGTGTTGTTCAGTTCTGACTTTAAAAAAAATTTAAATCCAAAAAGTGTATTTGTTCATGATCACATTCCATTTTGAACCTAATAGGGCCTTTGATCTGATTCAGATGTTCTACACATAGTATCAAGTCCTGTTCACTGCCACGCCAAATCAAAAACAAGTCATCTATGTATCTAGTGTACATCAGGATGTTGGGATGTGTGTAGGGTTGCATAATATGATGCTCATACCAGAGCATAAAGATATTGGCATAGACAGGGGCCATGTTCGAGCCCATGGCTGTCCCTGCTATCTGCAAATAAAAATTACTTTCAAAAGAGAAATAATTTTTAGTTAAGCAATGTTCCATAAGTTCCAAAAGGAACTCTAATGGAGGACCCCTATAGTCTGGGTTCCCCGTGGCCATGGATCTAACAGCCTCCAAGCCATCCAAGTGGGGGATGACAGTATACAGGCTGTCAACGTCCATGGTCATGAGGATATCCCCATCAGTCAATAAATGAAAAGTTTGTAGTTTACCTATCATCGCAGATTAATCTTGTAAATATGTAGACATATTTAGACATATACTATATGTATGTATATATATATATATATATATATATATATATATATATAAATCTTTGATTCAGAAGGACACTCACAGGTGTTTATATAACAATCCAAATAATTTTATTTTATATATATCAGGTTCACATTATAATAGTCGACATTTCGGCCCCAATACAGCTGTGCTCCCTTAGGTCAAGTCAAAACAGCCTGTTTCAGGCTGTTTTGACCTGACCTAAGGGAGCACGGTTATATTGCCAACTAGAAATAGTTTTGATCGCTTTGTACAACTAATATACCTGTCTTGAAAAAGGCCTAATCAGGAGATGAAACGTCAACTATTACAATGTGAACCTGATATATTGAAAATAAAATTATTTGGATTGTTATATAAACACCTGTGAGTGCCCTTCTGAATCAAAGATTTATATGTATACATAATTGAGGATAGCACCGAGTACACTATACACCCTAATAGTTGGAGTGCTGGGCTACCGGCTAACTGATATATATATGGTCTGAGGAAGGGGATACATTGTCCCCGAAACGTTACAACACGGTCACAGTAAATATTGGCTTTTGAAAAACCCAGTGAGTGCAAGTTTTTTGTTTTCCATGTATTATACTAGCACCCTGTTAGTTGGACTTAAGTGAGAGTGCACTTCCTTGCTACTATATATATATATATTATATATATATATATATATATATATATATATATATATATATATATATATATATATATATATAAAATGAGTTTGAAAAAGAAAGAAGTCCATCGAGTATTTATAAACCCTTTCCAGTCAAGCAACTTACCATATGCAATATACCTTTTAACCCTTTTTAAACCTTTTTATTAATATAACATTTTTTTAAATGTGTATATAAATGTAGTTTTGCGCAACTTTACTTTTAACCCTTACAACTACTTCAGGTTTGAAGTCATGCTAAATATTCTAGCATTGCTTAGGCTTGTGCTTGAGCGCAAATTATAATTTTCAACTTAATTATCAGTGGAAATTAGCTTAATCGCTTTATCCATTGAAAGTATAGGTTGCACTCGAGCGGTTGGCCTTGCTATCCCTTTTATGATTAATGCACTTTACAATGGACTTGTAAAATGAAAGTTGGGCACTAATGGTAGCACGAGCAAGTGATATTGGTTATTGCGCTTGCGCTATCATTAGCGCACCACTTCTAATTTAGCCCTTACGGCTAGATTTAGAGTTCTGCGGCCAAAGGGGTGCGTTAGCTACGCGTGCTTTTTTTCCCCCGCACCTTTTAAATACCGCTGGTATTTAGAGTTCACAGAATGGCTGGGTTTTCAGTGCGTTGGGCTCCAAAAAGGGAGCGTAGAGCTTAAAAAAGGTGCGCGTGCACGATTCCCCCATAGAAAACAATGGGGCAGTTTGAGCTGAAAAAAAACCTAACACCTGCAAAAAAGCAGCGTTCAGCTCCTAACGCAGCCCCATTGTTTCCTATGGGGAAACACTTCCTACGTCTGCACCTAACACTCTAACATGAACCCCGAGTCTAAACCCCCCTAACCTTACACTTATTAACCCCTAATCTGCCGCCCCCGCTATCGCTGACACCTGCATATTATTATTAACCCCTAATCTGCCGCTCCGTACACCCCCGCAACATACATTATAGTTATGTACCCCTAATCTGCTGCCCCTAACACCGCCGACCCCTATATTATATTTATTAACCCCTAATCTGCCCCCACAACGTCGCTGCCAGCTACCTACAATAATTAGTCCCTAATCTGCCGACCGCAAAGCGCCGCCACCTACGTTATCCTTATGTACCCCTAATCTGCTGCCCCTAACACCGCCGACCCCTATATTATATTTATTAACCCCTAATCTGCCCCCCACAACGTCGCCGCCAGCTACCTACAATAATTAACCCCTAATCTGCCAACCGCACCTCACCGCTACTATAATAAATGTATTAACCCCTAAAGCTAAGTCTAACCCTAACACTAACACCCCCCTAAGTTAAATATAATTTAAATCTAACGAAATAAATTAACTATTATTAAATAAATTATTCCTATTTTAAACTAAATACTTACCTGTAAAATAAACCCTAATATAGCTACAATATAATGAATAATTATATTGTAGCTATTTTAGGATTAATATTTATTTTACAGGCAACTTTGTATTTATTTTAACCAGGTACAATAGCTATTAAATAGTTAAGAACTATTTAATAGCTAAAATAGTTAAAACAATTACAAAATTACCTGTAAAATAAATCCTAACCTAAGTTACAATTAAACCTAACACTACACTATCAATAAATTAATTAAATACAATACCTACAAATAACTACAATTAAATAAACTAACTAAAGTACAAAAAATAAAAAAGAACTAAGTTACAAAAAATAAAAAAATATTTACAAACATTAGAAAAATATTACAACAATTTTAAACTAATTACACCTACTCTACGCCCCCTAATAAAATAACAAAGACCCCCAAAATAAAAAAATGCCCTACCCTATTCTAAATTAAAAAAGTTCAAAGCTCTTTTACCTTACCAGCCCTGAAAAGGGCCATTTGCGGGGCATGCCCCAAATAATTCAGCTCTTTTGCCTGTAAAAAAAAACATACAATACCCCCCCCAACATTACAACCCACCACCCACATACCCCTAATCTAACCCAAACCCCCCTTAAATAAACCTAACACTAAGCCCCTGAAGATCTTCCTACCTTATCTTCACCATACCAGGTTCACCGATCCATCCTCCGAAGTCTTGATCCAAGCCTCCGAAATCTTCATCCAAGCCCAAGCGGGGGCTGGCGATCCATAATCCGGCTGAAGTCTTCTATCAAGCGGCGGCTGAAGAGGTCCAGAAGAGGCTCCAAAGTCTTCATCCTATCCGGGAAGAAGAGGAGATCCAGACCGGCAACCATCTTGATCCAAGCGGCATCTTCTATCTTCATCCGATGACGAACGGCTCCATCTTGAAGACCTCCAATGCGGATCCATCCTCTTCTTCCGACGTCCAACTGAAGAATGAAGGTTCCTTTAAGGGACGTCATCCAAGATGGCGTCCCTCAAATTCTGATTGGCTGATAGGATTCTATCAGCCAATCGGAATTAAGGTAGGAAAATTCTGATTGGCTGATGGAATCAGCCAATCAGAATCAAGTTCAATCCGATTGGCTGATCCAATCAGCCAATCAGATTGAGCTCGCATTCTATTGGCTGATCGGAACAGCCAATAGAATGCGAGCTCAATCTGATTGGCTGATTGGATCAGCCAATCGGATTGAACTTGATTCTGATTGGCTGATTCCATCGGCCAATTAGAATTTTCCTACCTTAATTCAGATTGGCTGATAGAATCCTATCAGCCAATCGGAATTCGAGGGACGCCATCTTGGATGACGTCCCTTAAAGGAACCGTCATTCGTCGGGAAGTCGTCGGTGAAGATGGATGGATCCGCGCTGGAGGTCTTGAAGATCAGCCGGTCGTCATCGGATTGAAGAACATAGAAGATGCGGCTTGGAAGAAGATGTTTGCCGGTCCGGATGTCCTCTTCTGCCCGCTTGGATCAAGACTTCAGCCGGAGGATGGACGTCACTCTTCAGCCCCCGCTTGGGCTTGGATCAACACTTCCGAGGCTTGGATCAAGACTTCCGAGGACAGATCGGTGAACCTGGCATGGTGAAGATAAGGTAGGAAGATCTTCAGGGGCATAGTGTTAGGTTTATTTAAGGGGGGTTTGGGTTAGATTAGGGGTATGTGGGTGGTGGGTTGTAATGTTGGGGGGGTATTGTATGGTTTTTTTTACAGGCAAAAGAGTTGAATTCTTTGGGGCATGCCCCACAAATGGCCCTTTTCAGGGCTGGTAAGGTAAAAGAGCTTTGAACTTTTTTAATTTAGAATAGGGTAGGGCATTTTTTTATTTTGGGGGTCTTTGTTATTTTATTAGGGGGCTTAGAGTAGGTGTAATTAGTTTAAAATTGTTGTAATATTTTTCTAATGTTTGTAAATATTTTTTTATTTTTTGTAACTTAGTTCTTTTTTATTTTTTGTACTTTAGTTAGTTTATTTAATTGTAGTTATTGGTAGGTATTTTATTTAATTAATTTATTGATAGTGTAGTGTTAGGTTTAATTGTAGGTAATTGTAGGTAGTTTATTTAATTTATTTATTGATAGTGTAGTGTTAGGTTTAATTGTAACTTAGGTTAGGATTTATTTTACAGGTAATTTTGTAATTATTTTAACTATTTTAGCTATTAAATAGTTATTAACTATTTAATAGCTATTGTACCTGATTAAAATAAATACAAAGTTGCCTGTAAAATAAATATTAATCCTAAAATAGCTACAATATAATTATAATTTATATTGTAGCTATATTAGGGTTTATTTTACAGGTAAGTATTTAGCTTTAAATAGGAATAATTTATATAATAAGAGTTCATTTATTTTGTTAGATTTAAATTATATTTAACTTAGGGGGTGTTAGTGTTAGGGTTAGACTTAGCTTTAGGGGTTAAAAAATTTATTAGAATAGCGGTGAGCTCCGGTCGGCAGATTAGGGGTTAATGTTTGAAGTTAGGTGTCGGCGATGTTAGGGAGGGCAGATTAGGGGTTAATACTATTTATTATAGGGTTATTGAGGCGGGAGTGAGGCGGATTAGGGGTTAATAACTTTATTATAGTAGCGGTGCGGTCCGCTCGGCAGATTAGGGGTTAATAAGTGTAGGTAGGTGGCGGCGACGTTGGGGGGGGCAGATTAGGGGTTAATAAATATAATATAGGGGTCGGCGGTATTAGGGGCAGCAGATTAGGGGTACATAGGGATAACTTAGCTGGCGGCGGTGTACGGAGCGGCAGATTAGGGGTTAAAAAATTTAATAGAGTGGCGGCGATGTGGGGGGACCTCAGTTTAGGGGTACATAGGTAGTTTATGGGTGTTAGTGTACTTTAGAGCACAGTAGTTAAGAGCTTAATAAACCGGCGTTAGCCCAGAAAGCTCTTAACTACTGACTTTTTTCGGCTGGAGTTTTATCGTTAGATTTCTAACGCTCACTTCAGCCACAACTCTAAATACCGGCGTTAGAAAGATCCCATTGAAAAGATAGGATACGCAAATGGCGTAGGGGGATCTGCGGTATGGAAAAGTCGCGGCTGGAAAGTGAGCGTTAGACCCTTTCCTGACTGACTCCAAATACCAGGGGGCGGTAAAAACCAGCGTTAGGAGCCTCTAACGCTGGTTTTGACGGCTACCGCCCAACTCTAAATCTAGGCGTTGGTGTTTTATGTTCCTTTAACAGTCTCAATTATAAGTTAAATGTGTACCCTTTAAATAATATATTTAAATGTAATTGATTTACATGTGCAGGCTCCAGTACCTGAGCTATAACGTTTTGTGAACCTTTTTCTATACCTTTAATTTATTGTTTCCCTTTTCTATGCAGTAATTTTTTTTTTTTAAATAAAGTTATTAAAACTGCCCATAAATTCCTAACATTTATTATAGGTGACTATGCAATTTAAAGGGACAGTCAAGTCCCAAAAAAACTTTCATGTTTCAAATAGGGCATGTAATTTTAAACAACTTTCCAATTTACTTTTATCACTAATTTTGCTTTGTTTTTTGGAATTCTTAGTTGAAAGCTAGACCTAGGAAGGCTCATATGATAATTTCTAAGCCCTTGAAGGCCGCCTCTAATCACATGCTTTGGTATTTGCTTTTCACAGCAGGGGAGAGCTAGTTCAGGTAAACCCTATAGATAACATTGTGAGCACGCCCGTGGATTGTGGCAGACACTGCACTAATTGGCTAAAATGAAAGTCAATAGATAATAAACACAATGTCATGTGATCAGGGGGCTGTCAGAAGATGCTTAGATACAAGTTAATCACAGAGGTAAAAAGTGTATTATTATAACAGTGTTGGTTATGCAAAACTGGGGAATGGGTAATAAAGGGATGATCTATCTTTTAAAACAACAAAAATTCTGGTGTTGACTGTCCCTTTAACTAAATAACGTTCAGTAAGTTGGGTGTAAATAAAAGATTTTATATTTCTAGATTCACATTATATAATAAATATAGCTGTAAAATATTATTTGAGTAAATATATGGATTAACTTACTGGCTTTTGATTTATCACAAATCTCCTTAACTAAATTGAGTTGCTTAATGATTAATCTAACATGCATGAGAATACAATTATGTTTAATAAGGATAGATAAAATGTAAATAAGGCTATTATAGAATTATTTCAGGGTCATAGAAAATGTATGCAGTCAACTTTGTCAGATGAAATGCTCTAGGAACCTGAAGAATTTCTGAAATGACCAACATTAATGTTGCACTTTTTTTCAACAGATTATACTAAATAATAATAATAATAACAAGCATTTGGCTAGATTGAGAGTTTTGCGTTATGAGTAAAAAAGCAGCGTTAAGGCTCATAACGCTACTTTTTTACTACCGCTGCTATTACGAGTCTTGTAGGTACAGCTGTCCCGCACACTTTTTTGGCCGTACCGCAAATTAACTTACGCAATTTCCATCTTTTTTCAGTGGGACTTCCATTGCGTCGGTATTACAAGCTTTTTTTTAGGCCAAAAAGTTAGCAGTACAGCCTATCCCGCAAGATTTGTAACGCATTCTAAAGTCAGTAGTTATGAGTTTTATACTACAAAGCCATAGCATAAAACTCATAACTAAAGTGTTAAAAAGTACACTAACACCCATAAACTACCTATTAACCCCTAAACCGAGGCCCTCCCGCATCGCAAACACTAAAATAAAATTATTAACCCCTAATCTGCCGCTCCCGACATCGCCGCCACTATAATAAACATATTAACCCCTAAACCGCCGCACTCCCGCCTCGCAAACAATAGTTAAATATTATTAACCCCTAATCTGCTGCCCCCAATGTCGCTGCCACTATACTAAATTCATTAACCCCTAATCCTAAATCTAACCCTAACACCCCCTAACTTAATTAAAATAAATATAAATGAAAATTCCTATCATTAACTAAATAATTCCTATTTAAAACAAAATACTTACCTATAATATAAACCCTAAGCTAGCTACAATATAACTAATAGTTACATTATATCTATCTTAGGGTTTATTTTTATTTTACAGGCAAGTTTGTATTTATTTTAACTAGGTAGAATAGTTACTAAATAGTTATTAACTATTTACTAACTACCTAGCTAAAATAAATACAAATGTACCTGTAAAATAAAACCTAACCTGAGTTACACTAACACCTAACCTTACAGTACAATTAAATAAATTACCTAGGGGGCATGTCCGAGCTGCAGACATGGAAGGTCGCATAGTCTAGAGGCTCTCCGCTTGAGACAAATAATGTACCAGTTTTTCACCAAAAAGACGCATTACCTTAGCCATCAAAATATGAGGGGTGTTCTATAGATTGAACCTGTCTAGATTGTGACCCTCTTCTGGCAAAAAGTTATGGATTAGAGCCGGACATAAGGAAGTCTAGACTGCTGCCTATTCTCAATTTCGCTAACACCCTCCCCCGGTTTAACGAGTACAATGGTCCCAACTTTACTGCAGTACTTATCCACCTAATAACATACGGCTAGATTACGAGTTTTGCGGTAACAGGGGTGCGTTTCTAACAATCCTTTTTTTTTTAACGCTACCTTAAGACAACGCTGATATTACAGGTTTTTTTTCAACCCGGCGTTAGCCGCAAAAAGGTTAGCGTAGAGTAAAATGTAGCTCCACATCTCACCTCAATACCAGCGCTGTTTACGGTAGCAGTAAGCTGGCTAAACGTGCTCGTGCACGATTTCCCCATAGGAAACAATGGGGCTGAGCCGGCTGAAAAAAAAACTAACACCTGCAAAAAAGCAGCGTCCAGCTTCTAACGCAGCCCCATTGATTCCTATGGGGAAAGGAACTTTATGTCTACACCTAACACCCTAACATGAACCCCGAGTCTAAACACCCCTAATCTTACACTTATTAACCCCTAATCTGCCATCCCCGACATCGTCGCCACCTACATTATATTTTCAACCCCTAATCTGTCGCTCCAGACACCGCCGCCACCTACATTATACTTATGAACCCCTAATCTGCTGCCCCCAACATCGCCGAACCCTACATTATATTTATTAAACCCTAATCTGCCACCCCCAATGTCGCCGCAACCTAACTACATTTATTAACCCCTAATCTGCCCCCCCAACGTCGCTGCTACTATATTAAAGTTATTAACCCCTAAACCTAAGTCTCAACCTAACCCTACCCCCCCCAACAAATATAATTTAAAATAATCTAAATAACTTTGTATTTATTTTAAATAGGTAGAATAGTTATTAAATAGTTATTAACTATTTAATAACTACCTAGTTAAAATAAATAAAATTTACCTGTAAAATAAATCCTAACCTAAGTTACAATTACACCTAACACTACACTATCATTAAATTAACTACATACAATTCATTACAATTAAATTAAATAAAATAAAGTACAAAAAACAACAAACACTAAATTACAGAAAATAAAAAATAATTACAATTTGTTTAAACTAATTACACGTACTCTAATCCCCCTAATAAAATAAAAAAGCCCCCCAAAATAATAAAATTCCCTACCCTATACTAAATTACAAATAGCCCTTAAAAGGGCCTTTTGCGGGGCATTGCCCCAAAGTAATCAGCTCTTTACCTGAAAAAAAGACAATACCCCCACAACATTACAACCCACCACCCACACACCCAACCCTACTCTAAAACCCACCCAATCCTCCCTTAATAAAACCTAACACTACCCCCTTGAAGATCACCCTACCTTGATCCGTCTTCACCCAGCCGGGCACAAGTGGACCTCCAGAGGGGCAGAAGTCTTCATCCGATCCGGGCAGAAGAGGTCCTCCAAGCGGCAGAAGTCTTCATCCAGACGGCATCTTCTATCTCCATCCATCCGGGGCGGAGCGGGTCCATCTTCAATCCAGCCAACGCGGAGCCATCCTCTTCAAATGAAGTCCAAGTGAAGAATGAAGGTTCCTTTAAATGACGTCATCCAAGATAGAATCCTATTAGCCAATCGGAATTCAAGGGACCCCATCTTGGATGACGTCATTTAAAGGAACCTTCATTCTTCGCTTGGACTTCGTTTGAAGAGGATGGCTCCATGTCAGCTGGATTGAAGATGGACCACTCCGCTCTGGATGGATGAAGATAGAAGATGCCGTCTGGATGAAGACTTCTGCTGCTTGGAGGACCTCTTCTGCCGGGATCGGATGAAGACTTCTGCCCCTCTGGAGGTCCACTTGTGCCCGGCTGGGTGAAGACGGATCAAGGTAGGGTGATCTTCAAGGGAGTAGTGTTGTGTTTTTTTAAGGGGGGATTGGGTGGGTTTTAGAGTAGGGTTGGGTGTGTGGGTGGTGGGTTGTAATGTTGGGGGGTATTGTCTTTTTTTCTCAGGTAAAAGAGCTGATTACTTTAGGGCAATGCCCTGCAAAAGGCCCTTATAAGGGCTATTTGTAATTTAGTATAGGGTAGGGAATTTTATTATTTTGGGGGGCTTTTTTATTTTATAAGGGGGATTAGAGTAGGTGTAATTAGTTTAAAAAAATTGTAATTATTTTTTTATTTTCTGTAATTTAGTGTTTGTTGTTTTTCGTACTTTAGTTTATTTTATTTAATGGTAATTAATTGTAGGTAGTTTAGGTAACTTATTTAATGATAGTGTAGTGTTAGGTGTAATTGTAACTTAGGTTAGGATTTATTTTACAGGTATATTTGTATTTATTTTAACTAGGTAGTTATTAAATAGTTAATAACTATTTAATAACTATTCTACCTAGTTAAAATAAATACAAAATTGCCTGTAAAATAAATATAAACCCTAAGCTAGCTACAATGTAACTTTTAGTTATATTGTAGCTAGCTTAGGGTTTATTTTACAGGTAAGTATTTAGTTTTAAATAGGATTCATTTTATTTAATTGTAGTAATTTTATTTAGATTATTTTAAATTATATTTAAATTGGGGGGTTAGGTTTAGACTTAGGTTTAGGGGTTAATACCTTTAATATAGTAGCGGCGACGTTGGGGGTGGCAGATTAGGGGTTAATAAATGTAGATAGGTGGCGGCGATGTTAGGGACGGCAGATTAGGGGTTAATAAAATTAAACTAGTTTTTGCAAGGCGGGAGTGAGGCGGTTTAGGGGTTAATATATTTATTAAAGTGGCGGCGATGTCCGGTCGGAAGATTAGGGGTTAAAATTTTTATAAAAGTGTTTCCGATGTGGGGGGGGCCTCGGTTTAGGGGTTAATAGGTAGTTTATGGGTGTTAGTGTACTTTTTAGCACTTTAGTTAAGAGTTTTATGTTACGGCGTTTGCCCATAAAACTCTTAACTACTGACTTTTAAATGCGGTAGGAGTCTTGACAGGAGAGGGTCTACCGCTCACTTCTTCCAAGACTCGTAATACCGGCGTTAAGCAAGTCCCATTAAAAAGATAGGAAACGCAATTGACGTAAGGGGATTTACGTTAAGCTCGAGTCGCAGAAGAAAAGTGAGCGGTACACCTGTACCTGCCAGACTCGTAATACCAGCGGGAGTTAGAAAGCAGCGTTGGGACCTCTCAACGCTGCTTTTTAACCCTAACGCAAGACTCATAATCTAGCCGATAGTTATCCACCGCATGAACCAAACATGAGAGACTTTTGTCGGCAGATAAGATGTTTACTAGCTGAGCTGGACCAGAAGATGACCAGAGGATTTGAAGACCTACACGCGCAGCTGAGAACCTCGCATAAGGAGGATACTTACAGCGATGTTGCGGTTGTGGGAGAGAGGAGCAACCAATTGCACAGCTATCTCCCGCATCTAACTGAGAGACGCAGCCACTCTGAGGTAATCTGCCCTCACAATGGAGCCGCTCATCAGAAGGCAAAGGAACATCGACTCCCTCTATCTGACTCAACTGAACAGGAAACGGACGATCTTTCGATATGGGACACAGATAACCAACAATCAGAAGCTATGCTATTATCACTAACTAGTGGAGAGGAACACCTTACCGGAATCAGCGCAAGGAAAGTCTACAATTTGAAGAGTGCACTGATAATGGAAGCGCACACGTGGCTGTCTGAGGGTTGGAAAACTTATCTGAAACCCCTTTTCTTTGAACACTCACAGTTTTCTGATGACAGAGGTCCTACCTTTTTTCAAGACGCTATGTTCTTTGCGGGCTTTGCAAACATCAAACAGCTTTTTCAGCCTCTACAGCTTGGCCCGGGATGAAACTCTCAGAAAACTGGAGTAGGCTAATGTAATGTAATTAGAATGCTTCCATTAGAGAGCCGAACATTGATTCTCGGGACATATTGCAGGTAACTTGCCTGATTATGGAACCTTGTGATGAGACATGCTACAGGGTTAACCGGATCATGACCCACCTCAAACATATGACATTCATTTGATTTATTTACAATGTTCTCCTGTGTCTATTCCACTTAATATTTTGTTCCTTATATGTGTATGTTCGTTAATATAGTTACTCAATATGGCCCCATGGAAGGAGCATAGTTTGTTGTGTGTATTGTAACGCTACTATCTTGACTTGTAGAGCTATAGTATTAAGACTGATGGTGCATTTTACATTCCAATTACTGTTATTAAGGCTGCTTGTGAATGTACACTTTAATACCTAGCCCCTAATAGAAGATTGTCACAATGCTTTCACATATTAAGATGTGTAATGTTAGGAGTGGCTCTGCGGAATATGGGTTTAGCAATCAATACCTATTATGTATATCTTATGATTCATGTATCCTATCAGATAGTATACTTTCATAAATGTAGATCAATTTACATCTTACCTGTATCTCAGGTGAAACCCATTTTTACCAAGGTAATTTTACTGTATGTAATTTATATTCTATTACAGATCTGGTACAGAAATGTTTCACATGAGCTATTATGACCTACCTATTAAGCCTTATCTGTCCTATCTCACACATTTGATTTTGCATAGTGGGAACCTACATACTTCTTAGATACACTATTCAAACCCCCACTTTAGCCACTTAACTTGAAAATGGTTTTAGTAAAAGAGGAGCACCGGATCCTAGATTAGGATGGTTACGTTTTAGTCGGTTGAATTTACAAGGCACTTTTCAGAGAGACATACATTTATACCTTATTTGGGGTCTTAGGGATATTAGATCCAACACATAGACAAAAGTAATGTCATTTTGTCCACAGCCCAATGCCCTTGTGTTAGCATATTAGCCATGGACCAGTTCACAATGCGGTATTTAACCCATACAGACGCCTATCCCTCCTTAAGGTTAACAGACAATTTTCAGTCTCAACATAAGATCCACACCCCTACTCTCATGTGTCTTGAAATCCTGGTATATGTTCTAGCTCTCTTCTCCCCTACATTGTTTTACTATGGCTTTCTACCTGCCAAATATAGTCTCTTATAAGTTCTATATATTGAACCACTACTTGGAGAAAACCACCTAGCAGAGGATGGGCAGTATATGTAATGATTGTACTGATCTGCTACCATTCCATGTACCCGTATAAGGCTCCTAGTCAACCACCCCACTTAGATATTGCAGTGTCCGGTTATCTAACTTACACCACTTGTCAAATATTAGATTTTAGTCCACTACAGACCATATTGCACTCCTGGTAACTGCTCGCCAACACAGCTTCACAGTCCCTAACCTATTATTAAAAATCTGTATTATACCCGTCAGCACCTTTATTATCATGAACTTACCCTATATAACTATACTCTACTATTTCCGCTATTTGTAGGAACACATGTCATAGAGGCTGAAATAGTATTCAGCTTTGTTTTGTTAATTTACTGGACCTTCTCAATGACCTTGTATCTCCTTAAAGTATTCCTATTTTTCCCTTTGCCTGCTAGGAAAGGGAAGAAATCCTTCATTACTAAACTATATCACTTCCATAGCGTTGTTACAACACTGAGTGAGCTAAGCTAGGTAACCTGACATTTTAGACCTTATGTAATAGTTATACACATACAGAGAGCTAAATGAACACATCATATTCTCTAGAAATTGACTCTCATGCTGATTGTAAGGGGTCTCAGGCTTTTATAATGCAAATATCTATTTTACATAGAGCTCTACGACCTGATATTTCCATGTCATCTAATTGAGGCACATTGAAATGGCAACAACACTATATCCTCCATATATATTTAAAAATATCGCCCATATCCCTACTTATGAAGCAACTATTATACTCTCACTGCTACAGTATACATTCCTGGCTCATGCTCACCTTTATCTTATGTATCCTAACAGATGCTAAAATACTTATTCCATAATGAGCTTTATAACTATGACACTCCTATAACATTACATCTTCTGGACACGACAACCCCCCCTTTCCCAATCTTAAAGCAGCTTTAGTCTGCTGATTTTCCCTTATTCCTTATCAAATGGTCCAAAAGTGACCTCCACATAGCTACCAACTACCATAAAATGACCTACCTATCAGGCCCACAAAAGGCATATGTTGTAGCTACACCAATTCTATAGTCTTTAAGAAAAATGAGATTTCATATGTGTGTGTTTGTGTCTATTGTTGATTCTGGGTTACTCGCTATTACTTCATATGTTACAAATTATATATTTGACAGGCAAGTTATGAACATCACACATTTATCTTAGAAATAAGGCATTGTTTTATTGTATGATCACTGCACTACTTTGACTTGTCAATCACTTGTTTCCTCATTCTTTTTGTCAATGTATAAAAACCTCAATAAAAAAGTTTTATTCCAAAAAAAATTACCTAAATTAAATACAATTAACTAAATTAAATACAATTACCCTAAATTACAAAAAGAAAACACTAAATTACACAAAATAAAAAACAAATTACAAGATATTTAAACTAATTACACCTAATCTAATAGCCCTATCAAAATAAAAAAGCCCCCCCCAAAATAATAAAAATCCCTACCCTATACTAAATTACCAATAGCCCTTAAAAGGGCCTTTTGCGGAGTATTGCCCCAAAGAAATCAGCTCTTTTACCTGAAAAAAAATACAAACAACCCCCCAACAGTAAAACCCACCACCCACACAACCAACCTCCCAAATAAAACCCTAACTAAAAAACCTAAGCTCCCCATTGCCCTGAAAAGGACATTTGGATGGGGATTGTCCTTAAAAAGAGCATTTAGCTCTATTGCAGCCCAAACCCTAACCTAAAAATAAAACCAACCCAATAAACCCTTAAAAAAACCTAACACTAACCCCTGAAGGCATCTTCTATCTTCATCCATCCGGCACGGAGCGGGTCCATCTTCAAGACATCTGGCGCGGAGCATCCTCTTCTGCCGGCGACTACCTGATGAATAAAGCTTCCTTTAAGTGAGTCATCCAAGATGGCGTCCCTTAGATTCCGATTGGCTGATAGAATTCTATCAGCCAATCGGAATTAAGGTTGAAAAAATCCTATTGGCTGATGCATCAACCCTAATTCTGATTGGCTGATAGAATTCTATCGGAATCTAAGGGACGCCATTTTGGATTTAACCTTTATTTGTCGGGTAGTCGTCGGCAGAAGAGGATGCTCCACGCCGGACGTCTTAAAGATGGACCCGCTTCCCGACGGATGGATGAAGATAGAAGATGACCTGCCCGTCTGGAGGACCACTTCTCCCGGCTTGAATAAAGACTTCTCCCGGCTTCATTGAGGATAGATGTCCGGTCTTCAAAACTGTAAGTGGATCTTCAGGGGTTATTGTTAGTTTTTTTTTTTAAGGGTTTATTGGGTGGGTTTTATTTTTAGGTCAGGGCTTTGGGCTGCAATAGTGCTAAATGCCCTTTTAAGGGCAATGCCCATCCAAATGCCCTTTTCAGGGCAATGGGGAGCTTAGTTTTTTTTAGTTAGGGTTTTATTTGGGGGGTTGGTTGTGTGGGTAGTGAGTTTTACTGTTGGGGGTTGTTTGTATTTTTTTTACAGGTAAGAGAGCTGATTTCTTTGGGGCAATGCCCCGCAAAAGGCCCTTTTAAGGGCTATTGGTAGTTTAGGCTAGGGTTTTTTTTTTATTGGGGGGGGGACTTTTTTATTTTGATAGGGCTATTAGATTAGGTGTAATTAGTTTAAATATCTTGTAATTTGTTTTTTTATTTTGTGCAATTTAGTGTTTGTTTTTTTTGTAATTTAGGTAATTGTATTTAATTTAGTTAATTGTATTTAATTTAGGTAATTTATTTAATTTTACCGTAAGGTTAGGTGTTAGTGTAACTTAGGTTAGGTTTTATTTTACAGGTATATTTATATTTATTTTAGCTAGGTAGGTAGTAAATAGTTAATAACTATTTAGTAACTATTCTACCTAGTTAAAATAAATACAAACTTGCCTGTAAAATAAAAATAAACCCTAAGCTAGATACAATGCAACTATTAGTTATATTGTAGCTAGCTTAGGGTTTATTTTATAGGTAAGTATTTAGTTTTAAATAGGAATTATTTAGTTATTAATAGTAGGTTTTATTTAGATTTATTTTAATTATATTTGTTAAGGGGTGTTAGGGTTAGGGTTAGACTTAGGTTTAGGGGTTAAGAAATTTAGTATAGTGGCAGTGACGTTGGGGACAGCAGATTAGTGGTTAATAATTGTAGGTAGGTGGCAGCGATTTTAGGGGCGGCAGATTAGGGGTTAATAATATTTAACTATTGTTTGTGATTCGGGAGTGCGGCGGTTTAGGGGTTAATATGTTTATTATAGTGGCAGCGATTTCCAGAGCGTCAGATTAGGGGTTAATAAGTATAATGTAGGTGTCGGCGATGACAGGGGTGGAAGATTAGGGTTAATAAGTGTAAGATTAGGGGTGTTTAGACTCGGGGTTCATGTTAGGGTGTTAGGTGTAAACATAAATTTAGTTTTCCCATAGGAATCAATGGGACTGCGTTACGGAGCTTTACGCTGCTTTATTGTAGGTGTTAGACTTTTTTTCAGCCGGCTCTCCCCATTGATGTCTATGGGTAAATTGTGCACGAGCACGTACAACCTGCTCACCGCTGACTTAAGCAGCGCTGGTATTGGATTGTGGTATGGAGCACAATTTTGCTCTACGCTCACTTCTTGCTTTTGTAAAAACCTGTAATACCAGCACTGTAGGTAAGTGAGCGGTGACAATAACGTGCACGTTAGTACCGCACCCTTTATAAAGCAAAACTCGCAATCTGGCCGATTATTTGTAAATTATATATTTGGTTGTACATGTTAACAATATAGAGGGTGAGCAATGAAAAATAAAAGATAGGAGTCAACAACATAACATTTCAAGTCAAGCAGATAACTATGGTAGAAATCCCTTGGGTATAATAAAGTGATTATAAGTTAATAGTCTATAATCGTAATGTAATTTTTAAAAGAAAACTTTTTTTTTTTATAACTGAACAGGTGATAAGTTAAAGATAAGTGAAGCAGTATTCATAATGTAAGGGTGCACTACAACTATGTGTTTAGGATAGCTTACATATCCCAAACTACGGGCTAGATTATGAGCGGCACTCTAACTGAAGCATGCCAGCGATAAGGGTTTTATTATGGCTCTTTGTATGCGTCAGAAGTAGCGCAAGCTATGCAAGCTGAAGGTAAACGTGATCACTCAAGCGCAATTGAATTTAATGCGCATCGGGATAGCATGACTTCAGTGCTCTGGTTTACTGTTACACTTATCAAAAAAGTTGCACAAACATATTAAACTTACATTTAAAAGAACAGTGACACTCATAATAACACCATCTAATAAAAATTATTTTTAAAAAGTTGCAATAAAAGTTATAAGGGCTCAAAGATATGAGGTATCAGGTGCTAGAAAAAAAAAGTCAGGCAAAGGACTTTAACTTATCTAAATATGTATATACATATGTATTTATATATTTATATGTGTATATATGTATATATGCAATTATATATATATAGATAGATAGATAGATAGATAGATAGATAGATAGATATAGATATAGATATATATTTTACCAGAATACCATTATATACGTATATATATATATATATATATATATATATATATATATATAAAACAATATATGTATTTAAGAATAAATAGAAGATGTTCTGCTATGTGAAAACAATGGAATGTGAAATATTAATATTTCATGATGGGCTATCGCACTTGAAAAAATGTGATCGGGTTTGCATGACTTATTGGGTGTTTTTATTCCATTTTTAGTATTCATTCTATGGGGGAATACGTTAACACGGTCGCGATATTCTAACTTCAGCTTTTTGTGTGCGTCGGGATAGTGTACAAGCAAAAACGTTTAATTTTCAAGTTGTAATACGCCTGCTACCCGCCGTACGCAAATGAAGTCAAGTGGAGATAACGTGCAAGCAGGAGCATATACTACCGCTCCACTCATAATCTAGCCCTATGATGTAAATCAGGTATGCCCAAGCTAAGGTCCAAAGGTCACGTGTCCCAAACTTTTTTGTGTGGCGTTTAGCACCAATAAAAAGATTCAGAGATCAGAAATGTGTTACCAGAAAAGCTTACCCACATGTCTCATTAGGTAATTAAAGATGTGTATTTGTATATGTCATTAATAGTATTTCATTTACTATGTATTTTTTAGCTAAATGTGATTATAATGCTAATTTACTTTGAGGTGCTTTGAGAGTATAATTTAATGTGGTCCCTGTGCCCTGGCCAATCACATCATTAGTGTCTAGCCCTCCATACAAAAAAAAAGTTGGATGCCCTTGATTTAAATTTAATGAAGATCAGGTACTGAAAACACCATCTGCATGTATCAATCACATTGTTCCCAGAAATACAAATAAATATTTTTTCTACATAGCTGTTCAATGCTCCTACTATAAAAAAAAAAGCTTATGACACATTAATAATTCTTAAAATGCTAAAAAAATAATAATAAATATTTGTAGTGTTTAAGATGAAAAACAGAATAGCCAAACTTCAGCTTAGTTTTTTTTATCCATATAAAAAATAATAAGCATTTGGAAATTAGCAATTAAAGGTACATGCAAATCATAATTAAACATTCAGGTTACAGTTAGATTATGCAGTTTTAAGATACTTTTCAATTTACTTTATTATGACATTTATTTTATTCTCTTCTTTTGTAAAAAAAAAAACATGCATAGATAGGCTCAATAGCAACAATGTACTACTGGGAGCTATCTGTGATTGGTAGCTACACACATACTTCTTTTGTCATTGGTTCACCAGATGTGTTCACCTAGATCTTAGTACTGCATTGTTCACTTGGAGGAGAGTTTAACTATGTTTTTGATCCCTTTGCAGGGCATTTTATTATTGCACTATTGCTTGCATATTATAAACTAATACATTTTCATGTTTGCACTTTTATTTCCCTTTAAGATAGAATTTAAAATAAAAATCTTTATACTTTAGTTTTACATGTTTAACACATTTATAATTTAATGGAATTTCATAAAATGAACCGAAGAACAACTTAGTTGAAGTTATTGCACATAAAAAGGTAATTGATAAGAATGTGAGCTTTTGTTAGCTACACTATCGCCTAGATTTAGAGTTCTGCGGTAGCCGTCAAAACCAGCGTTAGGGGGTCCTAACGCTGGTTTTTACCGCCCGCTGGTATTTGGAGTCAGTCAGGAAAGGGTCTAACGCTTACTTTGCAGCCGCGACTTTTCCATACCGCAGATCCCCCTACGCCAATTGCGTATCCTATCTTTTCAATGGGATCTTTCTAATGCCGGTATTTAGAGTCTTGGCTGAAGTGAGCGTTAGAACTCTAACAACAAAACTCCAGCTGCAGAAAAAAAACAGGAGTTAAGAGCTTTCTGGGCTAACACCGGTTCATAAAGCTCTTAACTACTGTGCTCTAAAGTACACTAACACCCATAAACTACCTATGTACCCCTAAACCGAGGCCCCCCCATATCGCTGCCACTCTATTAAAAAATTTTAACCCCTAATCTGCCGACCGCACACCGCCGCCACCTACGTTATCCCTATGTACCCCTAATCTGCTGCCCCTAACACCGCCGACCCCTATATTATATTTATTAACCCCTAATCTGCCCCCCACAACGTCGCCGTCAGCTACCTACAATTATTAACCCCTAATCTGCTGACCGGATATCACCGCTACTATAATAAAGTTATTAACCCCTAATCTGCCTCACTCCCGCCTCAATAACCCTATAATAAATAGTATTAACCCCTAATCTGCCCTCCCTAACATCACCGACAGCTAACTTCAAGTATTAACCCCTAATCTGCCGACCGGACCTCACCGCTACTATAATAAAGTTATTAACCCCTAATCCGCCTCACTCCCGCCTCAATAACCCTATAATAAATAGTATTAACCCCTAATCTGCCCTCCCTAACATCGCCGACAGCTAACTTCAAATATTAACCCCTAATCAGCCGACTGGACCTCACCGCTACTCTAATAAATTTATTAACCCCTAAAGCTAAGTCTAACCCTAACCCTAACACCCCCCCTAAATTAAATATAATTTAAATCTAACGAAATAAATTAACTCTTATTAAATAAATTATTCCTATTTAAAGCTAAATACTTACCTGTAAAATAAACCCTAATATAGCTACAATATAAATAATAATTATATTGTAGCTATTTTAGGATTAATATTTATTTTACAGGCAACTTTGTATTTATTTTAACCAGGTACAATAGCTATAATAGCTACCTAGTTAAAATAATTACAAAATTACCTGTAAAATAAATCCCAACCTAAGTTACAATTAAACCTAACACTACACTATCATTAAATTAATTAAATAAACTACCTACAATTATCTACAATTAAACCTAACACTACACTATCAATAAATTAATTAAATACAATACCTACAAAGAAATACAATTAAATAAACTAACTAAAGTACAAAAAATAAAAAAGAACTAAGTTACAAAAAATAAAAAAATATTTACAAACATTAGAAAAATATTACAACAATTTTAAACTAATTACACCTACTCTAAGCCCCCTAATAAAATAACAAAGCCCACCAAAATAAAAAAATGCCCTACCCTATTCTAAATTAAAAAAGTTCAAAGCTCTTTTACCTTACCAGCCCTCAAAAGGGCCTTTTGCGGGGCATGCCCCAAAGAAAACTAAAATACTGTAATACATTGGGAGAAAAGGGGGGGGGATTTTATTTATAAAGTAATCGAAGAGTTCTGGGAGGGGGGGGGGTGTAGCTAAACTACAGAAAGTAGCTCAAAATTAAAGAATCTTTTTTTTTTTTTACTTAACTGGGTACTGGCAGACAGCTGGCTAGAGGGGGAGGGTTAGAGAACTGTTTGATGGGGGATCCATGATATTGGAGGCTAAGGGGGGATTCTACACAGCAGCATATGCAAATATGCTATTAACCCCCCCCCCCAAAAAAAAAAATATACCTTTTTATATTAGTACTGGCAGACTTTCTGCCAGTACTTAAGATGGCGGGAACAATTGTAGGGTGGGGGAGGGAAGAGAGCTGTTTGGGAGGGATCAGGGGGTCTGATGTTTCAGGTGGGAGGCTGATCTCTACACTAAAGCTAAAATTAACCCTGCAAACTCCCTACAAGCTACCTAATTAAACCCTTCACTGCTAGCCATAATACACGCGTGATGCACAGCGGCATTTAGCAGCCTTCTAATTATCAAAAGCAACACCAAAGACACATATGTCTGCTATTTCTGAACAAAGGGGATCCCAGAGAAGCATTTACAACCATTTGTGCCATAATTGCACAAGCTGTTTGTAAATAATTTCAGTGAGAAACCTAAAGTTTGTGAAAAAGGAAACAATTTATTTTTATTTGATCACATTTGGCGCTGAAATGGTGGCATGAAATATACCAAAATGGGCCTAGATCAATACTTTGGGTTGTCTACTACACTACACTAAAGCTAAAATTAACCCTACACATTCCCTACAAGCTCCCTGATTAACCCCTGCACTGCTGGACATAATACACGTGTGGTGCGCAGCGGCATTTAATAGCCTTCTAATTACCAAAAAGCAACGCCAAAGCCATATATGTCTGCTATTTCTGAACAAAGTGGATCCCAGAGAAGCATTTACAACCATTTATGCTATAATTGCACAAGCTGTTTGTAATTGTAAATAATTTCAGTGGGAAACCGAAAGTTTGTGAAAAAAATTGTGAAAAAGGGAATGATTTTTTGTATTTGATCGCATTTGGCGGTGAAATGGTGGCATGAAATATACCAAAATGGGCCTAGATCCATACTTTGGGATGTCTTCTAAAAAAATATATATACATGTCAAGGGATATTCAGGAATTCCTGAAAGATATCAGTGTCCCAATGTAACTAGCGCTCATTTTGAAAAAAAGTGGTTTGGAAATAGCAAAGTGCTAGTTGTATTTATGGCCCTATAACTTGCAAAAAAAAGCAAAGAACATGTAAATATTGGGTATTTCTAAACTCAGGACACAATTTAGAAACTATTTAGTATGGGTGTTTTTTGGTGGTTGCAGATGTGTAACAGATTTTGGGGCTAAAAGTTAGAAAAAGTGTGTTTTTTTCCATTTTTTCCTCATATTTTATAATTTTTTTTATAATAAATTATAAGATATGATAAAAATAATGGTATCTTTAGAAAGTCCATTTAATGGTGAGAAAAACGGTATATAATATGTGTGGGTACAGTAAATGAGTAAGAGGAAAATTACAGCTAAACACAAACACCGCAGAAATGTAAAAATAGCCTTTGTCACAAACGGACAGAAAATGGAAAAGTACTGTTGTCATTAAGGGGTTAATTGTAATTTAGGTTAGGATTTATTTTACAGGTAATTTTGTAATTATTTTAACTAGGTAGCTATTAAATAGTTATTACCTATTTAATAGCTATTGTACCTGGTTAAAATAAATACAAAGTTGCCTGTAAAATAAATATTAATCCTAAAATAGCTACAATATAATTATAATTTATATTGTAGCTATATTAGGGTTTATTTTACAGGTAAGTATTTAGCTTTAAATAGGAATAATTTATTTAATAAGAGTTAATTTATTTTGTTAGATTTAAACTATATTTAATTTAGGGGGGTGTTAGTGTTAAGGTTAGACTTAGCTTTAGGGGTTAATAAATTTATTAGAGTAGCGGTGAGGTCCGGTCGGCAGATTAGGGGTTAATACTTGAAGTTAGCTGTCGGCGATGTTAGGGAGGGCAGATTAGGGGTTAATACTATTTATTATAGGGTTATTGAGGCGGGAGTGAGGCGGATTAGGGGTTAATACATTTATTATAGTAGCGGTGAGGTCCGGTCGGCAGATTAGAGGTTAATTATTGTAGGTAGCTGGCGGCGACGTTGTGGGGGGCAGATTAGGGGTTAATAAATATAATATAGGGGTCGGCGGTGTTAGGGGCAGCAGATTAGGGGTACATAGCTATAATGTGGGTTGCAGCGGTGTACAGAGCGGCAGATTAGGGGTTAATAATAATATGCAGGGGTCAGCGATAGCGGGGGCAGCAGATTAGGGGTTAATAAGTGTAAGGATAGGGGTGTTTAGACTCGGGGTACATGTTAGAGTGTTAGGTGCAGACATAGGAAGTGTTTCCCCATAGTAAACAATGGGGCTGCGTTAGGAGCTGAACGCTGTTTTTTTGCAGGTGTTAGGTTTTTTTTCAGCTCTAAGAGCCCCATTGTTTCCTATGGGGGAATCGTGCACGAGCACGTTTTTGAAGCTGGCCGCGTCCGTAAGCACCGCTGGTATTGAGAGTTGTAGTGGCGGTAAATATGCTATACGCTCCCTTTTTGGAGCCTAACGCAGCCCTTCTGTGAACTCTAAATACCAGCGGTATTTAAAAGCTGCGGGAGAAAAAAAGCATGCGTAGCTAACGCACCCCTTTGGTCGCAGAACTCTAAATCTAGCCGTTAGTAAATAAATACAATTTGACCCGCGACAAAGAACCTTTATGACCTAGAACACTCAAGAAGAAAAAAGGGAGGAATCCAGATATCAAGCATCAAGTGATTTATTCAAGCTTACAAGTAGTGTGCACACACAGTGGAAGGGCAGCTGCACAGACTTGACGTGTTTCGCGCGTGCTCTGATGCGCTTCATCAGAGATCTAGAACACTCACCACTCTTTTCTATCTATTGTATTTTTTATGTGATTTTTGACACTTTTTTGTTTTGCAAAACAGTTCACCTGAGCTCTGAGGTGGCGCTATCCTGACACTCATTAAATTAAATTCCACTCAAGTGATCACATTTACTTTCAACTTGCAATACAAACATTACATCCGATGCACACAAACAGCAACAATAAACCTGATATTGCTCACACGTAACTATTAGCGTGCTGCTCATAATCTTATTTTTTTTTGTTCCATCTGTATTTAAAGGGACATAACACCAAAACATTTTATGTCATGATTCAGATAGAACATACAATTTTAAACAACTTTCCAATTTACTTCTATTAGCAAATTTCTTGTTATCCTTTGTTGAAAAGCAGGAAGTTAAGTTCAGGCGTGTGCACGTGTCTGTAGTACTATATGGCAGCAGTTTTGAAACAATGTTAGGCAAGAACACTAGATGGCAGCACTATTTTCTGTCATTTATTGTCCCAGACGTGCACGCTACTTATCTAGATATCTCTTCAGCCAAGAATAAGCAAAAAAAAGCAAATTTGATAATAGAAAGAAACTTTTTAAAATGTGTTTTCTCTATAAGAATCATGAAAGAAAAATATTGAGTTTCATGTCCCTTTAAAAAAAAAAAAAAATTATCCTATGTATGTTGTCTCTGTAATCCAATAAGCAGATAGATACTTTGGTATAACTTGCATTCCCCTTGCACCTTTTACATAACATTTTCATGCGAATAAATAAATAAAATGTTTCATATTTAACTGCTGATGTTTCATATACAAATAAAAATAAAAATAATGAAAAGATGCAAAAGCAAATCTCCTCTAGGGGGCGCTCTCCAGGTGACAAACACAATATATATAAAAACTAAGGCTCTAAAACAGATCTTGACAGACATATACAAATACAGATAAAAAGTCCAAATCAAATGCTAGGACGAATAAGGCAGCTCTCTGTCAAAGGAGGGTCAGAATCTTGGTGGTTAATATGATCTGAAAAAAGAAAACACAGAGGCTCCAAATTGCCTAGTACCATCAGATAAAGGAATATATATAAATAGCAAGTGGCTGCTCACAAGCAACAAGCACCAGGGTGGTGCTGGTAGAGCAGGCTGGTGCTTCTCAGTTGTCCAGCTAACTGGTATTAGGGTAAACTGCTTCAGAAGTAGATCCAAAATGGCCATGGGGTTCCTATACAGATGAAAATAAAGGAACTACAATGACCCAGCACGGTTGGACTCAGTTAGGTGCAATAAAATATATCACACTTACATCTCAAGGGCACCATAAGGTGCAATCCAAACAGGCTGGAGCTTCTCAGCCGCCAGCTGACTGATCTCCGGTGGTTAACAGGGGACACTCCACTCAGTGTGTGATGAAGGGAAAGGTAAAATCCAAAACCAGCAAGTGTATATTTAAATCAGAAATGTATTTAAAAGCAACGCGTTTCTCAGCCAAGACAGGGCTGTTTCCTCAGGCTAGTTGTGTCATGTAGTATCCCAGACATGTGCACGCTATCTATCTAGATATCTCTTCAACAAAGAATAAGCAAACAAAGCAAATCTGATAATAGAAAGAAACTTTAAAATGTATTTTCTCTATAAGAATCATGAAAGAAAAATATAAGGTTCATGTCCCTTTAAAAAAGCAAAAACTTATTCTATGGATGTTGTCTCTGTAATCAAATAAGCAGGTAGATACTTTGGTGTAACTTGCACTTCCCATACAGCTTTTACATAACAATTTCATACTAATAAATAAATAAAATGTAACATGTCTACCTGCTGCTGTTTTATATACAAATGACCAATTAATTACATTTTGAGTTGGACAAGTTATTTTAGTTAAAGGGACAGTTTACTCAAAAATGTTCTCACCTTTAATTTCTTCCCAATTATCAACTTTACCTGCAGGAGTGTATTAAATTGTTAACAAGTATTTCTATTACCCTTATATTGGCATTTGAAATAGTTTATTTAGCCTGTGGTATACCCACCCATCACCCATCCTGAAAGTTTTTTGGCCTCAAGGCCAAGCTGTGTTAACACAGCCAGTAGAAGAAATTACACTCCCAGTGGGTTATAGAAGATATAAGGTAATAAAATGTTAATTTTCCATTGTTCTCTCCAAGTATTGGTGATTGATTTATGGACAGATATGAGATTAAGAAGATTATATATGTAGACAATGTGATAAAGTAATGACATCTGATTATTCTTACAAGTTCAACCCATTTTATTAGGTTGTGGCTTCAAAACACAAAATCAGCTAATTCATATACACAAATAAGTCTTAAAAAAGCAAGTCACATACATTTTATAGTCTGCAGCTGGTAAAAAAAAGTAATTGGAAACACATTAAGGAAAAAAAACTATTTTATAGTATACTGTCCCTTTAATGAAGATGTTAACTGAATGAAAATGTTAGCAAAATGGTCTTGGATACTGGGAATATGTAACTCAGATAATTCACAGATTCTTTCTTCATTTACTGCAGCTATTTCTCTAAAATTGATTTTCATTAAATTCAGTCAAACATGATAGCTGCTATGTAACTCAGTCATGATCTATGTTGTTTCAGAGCTGTACATGCTGACATTACAGTTATGCTGACCATGCTATAAAGGAAGAGTTAGAAGCCAAATTCTAAAAATGAATGCTTCTTACCTTTGAAGACAGTAGCAACATTTTGATTTTTGGACAGATTTCTGCCAATTTAAACTTACAGACTTGAAGCAAGCTATGTCAGCTAGTTATTGGGAATGAAAATAAATCATTAGCATACTGATAAACTTTAGATCTGATCCATAGCAAAACATTCCAAAATAAACTCAAAATTACCAAAAATGTATAGGCTGCTGGGAAAGCTTTATGTTTGTTTTTCTTAAATGGACAGTAAACACTTTTAGATTGTAATATAATACATTTAACTTTAGCATAGTTTTTTATAAATGGTGTAGAACGTCTTGGTTTCATGATGTCTTGCACCTTGCATGTTATTCAAGGAGATATAATGGTTTATGGCTGGTCTAATTGTAGTATATAAAAGGGAATTAAAACTTTGTTTTTGTTTTTGTATGCCTGGCAAGAATGAGTGATTAATTGATTAAAAGTGATGACATTTTGTTTTAATTTTTTTAATTAATAAACCTGTAAACTCTCTATTTCTTACATTCATATCAGGTAAACCCATGGGAATCTATATATAACTGGTGGTTTTAAAGGCTTTCCACATCACTAACAGGAAGAAACAAAAAAATATCATTAAATAAGAAAGGAGAAGATCTTTAAAATGTATTAATTATTATTGATGATGGTCTTGTGTGTTTGATTGCAGGTTTTTAAAGTATCCTTATGCGCTCTGTTCAAGACAAATGTGCAATTTTGCAGGTTGTTATAGCATTCTAATGCCTTCAATTTAAGACATATGTGCAATTAACTATTTCTCTATTTCATGTTAATATATGATTATTGATCATTTCTTATAAAAGCCAAATACTTAATTGATATGGTAGCATACACTCTGGTGTTAATATTTTATTTTGTTTCCTATAGTTTAAAAAGTGGAATTTGTTCATAGTTCTAGCATTTTAAAGTATCTAGAATTGTATTTAAAAAAGAAAAAAGAAAACTCTTTAAATATTTTTAAAATTAATAATTTGATATATTTTAAGATATAATCACCTAGATTACGAGTCTTGCGTTAGGGTTAAAAAGCAGCGTTGAGAGGTCCCAATGCTGCTTTTTAACGCCCGCTGGTATTACGAGTCTTGCCGGTACAGGTGTACCACTCACTTTTTTGGCCAGACTCGGAAATACCGCAAATCCACTTACGTCAATTGCGTATCCTATTTTTTCAATGGGACTTGCATAGCGCCGGTATTACGAGTCTGACCAAAAGTGAACGGTAGACCCTCTCCTGTCAAGCCTGGTACCGCATTTTAAAGTCAGTAGTTAAGAGTTTTACACTACAACGCTGTAGCATATAACTCTTAACTAAAGTTCTAAAAAGTACACTAACACCCATGAACTACCTATTAACCCCTAAACCGAGGCCCTCCCACATCACAAACACTAAAAAAAATGTTTTAACCCCTGATCTGCCGAACCGGACATCGCCGCCACTATAATAAACATATTAACCCCTAAACCGCCGCAATCCCGCATCGCAAACACTATTCAAATATTATTAGCCCCTAATCTGCCGGCCCTAACATCACCGACACCTACCTACATTTATTAACCCCTAATCTGCCGTCCCCAGCGTCGCCGCCACTATATTAAATGTATTAACCCCTAAACCTAAGTCTAACCCTAACCCCCCTAACTTAAATATAATTGCAAGAAATCTAAATAAAATTACTACATATCACTAAATTATTCCCATTTAAAAAAATTATCTAAAGTACGAAAAAAAACCCCCACTAAATTACAGAAAATAATAAAATAATTACAAGATTTTTAAACTAATTACACCTACTCTAATCCCCCTAACATTGCCCCAAAGTAATCAGCTCTTTTACCTGTAAAAAAAGTACAATCCCCCCCCAACATTAAAACCCACCACCCACACAACCAACCCTACTCTAAAACCCACCCAATCCCCCCTTAAAAAAAACTAACACTAACCCCCTGAAGATCACCCTACCGTGAGATGTCTTCACCCAACCTGGCAGAAGTGGTCCTCCAGACGGGCAGAAGTCTTCATCCAAGCCGGGCAGAAGAGGTCCTCCAGACGGGCAGAAGTCTTCATCCAGACGGCATCTTCTATCTTCATCCATCCGGCACGGAGCGACTCCATCTTCAAGACATCCGACACAGAGCATCCTCTTCATCCGGAGTCTTCTTCAACATTGACGGTTCCTTTAAGTGACGTCATCCAAGATGGCTTCCCTTCAATTCCGATTGGCTGATCGAATTGTATCAGCCAATTGGAATTAAGGTAGGAAAAATCCTATTGGCTGATACAATCAGCCAATATGATTTAGATTGCATTCTATTGGCTGATTGGAACAGCCAATAGAATGCAAGCTCAATCCTATTGGCTGATTGGATCAGCCAATAGGACTTTTCCTACCTTAATTCCAATTGGCTGATAGAATTCTATCAGCCAATCGGAATTGAAGGGACACCATCTTGGGTTACGTCACTTAAAGGAACCGTCATTGTTGAAGAAGACTCCAGATGAAGAGGATGCTCCGCATCGGATGTCTTGAAGATGGACCCACTCCGCGGCGGATGGATGAAGATAGAAGATGCCGTCTGGATGAAGACTTCTGCCCGTCTGGAGGACCTCTTCTGCCTGACTTGGATGAAGACTTCTGACTGTCTGGAGGACCACTTCTGCCCGGTTGGGTGAAGATATCTCACGGTGGGGTGATCTTCAGGGGGTTAGTGTTAGGTTTTTTTAAGGGGGGATTGGGTGGGTTTTAGAGTAGGGTTGGTTGTGTAGGTGGTGGGTTTTAATGTTGTGGGGGAGAATTGTATTTTTTTTACAGGTAAAAGAGCTGATTACTTTGGGGCAATGCCCCACAAAAGGCCCTTTTAAGGGCTATTTGTAATTTAGTGTAGGGTAGGGCTTTTTTTATTTTTTTATTTTTTTATTTTGTTAGGGGGATTAGATTAGGTGTAATTAGTTTAAAAATCTTGTCATTATTTTATTATTTTCTGTAATTTAGTGGGGGGTTTTCGTACTTTAGATAATTTTTTTTAAATTGTAATTAATTGTATTTAGTTTAGGGAATTAATTTAATTATAGTGTAGTATTAGGTGTAATTGTAACTTAGGTTAGGTTTTATTTTACAGGTAAATTTGTCTTTATTTTAACTAGGTAGTTATTAAATAGTTAATAACTATTTAATAACTATTGTACCTAGTTAAAATAAATACAAAGTTGCCTGTAAAATAAAAATAAACACTAAGATAGCTACAATGTAACTATTAGTTATATTGTAGCTAGTTTAAGGTTTATTTTATAGGCAAGTATTTAGTTTTAAATAAGAATTATTTAGCTAATTGTAGTAATTTTATTTAGATTTATTGTAATTATATTTCAGTTAGTGGGGGTAAGGGTTAGGGTTAGACTTAGGTTTATGGGTTAATAACTTTATTATAGTGGTGGTGACGTTGTGGGCAGCAGATTAGGGGTTAATAAATGTAGTTAGGTTGCGGCGACATTGGGGCGGCAGATTAGGGGTTAATAGATATAATGTAGGGTTTGGTGATGTTGGGGGCAGTAGATTAGGGGTTCATAAGTATAATGTAGGTGGCGGCGGTGTCCGGAGCAGCAGATTAGGGGTTAATAATATCATGTAGTTGTCGGCGATGTCGGGCGGCAGATTAGGGGTTAATAAGTGTAAGATTAAGGGTGGTTAGACTTGGGGTTCATGTTAGGGTGTTAGGTGTAGACATAAATGTATTTTCCCCATAGGAATCAATGGGGCTGCGTAAGGAGCTGAACGCTGCTTTTTTGCAGGTGTTAGGTTTTTTTTCAGCCGGCTCTCCCCCATTGATTCCTATGGGGAAATCGGGCACGAGCACATTTTACCTGCTCACCGCTAACGTAAGCAGCGCTGGTATTGAGGTGAGATGTAGAGCTAAATTTTGCTCTTCGTTCACTTTTTTGCGGTTAACGCCGGATTTGTAAAAACCCGTAATACCAGCGTTGTCTGTAAGTGAGCGGTGAGGGAAAACTGCTCGTTAGCACCGCACCCTTGTTAACGCAAAACTCGTAATCTAGGTGAGTGTGTGTGGGTATAATGCATATGAAAGGAATAATATATATGTATTACACATATATATACATATATATATATATATAATGAAGTAAATTATTTTGAGACTATAAACTGAATATTAAAAATGTTTTTAAGTATTATTACAGCCTAAAGCAGAAATTTCAGAAACATTGTATTAATACAGTATTAATTAAATAGATAGATAGATAGATACATAGATAGATAGATAGATAGATAGATGATAGATATAGATATAGATAGATAGATAGATAGATAAATAGATGATAGATAGATAGATAGATAGAGAGATAAAATATGATACAAAAAATATACAAAACCCGCAGTAAAGTCATATACATGGTGTACAGAGACATATTGGATTCTAATAGTGAAAATGTTAGATCATTTAGGTCAAGTGGTCTTTATTTGCAGGACACTTCTATTTGTACAAAAGCGACAAGGTTTGCACAGTAGACTGATTTGTGAAAAAAAAAGGTAAAGCAGAGGTCATTTTTGTTCAAGTTATAAATCAGGCTCAATAACTATATATTTTGTTGAACATGTAGACTTTAGGCTTTTTGTAAAGAACTCTGTAATGAAGATCAATACTCCTCTAGAGGAAAGTGGCATAAATAATTCCACAACATATACACCATGGGAACTTTACAGTGGGTTGTATACAGTAATTGCATTTTATAGATGGCCGTGGAAAGCTTCAGTCTTCATTGATTTTGATCATAAACTAAAAGGCTACAAGAAAAAAGAAATGGCACTTTTTATGAAGAAGTCAGTCAGCTGAAGCTGAAGGTATAATGAAATTGTGGCATGCTGCATGTGATCAATTCATATTTCTTGGAAAATGAATGAAAGATTTGAGTGCTTTCATTATAGGCCGCTAGCAAGATTTTAAGAGTGCAATAAAACAGACGCTGTAGTAGTAGCCATCATTTGGATTTAGGACTTTTTGAATTACAGTTCTTTTAATATCTTCTGATTCACAAAATTTATATTTAGTGAAATGCATTTTGCATGATTTTACTAAACATTTCATTATCTATTCATTTCTTGCTTACAGTAAAGCAGTAACTTTAATCGCACTTCCATTGCTGCATAACTGTATGCATTCAGTGCTTATTTTTAAAGCATTGCACATTTAATTTATATCTTTTATTCATGCCCTTCACATCCAACAATTCAGAAGGGATGTTAATATAGCACAACAACACTTTACCCTTTTCCAAGGCCAATTCTGCAATATGGGCAAAATGATTGGAAAAGTAGTACAGAAAATGCTGAAAAAAAGCTTAAACCATCTGTCAGGGACTCAATTAGGAAGATCAACACTGTTTCTCAGCCAAAGCGCCAGATAAATTATGCTTGGATTGAAGTGACCAGCACATGAGCAAAAACTATTAAAGCTCGTTTAGAAGTACTGAATATATATCACATTAACAATGCTTTATAGATAATTTTACATTGTTGCTTCAAAAACTTTGAAATGTATGTACTAAAAGAGGTTTGAAACAAAAATATAGAGCTGATCAGAGGTACTAAAAATATCTTAATATTCATTCCCTAAAAAAAGCTTATAATATTAATTTATTACAATATAGAGTCTCACTAATCATTATTTAAAAAATATTGGGTTAGATTACAAGCGGTGCACTAACATTAGCTTGCGCAATATAAGAATATCACAGGCACATTAATTTGCCCTTGTATTACAAGTTGAAAGTAAACACGGCAGTGAGAGCACAATCACATTTAAAGGGACAGTCTACTTGAAAATGTTTTACATTAATATACGTTTTACTCCAGTGATTACCTTGTATTTAAACATCTGCAGAATGCACCCTTATCTCATTTCTTTTGACGCACTGGAATTTTAGCCAATTGGTGCGGATTTAAACAATTCCATGCGAGTGAGCACAATGTTATCTATAAGGCACTCATGAACTGTGAAAAACTGTCAAAAATGCACTGAGATAAGAGGCGGCCTTCAATGGCTTAGAAATTAGCATATGAGTCTACCTAGGTTTAGCTTTCAACAAAGAATACCAAGACGTCAAAGGAAATTTGATGATAAAAGTAAATTGGAAAGTTATTTAAAATTGCCCTATCTGAATCATGTAAGTTTAATTTTAATTAGAATGTTCCTTTAACACCTCACTCACGTTAAAGCCCCAAAACTGCCTAGAGCAGTTGTTTTTTATTTAAATTAAAAAAAAAAAAAATGAATACAAAACTGCCTAGTGCAGATGTATTTTTATTAAAAAAAACTACAATGCCCTCTATTTTGAGGGCATTTGGGGCAGTTTTAGAAAATTAACCAGAGATCTAATTACACGATAATTTAGCGATCCACTTGTAATCTATTCCTATATGAATAAAAATGAATCACATAAATATTATTATTATTTTTTTATAAGGATTCAAAAGTATATGGTATATGGCCATGTATTGGACTCCAAAGGGCTATTATATATATATATATATATATATATATATATATATATATATATATATATATATATATTAGCCCTTTGCAGTCAAATACATGGCCACATATATATATATATATATATATATATATATATATATATATATATATATATATATATATATATATAGAGAGAGAGAGAGAGAGAGAGAGAGAGAGAGAGAGAGAGTATAAAGCACTCACTGGACTTCAGTCAACTAAGCAAAAAGATTTGGTAGAGTGACATTTCGGGGTAAGAATAACCCTTCTTCTGACAATCAATCATTGTGAAATTAACAAACAAATCAGTGAGCACTGTGTGCAAAATAAGAGCTACTGAGCATGTCTGTGAAAATGTAAACGAAACAAAACAATAAACATATTGGTATGTGAGAATAGTGAAAATAAAGTAAAAATAAGGATGAAATTGCTCTGTCCACTTTTGTCCTAGTGAAGCAGCAGTACCTAAAGAAGCCCAAACACCAACATACAAAAAGCCATAAAGTATATAAAATATAACAAGTGCAGGGGATCCTGATTGGACTAAACTAAGCATATAAACAGCTGATATATACAACTCATCATAGGCCAAACAGATATCCAATCATATAGAAGGAGCGATAAACACACCCATATTACGTGCCGTACCTGACAAAGCTAATATAGACGATGACACTTTCAAGGGGCGTCTGCATAGAGCATTAGGCAGACAGCACAAGTATCCAATTGTACACAGGAGCAATGGACACGCTCATATTGTATTTCAAGCAGTGAGACAATAAAAGGGAGTGTACATCGTGCCAACTGAGCGTGCCAACAAAGAGGCGTATGTAACCTCCTGGGACAATCAGATTGCAACGCCTACCTTCTCTATAGACTGGAACAACAGTTAGCGTCTGAAGGGGGAGTGGCACAAGTGCCGACCAACCAAAAGGCAGAAAATATACAACATCAGGCTCTCAACAAAATTATATATTCTCAGTGTCATCGTCGTCACATTAGAACTCATGATCCATCATCAAGTGAAATATTTATCGCCAACAAACAAAAAATTGAATTCAGAAGTATAATGAATTAGAAAATGAAAATGAAAAATAAAAATTAAATACATAACCCAAGTTAACACCTATAAATAAAGAAATGCAAATAACAGGTATGAGCATTAGTCATATCCCTACATTCTAAAAAATAAAAATAAACATAAAAATTTGAAAAAACATTCTAAGATATATAGTATATACTACAAATGATATGTGCTCAAAATACAGGCTGATGCGCAAATACACTGGGCAGAAAGCAATGTATCCGACACTCATTATAACAGTGTAGTGCAATGGTCTAAAGGTGAACAAACCTATGTTGAAAAATATAAAAGACATGTAGAAATAAACATTAAAACAAATGGCAACATATCAGATGGACAAAAGACAGCTCCTGAACCATAGAGACCAGATTTAGACATTGGCATATGGGGAACAAGTCAACAAGCATATTTACAAACGTTTAGATCATATAGCATACTGGGAAATCGTATAGTAGCATAAAAACTTTAACAGCCATTGTCAAAATGTGAATATCGTAAATAGAATAGTCTAGTCATATAGGCTGAAGATTGCAAAATAATAATATGAGCAAAAAATATATATATGCAGACATATATGAGCATATATGAGCAAAGAAAGGGGGAGGGTAGGCAAAAGGCAAGGGAAATCAACACATAGAGAAAGTAAATGATTTGGAACACAAGAGTATGGAACACAAGACTCCCATAGTCAAAAAAATCAAAAACCTAGACAAAATGATCAAAAAATTATCAAAAAAAGGAGATAAAAAAAGAGATAAAAAATTAATCAAAAATAATAAAAAAATATATAATTTATAATTTAAAATAATCAAAAAATGTAATGACCAAAAAAATATATATGACCAAAAAATATATATAAAATATATATATATATTATATATATATATATATATATATATATATGTACATGGACTCCCACCAATAGCATATTGGATCTCAGCTCTCATATATAACTTAATTCGTGTCATGTTCATAACATGTAGCAGGGCCAGGTTTTGTCTGTGGTCTTCATGCTTATAGATAGCATTGCCACCATGTATAAATGTTAAGTCCCATGGGTGACAAGGTGCCTAATTAAAAAAACAGTGTGCTTCTTTGCGTAGAAGAAGTTTATTCCTGTCACCACCCCTTCTGAGCGGCGGGACATGATCAATGATGCGAAATCTAATGTCTTTCACAAAATGCTTGGCCTTGAAAAAGTGGCGTGCCACTGGCTGATCTGCTTTACCAGATTCTAGGGCTGTCCGGATGGCCGAACGATGATTGGCCATTCTTGTTCTGACATCATCACTAGTCTTTCCATTGTAAAATTTCCCACAGAGGCAATGAAGAAGATACACAATTAATGTTGTTGTGCATGTGAGAAAAGTTCTGATCTGATATTTCTTCTTTTTGTCAGGATGTTGGAAACTTGAGCCTGTCAGCATACTGTTGCAGGTGACGCAACTCGTGTAGCAAAGGCAACCCTTGTTTTTCTTTAGCCAGGAACGAGATTTATTATCATCTTGGATGTCAGTCTTATCCAATAAATCCCCTTTTGTATGCCACTCTAGGTGCAATCCAATGTTGGAACAGTAGTGTCGGGTCTGACTGAATTAGCTTCCATTCATCTCTCATGGCTTTAACTATTCTATTCTTGTCAGGAGAGTATTCTGTGACAAAGGTCAACCTCTCTTGGACCACATCAGTGATGATATATGTCTGTTCCAAAGCACTTAATTTGCATCCTGTAAGTAATGGCATACTGTTTCTGAATCTTTGGGTCATCTTATCTAGTTGCAATTTGCACCGTTCAGTATCAGTGTTATTTCTGATGACTCTTTGATACTGAGCTTTAGGAATGTTTTTAATTAATGAGGGTGGATGAAAGCTGTCAGATCGGAGTATGGAGTTTCTGTCGGTGTTCTTCCTGAACAGGGTAGTACCCAGACCTCTCTGGTACTTGAAAACTCTAACATCCCTGTCTCTGCCAGGGAGTCTCTGTTACAACTTTTGGCTCAGTTTGCAGATTTTTACCTACAATCTTGTTTGAAATGCATGCAATCTTACATCCATGATTCGTCTTTCTTCATTAAATGCATTAAACAGCTCTCCAACATCGAATCAAGAGATCTTCTGGTGACTCTAGACATCTCAAGTTTGTACACTGTGATCCCACAAGAACTTGGGATCACTGCTGTCAAGAAATGTCTTAGATGCACCCCCTATGTAGGACCTACTGAAGAAGTGCTGACTGAAATATTGAGACTGTGCCTGACTAATAATAATTACCTCTTCTTTGAAAAGATCTTTTATTTGCAGGTAGCAGGAATAGCGATGGGGTCTAATGTGGCCCCATCTCTGGTGAACCTTTTTATGGCGGAATACAAAACAGAAACAATGAAAATCTATACCAACAGGCATGTTAAGTATTTCTGCAGGTATATTGACGACCTGTTTATGAAATGGGATGGAGATTCCAAATCACTTGCCTTATGGGTTTCCTATCTGAATAAGCTTGAGAATACCTTGAGATTCCAGTATGTCCATTGTGATATCATTGATTAACTGGACGTTAGAGTTTTCAAGTACCAGGAAGGTCTGGGTACTACCCTGTTCAGGAAAAACACCGACAGGAACTCTATACTCTGAGCTGACAGCTGTCATCCACCCTCACTTATTAAAAACATTCCTAATGCTCAGTATCAAAGAGTCATCAGAAATAACACTGATACTGAACGGTGCAAAATGCAACTAGATGAGATGACCCAAAGATTCAGAAACAGGGGGTACAGGAAGCCATTACTAATGGGATGCAAACAAAGTGCTTTGGAACAGACATATATCATCACTGATGTGGTCCAAGAGAGGTGGACCATTGTCACGGAATAATCTCCCGACAAGAATAGAATAGTTAAAGCCATGAGAGATGAATAGAAGCTAATTCAGTCAGACCCAACACTATCATTCCAACATTGGATTGCACCAAGAGTGGCATACAAAAGGGGACGATGTCTCAGAGATTTATTGGTTAAGACTGACATCCAAGATGATAATGAATCTCGTTCCTGGTTAAAGAAAAACAAGGGTCGCTTTCACTGCACGCGTTGCGTCCCCTGCAACAGTATGATGACAGGCTCAAGTTTCCAACATCCTGACAAAAAGAAGAAGTATCAGATCAGCACTTTTCTCACATGCACAACAACATTCATTGTGTATCTTCTTCATTGCCCCTGTGGGAAATTTTACACTGGAAAGACTAGTGATGATGTCAGAACAAGAATGGCCAATCATTGTTCGGCCAACCGGACAGCCCTAGAATCTGGTAAAGTAGATTCCGGACAGCCCTAGAATCTGGTAAAGTAGATTAGCCAGTGGCTGTTTATATGCTTAGTTTAGTCCAATCCGGATTGCCTGCACTTGCTATATTTTATATACTTTATGGCTTTTTGCATGTTGGTGTTTGGGCTTCTTTAGGTACTGCTGCTTCACTAGGACAGAAGTGGACAGAGCAATTGCATCCTTATTTTCACTTTATTTTCACTATTCTCACATACCAATATCTTTATTGTTTTGTTTTGTTTACATTTTCACAGACATGGCATGCTCAGTAGCTCTTATTTTGCACACAGTGCTCACTGATTTGTTAATTGATTTGAGGGTGGGCTAAATAGGCCTATATATGTTTTCATTTCACAATGTTTGATTGTCAGAAAAAGGGGTTTTCTGACCCCGAAACGTCACTCTAATAAATCCAGTGAGTGCTTTATACTCTCTCAATATTGATACCCAGACAGCACCCCGGCGGATGTAATATCTTTGGTGAGAGTGCACACACATTGTACTCAGTATATATATATATATATATATATATATATATATATACATATATATATGTGTATATATATATATATATATATATATACTGTATATATGTGTGTGTGTCTGTGCCTAAATAATATTAGTATAATAATATTTAATAATGTTATTTACTGTGTGTTTAATGGAAATATTTAACAATTTTTATTGCACTTCACAGACAGGAAAAAAAATAACTTTAATACACACATATATATATATATTTGTATTTACCTATACCTTTATATCTATTCCTATATTTATTTAACATTATCATATATATATAGAACTATATATTTAATTAATAAAATTTAAAAAAAATTCCATGTAAAGAGCATAGGAATGTAAAATATGTGTAGCACACTTTGGGCTAGATTACGAGTGGAGCGGTATCTCATTGTGCGCCCGTAAAGTGGCAAATTAGCCCCTCTATGTGCACACTTTAAATACCCAGGCATTACAAGTGGCTGGTTAATGTGACCACAAGCTTGGGGTTTCACTTTGCACTAGAAATCATTAACCAGAGATCAGATCTCTGGTTATTGGGGGAAAAAATAAATATATATATATATATATATATATATATATTCTATGGACTATTTAGCATTTTTTTAAAGTACCTATAATAATTTTAATTATTATTAATATTTTATATGTAATATTTAAACAGATATAGATATATACGGATATATATAGAAATAGGTATTTACAATAAAAATAACATATTCCTGTATGTTAAAAACATACGAATGTGAAATATTATAATAACTCCTGTCAGGTTATCAAGCATTCCATTGAAGCCTGTGGGGCGAATGCAATATCTAAAGTCCTCAATTTAGCGCGCTTTGGGTTTTGCTCACGCACAAACTTTTTACTTTTAACTTGTAATATGCACGCTACCTGACACATTTAAATAGCAAAATTTTAGCAAAGTGTACGCTCGAGCAGGGGAGCTAAATACCGCTCCCCTTGTAATATAGCCCATATAGTATTTACATAATGTCCTTGCCAGCACCCCATGTCCTTGTCTTTCAAGCAAACTGTTTAAAATTGGATATTCTAAGATGATAATAAATGCTTAGAGAAACAAATTACCCTCCAGATACTATATTTGTCTGTATAGGTACAATTATATGTGTTGGACATTAATATCCAGGCAAATAAAATAAATATTTTACCTCATATGCTGATGATCACTAGGTGTTTTTCACTGGATTTAAAACTTTACAGTCCAGCAAATACTTACTAAAACTTGTCAAATTGATACCAACTCAAGTTCAAATAGAAGATGCAGATTTTATTTAAAAAAATAGGAAATTTGTGAACGTTTAGCAGCACAATTGTGCTAAGATGTTAGATACTTTTTAAGGAATAATATAATTTGTCATGAATTTATATGTTAACATCATGTTATTTCATGAATTATCAGTGACTTGCATTAATATTGAAAATTGTAAGCAAAGGTAAAACAATTGTTTTATTTATTTGTGTACTCATTTTAAATAAACAAAATATTAAATTGTTTATCTATGTTGTCAAACATATATACCTACAAACTTCCCAATATTTGGAGCTAGGTAATATGGACTCGGAAGGTTAAGTGGGAGCATCACTATTTTGTGGGCGGGCCTTGTCGGGAGAGTTAGGTCATGGATGGATAGCGGGCGGGATCTTGGGCATGTCTGGGTGGTTTAGGTGTGTATGTGGATGGTCTATGGGTGGGGGCTAATAAAAATTCTTCCAAAAGTCACATATGGCTATCTGATAAGGACAGTAGGACAGCGCTCAGAATTAGGGACTGTCCCTCCCAATAGGTAGAGTTGGGTGATCTGCACCTATCAAAAGTCCCACTGCAATTATTCATAATAGACTAAGTTAATAAATCACAGTGGTAGTTTCTCAATTATATGTTTTGTTTGTGAATTGGATGGTACTAAATCAAGGGAATGTAAGTTCTCATGTACTAATATGAGTCACTTATATCAGGTGGTACATTAAGCATAAAACCATACATTAAAAAGTACAGTTTAAATATCTTTAAAATATTGTTTTCTCTAAAAAAAAAAAAAATGATGAAGTTAAGGCTGTTTGAAATTTTGAAAAGCACAGTAAAAATACTTTAATAACCCTTTAACATTTATTAAAAAATGCAATTTATAAAGTAAAAAATATAAAATGACTTCTCATAATAAAGAAGGCATAATGCGCAATTTTAAAGTTGACCTCAGTCTTTATTAATACTCAGGATAAAAAGTTAAATATATATCTTTTAGAGATGTGCATTCTTTTCATTATGAATACACATTCGTAACAAAAAACGAATATTCCTTTAGTTTTGACAAAACAAATATCCAAAAGAATGCAGTATTTATGTGTTTCCTTTAAAAATATATGAAGTGTTAATACATACATTTTGCACGCTGGTGAGCGAGCTAAAACTGATCCTCTTCTTGCCAGAGCCCCGACGCACTAACAGGAGAGTTAGCACGGTCGGCTCCAAAGGCTTGCACTTAAGTTAGTGCAGGTCTTGGGAGCCGAGCCTCTTAATCCTGCTGTTAGTGCGGCTAGGGTTATGGCAAGAAGAGGATTGGGTTAGCGTGCTTTCCAGCGTGCAAAAGGAAAATATAAAGCTACAAATGAATTATTCCCCTGTATATTTGATTTAGATTCGTTTTAACAAAAGCAAATGTATATGTTTAATGAAAATTCAGTATTCATTTTGTTTTAAAGAATACAGACTAGTGCAGCCAACGACTAAAGTCTAAAAACTTTAACCTCAAGGGTATATAAAATTACAAGACAACTGATTCCAAATTAGATGTAAAAATTATAGATTAAAATGTTATGAATGGAGAGAAATTCTTTTATCTGGAACCGATGATAGATAAAGAGAACCCCTAACTGTTTTTCCATTCTGAGAAGTAATTATTTTTGTATTCAAAACTGATCTCAGAATTATTATAGTGATTATTAATAAAGATACATCATGTTGAGACTTTATGTGTTCAACTCCTCATCCATTAATTTGGTTGGTTCCTTAAAAAGCAGATAATTTGTGCAGAATGCTGCTTAATATAAAAATGAAAATATATTAATACATTTTACTTTGCAGCAAAATAAATGGAATTTTTTACTTTATAGACCTACTTTTAAGAATTAAATGTGGGTAAACAGGCAGATATTATTTGGTGGAGATCTGATGCAAATTTGTGGAAAAATGCGTCTTACACTATCTGCCCATTCCAAACCATCAAAATTTATGTTCAAAGTGCCAGACGTGGCTGTTAAATTTCAGTCACATCAATCAATTGAAAAAGTCTTCATTAATAGATCATTAGCTTCTCAATTGGCTTTGCAGTGTGTTAATATCCACTATACCTTAAATAGAGACAATTCAAGTAGGGTTATTGGAATTTTACAATTCAAGAGCCTTGGCCTCTTGAAAACTCATTTTTGTTTTCTCTTGCATAGGATATTTTAGATACTGCTTTTTTAAAATGTTAACGTTCCTTTTCATGCTCAGTTAACACTTTAATAAACAAGATTTCTTACTGGCTTGACATAAAGTTAAAACAAAGCTTTAATCAAACATTTACACCATGAGACGTGTACAATTTAAACATAGACATCTAAATGTTCATTTATGATTGCAACGATGTTAATGGACATTCAAAAAAGTTCAGTTTAGAAAAGTACACAAAATTATATGAAACTGTTAAGAATTTTTAATTTCCTATTTTATATTATTGGTAATTTGAGTAGTTTTATTAATAAAAAACATGCCTCTTCTAATCAATTAGATTGACTTAGAAAACGCAGCTTAAAATAAGTTTTCAATCAAATTTTACCACAGAAATGTTGATAAACTGGAATAAAGACGACTGTGAGGTATTTTATGGAGAAAATGCTATTTCCTAGTCACTATGCAGCAATGGATCAATTAAACAAACAGAATTATATTAAAAAAAATAGTGCAAAGGACAAACTATTCCCAAATCATAAAAATATGACGATGAGATTTCTCTTCTAACAACTCATTAAAAAAAATGTCATGTTTAGGAATACATCATTTACATTATGTTTTATCAGTGCTGTTTTATTTGAGCATACTGAAAAATTGTGAATTATTACAAATGTTTTAGGTAGATAAAATATATTGTGCCAGATTATATAGTGGCACATTAATTACATTTTTTTCTTGCACACTAACTGTGCTCAAAGTTAAATATTAACGCTGCTGTGTTAGCTCACGTATTACAAGTTAAAAGTAAAAGGTTTAAAAGATTAAAAGTCCAATACGCGTTAACTTCAGGACTTCGGATATCGAGAAGTTAACTTCTAGGGGTCCATTTATTAAGCAGCGGATGCTGCTTTAGAGCCCCATCATTTCAGGTCTGCCTGAAATAGAAGTTAAGAAGCATCGGTCATAAGAACGCTGCTTCTTAACTTTTCCGCAACCTTTTAAGCGGTGGACTGAAATCTTCCCAATACAATCAGGATGATTAATGGCCCCTGCTAGCGGCAGATTGGTAGCAAGTGAGCAGGGGGTGACATTGCACAAGCATTTCAGCAGAAATGTTTGTGCAATGTTAAATGCCAACAGTGTTTGCTGTCTGCATTTAGCGAGGTTGAGTGGATATGATTAGCTACAGCGAATCATGTTCGCGCGACCTTTGTTAAATCTACCCTCTAGCATTAACTCCAATTTGATGCACATGTTCTAACTAAACATCATATATAAACAAAATAGATGTACATGTGCACATATATTCATCAATTTTGAATATTGAATATTTCAATACGTATTTTTGTTATTCTATTCACTAATACAACAAGGAAATATATACTGTTCTTCGGTAATGTCTATGATTACATTCATGGAAAATGATGTGATAAACTCTAATACTGGAATATAATATAGGGCCCCATTTATCAAATGTTGGGCGGACAAGGTTTGCTGCCAAGAAACTGCCCGCCCAGCATTGCAACAAAGGCAGTTATCACTGAACAAGAAAATGCTTGTGCAGCCAAACTCCCTGCTCTCATTTAACTAATCGAGTGAGAGCAGGGCTTGTCAATCATCCTGGCTGGACCTGACTGAGATGATTTAACTCCTCCACCCAGAGATGGCAGAGAGGTTAACAAACATTGGTCTTAAAGGGACATAAAACCCACATTTTTTGTTTCATTATTTAGATTGAGAATACAGTTTTAAATGACTTTCTTATTTACTTCTATTATGTAATTTGCGTAATTTCCTTTTTTTGAAGAAGCAGCAATGCACAACTGGGATCTAGCTGAACAAATCAGGTGAACCAATAACAACATATATGTGCAGCCAAGATAGAATAAATGTGCACAAATAATCACAGTAAAAAAATTTGATATAATAAAAAATGCGAGAAATGTGATAAAGAAAAAACTTTATTACATAAATAATCAAATGTTGTATAAAGGGTATGTCCATAAACGTTTCAAAAACGAATACCCATGATCTAAAAAGTCCTCAAGGAAAAAAATATAATAGGGTAATTCCATTTAATAATCAAAATATTTGCAGAGCTTGAGAATTTACTACTCAGGAGAAGCAGAGCTACAACTAACTCTGTGTAATGTGTACACCTACATTTATACTGGTAGGTAAACAGTAGCCCACTGTCAATGTTTTTTAAAAACATATCATAAAAACATATAAAAATGCTAAATAATGAATGCATATCAGTGCATATGGGGGTACATCTGTAGTACGGTTCACAAACACACTCCAAGGGCTCCATGTACTAAGAGGCGGGCGGACAGCTTCTTAACTCGCAAAGCTGTCCGCCCGCCTCCGCTACACACGGGCAGCGGATCTATTGATCCGCTTGCCCGTATGTATCATTACACACTCAGCGGAGTGTGTAATGCCCGCCCCTTCAGTCGCGCGACCAATCACGCGACTGAAGGGGCTGTCAATCACCGAGAGCGAGCGAGCTCTCGGTGATTTTGCTTCGCCACCTAAGAGGTGGCGTAGGGTGTAGGAAGCAGCGGTCTAATGACCGCTGCTTCTTACATTGCGGGAAGCAGGCTCGCATATGCGAACCTGCCCCGCAAAGGCTCCGGAGCAGCTTTCGCTGCTTCGTACATGGAGCCCCAAAGCTGTCTAATTTAACCAGAGGGTAACAGATTGAAAGCAGTATTCACTCTGCCTCAAAAACTGCTATGTCCAAACAGAAAGGCTAAAGCTCTGCCGCTGACATCACTTGCACGTAACGGCCTATAAAGTGGTAACCACCAATCAGTAGCTCCCTGAGTCTACCTAGGTTTTCTTTTCAACAAATGATACAAAAAGAACAAAGCAATTAAGCTTATAGAAGTAAACTGGAAAGTTGTTTAAAATCACATTCTCTATCTGAATCATTAAAAAAAATGGGTTTCATTTTGGTTTTCATGTCCCTTTAAGGACACTGCTTAAATAACAGGCACACTCACACAAGGCCTGCATCGCTAGGGCTCCAAAGCTGCAATCACAACTTGATACACGGAGCCCTTAGTCATTATTTTACCAAGACAATGACTGGCATATTCTTACAAATTTTTTACAGTCTCCTTCAACTGAAGTTTAAGTAATTAAAGATCATTTTAGATATGTTTTAATATTTCTAATGTATTAACCATTCTCTTAATAAATGTTATCTCTCTCAGTCTCTCTCAGTCTCTCTCTTTCTCACTCTTTCAATTTCTCTCTTTTACTCTCTTTATTGATTTTGGATTTCATTATATATCCAGGTCCAAGGTTCTTTGAACTTTGTCTATCTAATACGCTTCATATGGCTTAAAGTTAATTAATAAAGATGAGCTTACTAATGAAATTTGAAACACATGCTACAGTATAGAAGAGAGCACAGAAAACTTGCCAAACTGCTTGGCATTTCTACAAATTTGAAACAATCTGTTTCATACAGCTGTCTCCACCCAATATTTTGAAATGTTGTAAACACTCTGGTTAACAAATGTGTAGAAATAAGGATCTCAATTAACCATCACCAATAATCCAGTGTTATTCATAGAGATAGATGATAAATAGATAGATAGATAGATAGATAGATGATAGATAGATAGATAAACTAAAACATTTTTTTAACAAAAATGCATAACAATTAAATATTTTACATAATTCCTTTTATTCTTGATTAACTTTAATATAAAACATATTTGTCTTTTGTAAAAAAAAAAACAAAAAAAAACTTACGGTTTAAGTGGAGCGGCATTTTGCTCTTCCGCTAAAGCAATAACTCTGATAGAATTAAGAATTTTGCGCTAGTCAGGTTGCCCTGGTATGACAAGTTGAAAGTAAACTGTTTTCTCTCTAGCAGTAACCCGACTAGCACAAAAATCTGAAGTTAAAATATTGCTTTTGTGTTCACGTATTCCCCCCATAGAAGTCAATGGAGAAAAAAAGTGGAAAAAAACCCTCACACTGGCGCAAACACAATTACATATTCTCATTAGCGCTAACCCAACATGAAAATATGAATATTTAATATTCTAATGTTCTATACATAACTGAATAGGTTCTATTTATTCAGATATAGATATTTCTACTTATATCTGATGTTTTTTTTGGTACAATATATATTTATACATATATATATATATATATATATATATATATATTGTATATATATATATATATAATTATATATAGATATTGTCACGCCGCTGCTCCTCTTCCCCACTCCATTGCCATGGCCATTGCTATGGACGCGGTGGTTGCTGTGGGCGTATAGTGTTTATTGATTGTGTTGGTTTTATGTGTGATTAAATTTTGGCACAAGTCACTTTCTACATATCCGATTATTCTTACTATTTATTTTAATTCATTTGGTATTGTTTTGCTCTAATTGTAGGTATATACCTCTCATTCAATATTTAGATATCCACACTCAGTATTTAGGAATTACTGGATTATTTATTTTGAACTTAGTAATTTTTGTATCCACCTTTAGCTGAAGCGCTCCTGTCCCTCCAATCCTGTTTTTTATATGCTATAACCTATGTGAAGGACTCATAGGTTTTCTCAGGAGCTTGGTGGTCTCACCCTGCGCTCATTATATACCCCCTTTTTTTGGCTGTTGCTGTGGGCGCACACCGATGACATCATCGCCACATGCTATGTCCTTTCAGATGCTGGTCAGATCACCTGTGAGTCCTCCTTGGTGCGAATCTGTGCCTATGCTTACTTGCTTTGCCCAAGTATAGGTTGACTCTGTGTTTTCCTGGGTGCTTATTTGAACTGCTGTATACTTGATCTGCCTACCTGTTACTGAACCTCTGCATTGTATACTGACTACTCTCCTGGTTAACCCCTGAACTGCTGTGTACTTAAACTTCCTGCCTGATACTGAACCTCTGGTTGCCTCTGACCTCTCTTCTGGTTAACCCCTGAACTGCTGTGTTGTATTGAACTGACTTCTCGTTGCTGGACTCTGCTTTTTACTACTACTCTCCCGTTTAACCCCTTTGGTACCGTGAATGATTGGACTGTCTGCCTGGTAGTGATCTCTGCCTTCATATGATCACCCTCTGCTTAACCCCTATGGTACTGGGAAGGATTGGACTGTCTGCCTGGTATTGATCTCTGCCTCCCTCTGACCACTCTCTGCTTAACCCCTTTGGTACCGTAAAGGATTGGTCTGTTTCTTTGGTGTTTAACCCTGTTCTGCCTGGGACCATTTCCCTGCTCCCCTTGTCACTACTGTGAGTATTGGATTGCATCCTCATTTATTTCTTTATAATTTTTGTTCTGGGATATTTCCTTATTTTGCCACTTTTGATGCTGGGATAAGAAGACTACTGGCCAGAATTGGTCTGATAGGAAATATGCCACTAGCACTACAAATATGTACAGATATATATAGAAATATCTATTAATAAATACTTAGAACATATTATGCTATGTGCACAACATTGTAATGTGAAATATTTACAGTAAATACATAGTTAAAACCTTTATTAAAATAAATATTGCATATTTATTTTTTTACATGTTTTCATCTACTTAACGGTAGGGATGGGCGAATGTTTCGCAACATTTGAAAAACTAAACTAATTTTAACGCATTCGTTCATTCTAAACGAATTTCGAATGTTTATAAAACATTTTAACATTCAATTTTCGAAATGTTCAGTTTTGAATTTTACGATTACATTCGAAAATATTAGTTTAAAAAAATTCTAATTTATATATTTAGAATAGTATTTCTAATGCTTTCTTTAAATGTAATATTCTAATTATGCAATATTCGAATTCGAATAGTATATTCGAGCTTCTAAATAGTATTTGTTAAATAGAATGTTAAATTCGAAATTTTGAATGTGGACCTTTGTTCTAATTATAAACATTCAAATTTGAAAGTGACATTCGAAAACTGTAAATAGCATTCAATTATAGAATTTTTAAGAATATTCGTTCGGATCAACATTCGGATTTGTAATTCAAATTTCGGGAATAACATTCGTTCTAACATTCAAATTCGCCCATCCCTACTTAATGGCAAAGGGCTCCAATGCACTTATATATATGTCTGTATATGTATACATATATTTATGTGTTTATATATGTATATATGTCTGTAAATATATATTTACACATTTAAATACATATATACACATATTTTTTTCTAACACCCAAGATCTCATATCTTTAAGCACTTATCTTTTGGTGCGATATTTTTTTCGAATAATTTTTATTGGATAGTGTTATTATGTGTGTAAGTCTACTTTGTAATGTGTTTTTTATGTGTTTTGTGCAACTTTTTATTTTCAATCTTGTTTACTTTCAACTTGTGGTAGGCCCAATGAGCCTATTATTTTCATTTTTAATAATGTGATATTGCGCTGCCATTTTATTCAATCAATTATAATTTTTGAATTTGAGACATGAAACTCATTTTTTTTTCTTTCATGAGTCAGATAAAACACACAATTTTAAACAGCTTTCCACTTTACTTCTATTATAATTTTTCTTTATTCTCTTGGAATCTTTTATTAAATGAACAGCAATGCACTTCTGGGAGCTAGCTGAACACATTATTAAGTCAATTTCATATCCCTTTATTAATCATGTTCAATATCAGCAGCAAATATTGTCATACATTTTAACCCTTACCATAATCCAATGTAGATCTACGCCATACAGTGAAAACCCAACTGTAACACATTATGTAGATCTATAGCCGACATGTTAGAATCCCAAGCAGTGTTTGTTGTTACTTGACAACCGAGATTTGCTGTTTGTGGACTTCAGACTTCTGCCTTCATATAGTAACGGAGTATGATAAGTGTGTGGGATGGAAGATGAGAAGTGGGTAGATGGCCCAGTGGGGGAAGGGGGAGCTTGGGAGAGGGAGGGGCAGAACCCTACACTACAGAAAATAAGTTTTGAGGGGGGGATAGGTTGCTATACTACAGAAAAAAGGGAATGATCGCAGAGAGGGGGAGATGAGGTAGATCTCTACACTACAGAAAAAATATTAATAAATAAATAAAACTAAATTTAAAATACCTATAAACTGAGTCCTGACAGACTGGTACCAGTACCTAAGATGGCTGCTACTAGTGGGAGGGGGTTATAGAACTGTTTGTGAGGGATGCAGAAAAAAGCCCTAAACTGCATACCTAAGATGGTGGTGAGGAGTTTTTTTGGGGGGTAGAGCTGTTTAGGAGGGATCAGGTAGGGATCAGGAAGGTGGGATGTGTCAGCTGAGAGGGTAGTCCCTAATTAACCCCTTCACTGCCATTAAATTCAGAAGTGTGGTGCACAGTTGCAATTAGCAGTCTTCAAACTAACTAACTACTAACTACCAAAAAGCAATTTCTAAGAATGGCTGCTACTTCTGAACAAAAAATATTCCATAGATGCTTTTACAATATTTTTGTTATGACAGCACAAGCGGTATGTAAATAATATCAGAGAGAAACCCAAAGTTTTTGAAAAAGTAAACATTTTTTTATTAATTTCATTTGGTGGCAAAATGGTGGCATGAAATATAAAAAATATATAGTTTTGGTAATTTAATTGAAAAAAAAACTCTATTTCTGTTTAAATAGAGTGACAAAAAAAATGCTAAAATTCTTCTGTATTTTGGGCAAATTGTCTTTGAAATTCCCAGTAGTGAATGGGTTAATCTAAGAGATTTTGCTCCCCTCCCCCACCCGGGTGGAAAGATTTATTTGTGAGATTTGTTTAGTTTGACCTTGAAGAACAATTTGTAAGACATCAGTTCATGATGACAGTAAACATTCCACATATTGAGGTTTAATGTGAAAACATGATGATGCTAAAGTAATTGTAAAGTCAATCCCAATATATAAATATAGCGTATCTCTTAGCCAACTGACCAAAACAAGGTTTAATGAATCTCTGCCTAGGATATAGAAATCATGTGAAGGATTACTTTGCATCTTTATGTATTTTTGTAAAGAAATTATTTTTTAATTGAGCAAATGAAAAGGTGGAATAAACATTTTAATTAAGATATAAGTAATTAGGCATTACAATGGTCATTTGTATGCACAAATACAGAATCATATTAATTTACAAACCAACAAAAATTGTGTAAAAACATAAATAAAATATATTGACACAAAAGCCAGCCAAAAACAAATAGACTAATAGGGGCCCATTTATCAAGCTCCGATGGAGCTTAAAGGACTGTGTTTCTGGCGAGCCTGCTCCATAACCTGTCCGCCTGCAAACATTGCTGCAATTCAACCCGATTGCGTACAATTGGGCTGATTGATGCCCCCTGCTGGTGCAATGCTGAATACGGAGAGCATATTGCTCTCCACATTCAGTGAGGTCCGCCAGACCTTTGATAAATATCCCCCATAGACTGGAATTGCCCCTAAAATGTTTTAGGCATTTATTTTTTTAAAGAAGTGAACATTCCTTCTTTTTAATGATTTTCCTGGAGTTTACTTTTGCAAATGGTGCTTTATTTATCTTTCTAACAATGAAGCTACAGTTTTTATTGCATTGTTAATGTGATAGTTAGGATTCTAATAACACAACTGATATATTCAAATTATGCAACAAACATACACTACTATTGTAAAGCTTACAGTTGTGAACTATATGTAAAAGTATGTTTTTTTACCTTTCAAACTGACAATTTTGCACTGCTATTAATCTATACTATTGGCTTTGTTAACAACTGAATATGCACAGCAGTTGCAATTATAGACGATACTAAAGATTATTGCTAGTGCAAGATAATTCTGCAATAGATGTGTATCAGAAGTGCATGTACAAATGTGACCTGCCATACTGCCCTCCTGTCAAAAACCTGTAAGGTGGATGTGGTTGGCAGGAGCTTGAGAACAAATGCATACAGTAAAAGAAGTGCTCTTCTAGGAATGAACAACAGCTCAGTAGCTTCTTCTATAGTTAGTTACCACCTAGGAGCAGTCTATTTTAGCCCAATTGTGCTTTTCACAGAGGAGAACTTTCCTGAAGTATATCAGTTTAATCCAGCCTAGCAGTCCAGCCCAAAATAACAGAGAATCCTGCTCTGAAATAGTAATATGGCAACCCCAGATGATTGTTTTGGCGTTCTTTGGGCCTTGTCAGTGAGGTGCAGCCACATTGGGCAAGGAGTCCATTTCTGGATTCCCTATCACCCTTAGGTAATTGAGAACAAATAACTTAAAATACATTTCTTTTTCTTTTATATAAAGATTTTTTGCAATGTAATGCTTAAGTGATGAGGTATGTTTCATAATCATGCTTGATGGAGAAGATGAGCGATGATTGAGAAAAAGTGCATAAAAGATAGAAACTGTGTACATACAACATATGGGTTGTAATCACAATATTTCAAAATTAGTGCTGTATAATATAGCCCAAACATTTATAGAAATCCTTCACCTTTTGACTTTTGATGAAGATCACAATTGTATAACCTGTGTATAACCGCCCAAAAACACACTGGCAAAGCAAATAGCAGCAGCTAAAATACATTACTCTAAAAAAAAAACGAAAGCTCAGTCTTCATCCAATGATCCTGCATCAGTGTTGAAAGGTCTGAAAGTTATTAATTTGAAGCCATCATCTCCTTAATCTGAAGGGAACCTACAATTAGCCTATGATCTCAATGAGTTCTATTGCTTATATGAAAAGAGCAGTTGTACATCTCTTAATTGCTCTGATCTTCTTTTAACACATCCATCAATATCCTCAACGTCTGTTTCTCTGTCTCGCCCCTCTTCTGCTACTCAACCTACATTTAAAATCTATAAAGAGAAAGTGTGCAAACTATTCCAGATACAGAAGACTCTTCCTTCACACAAATGATAGCTAAACAATCTTACAACAGTAGAGATGATATTGAACTTCAGGAGGAACACAGCAGCACTTCCTCCCCTCACCATCCTGAATAGTACTGCAGCTAATGTAGAGCCTTTCAAGTTCTTGGGCTCCACTGTCTCACAAGACCTAAATGGAAGCCTTACATTGATTCTGTTGTGAAAAAAGGCCAAACAGATTCTTTATTTGAAGAAGTTCAATCAGTCACATGAGATGCTGAATCAGTTTTACACAGCTCTAATTGAATCCATCCTGTGCACTTTGCTAGTTGTCTGGTTTGGATTGGCTCCTAAATCTGACATACTGTAAAAAGATAACAACAAATAGTTTGGGCTGCTGAGATGATTATTGGTGTTCCCCTTCCATCCCTTCAGGATCTGTGCTCTTCCAGAATAAGAAAGAGAACTAGCAAAAACATTAGTGACTCCTCACACCCTGGCTACAACATCTTTTAGTTGTTGCCCCTCTGGAAGGCATCTGAAAGTACTGAGTACTAGAACACCTAGGCACAGGAGCTGCTTTTTTCCACATGTCATTTACCCTGTGAACTATTAGTCTACCTCTAGGGTTGTTTATGTAGAACACTACCATTGCTAGTGCAATCCTTGTTGTTAAAATAATACAGTCTCTTGTATATATTGCATTTTTTGCACATAGGTGTACTAACACACAGAAAATGTTATTCTCTTTTAGTAATTCTGTTTTATATTTTACATTGTTTCTCTTTTTACTTATGTATCTGTTGTGATATTGTATGTATAAGATGGAAGTTTATTCACCAAAATCCCTATGTGTGCATGCACACTTGGCAATAAAACTACTCTGATTCTGATTGTAAGGAATTTTAGCCCTTTCTGGCAGCCAAGCCAAGAGGATAAATTGTTTGCATTATTTCTTCTTGACTCATTGGTTAAAGGTTTCAGCAACCTTACCACTTGCTGTTCTAAGAAAAGAGTGCTAACTGTTTTTATGTTGCTTTTTTCTCGATTATCTATTATGCAATTACTGAAACTCACTATCAGCTACTGCTAAATTAGCCAGCTATTAAAGCAGAAGCTACAACTCATGTTTGTGCTCATTAGGCTTTAAAAAAGTGAATAAAGTCTCCTTAATACATTAAAAGTCCTCTCTAGTCTCCCAATCCATTCAGCTTCACAATCTATGTTATTCTGTAAAGTTGATTCAGTAGAACACATTCGCCTCTTCATTTTATAAGAAATCAAGGGCATAAACTAGCATAGCAAATGGTGAAGGCAGACATGCTAACGATGCTGGACCTTTGCTACTGATTTCTATTAATGTAGTTAACTATTTGCTTGTAAGGGAATATGTTTTATTCTCTCTGCCTGTTGGGATTTAAAATAGCTTAAATACAACAGGCAATTTTGACATTTTTGCTCATTGTTGATTTCAACTTAATTATCCACTCTTTTTTTAAGTGCACCAATACAAGTTATACACCATTTTAATCAACAAACAGGCCTTTCTTGTGATACCCTATATAGGTACATAAAATAACAATCATTTTGTTTGCAGTTTTCTTTACAACCATTTCTACAAAACTAGTGTGGCTAAAGAAAATACCTTCAAATAGATTCATTATTTTAGTCCTGATTTTAGAAATACCCCATAATTCTAGGGTTCCAAGTAATTTATAACACATATAGGCCAAATACTACAAATAATGGAATTAAATTGGGTTAATGGTAAAATTTGCAAATTTGATTTGCTTGGACTGTAAGCTAAGTAAGAGTCACGCCATTCAAAACTGCTACCCAAAGTATATATTCATAGAATTTAGACATCCCATGGTATTTATATATAGTTATTTTGACACATTATGTTTAACTCTTTAATCGCAGAGGGTAGAAAATAAAATGTCGGTGAGCACAGGATATCAGTGCCATACAGGGTATGGCAAGTGTCTTTAAGTGCTAAATGACACTCTCAGTACCTTGTATGGCGTGTTCTTAAGAGGTTAAATTTGCATGGTCAGATACAGCATGAAATTTCAAGACACTTTTAATTTCCCATCTATATTCAAAGTTACTGTGTTCTCTTGGTATCCTTTTTTTCAAAACAATATGTACTGTATATATAACCAACACTACTGTGAGATAGCTGGTGAATGGTGACTACACAAATATGTCTCTTGTCATTGGCTCACAAGATGTGTTCAACTTGCACTAAGTAGTGCAATTCTACCCTGGAGCTGTCTAGTTATATGTTTAATCACTTTGCAGTGGTTAGACACACAGTTATACACAAGCAATAGTGCAATCATAACATGCTCTAATATATTAGAGCATTTTCATTTTGCTCTTTTATATCCCTTTTATTGTATAGCAGATAAAAACACACACACACACATATATCCTAGTTAAGCAAGAAGCTCTCACAGGATTTATACATCAGAAAACAGTTTATTCCACATATTCCAAGCCTAGTATCTTCTTCCTCAGAAAAGGAAAGAGATTATGGGGCCGATTTATCAAATGTCTGTCCGACATGATCCACGGATTATCCACGGATTTTTTCCGACAGACATCGCTGAATGCCGACAGCATATGCTGTCAGCATCTAACATTGCACAAGCAGTTCTGGTGAACTGCTTGTGCAATCCCACCCCCTGCAGATTCACGGCCGCTAGCAGGGGGTATTAATCAACCAGATCGTTTGAAATCGGGCGGATTGATGTCGGCAGCCTCAGAAGTGGCGGACCAGTTAAGGAGCAGTGGTCTTAAGACCGCTTCTTCTTTACTGCTGTTTCCAGTGAGCCTGAAGGCTTGCATAGAAACAGGCGCATCAGGGGCTATTCAGCCCTTGATAAATCAGACCCTATGGGCCTCATTTATGAAATTCCTGATGGACAAGGTTTTCACCTACAAATCTGTCAGCCCAGCATCACAGAAAGCAGGCGCCGTACCCTGCCTGCAGATATTAATGCTTGTGCAACTACACCCCTGCTCTTGCAAAACAAATTGCACGAGAAAAGGGCTTGTCAATCATCCAGAGCAGATCTGATGGGGATGATTTAACTCCCCCACGTCAAGGGTTAAGAAGCAGCCGTAAGTAATGCTTGGGCTCTGAAGCTGCTTTCCGCAGATTCATAAATGAAGTGTGTGTTTGAAATGTGTGTGCGTAGATAGATAGGTATAGATAGATAGATAGATAGATAGATAGATAGATAGATAGATATAGATAGATAGATAGATAGATAGATAGATAGATAGATAGATATTCAAGGGCCAAAAAAGCATATGTTAATGCTGGAATTTAAATTCTCAGTCAAATCTTTAAATACATAAAAGTGAACCTCCTTATCTGCCCATGAAATAATCTATTATCATTTTCTCATTATATTCTGTGGGGTGGTAGCATTTACTTTCTGAACTTCCATGCTTGTTAACATGTTTGGGGATTTTCAACTCTAGCATTAATGTGACTGTTTAGGTGGTGATATTTTTGTGGATTTGGGTATATGTTTTTGTCCTTGTACATTGCAAGTCATTTGGGATATATGATCTGCACGCCAACGTTAATAAAGATTGGTGCAGTAGAATTTACTGCAATCGGCGTGTGTTTATACAACAAAAGCAGACAACATAAGTGAATAAATTTATTTGCAATGCTGTTTCTTCCTCAGTTAAACATTTTGGGCCAGATTTTAACTGCACTTTGCAATGTATTTTTGATTGGTTTTGTGACACTTTTTATTTTGTGAAACAGTTAACCAGAGCTCTAAGGACGCGTTATCCCGGCTTAAGTTAACTTGAATTGCACTCAAGCGATCAAAATTACTTTCATATTTTAATGTGATCGCTAAACCCGATGCGCACACACACCCGCGATAAACCCCTTTTCGCTCGCACGTAACTGTTAGCTTGCCATGCCCAGTCTGGCCCCTTATTGTGCAGATTCAATATTAGAGTTAGGTTACTTTTAACTAAGGAAAACCATATCTGCAGACTTATTTAAAGCCTTGTTTGAGCTCAAAAACTATTAGCTGCAGTTTTGTATTTTAGAAATGGAAAAATATATGGAAAATATAGATTATGGTGTATGCCTTTGCTGCATTATATAAACAGAGTAACAGAAATAGTCAGTTTTCTTCCTCTGCAGGAACAATTATGAAACCAGATTTCCATACTTTAAAGTAAAAAAATAAAATATCTATACAATGCATATATTTTTTTGAAATGTTTAACATTAATCCTGTGCTGAAAGAATAAAGCTGCAGATATCAAGCACAAGGACAAGTAACTATTTCTAATTCCACAGAGCTATACACACCCTTGAACATTTACTGCTGTTGTAAAAGTATTGATGAATCATAGTGAATGAAGGATTTCACAAAAGATCTTCAGCCTGCTTCAGACTGCTTTGGAAAAGAAGTCAATAAATATACTGCTTCCAAAGACAGTGATTTTCTGACATTTAAACTATACTGATTTACAATTTAGAACAAAGGCGCACATATTTATAGGTGGGTTAAAGGCTGTGCGAATTGAAGTATTATACAAGAACCCTTGCTGTATGAAAATGATAATTCAGCTTTAATTGATCTACAGCTTTTGATGAAATGGTTATTAATGATTTTTTTTTAAAAGCAAAAAATACATGGCACAATGCCTCTACAAGATTCGATGTTAATGAGTGCAGAATTATTTTAACTGCTATTTTTCAGCTGGGGTATTATCTCTTGCAAACAACTGTACTGTATTAGAATGTTTATGTTTTTAAACCTTGCAGTCACATGATTTATTTTAATGTGTTAGCCTTCACTTAAGTGATGTAATAATGCAAGTCAAGTCTGCTATACAGAGGACAATGGAACCGATTTATCAAGGGCCCAATGGCCCCTGATGCCCCTGTTTCCATGCGAGCTCACCAGAAACAGCAGTTATGAAGCAGCAGTCTTAAGACCGCTGCTCCTTAACTGGTTTGCTGCCTCTGAGGCTGCGGTCTGCAATCCGTCCGATCCTATCGGGCGGCATTGCACAAGCAGTTCACCAGAACTGCTTGGGCAATGTTAAATGCCGATAGCGTATGCTGTCGACTCGACATTCAGCAATGTCTGTCTGTCTTTTGAACATGCTACACTACAGCGTATCATGTCAGACAGACATTGATAAATCAGGCCATAATGAGTATGTTTTGTAAGTCTATAAATGTTTTAAGGTAAATCATTCCAGTCTTCAGTATATATGAAACATGAAAAAGCACAATCATTAAACATATTTTGTATAAACAAATTAGAATAAAACAGTTTAATCTGAATTTAAAGGCGGCATAAAGTGCCACTGAATCATGAGGTCTGATAGGTCACCGGCTAAAAAAGCAAATCTCCCATTGGTTTATTGGTGGATAATGACAGATATCACAGGTACATATTTAAATATCCTATTTTAGATGCAACTCCCCCCCCCCCCCACACACACACACACAAAATGGCTTATAAAATGTCTGCAGTCTTTTAAAAAAATAATAATAATAATAACATATCAGCAGTGTCTGAACATTATTAAAACAGATTAACACCTTGTTTTCTGCCATTGTTTTGTAATGGTCAAACTCCATCCACTACTTTCCTTATTTGGAGGAGGCAATACAGACTTGCATTTAGTGAGGACAGGGCTTGCCACCATCATTGTGTTAACAAAATCTCCACAGTTTGACTTTAGGAGAAATCATAAGATTAAAAAAACTGCAAATTAGGGGCAGATATGTGATGATGTTATGCTCATGTGCACTTTTAATTCTCAGAACTAGAAAAGCAAAAAATTTCAGATTTAAATTATCGTAAAATTTAGCAAAATAAATAATGAAAGTATATTGCAAAGTTGTTTTACTTTGCATAATTAAGCATTTTATACAATTTCAAAGTCATAACTGTCACTTTAGATGAATCGAAACCTCTGTGCATTTTACAGTTTCATTTGTTGCAGGGTTACACATTTCATAAATAAGATGTAATATACATAAGAAGTTGTAATTTATTTTTATTTTTTGTTGCATTCATAAAGTAAATGTAGGATGTGCCATTGTTTAAATATTTTTTCAGTTAGCACAGAATAAGAAAATTCATTTCAAACTGTGAATTTGTGCTCAGTCAAGTCATCAGCGCATAAATGAACAAATTCAGTGTATCGTTTCAATAAGAGCACCATATATCTGCCTGGCAGTGAAATAGGATTAAATGTTGGACACATCTCAGCACATTTTTTGATTAATTAATTTCTGGCAAGCAACAGTAGCCTGACCTTTTCGTTTCTTCATGCACTTTTGGTTGTAGTGCTTGATATGCCTTTCTTTCCGACATTGACTGAAGAGAAAACTACAATACAATGACTGAAAATTCAGAAATCTCCATCAATGTCAATCGCCCAGCCTACCGGGTCTCATTAAGAATTGGTCACAGTACGTGTGTTATCCTCCTCATCACTGGATATTGCATTACAAATGGAACTGTGCTTCTGAGAGCGCTTATGTGCAGTTTTTGTCAGTAATTGAAGTGTCTGGAAGATAAAAGAATCTGACCATGAAAAATAAAAATACTTAAGTTGTTTGAAACTGCATTCTTTAGCCCTACAAATAGAAAAAAAAAATACATTGTGCAAACATTTGAAGAAGCACAAAGCAGACAAAATTATCAACTCATCTAAAATGGCTGACATTGGAAAATAAATATGTTTTACCAGGTTACATACTTCTAAGCTAGATGGGTAAAAGGTTGACAAAGTCATGTTCATAAGAACATTTCCACACTGTAATTGACCGTTGACCATATTCATATATCTAGAGAAGTGTATGAAATAATACTTAGATTTTGCCTTCATAGATTGCTTACTTCCTTTTTTGGTATTCTATAAAAGTATTCATTGACTCTGACAGATGGCTAAGGCATTATGCTTCTATTCCCAGCAGGCTTTGTTGTAAAGAAAATATAGTCAATAAACAACATAAGCAGCACGGTCTATCTATCTAGAGTCTTTGAATAAATCTTGACAAAAATAAGCTCCTGTAAAACATTTCATGTACATACATTTTTTATTAATCAGATCTAGCTGTATGAATTACCTCTTTAAATGTTAAGATGATATTTAAAGGGCCAGTAAACAATGTTAAACTGTAAAATCTGTTGTGCATATGAAAGAGCATGATTTAAGCACGTTACACACACACATATACTGTGTATATATATATATATATATATATATATATATACGGTATATTTTTCTTTTCTTTTTTTTTCTTTTTGCATGGACACAAGTTAAGAAAAACTTTTGATTTTGATTTAAAACATATCATGAGGGCATGTCTGTGTTTTTAAGGAAAGATTGTTGTTTGGCTGATGAATTGAACTCCTATAGAACAAGAATATACTCTTATGTGTAATGGCAAAAAGCCTACTGTGCTAAATACTAAATGCTAAAGAAAAAAATGACAGATATTCTATAAAATGTTTGACTATGACTACAATCATGCCATTTAATATATTGTTACATTTTTAAAAGGTGATATATGTCATATAAGATGCGTTTACACAAGTTATAAAATAGCTTATATCTTATACACAAAAATAATTCATAAAGGCTAATATAAAACATAGTTTAACTGTCCCAGTTAATCCTATTTCCTCAGGTAGTGATGTTATTGCTATTACCTGAGAGAAAGTCTGAGGTGATTAAATGCGTGCTGTCAAGGAGTTGATGTGAAAAACCACAAGAGATATCTGAGAAAGACCGCAGAGGAAAGACAATATAAATATTCAGGAAAAGGTGGAGATTATTGTAGACAAAGAAAATTAATAAATCTGAGTAATCACTGAAATGAAGACAATAGAGAAATATGATGGTCATACTACTAGGATGTATGCTTAGGGCTATGTGCGTCTACTCAGAAAAATTAATTTGTCTGCTCCATTGTTTTTATTTTTTTTTCAAACCTAAGTCATTGACCTTTGTGTGTCCATCCTTATATGCATAGGATTTTTGTGTATGTCTGTGGTCATTGTTTTTTATATCCTTGGTATCTCTATATCTATCACTCAAGCTATATAGCTAACTCCTTCTAGTTCTTTGTAGTAAACAGTGTATAGGGAGTAAGGATGGGCGAATGTGTTTATATTCTAATTCGAATGTTAGAACAAATGTTATTATAGAAATTCGATTTACATAATCGAATGTTGATAAGAACGAATATTCTTAAAAATTCTAAAATCGAATTCTATTGACAGTTTTTGAATGTCACTTTTAAATTTGAATGTTTATAATTAGATTCTCCACATTCGATTTAACAAATACTATTCAGAAGTTCAATTGTTCATATGGTAGTGAATTCAATGGGACACTGAACCCAATTTTTTTCTATCATGATTCAGATAGAGCATGAAATTATAAGCACCTTTCTAATTTACTCCTATTATCAAATTATTTTCATTCCCTTGGTATCTTTATTTGAAATGCAAGAATGTAAGTTTAGATGCCGGCCCATTTTTGGTGAACACACTGTGTTGTTCTTGCTGATTGGTGGGTAAATTCACCTACCAATAAACAAGTGCTTTCCATGGTCCTGAACCAAAAAATAGCTTAGATGCCTTTTTCAAATAAAGAAAGCAAGAGAATGAAGAAAAAATGATAATAGGAGTAAATTAGAAAGTTGTTTAAAATTGCATGCTCTATCTGAATCACGAAAGAAAAAATTTGGGTTCAGTGTCCCTTTAAGTAAATTGATACATAATAGATACAAATATATCAATTCAAATGTTTATCTTACAAAAAAATATATTATAAATATAGAAATTCTAATTTTTCAAATTCGAATATTGCATAATTTGAATCGAATTATTAGAAAAATTTGAATTGAATATTACATTTAAAGAAAGCATTAGAAATACTATTACATACATTAAATGAATGTTAGAATGTTGTTCAAACATTCGAAATTCAAAATTAATGAACGAATGTGTTAAAATTTGTTTCATTTTTTAAATGTTGCAGAATATTCACCCATCCCTAATAGTGAGTGAAGATAGCAGCATGGATTAAGCAAACATTTCTTAAAAGGAATACTATCTTGGTATGCACGTATCTTGGCATCCTGTGACAAAATCAATGTGGATTTTCATAGATCAATGCTTTACCTGCCACTTTCTGATTAGCTCACACAATAGAAAGCAGGAGAGAAGTTACATCTTTGCATTTTTAAACGCAGTTTAAAAGTTTCATAACAAATATAAAGATCCCTCATGAATAATAGAGAAATGCAGCCACTGAGAAAATGTACATCTCCTGTTCTGTATTGGGTACACTAAACTGAAATGTTTGATACGGCTTATCAAGAACACAATCACTGATCTGTGAATGTGCACTGCTTCTGTTACAGGGTACAAGAATACTTAAATTCCAAGATGGCAGCACCCAATGTGAAGGTGCAGATGTCACTAACCAGCTCTTGTAAAATAAGATATTGGTTTTGAAGAGAGCTACAGGCACAGGAGGAAAAACAATAGTATAGTGAGTAGTAACCATGTTCTGTACTTGTACTCATCTGCTTAAAGGAACATCACACCCCAAAAATATATTTCATGATTTAAAAAAAAGAAAAAAAAACTTTCCAATTTATTTCTATTATCTAATTTACTTAATTCTATTGGAATCCTTTGTTGAAGGAGCAGTAATGCATTATTGAGAGCTAGCTGAAAGCCAATGATAAGAGGCATATATATAAAGTCACCAATCAGCAGCTTCTGAGCCTACCTAGCTATACTTTTAAACAAAGGATACAAAGAGAAGGAAACAAATTAGATAATAGAAATAAATTGGAAAGTTATTTAAAATTGCATATTCTGTCTGAATCGTGAAAGACATTTTTTGGATTTAATGTACCTTTATTGTCCTTTTAAAATGTTTTGCATCATGTATTGTATGTGATACTAGTTTGGATGATATTTAAAGGGACATTAAACCCCAAAAAATTATTTCATGATTCAGATAGAAAATACAATTTTAAACAACATTCCAATTTACTTCTATTATCTAATTTGCTTCATTCTTTAGATATCTGTTGGTAAAGAAATAACAGTGCACATGGGTAAACCAATCACATGAGGCATCTATGTGCAGCCACCAATCAGAAGCTACTGAGCATATCTAGATATGCTTTTCAGGAAAGAATATCAAGATAATGAAGCAAATTAGATAATAGAAGTAAATGAGAAAGTTGTTTAAAATGGTATTCTCCATCTGAATCATGTGGGTTTAATGTCCCTTTAATCATCATTACAATTGTAAATATATTCTTATTGATGACCTCAAAATGTTTAAGAGACTACAAAAACTTAAGAGTTATATTTTATATAAATGGTTAACTATTTTTCTTTGTTATACCTTTCTATTTCAATTTAATATTTTTGCTCATGTATACTATATGTATTTAATTGATATCAGTGTATAAAAAAAGCAGAAAAACACCATAGAAATATGGATAGGATCTGGCTTTAATCAACTATTAAGGGTTACATGAGTGATTATAATAAAAAAAATCCTTCACTAAAAAGGCTTCACTTGAACCTTTATAAGTATTGGAAAATATGCATTAAAATCTTTTTTCTCATGGCTGATGAATGCAAGAACCACCAGAACTTTGAGGGTTTATTCAGAATTAATAAAGGTTAACATTTCACTAAAAACTCTATAGCTCATTAAGGAGCATTCTTGGTAGTAAAAATACCATAGTATAATGAAAAGAAAATGAAATGCGTGTTTTATTTATTTTACACGTTGTATATTCTAGGTGATTGTAGAAAGTATGTCGAAATCCAATTGTATAATTTTGTTTTCCAACATGAACTGATTAAATAAAATGCAAACTATGATGGTTAGAGTGATGGTTAGAGTACATACATCTCCTTTGCTCTGTGGCATTTGTTGGGGTGAGTTGTTCATGTGATTTTTTTCCTTTTTACATTTATGCTGCATTATTTTTTATTAAGCTTATAAATAACATGCCCCTTTTAGCCATGCAGGAAGCTGGAGTGAGAAAATCCCATAGGTGGAGTCATAGGTGTTGCATGGGTCGAAAATATTGACTTGATACTGTGCATGCAGCGAGCAGCTTGCATGGTCTAGGAGCAATCCAGGGTGTAACTAGTTATTGTGGAAGTGTCTCTAGTCAAAAGTGAATAATAGAGAGAGGGACAATTTTTACCCTGCCTGTCAGTCGAACGTGCACAATGTGGTTGGAGGCTAAAAGATTGTAGTACTTGCAGGGGCATATTAATGGATAGGCCAACAAGGCCGGTGCCTAGGGTGTCAAATTTTTTGGGGGCAGCACTTGTCCACTGCACTTGACTATCTGGCTGCTTTAAAAATAAATACATTTTGAATGGGTAGCTTACCACCAAACGGTCATGTGACTGTCTTTTTTGCTGAGGTCACGTGACAGTTTCGAACAGCTAGCTTTCACTATCTGTTTGCATGCTGTGGAGTAGCGAAGCCAGTGAGGACTGGAGCTAGGTGACAACGAAGTCAGGTAGGGCACTGTCTCTGCCACAGAGTCACTTGTCAGACTCAGTACTACTACTGTCTGCTCTGTACTTAAAGTGAATGTAAATTTTGATGCTAAACTGCCCGGTTTTTAAAAATTTGATTAAAAACAGGGGCACTTTAATTCATCAATATTTTCATTTCACTCCTGTTGTGAAAATAAACTTACTTTTTAATCTTCACAGCAGCTCCAGCTTCCTCCACCCATTTCAAAGCCTCTTCCTGGGTCTAAAATGAGGTATCTGGCTTCCTCCAATCACAGCAGTGAATCAGACACTGAATCCCCCGGGGGGGAATCTGTGATTGGAGGATGACCTATCAATCATTTCTGACATCAGAAATGGCTTGTGAGACCGGAGGAAGCAGCAGCTGCTGTGAAGATTAAAAGGTAAGTTTTTTGTCACAACATGAGTGAAATGTAAATTTTGATGAATTAAAGTGCCCCTGTTTTTAATCAAAGTTTTAAAAACCGGGCACTTAAGCATCAAAATTTACATTCACTTTAATGATCACTAGTCAAGACAGTGTCTTGGTCACGAGTGGGTGACTGTCACTTGGTTAGTAATACAGGGAGCCGCTGCCTATGGGAGTTTAATCACTTTTTTATTAGGTCAACTGGCATAGCAATAATAGGATTAAATCAACTACTATGTGTTATTGGCAATAAAAGGGGTTAAATATGTGTGCTGTGTGTTTGTAGCAATGACAATTTGCGTGTTTAATCCTTGATCTGTGTGTTACATGATGATGTCTGCTTTGTTCATGTTGCTGGCAATATGGGTATTAAATCCCTCTTCAGTGTGTGTTACCACCAATATTAAATCACTTCACTGCATAAAAGAGGGTTAAGCCATTTCTCTGTGTGGGCTAAATTAATTCAGGGATGGTTCTACGCTATAATACTTGGGGCAGTAAACTTTGGTGAGCAAAAACTTGACTCCATGGCCAAATATAAAGGGAGCGGGTGTTAATGCTGGGGTACCCCATTATATTATATATATATATATATATATATATATATATATATATATATATTATAATGTGTAATATAACAGAAGAACTCATCCTGGAAAATAGCCAGGTTGAAAAAAGACAGGGAAACAGCACTCTTTTGAAAAAACAATATTTTTACTAGCACGATTTATATACATAAGTGGTAAAGGGGATGGCAATCGGGAGTCCTGCCTCCACCCTTGAACCGCAAGGATAGGCAAAGTACACTGTGTGTAAGGTACAAAATAGTTTGCAACAACAATATTTATCAAAAAAAACAAATATTTATAATGGGACCTTCCGAGTCCAATATACAAAACCTGACCGGTCAGGGGATGTGCGGAACAAGTTGCGCAATACGTAAATGCAGCACAATACAAAGCTGACTTAAGTAAAGCCTGTCACACTTCCTACACCCAGCTGCACACAGCACCTCTGTGAAGAGGTAATTGCTGGGCAGGTAAAACGTAGTAAGGGATCTAAGAAAGTGATGACAGCTTTATAACAAGCGGGATAAGCTAGTCAGATATACCTTGCAAACTGTACATAGAAGAATTTATATTCAGAGGGGAAGTGTATTCCTGGGATCAACTACACCCTGCTGCAGCCGACGCCTCACTCAGGAGGTATAGCGGTCGGGCAGGTAGAAAAATGGGATCTAAGTGATCTTAATGGAAACACGCCCTCAGGATATGTACATAAGTAGATAGACCAGACATTTAAATCTTCATGTATGGATGACATGTATTGCAGACAAGGTATAAGTAAGTACATTCAAGAAAACAGCGTTATTGCATGCCATGCAGAAAAGCAATTAGGTGTGTTAGTATTCAGCATATGTCTGTCCATTTTAAGTTCCTAGAAAAAGCTGTGCCCCCTCTCGACAGAGTGGCGTTTGCCAGGTGCGAAATTCATGCACATAAGCCAAAGCTGATTCATGCAGTTAGCGGCAAGGAATGTAATGGAACCATACGACCTGATAGCTGAAATGACAAGTCGGCCGTGCCGAGTAGCTGTGAGTCCATGACATGTATGCCAAAATATGCCGAGTTTTGATTCTGACTTTGCTTTAAGAGTGCCTGGTAGTAAACCGCAGGGCTTGTTTGCAGATTCTTTGCTTAATGATCTTCACACGCACATCACGTGATCCGGTCGGCTGGACCTATGCCGACGCGCGTTTCACCCGTGCGTCCAAGTTGCTTAACGGGCTTCGTCAGGGCGTGATATCCAAGGTGCACCTGTCACTCTATTTATACCTAGTGTCGTTTTGCGCCTCTACTGACGGGTGAAAGTATTGCAAGTATTTGCAAAGTATCAACAATTAAGGAAAAACCAAAATGTGTCTATATTCAAATATGAAGTAATAAAAAAGGATCTATCTTACTTTACATTGAAATTTAGAGAAATATAAAGGAGAAAATAATAAATATATTGATGTTGCAATCGTCTTTTTATTAAAAATTAACAGAATTTAGCCTACTATAGTACAAGACGCTAGAGAATGTGTTCATTCACAGAAAACAGGCCATATCCAATTTGTCATTGAGGCCTGCAGGAAGCTGGGTACCCAAAACTGAGATCCACCTGCATTCCTTTTGGAGGAGAATTCTGTCATTATCCCCCCCTCTATTGTTGGTTATGCCCCTATCTATCCCGATAAAGGAGAGAGAGTCAGGATTACTGTCATGCATGTGTTCGTAATGTTTGGCAACGTTACTTTTCTGGTTCTTATATTTCACATCGTCCCGGTGCTCTGTTATCCGGTCTTTTATGGCCCTTCTCGTTTTTCCCACGTAATAACGCGGGCAGCTACACGAAAGAAGGTAAACAACCCCTTCCGTGTTGCAATTCACAAAGTGTTTTAGAGTATATGTTTTTCCTGTGTGTGTTGCAAATTGTTTGGTCTTAACCATATACTTGCATGCAACACATTTCCCACAGGGATGGTTGCCATAGGATCTGTGTTTGGACAACCAATTTTGTTGTTTAGGAGTCGACAAATATTGGCTCCTCACCAATTTGTCTTTAAGACTCGGTGCCCTTTTGGCTGTGATGTTTGGAAAATCCCCAACATCACGTGATACTGCTTCATCACTAGTCAAAGTGTGCCAGTTGTGTGCCAAAATCTGTTTTAATGAGGTCCAATGGCAATTATACTCAGTGACCAATCTAATTTTTGATGATTCACCAGTCTTGTCTTTGGGTACCAAAAGACTATCCCTATTCAGATGGGCCGCACCGGTTAGGGCTTGTTTCACTATCCTCTTTGAATATCCTCTATTCAAAAACCTTTTTTCCATTTCAGCCGCATGCTGATAGTACTTCCCTTTTGTGGAACAATTTCGGCGTAGCCTGAGAAATTGGCCCTTAGGGATACCCCTTTTTAGGTGGCTTGGGTGATGGCTAGAAGCGTGAAGAAGGCTATTAGTGGCCGTGCTTTTGCGATAGTTTTCTGTCATCAGGCAGCCATCTTTAATCTTCACATTTATATCCAAAAAGGATATTTCTTCCTTACTAAACTGTAGGGTAAGTGAGATATTACTCTTGTTCTTATTTAGAGAATTCACAAATTCTTTCAAGGTCTGCTCTGAGCCTTCCCAGACTAGGAAGACATCATCCACATATCGTAGCCATATGTGGATGTTCTCGTCGAAAAGGGGATTCTGGTACACTTCTTCCATTTCCCAGATGCCTAGATGGAGACACGCATAAGTGGGAGCACATGTTGCTCCCATAGCTGTGCCCTGTTGCTGGGAATATATCTTATTGTCAAACATAAATATGTTATTTGTAAGTGTGAATTTTAGCAGTTCAATCGCGAAGTCAGTATGTTGTACAGCACTCATACCTCTCGTCGATAGGAAATGCTTACATGCCCTAAGTCCTACTTCGTGTGGGATTGATGAATATAGTCCCTCCACGTCTAGGGTGACAAGGATGGCATTTTCGGGGAGCACCAACCTGTCAATCTTACGTAGGAAATCCGAGGTATCCATGATGTATGATGGAAGGGTGATGAGGTAGGGTCTAAGAAAGGAGTCCACGTAGTTGCCCAGATTTTCAGTAAGGCTGCCTATGCCAGCCACAATCGGTCTACCTGGAGGATGGTTGGCATTTTTGTGGATCTTAGGGATGCAGTAAAATACAGGCATCACCGGATGTTCTGGATAAAGGTACTTAAATTCTGTGGAGGTTATAATATCCTTGCTTTTTGCTTCTTTCAAAATATTGAAAAGTGCAAATTGTAATGCAGGGATCGGGTTAAACGTTAAACTCTTGTAGAATGTTTTATCCAAGAGTTGACGTTTAACCTCCAAAGTATACATGTTTTCGTCCCAGAGAACCAAATTCCCACCCTTATCCGCGGGTTTTATTACAAAGCCCTTGGCATTCATTAGCTGGTTAAGTGCCTTTCTTTCAGATTTTGTTAGATTGTCATTGACCAATCCAGTGAAGGGTAGTCCTAGGATTTGTTTTTCAACTTCTCTGACGAAAATGTTCACAGCTGGTACCATGGATAGCTGTGGCATGTATTTGGATTTTGCCTTAAAATTAGAGTGAAACCTCTCATACTGGATGGAGTCTTCCATCTGTGAGGGGACATATTGGCTGCCTTCACTATCTGCCAAAAGACTCTGAAGGTTCAATATGCTAGATGTATCTTCTCTATTTAGAGCAACATCCTCCACTAGGTGTCTACTCTTTCCTTTCATAATTTGCGATAGTACAACCCGACGTGCAAATAGGTGTAGGTCTTTAATAAACTTAAACTTATTAAGTGAATTAGTAGGACAAAAGGTCAATCCTTTTTTTAAAACCTCTATATGTATGAGATTCAATTTGAAGGAGGATAGATTGATTATCTGAAGACCCTCTTCTGAATTATTCAATATCCCCTTCGACCCCGAAACCCTCGCGATCTGCCCCGAGGGTAGTTCGTTTGGTTCTGGTCGTAACTCCGTTGCCGTCGTTGTCTGGAGGGATACCTCCTCTCTTCTAAGTGTGTACCTGCTGCTTTTCCTCCTCCTTTTTCTTCCCCCTCTCCTCCTTCTCCTAAAAAAGACTGTGAGTTCCTACGGGTAGATCTTCGGTGCTCAGATTCTATATCTGACCCATCAGTACCCGAGTCGTAGGAACTTCTTTGTGGCAGATAATTATAAACTTTTTTATTTTTATAATCATCATTGTCTCGCGAGAATTTCCTACCTTTTCTTAATTTAATATCAGTTTGTAACCTTGATATTTGTTCTTTTATCTCCTCATTTAGTTTTGCAAAGTTTGTATTACTTGAAAAAGTGTTAACCAGTTTAAGTGATTCCTCTGCCTGAGTGATGGTCTTTTCTAGTCTTTCTTTGTTACGAATGACCATTTTTTTCATCAAAATGATGGAGCAGTCTGAGAGGCTGGAATTCCAACCTTCCATAAACTCTTCACCTCCCTCGTCTTCCCTCAGATTAGTCCCAGGGTCCAATCGAAGACGTAAACCCCTCGGGATGATGTTCATTTTAATATAATTCTCAAGGCTTGATGTCTCAGCCCTAAGTTTTACTTGTTTAACAAGTTGTTTTTTATAGCTTTTAAAAGCACCATAGATGTTGACTGGTGTATTGCTACTAGTATCCTGACTCTCTTCCAAATTGGATACAGATAGTGAAGCTGTAAGTTCAGCCTCCCAATTTTCATCTGAAAATGTAAATGCCATTCTAATAGCGTCTTGTAAAGTAATATATATGCCAAAACCTCACGGTTCAAAGCCGGAGACAAGGTATCCAGAATGCCAAAAGGAACCCCAAAGTTTTACCAGGGCAATGTATGATATTCCTGGTTATTTAGCTAGGGGATCTATCTCACCGGAGACCAGGGAAGCTAGGATAAACCTAAGTAGCCTGGTATAATAATAAAGAATATCGAGAAATAGATACGGGAGAGAAGCAAATGCTTTAAAATTTATATATAAGCTAGTGAACAAGGGTAACCTCCAATCGGTCCTTGTTGGTATTATAAGTACATATGGTGCAGGCCCTTAAATAGTATTATAATGTGTAATATAACAGAAGAACTCATCCTGGAAAATAGCCAGGTTGAAAAAAGACAGGGAAACAGCACTCTTTTGAAAAAACAATATTTTTACTAGCACGATTTATATACATAAGTGGTAAAGGGGATGGCAATCGGGAGTCCTGCCTCCACCCTTGAACCGCAAGGATAGGCAAAGTACACTGTGTGTAAGGTACAAAATAGTTTGCAACAACAATATTTATCAAAAAAAACAAATATTTATAATGGGACCTTCCGAGTCCAATATACAAAACCTGACCGGTCAGGGGATGTGCGGAACAAGTTGCGCAATACGTAAATGCAGCACAATACAAAGCTGACTTAAGTAAAGCCTGTCACACTTCCTACACCCAGCTGCACACAGCACCTCTGTGAAGAGGTAATTGCTGGGCAGGTAAAACGTAGTAAGGGATCTAAGAAAGTGATGACAGCTTTATAACAAGCGGGATAAGCTAGTCAGATATACCTTGCAAACTGTACATAGAAGAATTTATATTCAGAGGGGAAGTGTATTCCTGGGATCAACTACACCCTGCTGCAGCCGACGCCTCACTCAGGAGGTATAGCGGTCGGGCAGGTAGAAAAATGGGATCTAAGTGATCTTAATGGAAACACGCCCTCAGGATATGTACATAAGTAGATAGACCAGACATTTAAATCTTCATGTATGGATGACATGTATTGCAGACAAGGTATAAGTAAGTACATTCAAGAAAACAGCGTTATTGCATGCCATGCAGAAAAGCAATTAGGTGTGTTAGTATTCAGCATATGTCTGTCCATTTTAAGTTCCTAGAAAAAGCTGTGCCCCCTCTCGACAGAGTGGCGTTTGCCAGGTGCGAAATTCATGCACATAAGCCAAAGCTGATTCATGCAGTTAGCGGCAAGGAATGTAATGGAACCATACGACCTGATAGCTGAAATGACAAGTCGGCCGTGCCGAGTAGCTGTGAGTCCATGACATGTATGCCAAAATATGCCGAGTTTTGATTCTGACTTTGCTTTAAGAGTGCCTGGTAGTAAACCGCAGGGCTTGTTTGCAGATTCTTTGCTTAATGATCTTCACACGCACATCACGTGATCCGGTCGGCTGGACCTATGCCGACGCGCGTTTCACCCGTGCGTCCAAGTTGCTTAACGGGCTTCGTCAGGGCGTGATATCCAAGGTGCACCTGTCACTCTATTTATACCTAGTGTCGTTTTGCGCCTCTACTGACGGGTGAAAGTATTGCAAGTATTTGCAAAGTATCAACAATTAAGGAAAAACCAAAATGTGTCTATATTCAAATATGAAGTAATAAAAAAGGATCTATCTTACTTTACATTGAAATTTAGAGAAATATAAAGGAGAAAATAATAAATATATTGATGTTGCAATCGTCTTTTTATTAAAAATTAACAGAATTTAGCCTACTATAGTACAAGACGCTAGAGAATGTGTTCATTCACAGAAAACAGGCCATATCCAATTTGTCATTGAGGCCTGCAGGAAGCTGGGTACCCAAAACTGAGATCCACCTGCATTCCTTTTGGAGGAGAATTCTGTCATTATCCCCCCCTCTATTGTTGGTTATGCCCCTATCTATCCCGATAAAGGAGAGAGAGTCAGGATTACTGTCATGCATGTGTTCGTAATGTTTGGCAACGTTACTTTTCTGGTTCTTATATTTCACATCGTCCCGGTGCTCTGTTATCCGGTCTTTTATGGCCCTTCTCGTTTTTCCCACGTAATAACGCGGGCAGCTACACGAAAGAAGGTAAACAACCCCTTCCGTGTTGCAATTCACAAAGTGTTTTAGAGTATATGTTTTTCCTGTGTGTGTTGCAAATTGTTTGGTCTTAACCATATACTTGCATGCAACACATTTCCCACAGGGATGGTTGCCATAGGATCTGTGTTTGGACAACCAATTTTGTTGTTTAGGAGTCGACAAATATTGGCTCCTCACCAATTTGTCTTTAAGACTCGGTGCCCTTTTGGCTGTGATGTTTGGAAAATCCCCAACATCACGTGATACTGCTTCATCACTAGTCAAAGTGTGCCAGTTGTGTGCCAAAATCTGTTTTAATGAGGTCCAATGGCAATTATACTCAGTGACCAATCTAATTTTTGATGATTTACCAGTCTTGTCTTTGGGTACCAAAAGACTATCCCTATTCAGATGGGCCGCACCGGTTAGGGCTTGTTTCACTATCCTCTTTGAATATCCTCTATTCAAAAACCTTTTTTTCCATTTCAGCCGCATGCTGATAGTACTTCCCTTTTGTGGAACAATTTCGGCGTAGCCTGAGAAATTGGCCCTTAGGGATACCCCTTTTTAGGTGGCTTGGGTGATGGCTAGAAGCGTGAAGAAGGCTATTAGTGGCCGTGCTTTTGCGATAGTTTTCTGTCATCAGGCAGCCATCTTTAATCTTCACATTTATATCCAAAAAGGATATTTCTTCCTTACTAAACTGTAGGGTAAGTGAGATATTACTCTTGTTCTTATTTAGAGAATTCACAAATTCTTTCAAGGTCTGCTCTGAGCCTTCCCAGACTAGGAAGACATCATCCACATATCGTAGCCATATGTGGATGTTCTCGTCGAAAAGGGGATTCTGGTACACTTCTTCCATTTCCCAGATGCCTAGATGGAGACACGCATAAGTGGGAGCACATGTTGCTCCCATAGCTGTGCCCTGTTGCTGGGAATATATCTTATTGTCAAACATAAATATGTTATATATATATATGAGTCACCCTGCATATGCATTTAGGTTTACATCAACCCACCTGAGTGAATACAAGCCCTACTACTTAAAAAGACATGAAAAAAAACTGTTACACACTGACCAAAAAATGTTATGGCTAAAAAAGGCCTTAAACCTGTGGGGTGGGGGGGGGGCAGCAGAATTTTGAGTGCCTAGGGCAGCACATTTATAAAATTAACCAGATTAATTTTATAAGTGCTGATAATGGTTGATTATTTTTTGCGCAACCGCAAATCTGCAAATTTGACCATTTGCGGGCACGCAATAAATTAGTGCTCCACTTGTAATGTAGCCCTATATAAGTAGTCCAAAAGAAAATGGTAAAGAAACATCTAAAATTCTGGGAACTTTTAAAGAAATATTATAAATCGCCTGGGGCTGTAATGTATAGGGACTGTATCTGTCATTTTCAATTGTCCATAAGTAATTTAGTAAGCCATGTGTGAGTTTAGCCTTTGTGAAGCAGTCTGGCTGACATGTCAAAGATGATTGACAAGCCATACTCACACTCAATTGGTTGAGGAAGAACAGAGGGTGGGGTAGCACAAGTGAAAACAAGTGCAATAATAAATGAGGACAGGATGCTACCTCTATGGCCTAGAAATCTGTATGCTTGTGGAATGATAAATGGGCACCACAGTGTTTTCCAAAAAGAAATCTCAAATCTTTAGTTCTGTCCAGGAGATAATGTTATTTAAAACTGATTTTTTTTTTTTCTATAGTATAAAGTAAAATAGACAAACTAAAAGTATGTTCCACATGTGCTTTGTTCTACGCTCCCTAGAGGGACCAAAAAGCAAAGATTGTAACCAAGGTTTTTTAAAATGCTGCAAATTGCCTAAACCAGCTATTTGGTTTACAGCATTTGCAGGTTGCAGAATTAGCTTTTTCTCCTTTCTAGGGAGGGGACGTGGGACGAGCACAATATTTACACAAAATCAAGAGGTGTTAATGTTCTTTTAACAGTTTGCTCATGGTCTTAGTATCACCATATTTCTTAATATATAAAAACGCTGTTAGATGGATACAGTAGTAACAGTTAAAAATGACATTCTTTTAAATGTAGGTATTTTACAAAGCTTGTTCCTATTTGCTGTTAAGCATTTCCATTGCATATAGTTCACCTAAATAATTACAAGTATATATTCTGTATTGATTTTTTAAACCAGCAGAAATCTAATACCTTTTTTCCTTAATTAATCAGACAATGCGCTAGTTAAATGGTTCACTATTGAATAAACCAGAGGCACTACACAAAATAATCCTTTCTTAGATTTTGATTAAGAAACCAATAATACAATCATCATAGACATCCCTGCTGAGGTTAATGCAGGAACTAAAATTTAGCTTGTTAAACATATCCCACAAGTCATCCGCCTGCAAATTGCATTCATTAGGGAAATTTCTATAAAAGTTATTCATTAAATTTCCATTGCTTAAACTGTTAAGTATCTATAAACTGAAACACTGCAGAGATCAATTTCTTCTAAGAAAAGAAAAGGAAAGATCAGCTTCACCGAATTTGCTCACCAGGGACTAAACTAGACTAAGGTTAAGAATTATAGACTTGAAGATCCTCAAAGGAATTAACTGGGAAGGCTAAGCACACTCATTTGATCTGTTTTCTAGCAGAACTAAGATTCAGACTCTCTCAATGACAGGAGGCAAATTTAATAATAAAGAAATCGTGTCGATATTTTAGTGCTTTAGCTGCATTTTGAAGATAGCAGTCAATACAGTTATCCATGTTCCTTTTATCTGCCATTGCATGAAATATATACCACTTAGCATTCTAATATTAAAGGGCCATAATACCCAAATGTTTAAACACTTGAAAGTGATGCAGCATAGCTGTAAAAAGCTGTCTAGAAAATATCACCTGAACATCTCTATGTAAAAAAGAAAAATATTTTACCTCAAAAGTTCCTCAGTAGCCACCTCCCATTGTAAAGGATTTCTAAGCAACATTTTAGTGTGTCTGTCCTAGGACAGCAGAAGGGATGAGCATTGTGCACTCTCATATTATTTCACCAATCAGGTAAAGGAAGCTTACTATGAAATCTCATGAGAGTTAAGTCAAATCTCATGAGATCACAGTAAAAGAGTTCATGACCTCAGCACTGCTGATGCTGATTGGCTGCTGTTCATTTCTTCATTTTTTTATTTTTTTTTACCTGCAGCTGGGAGCAGCTGAGTATAACTTTTTACACAGAACTTACTCTGCTGAGCTGAGGAGATTGTGAGGTAAAATATCTTCCTTTTTTACATAGAGATGCTCAGGTGATATTTTCCTGTCAGCTTTTTACAGTTATACTGCATCAGTTTCAAGTGATTTAGCATATGAGTATTATGTCCCTTTAATAAATACAGATAAGCAAATTGTTGCATATTTCTTTGTTTTTACACCTGTCATACTTAACAAATGATGCCATAGAAAATTATTTCTGCTAAACCATTCCTAGTGCAAAATGTTTGTTACTGCGGAGTACACAATAATTAATTAAAATAAAATAAGTTATTTACATTATTGGAAATGAATATATCTCCCGTTTCTGATATTTAAGTCCCTGTCTAAAACAAAATACTTAAAGCGACATCAAATGCAAAATGTAATTCCCTGTGGATGTAGGCAAAAGAATTTACAAGGTACTTTTATTTATTTTAGCTGCTTTTAAATGAATGTAGATTTTTAGCAATTCTGTTTTTCCACTGCTACCAAAGAATGCATATTGCAGAATTCAGAACTGTGACCCCACGGAATTCTAGATTGCTTGATCAGTGTAGGATCTTATTTATATATTTTCTTAAATAATGCAAATGTTGATAACAAAATGTAAAGTTTTTAATGCATTTAAAATATCAAGGGCCAGATTACGAGTGGAGCGCAAACATTCCACGCACGCGATAAGGGGTTTATCTGGGTGTTTGCACGTGTCAGGTATATTGCTCATATTACAAGTTTAAAGTAAACACGATTGCTTGAGTTCATTTTATGTTACCGCTCATCGGGTTAGCGTGTACTCAGAGCTCTTGATAACTGTTTCGCAAACACAAAACACATCAAAAATACATTACAAAGTACAATTACACTTGTAATAACACCATCTAATAAAGATTATTACAAAAAAATATTGCACACAAAAGTTATAAGGTCTCAAACATATGAGGTATCAGGTGTTAGAAAAAAGAAAGCCTACAAAAGGCTTTAACATACTAACATACAGATACATAAATATACATGTCTAATGATGGATTTGTATATATATATATATATATATATATATATATATATATATATATATATGTGTGTGTACATATGTATTTATATGTGTATATATGTATTTACAGACACATATAAACACATAAATACATATGCATACATATATAGATAGAAGTGCATTGGAGTCCTTTGCAGTCAAGTAGATTAAATCATGTAAAAGCATATTTATGCAATATTCATTTTAATAAGGTGCCATAGTGAGCATTTACTGTAAATATTTCACATTCCAATGTTATGCCCATAGCAGAATATGTTCTAAGTATTTTTAAATAGATAATCCTATATATATCTGTATCAATCTATATCTATATATAATCATTTAAATATATAGGCATAGATATATATTTTACCAAAATACTATTGTCGCGTGCAAATAAAGCTTACTTTATAGCACTGTTAAAGGGACATAATACTCATATGCTAAATCACTTGAAACTGATGCAGTATAACTGTAAAAAGCTGACAGCAAAATAGCACCTGAGCATCTCTATATAAAAAAGGAAGATATTTTACCTCACAATTTCCTCAGCTCAGCAGAGTAAGTTCTGTGTAAAAAGTTATACTCAGCTACTTCCAGCTGCAGGTAAAAATAAAAAAAAAATGAAGAAATGAAGAGCAGCCAATCAGCATCAGCAGTGCTGAGGTCATGAACTCTTACTGTGATCTCATGAGATTTCACTTAACTCTCATGAGATTCCATAGTAAGCTTCCTTTACCTGATTGGTGAAATAATATTAGAGTGCACGAGGCTCATCCCCTAAGATGTCCCAGGACAGACATACTAATATGCTGCTTAGAAATCCTTTACAATGGGAGGTGGCTACTGAGGAACTTTTGAGGTAAAATATCTTTCTTTTTTACATAGAGATGTTCAGGAGATATTTTCTAGTCAGCTTTTTACAGCTATACTGCATCACTTTAAAGTGTTTAAACATTTGGGTATTATGGCCCTTTAATGCTCAAGCTGGAGAGTTAATTAGCACTCCACTAGTAATCTGGCCCTTATTTTGTAATTAAATAATTTGCAATGGAATTGCAAATATTCTAACTATACATAAAAAGAGGAGCATGAAACCTGTTTTTTTTCTTTAATGATTTAGATAGAGCATACAATTTTAATCAACTTTCCAAAATACTTCCATAATCAGATTTGCTTCATTATTTTTTAATCTTTTGCTGAAAGTGCTAGGACTTATCTGAACATATCAGATGAGTCAATGACATGAGGCATAGATGTGTTGCAACCAATCAGCACCTAGCTCAGAGTAGTGCATTACTGCACCTGAGACTACCTAGGTATGATTTTCAACAAAGAACATCAAAGTAGTGAAGCAAATAATATAATAGAAGTTAATTAGAAAGCTGTTGAAAATATAATGCTCTATCAGAATCATAGAAGTAATAAAAAAAGGGTGTGTCATAATGTAAATCATATAGAGATATGTGTTAAAATAGTAAAATCTTAATTGGGTAACTCAGATTTAGATGAGCACCATATATTTAATAGTGCTACAAGGACAGGCTGGATAGCCCAAACACAGGATGCCCTATCCAGTGTTTGCTGATTAAATTTTGAGTATTGCTGATGAAGACTGGAGAAGATATCTGACCAGAGTCTCTGACAGTAGTCATTGTGAAGTTTGTTAACAACAGCTGGAACCTATTCACCTGAAACCTGAGGAGTACAGTGCTCTAAAGAATGTTTGTCTCACCACTATGAACAAAGGACATAATGTGTTTCATAAGACTTCACCGAAGCCGTAAGTACATACATGCTGGTTGATCCTAAGAAGGTCGAGAGTGATTGGGCCCTACAGGGACCTGAGGACCTATACTGGAGGTGCCAATCAGCTGGTGACTACCCTTTTAGCACTATTACATATATAGGGTTAGATTACGAGAGGAGCGCTTTTTTAACGTGCACCCATAAAGGGGCAAGTTTGCCCATTTATGGCCGTATGTTAAATAACCAGTCATTACAGGTGGCTCATTAATGCTCCCCCGAGCTTGAGGCTTCACTTTGCACTTAGCATAATGTGTTTTGCCTATGCACAAAACCACTGCTGCATTCCAAAATATCTTGGGATACTCTATAACAAGTTATGATCAGGTTGAATTCAAAGAGTGCTTAATGGTGGGAGAAAACATGCTGAAAATTGTCAAACATTGAATTTGTATTGACCCGTATTTGCAAGGTCAGGACCTAGTTGAACATATCTGGTGGAGCAATGATAAGTGGCAAAAGTGTGTACCCATTATTGGTTGCATTTTTGATTCAGTGCCTACCTAGGTATGCTTTTCAGCAATGAACATCACAAGAACAAAGTCAATTTTTATAACAGAAGTTTAATTGAAAAGTCTTTAGAAATTGCATGCTCTATCTGAATCATGAAAGTTTTAATTTTTTGTTTATGTCCCTTTAATATATGTTGGGGCTAAGAGGTATTTGTATTTCATATTGGTCTTTTCACAGTAACATATCATAATAGAAACTCTTAACAATAGCAAACAAAAAAAAGTCAAATTCTGTAAATCTTCTGCACCAAAAATTAATTAGTACCCCGTAAGAAAGTTGACTTCACCTATGTGTCTAATAAAGCATGCAGAGTATGAGCAAACAATAGTATATGTTATAGATTTGTAGAGTCTGTTTAGGCTATTCTAAAATACATGATAATACAAAAATGTAATACTTAGAAATATTCTCAATAATCTCCATCTTAAGCTTTTTTTTGCCAGCTTATCATGTTAATATATTATTGCTATTTTCACAATATTTACAGAAGTGTTGCTGAAGTATAAATAAAAAACTATGAAGTTGCTACTCAGTGAATATTTCAGAATGTAAAGTGATATTTATTGAGTTGTTCTTGCCAACAAACTGATAATTCTTTTTCACTTGTAATACAGTAAAAACATATTGAGAATTCCCCAAACTGACAAGTGGCATTGCTAACAATATGCTGTTTGAAGCCAATGGCAATGACAAGTGTACAAACTCTTGTGCAGCTTTACTGAATTTGGCAGCCGTACAAAATAATATTTTGAAATGCCTTGCCAAATAGTGTCTCACATATAAAGACATGAATAACAGATGAACCTACTAAATCTGATATCAAATAATATTTATAAATATGTACGTAACATGTATATTCATCTTAGATTGAGCTATAATCAGGCATTTGTTTACTAGTCTACATTTAAGTAAATATATTATATTTAATTAGAAATATATACCTAATTGTAACATATCAAAATATAAAAAGAACTGTCTGTATGACTGATGTAGCATACAGACCTCATTCCCTAAACAAAACGTTTGCAAATATTTGCTAGTCCCCGGGGTATCCCAAGCGTGTGGAAATTAAACCCAAATAACAATAATGGCTGCATTTTGTCGAATCAGGGATGGACAGGGATCCCTAGTTGAGAACCTGTCAAGCCATGATCAAGGAGAGCGGGAAGTGGCTTCTGTACAAATGCAGCGCCACCCACTGCTCATGTGCCATTGGCGACTATCAATCACTGTGAATGGGCGTTTGAACTTTGCCACCTCTGAGGTAGTGAGGAGGTTAAGAAGAAGGCTCCAAATCAGCTTCCACTACTTGGTAAATGGAGCCCAATTGCTCTATTCAGAAGTCATATAGGCCCCTAGACATTAACAAAAGGTAGCACAGAAATCACAAACCTTGCCCCGATGATATTAGCACTTCTCATGACCATACCTACATTCACTAAATTAATAATCTAGCACATGTAATTTTAACAAACACCAAATAATATAAAATCAAGATTATCATTCCCTTTATTTTGCTATTGTAGCAATGACCCTACAGCCTCTCCCCTCTTTATTACAGACGTGAAACTTTATAAAGCTGCAGGTGGATGAGTTCTCAAGTAGAGAACCTTGTTAGATTAGAATTTGCTAGACATGGCAAGGAGATTAGATACTTTACAAAATATTTATAAATTCTTCTACATGCTGGGCGTTAGTGTTGGTGAGAAATCCCAACCACACCCCAGAAGCCCCTTGTTTGTGTCTATGAGGACTACTTTCTATCACAAAACAGACATGCTAATATTTTACATTTAAAAATATTTACATCAATGATGTTTTAGAAGCTGTTGTGGTTGTAATTATTTTAACCTCTTAGCAATAGGTTCTCCTGCCATGTATTGGGCATTTAAAGGCAGCATATCATTTTAAACAACTTTCCAATTTACTTCTGCTATCAAATGTGCTTCATTTTCTTGGTATCCTTGTTGAAGGAGCAACAATGCACTACTGAGAGCTAGCTGTAAACATTGGGTGAGCCAATGACAAGGAATATATGTGCCACCACCAATCAGCAATTAAATACCAGTAGTGCATTGTTACTTCAGAGCCTACCTAGGTATGCTTTTAAACAAAAGATACCAATAGAACAAAGCAAATGAAATAATAGTAATAAATTGGAAAGTTGTTTAAAATTGTATGCTGATTCTAAACCATAAAAAAGTTTAATTTTCACTTTACTATCCCTTTATTAAAACTACAGGGAGTGCAGAATTATTAGGCAAGTTGTATTTTTGAGGATTAATTTTATTATTGAACAACAACCATGTTCTCAATGAACCCAAAAAACTCATTAATATCAAAGCTGAATAGTTTTGGAAGTAGTTTTTAGTTTGTTTTTAGTTATAGCTATTTTAGGGGGATATCTGTGTGTGCAGGTGACTAGTACTGTGCATAATTATTAGGCAACTTAACAAAAAACAAATATATACCCATTTCAATAATTTATTTTTACCAGTGAAACCAATATAACATCTCAACATTCACAAATATACATTTCTGACATTCAAAAACAAAAC